>NW_023494808.1:18129578-19329578 GCF_904425465.1 Colossoma macropomum
TTTAGACTTTTCGCCCACAGTCAGGGGCTTTCCAGAAAGATCTCTTTTAGTGGGCCTACTGCATTTCGTGGAACGCTTTCACCCAAGCCTTAGTGTGACATCCTGAACGCTGTAAAAAATGATTGTTTTTTTAACTTTAAAAAAGGAACTAATCTAGTTGTTCAGATCATTGAACTTCTAATAGTAAGTTAACTGGTCTTAAAATAGCTGTTAAAATGTTCACATCCACAACTCCCACCAGATCTTGAGTACAAACACTTTCCAAACTACATGAACTCTGCACTTCGATTCTGAAGTCTCTCCATGTTACTGCTGACTGACCTCTTATATACTCGGAATGAATACTTGAACATTCATAACATTGTTTACTGAACACTTATAATCTATACACTAGATATACCTCTAAGAATGCAGCACATATTTGTCACATATGTTGAACACATCGTCTATGCACCAGTACACCTCTGTGTCGGTAGTTTATTCTGTATTTATTGTCTATTTTTTGTACTTATTTTGTATGTGTATTATCTGTTATCCCACTAGTATATGTGCACTCATATCCTTGTCTTAATGTTCATGCACCAGAGAAGTAGCCAAAGATTATACTCTACCCTACTATATGTATATGGCAAAGTTGAACTGAACTTAGTTAACAGAACCAGGTTTAGTTAAAGTAAACACAACAATCTGTTTTGCATTCCATTACCACATTGTTGTAAGTTTATTAAACTTAAAGATTTAAGGTTCCTTTTTTTAAGTTGAAACACTGAATCATTACAGTGTATAGGCGAAAGATGGATTTGTGTTATGTTTACATGTTTTTCATTTGTATTTCAAGCATATTTCAAGTGTATATGCTTTTGAAATATGCATTTCAAGAGAATCTACAAAATGGATCATGGTCAAGCTTATAAGAGTATCTTCAGTGCTGAATCTACAGGAAAAGTACACTTGAAATGTAACAAACAGTACATTATTTTAGATTTTTCAAAATACAGAAGTGTGGGCAGTGTGACTACAGACTTAAATTACACTCTCCTATAACTTAAAAATAATGGCAGTTTGTAATGTACATTGTGTAGTTACTGAATAAAAAGCCTTATGATGTAATAAGGCTGGGGTTTAAAGGGATTAAGCCATGATAAACTGGGCCAGCAATACATGGGCAATGAAACCTCGGTCTTCAGTGTCACTAACTTGCAGATGTAGGAGCTTAAAAAGAAAATTGCTTTCTTTCTTAAAACTACAGGAAATTACTTTACAGAGGCATCGGAATACCAGTGTCGTTGTCAGAAGAAGCCAATTAGACTGTGTTTACATGACCAGGTGGAAGTGACACTAATCTTATTGTTTGGCCAAATGTGAGACAGATCTCAGAGCTGTCTGAACACAAAAATCTGCTCTTTTTAGATCTGAGTCACTTTCATATGTTGTCCTAGATTAGATTTATGCATATATCTTTGATTTGTGGTCAAGCTACTTTAATATGACTGGTCAGTGCTTTATTTTCCACTTTGCATTTATACACTACATTGCCAAAAGTATTTGCTCGTCTGCCTTCACACGCATATGAACTTGAGTGACATCCCATTCTTAATCCATGGGGTTTAATATAATGTCGGCCCACCCTTCTCAGCTGTAACAGCTTCAACTCTTCTGGGAAGGCTTTCCACAAGGTTTAAGAATTTAGGAATTTTTGACCATTCTTCCAGAAACGCATTTGTGAGGTCAGACACTGATGTTAGACGAGAAGGCCTGGCTCACAGTCTCCGCTCTAATTCATCCCAAAGGTGTTCTATCGGGTTGAGGTCAGGACTCTGTACAGGCCAGTCAAGTTCTTCCACACCATGCTCATCCATGTCTTTATGGATCTTGCTTTGTGCACTGGTGTGCAGTCATGTTGGAACAGGAAGGGGCCATTCCCAAACTGTTCCCTCAAAGTTGGGAGCATGAAATTGTCCAAAATCTCTTGTTCTGCTGAAGCATTAAGAGTTCCTTTCATTGGAACTAAGGGGCCGAGCCCAACTCCTGAAAAACAACCCCACATCATAACCCCCCCTCCACCAAACTTTACACTTGGCACAATGCGGTCAGACAAGTACTGTTCTCCTGGCAACTGCCAAACCCAGACTCGTCCATCGGATTGCCAGACGGAGAATTCGTCACTCCAGAGAACACAGCTCCACTGCTCTAGAGTCCAGTGGCGGCGCTTTACACCACTGCGTTCGACGCTTCGCATTGCGCTTGGTGATGTAAGGCTTGGATACAGCTGCTCGGCCATGGAAACCCATTCCATGAAGCTCTCTACGCTGTTCTTGAGCTAATCTGAAGGCCACATAAAGTTTGGAGGTCTGTAGTGATTGATTCTGCAGAAAGTTGGTGACCTCTGCGCACTATGCGCCTCAGCATCCGCTGACCCCACTCTGTCATTTACATGGCCGACCACTTCGTGGCTGAGTTGCTGTCGTTCCCAATCACTTCCACTTTGTTATAATACCACTGACAGTTGACTGTGGAATATTTAGTAGCGAGGAAATTTCACGACTGGACTTGCACAGGTGGCATCCTATCACGGTACCATGCTGGAATTCACTGAGCTCCTGAGAGCGACCCATTCTTTCACAAATGTTTGTAGAAGCAGTCTGCCTGTCTAGGTGCTTGGTTTTATACACCTGTGGCCATGGAAGTGATTGGAACACCTGAATTCAATTATTTGGATGGGTGAGTGAATACTTTTGGCAATAGTGTATATTACTGTTGTCATGCAGCATTAGCAGTGTGGCAGTTGCAGCCAATATGTGACAGTAATGGCTGCAAAAGGACCAATCCATCTAGACTTTCTTGTTTTCTTACCTTCTGAGAGCTTCAGAGCAAATAATCTTCACAGTGAACTCTTGCTAATTTGTTAATTTTTTTCACTGTTCATGATACATAAGGATCAATTACCTGATAATACTGATTTGGATGTACGAAAGTCAGATATGGGTGTCTTTCAAATTTGAATGTGAACCATCGAATCAGAAAGATCAGATTTGAGCAGTAAGGCTTGCAATGTGGCATGTACGTAGCTTTAGCCACATACATTTAGTAATGTATCAGTAGAAACGGCTCGGGTAGCACACGGCCAAATCACAACCTCAAGCCAGCTTCCTATCTAGTGGTCATTTACCCCATGGACCTACTTCCCCTCTCAGTAGTTCATGATTACACACCATTGTCTATACATACCCTTTTCTGTCCTTAAGAGTTAGTCCACTGCAATACAAAGACCAGCTTACTGGGAGTATGCCACATTTTCACCAGAAGACATGCTGGCTCTGGGCTCTGGTGTGTTCTGGAGGCTTTGTGGAGTTACTACATTACAATTTCCTTTGGTGCCTCACTCTTGAGCTACTTTAGAAGACCGTGAGAGTGATCTGTTGGTCCTTTGCAAGCAGTCAGTGCCTCATAGTAATGGACATACACACAGAGTGGCTAGTTTATTGTGTAAACCAACCTTGTTGGTCCACTTTGTGAGTCTAGGGACTATAGCTCACCTTTTTCCACTTAATTTGTTATTCTCCATTCTCTAACCAGTGTTCAGTTTCTGATCATAGAACCACTATTGGCGGGATATTTTTGGTTGGTGGACCACTCTTAATCCAGTAGTAGCACTGAGGTGTTTAAATAGTAGATACTAAGACAATAAGAAATTGGTTTATATCATGTATGTACAAAGGCAACTCGGTGTGGCTTCAGGTCCAACAGTAAAACTTATTTATTTGTTTAATTAGATCAAGCCATGGTACAGCTTTTCTCTCTTGGGTATTAGATTCTTACAGTATCTCCATGTACTTTGTAACAGTTTGGCCTCCACTGTTAGCATGTTTCACATGACGCTGTGGATTAGAGCAACCACTAAAAGCAAATGTAAAATATCTCAATCTGGCCAAAGTTACTGCGATTTTATTTTAACATGTTACGCTTCCCACAATTCTTTCTTATGTTCTACAACAGGGGTGTCCACACTTATCCACAACGGGCCAGTGTATCTGCAGGTTTTCACTCAAAACAAGCTGGAGCACACCTGATTCCCCTTGTTTAATCAGTTGGTTTCAGTCTTCAAACTGCTGATCAGGTGATCTCCTGCTATGATGGAATGAAAACCTGCAGCTACATCAGCCCTTTGTGTACAAGAGTGGACACCTTGTTCTACAAGTTCCAGAGCATAACGTGTACAACGTAAAAAGACACTTCTTGTTCTCAAGACACCATACTGGACACAACCTAAACTGTAATGCTGACATGACGTATGCCTATGTGTCCACTGTACAGTCTGAGTAAACTAACCATAGGCTAACCACAGTTCCCTAGAATAGACCGTGAAATGGAGAACAGAAATTTGAGCAAAAATTAAGAAACACCACACAGAAATGAAACATCCTGTGGCTGCCTTGAGCAATTCTTCCTAGCATCTTGGTCCACCTAGAAAAATGTCTGAGCAGGAAAGTTTTTTTTTACTTTTTTTAACCTTATTTCTTTTAAAGAGTAAATTTTGGGATTTAGACTGGCCATAATAATGAGTTAAAAAGTAATGAGTACAGAATACTCAATTATTGTACTATTATTATTATTATTATTATTACTATTATTATTACTATACTTTCATAAAGCAGTACAATGTATACAAGTAAACATACACTGTAGCTGTGTTCCAAAGCCTAGGCTGCATTTCTCGGATGCTACATCATAGCAGGCCGTTCCAAAGTGAAGCCCTCTTCGTATGCAGCCTAGAAATGCTGCCTATGTTCGGAGTGGTGCAAGGACGCATCAGATGTATCCTTCCAGGCCTTCAGTTACCCACAGTTCTCTGCGCATGAATCACGTGGAGGAAAAAACAGCACCACAAAAACGGCAGAAAACAAAGCTGTTGGAGCAGAGTTTATTTTAAAATTTAAGTTGTTCATACTTGAATTCTTCTTCGTTACCTTATAAAGTATAAAATCACTGATTAATTAAAGCATTCATCCATATATCGTATATTGCCCATATATCATATTTTATTCAGAAGTACTTGTATACATGTAGTTTACCGTACTACTTAAGAACATCGTTAGGACTGTTCGTTTGTGTGACCGATAGGCTACATATAGAATACTCTTCATAGGACTGTCCGAGCACCCGCACTCCCTCTGCTGCAGCCTAGTCTTTGGAACGCAGCTTTTATGGCCAAAGGTAGTTGACACCTGACCATCACACCTACATGAGCTTGTCTGACATCCTTTTCCAAAAACTTTAGGCATTCACATGGAGCGGACCACCAAACCCTGAAAACAGCCCCAGACCATTATCCCTCCTCCACCAAACTTTACTGTTGGCACTATGTATTCCAGTAGGTGGCATCTCCTTACATTTCCACAGAGTCCAGTGTGAGTCCAGTGTTGGTGTGTCTCACACCATTCCAGCTGATCCTTAGCACTGCGCATTCTTAGGCTTACTTTCAGAGGCAGCAGTGGTGGCAATTTTTACACGCTAAGTGCTTTAGCACTTGTCAGCCCGGCTCTGAGTTTCCACAGTCTATCGCTTCATGGCTGAGCTGTTGCTGCTCCTTTATGCTTCTTTTTCACAACAATAACACTTAGCACTTGGCATCCTAAGACAGTGCCACGTTTGAAGTCACTGAGCTCTTCAGTACAACTCATTGTACTGCCATGCAATTTGAATGAACGAGGTCATCAAAGTCAGAACTTTCTGGCAAAACATACAAGACTTTTTTCATCTAGGTTTATTATCAGTTTCTATTACTAAGTCTAACAGTGTATATATAAACACATTTTACTTATTTTATTTTGATTTTTAACAAAGAATCTTTTCACAGAAGTCAGAAGCCAGAAGTGAAGAACGTCCAAAAGAATGACCATTATTTCTCCTTCTATTGGACAGACTTCACTTTGGGCTTATGTGGCAACACTAATCCTGTTCCACTGAAAATATCCCTCACCAGCAGTAGACATATAATTTGGAATTATGACAAAGAAACAGTAGTATAAAGTTTTTAAAAGTACATATAAACAAAACCCTGCACCATCTTTTTTCCACTTGCCTACGTTCAGTGCTTACAATGGAGAATTTGATGATTCAAAGTAGGATGGCTCATAGGGGTTTTTAGAAAATGAACAAGTCAGACACATTTAGCTTAGAAACTATAGCGGGGCAGATCAAGTTGTGACTTATGACTTCTTTTTGCCATTTGTATGCAATATTCACTGTTTATAAGTTCATATGTGCCAAAAAGTGATGTTTTGCAAATCTTCTCCTTTAAATCTACACTGTATAATTATTCTAAACACAATATAATTGATAACAACTGTTTCCAAATGTTTGAACTGCAGTGTAGAGACTTACACTAGGGCATTATATTCATTTCTTGTTTGTTAGTCTTCCTTTAAAAATAAAATTGCTTTTAGCTGTTATGAATAATGACCAGATTACATAATAAATTCTTTAAAATAAAGGTTCTGAATGGTTCCTGGATTGGATGTATGGTTCCAGGAGGAAACTGTGTGTGGAGGTTGTCCACACTAACACTTCATTTACAAGAATGTCTTCAAGGAACATCCACTGCAACATTCTTTAAGAAACCAAAAGTGGTTTTTCTATGGCATCAATTCAAAGAATCTTTTGTGTCCCTCTTATTTATTACAGGTGTATTTTTAAGTATTCGAGCAGAAACCTAAAGGTTTCACAAACTTCTTCTGTGTTGACTCATTCACACCAAGCTGACACGTGCCACTGGTGTTGATTTTGAACGCAGAGCCAAAATGGTTTGGCTTCAAGCCTTTGTTGTGCCACCCCAAATGTGTTAAAGGCCTTCTTAGAGCAAATGGTTACTTGAAGTACTCTGGAACCACAAAGCAAAAAAGAAGTGGTAGGATAAATGCTCAGACAGCACATATCTAACTGTAACAACTGACGGTTTTTAATATTCCATTTTCTTTTAAAGTTTCACTCCAAGTTTGAAACGAGCTATAACTGATACAGGAAGTACAAGAGCCATAGAGATGATTATTTGTCTGAGAGTCACAAAATTCTTCTTAATGGTACTTGAACTTAAAAATCATCAACAGTCCTACCACTATACAGTCATAAAAAAGTTTAGGTGCAAAGGTTTTGGCATCCCTGGTCAAATCGCAAGTGAAAATAAGTTAATACATCCTCTACAAGTGCACAATTGCTGCTTATTTGCTGAACATATTGGGGAAATATTAATATATATAAAATGAGGCCTGTGCAAAAGATGTCACTGACTTGCTTTCACTTAGAAATTCACCAAAACATGTCATTTGTCCAGGGGTGTTCGAACTTCTACATACGACTGTACACTTCTTCAAATTTCAGTACAAGTCAAAAAGGATTATACATGAAATACATTCAGAAATTTAGAATCATTGCTTTCAATACTATAAAACCAATTTGCAGCAAAATGTATAAAATGACTCTAATATGCGAGTCCTGTGCAATTCCCTGCATTCATAGTTAACAGAAAACTAAGAAAGAGAAAAGAATGATCAACAGAGCTGTACATAATTTTATAATAACTGAGAAAGCAGCACAACATTGAGAATAAAGTTATAATAAGGTTAACATAAAGAATGGCTTGTATTTGAAAAGAGATGAACAAATGCTGCAGTAGATAACATCACAAACATTACTGTAAATGGGTAATTACAGTCTGCTGTTTATCATTTCATAGCTTTCAGTTTTTACCTTTTCAATTTCATATTGAATACAGTATGTAAAAAAACATTTTGTCTTGTTTATGATATTTTAAAATGAAACTGTACAAGTTATTATTGTGTATAAAACAACAAAATGCAGTGTTCCCTAGACAGTGGCGTCTCCCCAAGTATACTGACAACCACCACAGTATATTTTGTCCCATTTCAAAAAATTCCAAAATATTTTATATTTAGGCATGAACAAGGGCACATTTCATGTAACATGAGATGCTTGTGCTTTTATTCCAAGAAATACACACATTATTTGGACACTCAATTAAGAAAAAAGAATACTGAAAGGTGTGTGTGTGTGTACATATTTATATGACTGAGTGATTCCAAGGTTTTAAACAGCAATGCATGTTGTTGAATGTTAAGAGAAACAGAAGCCAATGAAAAAGACTTCCGTTTAATAACTTTACTGCCATCTTGTGGAATATTTTCATAGAAGCTGCAGCCTCTGTCAACTAACGGAAGAATGATGGGCTCACTGGAGAGAAGTGAATGTACCACCTTAAAGATTAGACAGGTAGGGAAAACTCTGCTTCATATTTCAGACAAAAAAAGTAGAACATTCACAACATCAAAACAGAGAGTTCACATTACTTATTAAAATAAAAAAAGAAAAAGGAAAAAAATAATAGCTGTCAAAACACAAATTTACAGTTTTGTTTCACTCCGAGAGTCACTTCAGGTCTTCACATCTCCATGTAGGCCAGTTGTGCTGCTGAATGAACACACAGTGCAGGACCTTTTAAAAACATAAAATGCAGCTGGGCTAGACTGGTTTTGTATTTGCTACTGAGGACTGTGGTTAAAACCACATACAGCAATCATCAACTCAGCTATCAAAACAAAAGGGCAATAAAACATGAGGATAGATAGTAAGTGGGGTCTGTCCTTCATAGAAACCATGAAAGCAGATGGGTGCCTTACTTTCCAAATCGTTTCTCACATTTACTATTCAAATAAAAAAGAATCTTTACTTGGACATACGGAATAAGATCGACACTTTCAAAATGACTAACAGACTTAAAGAAAGGGAGGGGGATTACCCACACGAACGTATGCAGACAAACACATTACCCACATGCTCAACACACTGTGGCTTCTACTCCGACAGCACAAACGCTAACAGACAAAGCCGATTAACTACTGTGTTTGAATTTCACAGGTGCACAATATGCCAAACACTATGACGACGTCTGAGTAGATGTCTCAACTCTCTGAAATGTTTCATAACTATTTTAAAGATTACTGTCAAAGTTAGCTTCCTCTTAAGGCTTAAGGCGTTAGCCCATATCCTTTTCATGTCCACTGAAGAAGTTTGAATGGTTTTATGTACCAAAAAAAGCCATAACTCATTTAAAACATGACCATTTTCCATTCTCTCATAGAGCCTCAGAATTAAACAAGCTGTTTCTTTAAGAGTGATATAAGTAAATGGCCTCTGTTCAGATTGGCAGCCCTGAACTGTGCTCCATTAAAAAGCATTCCAGGCTGAAACACTCCTTATAACTTCAGTGTGAATGGGTGGGGCTCAACTGCTGCAGGCTGATTAGGTGGATATATGTAAATGCATTCCTTTTTGTAATAAAACAAAAACACTGAATTAAAAACAAGCAGTTTTTGTGGCTTTATTTCTGTTTATGGACTGTATGTACTGGGGTGAACTGTACATTTTGCAGCTTTAACAAATGTTTACATGCTAAATCAATCTTTTATTTAAAAAATCCTATCCTATGCTTTTTCCTTGAGAACTCCCAGCTACTTCACATTTCTGTCCTATGCCAGCAATCAGTATATACTAAGTTGCTAGTTTATTAGGTAGGGCATCTTAGGAGAAGAAGCCCCCTAAGGTATTATGCCCTCCCCATTTATTTTTTCTCCTGATGATTTAATCTAATGCCAATGCCAAATCTAATCTTGACACACTTACAAAATTACTATGGTCTAATTTAATCTGAAATTTCATCTGGATGACTGCATTCCAGGGATATACTGCCCCAGAAACTTTCTGAGGTCAGATAATAGTGACATATGCATTTATATTAAGTTATACATGGCAAGTTTTTATTATTAAATTATGAAAGGGTTGTAGAAAGAGCAGTAGATTTGGATTTGTCGCTTTCTTTTCAAATGAAAACACCAAATATTTAATTTAGTAAGATTTACATCATAAAGACTCAAAGTTGTTTACTGGAGTTTTACTGACTTAATATAACAATCGTTAGAACCAGGCAACATTTTAGCTGTTTTAGCTGGAAATTAGATGTTCACACCTGATTTATTTTATGTCTAAAAATCATTTGCACTACAGATGCTGTAAATGCATTTCCATTGCAGGAGGTTTTAAACACTGCATACTTTTTGTTGGTGTATTTAATACACTGGATATTTTTGTTGGGAAGACTATTCTCTGCCCAGCAGTGACACCAAGGTATGTAAAAACCAAAGCAGCACTGCTGTGACTGACAAACTAATATCAGTGTAACACCCCCTAACATGCCACTACCATGTTGGTGTCACTGCTGTGCTGAAGTATTAATCAGTGGTGGTCTCATGGTCGTGGTTTTCTTCTGATATACAGGCTGAGGAGGGTTGATTAATTGTGCAGAAACAAATGGGCTCCAGTCAGTAATTGCAAACCTACAAAGTGCACCTATTCTGTATGTGTTTCTGATAAGATGGCCAGTGATTGTAGGTACAAGGTTTTTCCTCATTTTCTTGAAATAAAAGATTTTAATGTTGTGTGTAAACAATATACTGTTTACTCCCCAGTTTGTAGAGTCCATATGCTCCAAAACTGAATTCATCATTTCTGTGAGGTGACGAAAACCAACACATTTACATACATCTGCCTACCGGGCCTATAGCGGTTTAGCTCCACCCATTCATGCTGACATTATAAGGAGTTTCCCAGCCGAGACTTCCTTTTGAACAAGCCGCAATACAGGGCAGAGATACAACAGAGATCATTGACATATATTATTCTTAAAGGCACAGCATTAAAAACTGTCTGTTTAATTCTAACCGATAAAAAGAGGTTGGAAAATGGTCATGTGAAAATAAATCATGATGTGTTTGGTACATAAAACCACAAAAATGATGTAAGTGGACACTGGGAGAAAAAAATGATACATGATAAATGTCAGATGTGGGCCTTGGGTTAGTTTTGGCAGTAGTTTTGGAACAATGAACACACTAACACAAGCTCACCTGTGTACTGCCTATCCTCCTTACTCAGGTGTGCTTTCTCCAGAGGATACAGGAGGGGAACCATGTTGTGAGGGGTCAGATTTCTGTAGCACTCAATGAGCTCATCCAGGGACTGAAACCACTGTGGCTTCTCTCTGTTGATAGTCTTCAAAGATTGAAAAAAGGTGAGAGGAGTGCTTAAATCTTTCATGAAACAAACTCAAATGGCATTCTCTGTAAAAAGATTCTGAAAGACCAAAACAGCAATTGAGACCTGGGCTGAGATATACAGTGCAGTGCAAAAACAAGAAACCGAACATCATTTACCTAATTTCTAGTCAAAACAGCCATTACGTACAGGTTTTTTCATGAGATATGTCTGGGGTGATTAGACAGAAGGTAATTCACTTGTATAGGGAAAGGAAAAAACATATATACATACATAAAGTTTGTGGACATGCTTTTTAATTAGTGAATTCATCTGCATTAAGGTGCACTCACTGCTGACACAGGAATTCAAAGGCACACAGCTTGTATAGTCTCTCTAGAAAAGCACTGACAATAAAACAGGATGTTCTGGAGCATGAGCCTAAGGTCACCAAGTCCAATGCCAAGTGTAGGCTAGAGGGGTATGAAGCCCCTCCAGCATTGAGCTGTGGAGCAGTGAAACTGTGTTCTCTAGAGTGATGGAGCACCAATCAATACCTTTGGGATAAGCTGGAGTGGCGTTTGTGATCCAGAACTAATCATCCAACATCAATACCTGATCTCACTAGTGCTCCCGCCTCTGAATGCAATCAAATCCTCACAGCAGTGTTCCATCATAGCGTAAAGCCTTCCCCAAGATTAGAGACAGTTACTACAGCAGAGGGGGACAAACTTTTTAATACTCTTGATTTTGGAAGAAACATTGGATGAGCAGGTGTTCACAAACTTTTGACCATATAGTGTGCATGTGTACCTATATCTAAATGTAAGTATACACAATGCTGTGAAAAAGTAACTGCCCCCTTAGCAACTAAAGCATCCATGAACCAAATTCAATTGAATAATGTAAACATCAGTTAAACAGAACCTGTCTGGCAATGTGAAACAGACTAGAAGGTCTCAAAAAGCAGCACATGACACCACATTCTAAAGAGATTCAAATACAGATGCAAAACAAAGTCACTGCAGTCTACCAGCAGCCTGGAAATACAAAGCCAATACAAATACAAAGCCATTGCTGAGGCTCTGGGACGCCAGTGAACCACAGTGAGAGCCATTATCCAGACTGGGGTCCCATTACATCTGACGTAAAGCTAACATCGCATTCATCCGACATAAAAACGATTATACCAACAGGGAAACATAGTGGTGGTAGTGTGATGGGGCAGCTTTGCTTCTGCCAGACCTGGACAACTTGTCATGAGTGATGGGACCATGAATTCTGCTCTCTATCAGAAATTCCTGAAGGAGAATGTCCGCCTGTCAGTTTGTGACCTAAAGCTCAGGCATAGTTGGGTTATGCAGCGGGACAATGATCCAAAGCACACAAGCAAGTCCACCTCTGAATGGCCTAAAAGAAACAAAATTAAGGTTCTGGAGGAACTGAGTCAAAGTCCTGACATGAATCCCATTGAGATGCTGTGGCAAGACCCTGAACAGGTTTCACTGAAAACCCTCAAAAGTAGCCAAATTAAAACAATTCTGCAAAGAGTGGGCCAGAATTCCTCAACAGTGATGTAAAAGACTCATTGCAAATGTTTGATTGCAGATATTACTGCCAAGGGTAGCACAACCAGTTATTAGTTTTTTTTTGTTCGTTTTTTTTTGCTTTGCTTTTTTATATTCAATAAATGTAATGATCATGTAAAAGCTGCATTTTTATTTACTCATGTTGTCTTATATTAAAATTAGTTGGATGAGCTGAACTATTTAAAGATGACAAATTAACAAAAACAGAAAAAGTGAGAAAAGGAAATGACAAAAAAATAAGAAAATTTGCAAATCAATCTAAGAAGCTGCTGTTGGTGTTCTCAGAACAGCTGAACGGCCCCCACCAGAGTTCAGACCTCAACATCACTGTATGTGTTCGGATTATCTGGATCATTAGAAGCAGAAAATGCAACCAACTTCTAAGACTGAACTGGAACATCATTCCTGCAGAATTCTTTAAAAAATTGAAAGCTGCCAAAAAGAATTGATGCTGTAATAAAGGCAAAGGGTGAGCACATGAAAAATATATGTATTTATTTGTTGAAGCTTCTGTTTAACGTCTGTTAAATATAAGTTTTCTTCTTTTTCCCTGATGTTGAAAATTAAACTCGTACTTAACGGCTGTTTTGACTGGAAATGAAATAAGTGAAGGGTGGTCTCTGACTACATTAATTGTAAAATCAAATATAGTATAATATTTTTGTCAGCAATCTTTGTTTAAAAAAATAATAAAACCTCAAACTCATTTTTTTGTTAAAAAATCGCGCAGCCTCAGTCTAAATCTGATCCTTGGCTTACACTATATTGGCAGGTAAGCAGAAATGACACTCATGAACAGCATCAAATTTAGAAAACACTCAAGACAACAAGAAAATGTAGACTTGCTAGCTTGCTAGCATAACATAGCTTGCTGCCATAATCGGTAGATAACTCTGTATATAAAATACTCTTGCCCTTCTCCATGTCTTGGTCTGTAACTTTTTGGACCAAATCTTGCTTGAAAAAGAAACTTCTTTTTCAGTGTGGGGGTTTCCCAATCTACTAAAAAATTCAGATCTCTGCTTAGTTCCTCCTTAACTTGAGCACACATCCTCTTTAATTCTATACACTAGGCCTGCATGTTTAATACACTCTTTATGTGTGTAAGGTCAGTGCAATGGCATGCTGACAGACCACACTTTCACAAACAACCACAGACATGAAAGAATAACTCCTTGGCTTTTTGTATCTGTAGTCTGTGACTCAAATACTCATACTGCGTGATCTCTCTGATAAGCTAATGTCAGTGTGGCCTCACAAGATAGTTATGTTATATTAATATAAGTTACGGCAAATTTCAACGAATTGTAACAGTAAAAATAAGGCAAAGAAATAACAAACAGTTTTGAAAACTGTTGAGGTTGTGCTTTAGAGTATGTAACTAAACTAATATAACAAATCAAATTTTACTTTACATAATGGAGACTGAATAGATGCTTTGAGTCATCTTAATGGATCCCTAAAACAAATCTGTAGAGAAAAGGTTTCCTGAAAGTAGGGGTGAGCAACATCATGATATTTTACCGTTAATGTGACAAACTGCTAACAATATGCTTTTCTAAGGATTGACTACTGCATGTTTCATTACAAAATAAGAAGAATACGTCTTTCTTGGATTAAGAACAATGCTGAATAAAAACCAGACATGCAACAGTGATGATGCATCATGTCTGACTTGTGAATTGTGAAAATGTCTTTAGGTATTATAAGCCATTTTTACCATATCACCAGCCCTACTTGAAAGCATTGTGGCCTTTTTATATACTTAAAAAGCTCCAGTCTGGTTAAAACTGCAAGTTCCAGAAGCACTGAAGGTTTTTTTATTATTATTATTATTATTATTATTATTATTATTTATTTTAATAATAAAGGTGTACTGTGCAAAAAAGTGTTCAAGTTTTAAATGTTTCAAATATTGTAAGTTCAGATAAACCTTTAAACTGTACTTCGTTTTATCTGTACAGTATCTGCAGTACGACTACAACCTTTCAAAGCTGAGGTTCTAAACAATTCATATGTAGGTTTCTGGGCCAGACATCAGTGCTGTTTCATTATATTACGCCAATATTCTGACAGAGCAGCTTTGAATGTGCGGAAACTGGGGTTTAGCCATTTCATCTTGATTTATCTCACAAATATGAACAATTTGAAATATGTAAAATCTCTGCCTTTAAGAAACCCCGCAGCACATCAGAGGAATCTGACCATCTATACAAAGAAAAAAAGAAAATGGACATCTGGACAGAAGACTTAAGTAGCCATATTAAGGTATAAACTACCTGAGAACACAGAAAATACATAAATGGCAATCATAATCAGACACTTAGTTTCACTTAGTTGAATTGGACTAACAGACTACTAGATTAATCTGGTTTCCAGACTTATAACACTGTAACACTCATAATAATAACACTGATGGTGGTCATACTATTGCCTTTATACATGAAATGTATCCACATGCTGTATTCAGTTTTCACTGTGTATCCACTTTTTAGATGGCTCAGTCCTTACAAATTTTCTCAGTGATAAAATGTGGAATATTCACATTTGTCTTAACATTGTCCAACAAACACTGCCCGCTTACCTCAGCAGCCCAGCCTTCAGATGAATGCTCAATCCTGTAAGTGTGGACAAATGGAGTTTTCCTTGGTGGAAAGAAACACATGTACGTTAAGTTACATTTGACTCACCGTTTTCATAATTCAAATGTATTTTCCACACAAAACTCTTTTCCACTGCATTTCAAAACCGAAATCCATGTGACTTTCTACTCTTACGATAAATCACACAGTTTCTCTTAAATGCTGTAACTGTGGTGGAGAAGCGAGGGATTTTAGCCGCTTAGGGTTGACTGGCGCGTCGAGAACTTTCTAAAAGGGAAAAAATACATTTCTTAATCATATTTTTCCTCGGTTAACGTCTAAGGCGGTTACAATATTTTAAAACAAATGTACTGTGATCTATCTTTCACATTTTGGAGTGAGGAGTATTTTTAGTTCTTCCCCAAAAGAGACCCAATCCCATGAAAACATGCTAGGTTTAATTTTACCTCACGCAGAGGCACAGAGCTCCAGGCACACTCTGGCTGTCTCTCAGGAGGAAGCTTCCATCTTTGCCATACTTTTCCAGCAAGCGCTCCGTGTCCTCTTTGCCGATTTGTCCGTAGTACATACATCCGAGCATTTTCGCCAAAGGGGGGAGATTCTTCTGCTGGATATCAGGGGGTCTTTTTTAGCGAATATGAGCTGAAGAAAGAGGCGTGGCAGAGAAAGCTGCACTTTCACACCGTTGACTTTGGCGAGCTGGTGGCAGAGCATGATTTACAAGAAAACGTCACGCCACAAACACGAGCAACAGTGTATGAAGAAGACCTCAGAATAAGGAACAGTCTGAATGAACTTACTGGAATACAGGGTCTGCAGGCCAAAGGCAAGAGCAAGGCCTCGTTTAAAAGACAAACTAGTCGGGTGTAAATAAGACATTGTTAAAAAAAAAAAAAGGTAATAGTTCTGGTTTAGGCAGCTTTAGGAATCAAATGCAGTACATGCCCGTGAGCTGTTGGGCCTTGTCCATTTTAGGCCATTAGACCATGACCTGATACCAACCTATTAAGAAAACACAGAATATCATTAGTGACTGCTGGACACCACCAGGAACAAGCAAAACCTTTTAAGTCTCCTTTAACATCTTTTGTCTTTGGGGTTAATTTCACTCTCTGGGAAATATCAAAGTTCTGGTGGGAGTTTTGTTTTCCCCTCCGCCATGTTGTGTGAAGTGTAAGTGGTTCTCACACTACTGCACTTGTGGTTATGTTAGGTTGGGGCCCTAAAGCTGAGGGAAGTTTTATTTGAACATTATAAAATTGCATGTTATATTGACCTCAATATCATGCAAAACAACCAAAACAAATGTGTGTAAAATGTGGGTATTTCTAACGTTTTATGTGGCTAAAACAGCCTGAGCTCAAATTGACCCCAAAGAACACCAGTGCATATAAAAATGTGTACAGTCCATTGAAATCATTTCAATATGTTAATTTTGTGTTTACCCAGTTCTCCCCACTAAATTAGGAAAAGTAAAAATTAAGCAAAAAATGATGTTGGCCATTTATTTAGAGCCATTAGACATTGAATGGACAATAGGAGAGCTAATGTTTTCTATTTTGTGAGCAGGGTGATGTCAGCCAGATTGTCCATTTATAATATTTTGACCCCATCTGACCTGACTGTGACACTCCACTGGCAAATGCAAGTTGCCTGCACCCAAACTGTTGGCAAATATAATATAAATGTATTTTTTTTTAAATTACAAGAAATAAATGGGGAACAAGCGTTGAAGGGTCTCAGCTGCGTGAGAGGCCCTGCCACAAGAAACGTTACACCCCTGCAAGCCACAATTGCAAACAAATCAAAACAGAAACCTCTCTCTCACCAGACTTTGCTTTTTTCTTGAGCAAAGTGTCACGCTGAGAATGGATGGGAAAAGCGTACAAGTGCTCCACAGGAAACACCAAGATGTTGACCAAAGTTCATAAGCTCATACGCTCTATCACGCAGTGTTTACTCTACTTCATGCACTCTAAGCAGTATAGCTTAGAGAGGCAACTTACAGGTTTTATTTGATTTCCCCAAAGTAATGTACCGAAAGAATATTAGTGTACTGACCATAATTTATTTGCACCACTGTCTGACCCCTCTTCATCCGTTAAAACTAGTCAGGCTGTTTTTTTACTCTGCCATTATGACTGATGATGTATGTACACTACCATTAAAAATGTTTTGGAATAACTTGTTATATTAGTTATTGCTGGTTTTCTTCAACATAACTAATACAATGTAGAATTAACTGTAATCTAGACACCAGAGGTATTTTAAAATGTCCTAATCAACATTTCATGTTTCTTGGGAAACCTCTTTCAAATACAAGGCGTTCTGGATATTAATTTCATTATAACTTCATTCTCAGTGTTATACAGCTCTCTTAGTCATTAAGGAATCAAATACAGCTCTGTTCATCATTCCAGACAAAATCTAACATTTCTTCAGTTTTTACAGCTTCCTACAATTCATATTAGAACAATTTTGTACAAATATCTTTAACAAAATATATTGTTGAAGACAGTGATCACAATCTTTTGAACAATAAATGAGCTCTGATTGGCTGTCTTGTACTGCATCTCCTTCAGAAAGCAGCCCAGGCAGAAACACTTCAGCGTGAATGGGCAGGGCTAAACTGCTGTAGGCTGAATAGGCCGATATGGCAGCGTCTTCCTGTCTCGTCTCTGCCTCCTGTCATCTCCTAGCCGTGTGGTCTTGATATGGTTTTTGTTTTGATTCCTGTCTCCTCCCTAGTCCCACCTTGTCATTAGGGATCCTACCTGTGTGTAGTCTGTTACCTCTCTTTTCCCAGCTGTTTCTAGTCTTCTTGTATAAGTAGACCTTGTTTCAGTGCTCCTTTGTCTATACTTACATCTTCCTTGATGTTTATGGCTGCTATTTGTTTACCGTTTGTTTTTGGATTGTTTCTATGTTCTTTGTATTATTTTGTTTTGCCTCCCTCTCATGCATATACACCGATCAGGCATAACATTTTGACCACCTCCTTGTTTCTACGCTCATTATCCATTTTATCAGCTCCACTTACTATAGAGGTGCACTTTGTAGTTCTACAGTTACAGACTGTAGTCCATCTGTTTCACTGCATACTTTGTTAGCCCTCTTTTACTCTGTTCTTCAGTGGTCAGGACCCCCATGGACCCTCACAGAGCAGGTACTATTTGGGTGGTGGATCATTCTCAGCACTGCAGTAACACTGACGTGGTGGTGGTGTGTTAGTGTGTGTTGCGCTGGTCTGAGTGGATCAGACACAGCAGTGCTGCTGGAGTTTTGAAACACCTCAGTGTCACTGCTCAACTGAAAATAGTCCACCTACCAAAAATATCCAGCCAACAGCGTCCTGTCGGCAGCATCCTGTGACCACTGATGAAGGACTAGAGGATGACCAACACAAACTGTGCAGCAGCAGATGAGCTATCGTCTCTGGACTGACAAGGTAGGAGTGTCTAAAAGAGTGGACAGTGAGTGGACACAGTGTTTAAAAACTCCAGCAGCACTGCTGTGTCTGATGCACTTGTACCAGCACAACACACACTAATGCACCACCACCACGTCAATATTACTGCAGTGCTGAGAATGATCCACCACCCAAATAGTACCTGCTCTGTGAGGGTCCATGGGGGTCCTGACCACTGAAGAACAGAGTAAAAGGGGGCTAACAAAGTATGAAGAGAAACAGATGTACTACAATGTAACTGTGCTGCTGGGAAGAATCCACTTCAAGAATCCTTGAATTCAAGGTAAACGCTATTTACTTTTTCTCTTCTCTTACTTGCTCGTGCCATATGTAGTTCAGAGGATGAGTGAATTTTCCATTCCACCTTAAATGGCGCAGCAGTTTTCTGGTGCCTGATGCGCCACAATGTAACTGCTACATCTTTTAAGGTGGAACAGAAAATTCAACTAATTTCTAATTTGGTTCCAGGGAGTCACTGGTGGGTACAACATCCAACTGATGCATTCTTTGCAAGTAGAACTGTAACTGAAATGGCTGCCCCTCCTTTTAGCTACACAGAGTTCATACTGTGTTCTAAATCACATCCGACTTGTGTGTGTGACCTGAATTCAGGCCTGAAAGCGGGTTAAGAAAGGTTTTGGGCATGTATTTGTGGAAATGGTTTGGAAGACTATTTACCTTCTAATTACTTCCAGTGTTTGTTAGCAACATTAGCCTCGTAGCACCAGTTCAAAAACTAAAGAAGCTAAATTTTAACACCAAACATGTCTTCATGGCTGATCGACTGCATTTGTGGTATAAGGAATATCTTGATCATAATCAAATTAGTTTTTACACCAAACTGTTCCTTTAACAGTCCTTTTTTATAGTGCTGACATGAGTTCAGATAGCAAGGATAACAGCTAAGTGGAGTCATGTACATGGTATTAGTCTTGATACTTGGATTACTCTCCTCAAGTGGAATAAGAAACAATGGCCTTCATAGTTCAAGGGCAGCCAGGTCAAAGCAAGCCAGGTTTTCTTGCAAGAAGTCCCATATATGTTTATAACTTCTAGAGACAACTAACATGTATTTAAAAAGTACATATAAAACTATGGAGACAGGATTTTACATGCAATACTCAAGTCAAAGCAGGAATGGCTCCATATATTCCATTAAAATGACTTCTTTTCAGTTGCGCTACAAACCACGCATGGAGCTAAAGCTGTCCTCACATTTTATGGTGCGAACACATACTGTTTCCTGTGTGATGGCTCTTTGTTTTTTTGTCTTATTTTCAGGATGTGGTAAAAACACACACACGGGACTAAACTTTCATTCCAACTACATACACTCAAAGACAAGCACCACTGTATCCTTACTGTACACAGCTCTAGCTCTTTCAGTTTCACACCAACAGCTATATGTTCAAGTCGTAACGATGATGATCACAGCACTGATGAAAGAGATGATGACGTTATGTAAGAGTTTCATTAGCCTTAATAAGACCCCATATTAATGTGCAATGTACTGCAATATGTTGTTGGTACAATACAAAATCTGAATATATCATAAAATATTTCCAGGATAGACAAGAAGAACACACTTGCAGGTAGTATTTCCCCATGATCGTTTATTTCTGTTTTCTCAGCAACTCATGGTGTTAGCCACCAGCCAACACTTCAAATATTTAGGAATGGAAAAGAGTATGTCTTCCACAAATGTGACAGTGAGCAAAAATGTTGGCAAATACATAATGTAACCTCCTCACAGTTCAACAATTTCACAAAATGTTCATGACATTTAAAATGAAATCATGACATTTAACCCACCATGTTTGTAAAGATTTGTAAAAAGTATATTCATGTTTGTTTGAGTTAGTAGTTTGCATAGTTACTCCACTCCATACTTGACAGCAAATACCAGATTAAGACTAATCTTCTACAGACACAGGATAGGAAAATGTCTGATGTTCAAAAGTGACAGTCAAATGTTCAGTCTCTCATCAAAGCTTAAACAGTTTACCTAAATTCCAGGAGTTACCAAAAGACATATTTCAGACATGAAGCTTCATCATCTAAAGCTTTATTTGAGCTGCATTCATGTAGGGCAGTTTCTGTAATATATTTTATAAGAGAATTGACTGACCAATTAGTACATGATAAAGCATGAGGCCAAAGTCCAGCCCCACATACTATGCTATGCATACTATGTATGTACATGAATGTATTAATAATGGAGGTGTACTATTTTGATGTACTATTTTGTATGGTAGTATGCAGTTTTGGATGCAGCCTCTGAGTAATTTCCCAAATGACCACAGATAGCCCAGACTGAAAGGTCACAGCCAGTCAGCTCTATAATTACTGGCACTCTTTATAAAGATTAGTCATGAAAAATGTCTTTGTGGTTGATAAACCACATTGAAAAATGCGAAAGATTAACTGAAGTAAATTTAGTTTAAGTAAACTGAAATGAGCATGCAAGTCTATTTTGCCCCCACAAACAGTGGGGATGGTTAAAGAGGAAAAAAAAAATCTCCAAAGGTCATGACTGGAGATTTGCAGAACATTTGAGGATTTTGGGTTTATCATGGCACCAGAACGACAATATGATGCCACCAAGCCAACAAAGTTTTGAAAGGCATGCCAGAAAAAGCTACATATATAAGCACCTGGAGTTCTCAAGACACTACTTAAACTTTGAATGGAACTGGTTTCTATGGTTAGATGAGACAAAAATAGACCAGGCTGTCCACTCCAGAATTATTACTGTCATACTTGTTTGTGCACATTCATACTGCATTAAAATCACAGATCTCGCTTGCAATGACTTAAATTACAGAAGCTCCCCAGGGAAAAGTAATCCAGCTCAAAGTGGACATAAGATGAAGCTGGTAAAAAAATAAATATGTACCCATGACTTAACGATGTACATTGTCACAAGGTAAGAAAGAGTTAAGTGCTGGAATTCATACAGTACACAAATGCATATTTTAAAACAGTGGTCACTCCTGCAAAGTTTACTTCTCCTGCAAAGTTTACTTCTAATCTGAATCTACCATGCAACCCTCCCCTTACCTAACACTAATGCTGCTGATCCAGCCAATCAAGCACTTCTGAAGAAGCGAATTAGCTGAAGCATGTGTGACGAGCTGTGGTTGAAACTAGACTCCACAAGAAGATGGATCTCCAGGACAAGGGTTGGTAAGCACTGCTCATAAAAGATCACACTTCACACCAATGTGTGTGATTGATGTTCAGAGCTATGGTAAGTAGATTTCCTGTAGTACAGGGGTACACAAATCTGGCCCTAGAGAGGGGGTGGCATCTAGTACAGTTTGGTTATGTTCCTGCTCAAACATACCTGATTCAACTCATCTGTCAATTGCCAGGTTTAGAAAGTGTGTTTGAATAGAGGAACCACCGAACTATGCTGGACACCAGTCCTTCGGGACCGAGTTGTGCACCCCTGCTGGAGTGAATCAAAAACATGCTCCTAAATTTTAAACCCCGTGTAATATTTCACTGAACTAAAGTTAGAACCTCACCCTTAAAATGTAAAGAAAGTGCATAATAGTGTTTCATGTTGCTTTAAAAACCATTATTGTTTAAAAAAAAAAATGTAATTAAGTGCAGCACTTTTAGGCAATGCAACCTATTTATGTCCAACAACTAAATTTAGCATGATCAGTAAAAATGCCAGAGCTTGTTCTGATTTGTGCTCAGGCAA
Organism: Colossoma macropomum; assembly: GCF_904425465.1. Classification (NCBI taxonomy): domain Eukaryota; kingdom Metazoa; phylum Chordata; class Actinopteri; order Characiformes; family Serrasalmidae; genus Colossoma; species Colossoma macropomum. The sequence goes on from NW_023494808.1 coordinate 18,152,055, forward strand.
ATTCAGACAAAATAGAGACCTAAGTGAATGTAAAATTTTCAGATAATGACATTGATGGGCTAACTGGCAAACATCTGAAAGATTTGGTCTCAAATGTTACTAAAACTGCCTCCTAATTGATACAGGTTTTAAAAACTCCAGTCCAGAAGTAATGAATCCAGATTATAGCTGTAAGTACCTCACATAAGCCTTGTGTTTTTCGTGAAGTTTGTTCATACCCTACTTAAAGTGCATAGATCCTAAAAGCTTCCTTTTTCATCAGAAAAAGTACATTTAAGATCAGCTTGGTAGTACATACTAGATGACATTAATCCTGTTTGCTTTGGTCAATCAAATACTTAAACCTTTTCTCAAGCTCCTGGACCAGATTTTTTTTCGCTTTCTCCAGGCTGTCTTGCCAGTCTAAAGATTAAACAAACCACAGGTCAGTTACGGAGATGTACACTAGCATTTAAAAGGAAACAGAAATCAAATGTTTGGGGTCACTGTTTTTTAATCATGATTCTATTATGAAGCTACGACTCTTATTGTTTAACTTTTAACAACATTGTGGTTTTCTCCAAAACCAGAAATATATAAAAAAAAAATCTTGAAATACACTGTATGGCCAAAAGTATGTGTACACCCACCCATCACACCTATATGAGCTTGTTGGACATCCCATTCCAAAACCATTGGCGTTAGTATGGTTATCCCCCTTTGCAGCTATAACAGCCTCCACTCTTCTGGGAAGGTTTCTACAAGATTTTGGAGTGTGTCTGTGGGAATTTTTGCCCATTCATCCATAAGAGTATTTATGAGGTCAGACACTGATGTTGGATGAGAGGGCCTGACTCGCAGTCGACAATCCAATTCATCCTAAAGGTGTTCAGTGGGAGTGAGGTCAGGGCTCTGTGTAGGCCACTGAAGTTCCTCCACACCAAACTCGTCAAACCATGTCTTTATGAACCTCGCTGGGGCACAGTCATGCTGAAACAAGAAATGTCCTTCCCCAAACTGTTGCCACAATGTAGGAAGCATATAATTCTCTAAAAGTTCTTTGTATGCTGTGATATTAACATTACTCTTCACTGGAACTAAGAGGCCTAGCCCAAACCCCAAACTTACGCTTGTCTGCAGCTGTTCGTCCATGGAAACAGATTACATGAAGCTTCTGACGCACAGTTCTTACGCTGCTGTTGCTTCCAGTGGACAGGCAATTTTTATGTGCTTTAGCACTCCGCCACCACACTGTGTGAGTTTACGTGGTCGTGGTTAAGCTGTTGTTTCTCCTAGACGCTTCCATTTCACAAAAATAGCACTTACAGTTGATCAGGGCAGATCTAGCAGATCAGAAATTTCACAAGCTGACTTGTGGCAAAGATGGAATCCTATGACAGTGCCATGTTTAAAGTATCTGAGCTCATCAGTATGACTCATTCTACTGCCAATGTTTGTCTATGGAGATTACATGGTTATGTGCTTGATTTTATGCACCTGTTAGCAATGGGTGTGGTTGAAACACCTGAATTTAATAATTAGGAGGAGTATCCACATACTTTTGGACATTTAGTGTACTATCTGGTCTTTCTACACTGCAGAAGTTATTATTAAGTAAAATAACAACAATTATTAACAATTATAACTTTTTAATGCTACTGTACATATTTGTACAGGAGAGAGACAGAAAGAGAGGGAGAGAGGGAGAGAGGGAGAGAGAGAGAGAGAGAGAGAGAGAGAGAGAGAGAGGGAGAAAGCATATATATTTGAGAATGTGTTGTTCTTACCTGGATGACTACAGGACAGTTCAACAGAAAAAGTAGCTTTAGATCCTTGTGCCTCCTCCGTATCCTCAAACACAGGCTGCTGCAGATTTCTTTGTTTAAACCAGTCGTCTAAGCAGTTTCTTAACGACGGACAGTTTGGTTCTGCGAAACGACAATAAGACATTAAAAAATACTATTGTGTAATTAAATGTTACGACAGCATATAGTGCTTGTTTAAGCACTTTACAGCCTGTCAGCATGATTTCTGTTTTTAATCAGAAAGTCATAAAACAAACACACACTTAGCACCACCACATTTAGTTTATGACTCCAACGCATTTGGTTTCCCACAAGCCACTGCATGTGTTTATAACTGTGTCATCTGTGTAATTCTGACCTGTCTCCTCCCCCAGCAGGCCCAGAATGCGTTTGCTGAGAAGATTGCGATTTTCCTTTTTGTTCCTTTGGCTTTTGCTAGCCATGGTGAAGTCTTTGAATCGGAGGTCAACAGAGATCTTGTGCTGGTTAGGTCTGAGAGAGAAAGCGAGATCTTTCTGACAAGCATTTCTCAGTAAGGTATTAATCTGAAATTCAGTTTCCTCAGTGCTGCTGGATGCAGGCAAAGCCTCATGGCCGAAGAGCAAGGGCAGAGTGCAAATGGCTTTCTGCAGAGCATCTTGTCTTGCCTCGGCCTCTGAGGAGCCTGTGGAAAAGACATGTAGACACTTATCAAACATGATCTAGCTTTTCAGTTGAAGACAACATATGAATCTGTTCTGTGTTTCAATGTACATAAAATAAAATATATTAACTCAGATATATTAGAGTGACAAATCAAAAGAAAAACTTTCATAAGGCACCATTAATTCATAAGGTTTGTCCAGACCTGGCAAGTTACAGTTGTAACCAGAACCAGTCTTAAAAGTGGAGGCTCTTGTTAGTTACTGGGCATGTTATTACGTTATTAGGTTTTATTACATTTCTGACCAAGTTAAGTGCAAAATCTTACAATTACATTTTATGTAATTGTAATTGTTATTACATAAGTGGGACTTTTTAGAATATTGGGTTCTACGTCTTTGAGTGACTTCGATAGAGGGTTCATTATTGGAGCAAAGACGGCAGGAGCTTCAGTCATGTAGTCAAAGACTATCTACTAGCTAGTTTTTCAGTACAAACAGTCACTAAAGTGGCAGCTGCATTTACATCTATAGGAAAGACAACCGTACACGGTGTTGGAAATTGTGGTCACAAATGCCCATTCAATGACTCTGATGCTCGCCCATTAGTGCGATATGTAAGGAAAAATAAGCAACTGTTACTCAGTTGACTGAGAATGTCAATGCAGAACATGATCAGACTGTGTCAGCACTAATAGTCTGTGCACAACCACATAGAGAAAGATATCAGGGTTGCAGTTAGTTAAACCCTCGTCACAAAGACAAATGACCATTTGAGAATTCAGTGGTGCAAAAAACACTGACATTGGTCTACAGAGATGTGGAAAAAAGTGATATGGTCAGATTAGTCATCTTTCGTCCTATTCTCTACAATTGGGTGAGTGCATATGTGGCATATACAATGAGAACTCTACAGGCCTAAATGCTTGGGGAGGGGGTTACAGAGCCTCAATCCGCAGGGCACAAAGGGTCACAGGTGATGAGAATAAAAGTGATGTAAATCAAATGCTCTGGCCTTCGCAGTCACCTGATCCCAATCCAGTTAAACACTGATGGGAGATTCTGGACTGGCGTGTAACACAGCGCTCTCCACCTCAATCATCAAAACACCAACTTAAATAATACCTTTTGGAAGAACAGTGTTCCATCACTTGAGCACAGTTCCAGACTATAGAATCTATGCCAAGACACACTGAAGCTGTTCTGTTAGCTCATGGTGGCCCAACACCTTACCAAGGCTCTTTATATGGTTCTTTCCTTTAATTTGTCACCCGTTTTTTTAATACTTAGATTTGTAGTGCATGTGGCACTACACAGCCAACCTACTAACCTTGTCCATCACAGACTAAACTGTATGTTATCTCTGTAAGGGAGCAGCAGAAATTCTTATCACCCTTAATGTCTTCCTTAGGATGAGTGAGAGACCTTCTGTGAAAAATCTTGCTTCACCAACATAGTTGCCTTACTTTCATCTTACAGAGAGAGACACACAAATGACGTTAGTGCAATAGCCATACTCTTTTAAAAATAATGGTTATTTAAAAAAATAGACAGAATCAAGGAACAAAGGGATACCCTGTGTCTTGCTGGAAAACTCCCAACGCACGCCCGAGTAAATGATAGGTTTTGCGTATGGCATCTTTCTTAGAGGTGTAGACATTGCTGTTCTTAAAGGTGAATTTATCCAAGTTGATGTTCATTGTGACGCTGAAATTCTGATCAGTGCTAATGCGCCCTACTGTTACAGATGGCGGCTTGAGATGATACACGGCCAGAAGGGATTTGATCTCTGCAAAACATACATATGTACACAGTATAAGTCAGTCCTGTGGACCCTATATTTTTGTGTTTTCCCTGATCTCTCGCACTTGACCTACCGGAACTTGCTAATGGTTTCTAATGTTGGGTCCACAGCACTGGAATTGGGAATCCCTGACTTACACCAACCTTACTGCTTTTATTTAAAAAACTACACTTATTACACACTTATTAAAGTCAATAGCTTTCCATAATGTGTGGAAAAATGATAATGGAGTCATCCTCTTTGACTATGCAGCACTTTCGGGGGATAATTTTTTAAGAGCACATTCTCATGCAAAGCAGATCTGTGTGTACCTGTATGATCCTCCAAGTCCACTTCTCTCGGTATGAGCGAAGGGTTGGAGTTCCGACTCTCTGTTGTCAGTCCGATGGTGCAGTCTGAGGGTGTTGTGGGTGGAGGCTGCACAACAGCAACACTGTCCTTCTCTTTTCCTTGTTGCTGTGTTTGTGTGCTGGATACTGCAGAATTACAGCAAGGTCAACACAAACAACTTTAGTGGGAACAGGAATGAACTCCCTCTCTAGGTTTCCATTTTAAATGTTTTTATGAAATTTTAAGCCTGCAGTTCATTTCCATCACATACGGCATTTTCACTCAGGCCTATCTGTAAATGCACATTGTCAGAAGTGGTATGACTGGCCAAACTATACTCAGTCACAACACCTTCAATGAGGTTTAAAGAGTATAAACTTTTTCATGACAATTATATCTTTATCTACAGATGTAAGGTGCCCATGACAATCATTTCCCAGCTAACAGGGAGTGCCCTTTTAACATTAGTGGTCATTCTATTTTGATCCGCTATTTAACAATATGTGCAAAACTTTAGAAGACTTACTGGCAAGGAAAAAGTCTGTTATATGTTTAGAAATGATGTATAAGTTACAACATGCAGAAGACATTAAGCAGACTTACAATACATTTAGTATGTAGTTTTAAATGTTTAAGACGGGATTAACAGTGGGTAGGATTTAGTTAGTAGGATTTGTGCTAAAGAGAGGGTGTAGACTCCTAAAGAACTGAAAAATGACAGCTAGCTACATGCTCAGCCTCTTTAAACTCAACTAGCGTAAGGCTTGTAGTGGCCGCCTTTAAAGTTGTTACAGAAAACTTATCTTAATTGCTGAAGACAGCAATTCTAATGTGTCACTTCATGAAGTAAAAATGTGAGCAAACAGAGTGACTTTGGTTTATTTATTAATGAATTCATGAAATGTTGTTGTAAATTAGCTTCCTTTTAACCAAGAGTAACTTTTCCCAGCATCATTGTTAACTTAAATGAAAACCTATTCATTAGATGAAAGGTAGGTATGGTTGTGAAAATGGCCTGTTGACATATAGCACTGTTTCTTAATCCTGCTCCTTGGAACTTACAGCACTGCACAGTTTCAACTATTCCCTTCCACAACACACCTGATCGAGTGCATCAGCTGATTAATGAGCCCTTCATTTGCTGTATCAGTTATGTATAGGTAGGACACAGTACAGGGCAGTGGTGGTGATAGGAACCAGACATCTGAAGAGTTTAATGCCTCTAAAAGCTCCCTTACAGAACGTTATTAGGCTACATGAGAGTTAGGAATACACTGCCTGATGCCAGAGACATCGTCACAATAGTTTTGAGAAAGTTTTGGCCTAAAACATACTTTTAAGTCATTTAAATTCATGGCAAAATTGGTACATGAGGTTGTACAGTAACACTGTATGTCAAAATAGTCCCCAAAGAAATATTTCAGATTTACCACTGTTTTACTATCATCAACATTACGTATAAAAACTCAGACACGTGTAGCTTCATTGGTGGTTTTGGATAGTTAATAAAATGGCTATATTTGTGTTGTCGACATTGTGACCCCTGGTTCCTATCACCACCACGCTAAAGAAATTGGTAAATTTCAGTTTCATGTTCAAGTTTCTCAGCAATGAACCATTTCATATCAAACCACTCTGAGTGACTTTGTTCACATCTCAACTATTGAATTATGCACATGTTTTTAAAATCCATGGAACTACCCTTTTATTCACTGGAAAGATTTATGGGGAAACCATGCTGTTTTGAAATGTAAAAATGTAAAATTTCTACTGGTCCACTTATCATGAAATGTTCACACAATCTAAAGAATGAGCTGCTTAAAAAATGGAGATTATTATGATGATTGTGTAGTGGCAAATTTATGCAAAATTGTCAAAAAAACTTCCACTATAGTATTGCACATTTCAAATATTGACAAAAAAATAGTCAAATGGAAAAAAGAGTTTTGTTGATATTTGTATAGCAGTGATAATGGTCCCATCACCAACATCACCAAACATTTCCAAGTGTTTTTTTTTTACATAAAATCCCTCATACAGAAACCTGTCTTATGGCATAGCAACCATCACAAATATCATAATCTTGATCATTTACAAATGAAGCCAAACTCACTTTGTTCTGCATCTCTGCTGGTGCTGGAGCTTCTTGCGTCTTCAGGGGGCTTTTTTTGGTCAGTTTCGTAGACAGGATTCTCCATACCAAGAGCATCCAGACGTTCCTTCAGAAAGCCTTTGTAGTTTTCATCAGGAACCGCATCAGAACTGCAGTTGAAGAACCCAGACAGCTGTTGTAGTGCAACCTTAGCCGCTTGCTGTTCCGCTTTTTTCTTCGTTGTGGAGCCATCTGAAGAAATTCATAGACCACGTTATGTGCATCAGAGATGGACAACAAAGAAAGAGAAGATCAACCAAGCAAAGCTATTATGGTGAATGATGACACAGACTAGTGTTCTCATGGGAACAGTGTTGACTGATTAACAATGTCATGGTTAAAATAATCAGAAAGCTTATAATGAAAGTAGACAGAACTCCATTCACCTTCATCATAAAAGGTAAAATGAAGTTTGCAGAAGTTCCTATCATTCTGTTGACTTGTGATTTCCGATGGTGGTTGAATACCACACTTAGTCAAATGTTCCAAGACCACTGTCCTGAAAGTATTACCTGTTGGATAGGAAAAACCATCAGATATTATCATGAACCATAAATTACAGATCTAACCCCTGACTAGATCTGCTACAGTTTCACTGATACCTACCAGTACCAGGATCATTCAGGCCAAACTGACGGCCTACTTTTATGTACGCTGATTCAATGGCTTCATCCTCTTTTACAAACCCATCAGAGCAAACGTCTTTGCTGAGGACCACAGTCACGGTGCCATAAAAGAGGTTGCCTGTAATGCAAAGTTTAAAATCAAAAGCTGCAAAATTAAATCTAAGGTTTATTGAGGTATATAGAGGCTGACACCTTTATAACTGTACTGTTACAGATGGAGACTTAAGATGATACAGTACTAGAAGTAAACTGATCTCTGTAAAACACACATGATCACAGATGCAGTTGCACCGTACGTTAAGTAAGTAAATTGTATTTAGAACTTCAAATCTTTAGGAAACCTGATAACTAAGGCCCAATCCCATTTCACCCCGTGCCCCTACCACTTAGCCCTTCGCCCTCTGTTTTGCGCGTTCACGTCAAGGGTTAGGGTGTCCCAATTTTTGTTGAGATAGAGGGGTGGGCGAAGTGTTAGGGCTACATAGCCCTCCAAACAGAGATTTTTCAGAGGCACTCCAAACAGAGTGTTATGAGAAAAAAGGAAAACCGGCAAGATGTCTGCGCGAGCGACCAAAGAAACCCACAAATGTGAGAATTTTCTCCATCAAAAAATTACGATAACCACTGTATTATCTTAGTTTAATGCCGTTTCAATGTATTATAGTCATTTTCTTCATAACAAGCATAAAAAAATCGCTAATAGCATGCTAATGTTTCGGTAGGTAGCTAGTTAATTTTCCCGTTCCACCTTAAATAGTCCAGCAGTATAGATACCTGAAGTGCCAGAATGTAACTGCTGCACCACTTAAGGTGGAACGGGAAAATTCGAACAAGAAGCTGGTGAATAGCTGACTTCAGCTTCGTCTCACCAAAGAATTAGCGGTGGGAGATAATAAATAATTGTCTTATACCCCTCTTTGAAAGCATATGATGCCCTAAATGTAACTAAAGCACAGCAGCGAGGTTGCTGAACCTTACTGCTTCTCTGCTATCACTGAAGACGGGCCGGGTCACCTACAGAGCACCGCTAGTAGCCTGTTAATGAAGCGTTAATGAAGCAATGTTTTATGGGTTTTTTTGTTGTTTTGTTTTTTGTTTTTTTTTATTATTATTTTTTATTTGAGGGTTGTCCCATTTCATAGGGCAAGATTTCAACCACTACCCCTTGTAACTCAGTTCCAAGGGCTTAGGGTGACACTCAAAAACAAGGGGTAGGAGTAAAAAGAAGACATGAGACTGGGCCTAAATTTTTTATTTTTTTTCAGTGTGAGGTCAAATGTAAAAGTATAAAGATTACTTAGACCAAGTGTTCCCAAAGTCAGTCCTAGGGACCCCATGCTCTGCACATTTTGTGTTTTCCCTGCCCTAGCACTCCTGAGCCACATGAGAAACTTGCTAATGAGTTCTGTGAAGTGTGCTAGATGGGGGAAAACACAAAAATGTGCACAGTGTGGGGTCCCCAGTACTGGATCTGGAACCCCCTGACTTACAGCAATACTTTACTACTTTAATGAAAAAAAAGTACATTTCTAAACACTGATTAGAACTTATGATCTGTTGCTTTCCACAATGTGTGGAAAAATGATGCATCACCTCCTCTTTGATTATGGCGCACCCTACTGGATATTTTTGTAAGAGCACATTCTCATGCAAAAGCAGATCTGTGTGTACCTGTGCGATCATCCATGTTCACTTCTCTTGGTCTGGGTGCAGGGCTGGAGTCCCGAGCCTCTGTCTTTAGCCCGACAGCAGGACAGTCTGAGGGTACTGTGGGTGGAGGCTGGACAACAGCAAGACTGTCCTTTGATTGAAGGCTAGTATTCTCTTGTCCGTGTTGTCCTGGCTGTGTGCTGGATACTGCAGAGTCACAGCAAGTTAAACATAAACAACTTTATTATTGAGTGGGAAGGAGAAGATACTCCATGTATGGGTTCGTCTTTCAAAGTGAGTTTATCTCCTTACAAAAAAAAAACAAACTTCACGTGAACGATCACATGATGATGGACACCCTACATGTTCATTTTTGCACACAAGGTGAAAAATGTGTGATTGTGCGTGACAAAAAAATGTAAAATGTGTTATCACAAGTGTAAAAAATGTGTGCTCACACGTGAGAACTTTAGGCAGATGTCTTTTACACGACGTGGGAGCCTAAAAATAAGATCTATACAACTTTTAAAAACACTCAGAAAGTGACTTCATGACATAATTTTGTTCAGAAGACTTCTTTAATGCTAGCGAAAATAACATAGGCCAGTTAAAGGACAATAACTGAAGAACTAAATGCGTATTCTTTTCCAAGAGACCAGCTGCCCTACAGAAAACACACATGATCCAGTTCAGAAAATACTTCATAAATAGCTGATAAGCTCCATAAGGTATGTGTAGACAGAACACCGTAGCTGCACTCCAAATGCTAGGCTGCAGTCTAGGTGGTCTGCATTTCTTGACTGCTTCATCATCTAAGGCAGTTCCACTAAGAAGGATTCTCAGAATACAGTTGAGAAATGCACCATACACTTTGACAGTTTTTCGAGGACACTATGTCTCATGTCATAGCAAGCATCATAAATATCATAATCGTGATAACTCACTATGTTCTGCATCTCTGCTGGTGCTGGAGCTTCTTGCGTCTTCAGGGGGCTTTTTTTGGTCAGTTTCGTAGACAGGATTCTCCATACCAAGAGCATCCAGACGTTCCTTCAGAAAGCCTTTGTAGTTTTCATCAGGAACCGCATCAGAACTGCAGTTAAAGAACCCAGACAGCTGTTGTAGTGCAACCTTAGCCGCTTGCTGTCTCCGCTTTTTTCTTCGTTGTGGAGCCATCTGAAGAAATTCATAGACCACGTTATGTGCATCAGAGATGGACAACAAAGAAAGAGAAGATCAACCAAGCAAAGCTATTATGGTGAATGATGACACAGACTAGTGTTCTCATGGGAACAGTGTTAACTGATTAACAATGTCATGGTTAAAATAATCAGAAAGCTTAACTTTATTCTGGGGAAATGAATAGCATGGCTAGTTCTCTAATAATGAAAGTAGACAGAACTCCATTCACCTTCATCATAAAAGGTAAAATGAAGTTTGCAGAAGTTCTTATCATTCTGTTGAGTTGTGATTTCCGATGGTGGTTGAATACCACACTTAGTCAAATGTTCCAAGACCACTGTCCTGAAAGTATTACCTGTTGGATAGGGAAAAACATCAGATATTATCATGAACCATAAATTACAGATCTAACCCCTGACTAGATCTGCTACAGTTTCACTGATACCTACCAGCACCAGGATCATTCAGGCCAAACTGACGGCCTAGTTTTATGTACGCTGATTCAGTGGCTTCATCCTCTTTTACAAACCCATCAGAACAAACCTCTTTGCTGAGGACCACAGTCACGGTGCCATAAAAGAGGTTGTCTGTAACGCAAAGCTGAAGATCAAAAGCTGCAAAATTGTAAAAACAGCTTGCTGTCCAGATCAAAAGTTGTGTTTTGTTGAGAAAAGAACAAGCACCGAAATCTATAATCTCCCAGCATAACGTTATCTTTACACAGATAAAGTTACATTTGTAACAGATTTAAACAAGGAGACACTGAAATCATACAATCACAATTTCAGATTTTGAGAATAAGACTATCAATCTCAATTTCAATAATGTAGGAAAGACATGTTACTTGTAGATGATGTAGTAGATATCAATGATGGAATGGCTGCAGATGTTGATGCCTCTTCTGTGTCCTCAAACTCAGATTGGAGTTGACCCAGAGCTATCTTGGCAACCTCTTGGTGAGCTCTCCTTTTGTTATTACACACCTGTAAACCAGTAAAGGTGCGTCCATTCACCACCACTCGACCTCTATAACCTGTAAAGACATTAAGTGGAACTTTAAACTGTGAGGAGACATTATGGACATGTTCACGCTACATGACAAATTACCTACCATGATAAAAACAGTGAGAGGAAACAAGTATTCAGCCATTTTTGTTTTAGTTAGACTGTAAAGTCCTGTTTAATCCAACTTATTATGCTATCAGCAGCTAAGTTAAATAAAACCTAACTAGTTATGTAACTAATCTTAATGTTTTTCATGTTTTTTGATTTTTATACAGTATATTCAGTCACCCAGTATTAACAGTATTAGCTCAACAGTCATTATCCAAGACTTATATATATATATATATATATATATATATATATATATATATACACACACACACACAAGTATTGGACAATGACTGTTAAGCTAATACTGTTAATGTATTTATTCTAATATTTGTGTATTTCTGAGCAAATAAATACTTACTGCTCAGTAAATAGCTTTCGAAATACAATATTTCTCAGGTGACTAACAGTTTTGTGCAGTATTATATAGACAGTGTGTAATGTTTCGTTTTTAAACATATATTTGTTTATGCTTATTAAAAGGTGTTTTATTTATTCATTATTAAAGGTGTTTTAATTATTTACTGGCATCTTAATTATTTACTGGTTTAACTGTTTACTTAATTATTAAAATGTGTTTTCATTCTTAATTAAAACATCTTTAAATGTACACAAACTCCTTAGTCCTTGCAATAAATATACATTAAATATAATGGAAGTAACTGAATTCTTACCACTGGCTTCAAGTTCTTCTGTAAATAGAGGTTCTGGCCATTTCCTTTTCCGAGCCTGTTCGATCAGATGATTCTTAAACTTGAGTGGATCATCACTGAACATTGGGTCTGTAGATCACAATCAGCTGAATATAAGAGCCTAAATACAAACAAACCGTTTCTATTTGTGGCATCTATCAGATTCTGGGTTACTGAAAAAGTGTTACCCATCTTTTAAATTGCCTTCCTGTCTTCTTTGCATTTGTTAGTAGTGTACCATCAGTGTTACCACCATAAACACCAAATTTATTGGTTGGGATTAAACTGAAGTTATGATTAGCTGGAATTAAGATGAATTGGAAAAAAAATTCTGATCAAACAGAAATCTGTCATGATATCATCTATCCTTGACAATTTGCATGTTTCTGTGTAGCATTGAGCCTTATTTCTACCTTATTTATTGATTTTTTTCACCTACCGTGTGTAACCTTCTCCAGATTTTCAACCCTGTTACTCAGATTGTCAATCTGGAACTCATGCTTCTCCACTGTCTCCTGTATCTCATTTAGTTGGGTCACCTGAGGCCTCAGGCTCTCCAGGAGATCTTTGTTTTGGTCCAGGAAATTCTTTATACCCTGCAGTTCTCCCTGAACACACCATGCAAATTTGTTGGTACAAAAATCTATTGTTAAGTATGCCAACTTTTAATGAAACAGGCACTTTAGGCTTACTTTAATTTCTGTTTGTTGGTCTGCTTTATAACGTTGGGCCAGGAATTCAATCCTCTCCTTCAGGGCCTGCTGTTCTCTATCCAGCAGCTTCAGATTTTCTGTCTTTAAATCCACTTGGGAAATTTGATCAGGATAATTTTCCAAAACTGTATCAAACTATACAATACAAAATAAACTTTTAAAAGTTTCAGCTGCACCATTACACAGTATTTTAAGATACTAGATATGCCATAATCTGGAGTATATAAACATGTTAGTGGTCTTCACAAAATAAATCTCTTTCTCTCTATAATTCTATGTACCTGCTTTATCTCCTCTGATATGGTCTCATGCAGTTTAGGTATGCAGGTCTCTAGAAGCTTTGCCAGCATCAGAACATTATTTCTGCCACCATCCATCTTTTCCTTGTTCAGCCTTAATTCAGGGGAATGCATCACCATATTCCTCACGCTGATGACCTTCATCCCACAGAAAAAAACACACGGAACATAAGCTTCATAGAGCCATCAAGGTATATGAAATAAGACAGCTTAACATGAATCAGAAAAAAGAATATGATGCATTAGACTTTGTTTTAAAAATACATATACATACAGAAATGAAAACCAAAGACACAGAAAGAGCAAGTTCTTAAAGTGGAATCTCTTCAGCATAATTCAGTTGGTGACAAAGTTATACAGAGTAGTCTGAGGTGAGGTGATGCATTGTAGAGAAACCTGCTGACTTTACAATAGTGATGACAGGAACCAGGTTTTGTGATGTCTACTACACAAATATACCAGGGGTTCAACTATTTTTTTTTCCTTCATTTAATTTTTTTTGTTTTTTGATAAAGCTTTACTGAAATAAGGCAATGAAAAAAACACCCCTCATGATCCTTTCATGGAAAGTTACATTAAAATGGTAAAATGTGGGAACTTGCCCAATCTGGCAACCAGCTCTGTCTGAACAGCAGTGAGTGGTGCAGGAAAGCAGAGTTAAGACCAGTATTGTTGCCTCAAATTGCTCGACCGTCGTGAACAATTCTGATTCAGATTCTCTTGAATGGTGCACTTCACATCAAACCACTCTTAATGGCTTTGTTAACACTGTACATAAGTGGATTTTCCTTAGAAGGATTTAAAGGCGTTCAGTAGGTTTACCTTGGTCAGGAGCTGGCCTTGATGAAACTTTTTAAAATGTTTGCAGTTAGCCATGAAGTTCAGAATAGCAGCAATATCAAACTGGTCAAAACAGCGATGCTCACGTTGTCCACCTGGCATATACACCTAAGGTCATAATTGAAATAAAGTGAAATCGATACAAAGTAAACTGTGCCGAATCCCAGAATGGGATCATGAGTTAACTCTGTTCACTAAGCAAGAAAAAAACGTCAAAGAATAAACAATAATAATAATGACAGAATGAGAATGAACTGGTGCCCCCATAGCTCACCTTGGCCACTTCCCATATTTCTGTTGGCCAGCGATGTGGCTCAACGTTTTTCCAGTGTATCTCAGCACCCTTTCCAAGACGACTCTGCAAGATCTCTTTTTTCCACCGCTCACACTTCTCACATAAAGGTGACTGTGGACAGCAACATTTCCAACACACAACAGATCTATAACTCAATTATTATTTTAGAGTTTATTCAGAGGGAGTAGTGTTGTAGTTGTAGTGTGTTCACAAAACGTGTGCATTTTATTTTCTGGTTTATTGATTCTTTTTCATTTATTCTGAAGGTTATTTGGCTAAGGACTCTTAATGTGAAGGTGGGGCTAGTTTGCCTTCGGTGGATGTGTGTTGTAGAACAGGAAAAACTGTGAGTCAGTCAGATCTGGGAGCTGAGAAAGTTCAGATCTGAGTCCAGAGCTGAGGCTTAGAGCGAGTTGTTAAGAGAAAATCCTGCTAATGTATGGTGTGGCTGTGGCCGACAACAGCTGGTTAATAAAGCACTATGACTTTGTCTCTGAAGCTGCGTCTCCTTCAATAATGGTGACGCTATATTACATTTACATCCACTCAAATACAGCCACTCTTTACTCGGTTTGGCTGTTTCAGCACATGGGTTGCTTTGTTGTTGCTCACAACTCTCAAGTTCAGACTTCAGCAACATATTTTAGACCAAAAGCATCCCAAACCTCACATCCCATACTGATGGAATCTGGGTGTATACGTTCCACTGCTGTTCTACAAACTCAGTACTTGAGAAGTGTTTTGAGCTGATACCTCCTGAAGTTATATCTTTACTCATACTCAAGTGGTTTGGTAGCCACTTTTACTTCTATTTATGCCACTAATTTATTTAAAGATACTTCTACTGCCTCACTTGGTGTAAGGCTACTTTAGCTGTATCATCATACTAAATCCACACAGATATCGTCTGATAGCACAGTTAACCATGCAACTATTTTTGACATACACACTTAGATGGTTCTTTAATGCAGGAACTTAATGTATCTAGAACCCTGTCTTCTATATACAACCATTTCATGGTGAAATGGTTCTTCAGATGGAGAATGTATATGGTTTTATATAGAACCTTTATGATAAAGCTTCTATATAGCACCAAAAAGGGTTCTGCTGTTGTTACATCAAGCTTGTAACAATGGAAGAATAATTTTTGGTGCTGTACAGAACCACAGCACTTTCTCCATCACTCTGAAGACCAATTTCACCATGCAAACAGCCACTTAAGCATAAAACGTCTCTATATAGAACTCATGGTTCTAAAAAGAACCATTTTCTTTATTAAAGAACCCTTGAAGAACCATCTTTTTTAAGTGTGTACCAAAGTCACATCTTAATCAGTGGGTCATCAGTAATATATATGAACGTGTAGCCTAATGTAGTTTATCTGTATGTGTTATAATGACCTGTAGCAGTAAAATCTCAGTCGTTGTTATGTTGGTGAATGAATGCAGGGCTAACATGCTAATATGTACAGGCCTGATGACAAACACTGTTCAGTAAATGTGAATCCGCTCGCTTTTCCTTTACGGTTTACCTTTTTGCAGTTTTTCACGCAGATCTCCCCCTTCAGCGTTTCCCGAAGAGAGCGGTGGTAAGTTTCGGTTTCATCTTCGACGAAACGGCGAATGTTGTTCCTCAGTATGTAGAGACTCTCCGCGGTTTTCAGCCAGTTCTTGTAGTTCTCGTCACTGAAGCGCTGGTAGGAGTCCATGCTGGGAAGGATTCCGCCTTAACAATCCTATGTAAGGTTTCTTAAAGTCTTCTTTTTCTGTTAGAGCTGCTGGAGTGCGGCCCAACCCAGCGGCAGTGTCAGTGTCAGGAGTGCTGGAAGCCCAGCTGACGTCGAGGGTTGCCAGATTGTGACAGTGGTTAAAGGGGAGTTCCACCGATTTTTCGGATTTCCTCCCTAATTAAATGGTACAGATATAAATAAAGTCATTCAGAGTGGTTTGATGTGAAAAGCTGCATAGTAGAGAAAACTGCCGACTTAGATTTTGTTCCAGTGGTGGTGACAGGAACCAGACGTCTAGAGTTTAAAGCCTCTAAAAGCTTCCCTCGCAAGTTACTACATGAACTGGGATATAGATTTTGTCTAAAAAGTATTTTTTAAAAATCAATTCATAATGGATAAAAAGAAAAAAAAAAGCCATATAATTATGACTTTGTGTCATCTAATTATGATTATTAATTATGAGAGGCTAAGTCACAATTATAAGAAAGTATGTCATAATTATGAGATGGTAAGTCATAATTATGAGATGGTAAGTCATAATTATGAGACACTACATTGTAATTATGAGATACTATGTCATAATTATGGGAAACTCTCATATTAAGACTTACTAAATGGCTATATATATTTTCCAGTAGCAGAAACAGGCTTCCATAATTTTATCATTGTTCTCCCTTTTCCAAATGTCCAGTATACTGTACATTTTTTTCCCCAGGTATTTTAGAAGCAGGTGCATCACCAAACTCACTTTTAAGAGTTTCTAAAGAACTCATTTTTGTATTAGTTGAACATTTAGTAGAATGTTTTCTTTTTTATCTGGTCATAAACAAAAACAAACATGGCAGCTGGTGAGACAGACACCTCCTCCAAGACTAGAAACATTTCTAAATGATCCTGTATTTATTTTAGGAATGTTTATTATATATGTCCTCCTAGAAAGTCCCTCTTGTGAAAAGTAAAAAAAGAAATAGTAGATTTTTATTTCTACATACACAAATTTTTAGATAAAGTTTGATGTCCAGTAATCTGGGTGTTTGGACTCAGTGACTTTTCACTGACTTTGCAAGATGGTGAGCCGTTCCAAAGTGACTGAAACCCTCCGGCAGCAGGTTGTCCAGATGAAGGCCAAAGGTGTGACCCTATCAGCCATAGCAAGAGAAGTTGGTCGTTCCAAGTCTGTGATTTCTAGATTATTGCATCTTTACAACATCACAAACTCATTCAAGTCCACCAAGAAGGCTGGTCGCCCACGAAAGACAAATGCAAGAGAGGACAGGATAATGCAGAGAACCTCCATGGGTAATCGGTTCAACACTGCAGCTGGAATTGCTCGCCAGTTCAGCACTGAACAGGGTAAGGAAGTGTCTCGTCATACAGTGGCTCGGCGTTTAAGAGCATTTGGACTGAAAGCCCACAAAGAATCAAAAGGCTAGACTAACCTTTGCTGAGGAGCATGTTGTGTGGTCAGAGGAGAAGTGGTCCAGAGTTCACTTCAGTGATGAAAGCAAGTCTAATTTATTTGGGTCTGATGGGAAACATTATGTTCGTCGACAAACTGGGGAAAGACTGAACCCAAAGTGTGTAAAGAAGTCAGTGAAAGGTGGAGGAGGAAGTGTCATGGTTTGGGGAATGTTTTCGGCAGCAGGAATTGGACCTCTCATACAGCTACATGGCAGAGCGAATGCAAGTGTGTATCAGAACCTTCTTCAACAACACGTGGTTCGTTCCTTGCATTCATCACTCAATCAGCCAGCAATTTTCATGCAGGACAATGCCCCCTGTCACACAGCAAAACGGGTAAAGCAGTTCCTTGAAACTGAAAACATTGAAACAATGAAATGCCCAGGCCAGAGTCCTGATCTAAACCCAACAGAAAACCTCTGGAAAATCCTCGGTGACAAAGTTATGGTCAAAAAACCCACAACAGTCACTGAACTGTTGAAGAGACTGCAAGAAGAGTGGACCAAAATCACACCAGAGCAGTGTGAGAGACTAGTGATGTCCTGTGGCCGCAGATGTGCTGAAGTCATTCAAAGCAACGGCCTGTACACTTCCTACTGATTGGTGACTGTTGTAACCTTCAGAAAATTTTGTTGTAATCTTTCTCTGTGCTACAGTCATTGCTGTTCTCTAATTTTAATCATTGTGTTTTCTGCAAAATAAAGGTTTTATGTTAAGGTACCTTGGTTCTTTTGTAAAACACTGTTCTAGTGGCACTGGTCTAGTGTTTTAGTATACCCCTAACAAAAAATACTTCAAATGTTGACCAACGAAGATTACATTATTTCTGATCATAAATTGTTCTCTAATTTTGATCTCCAGTGTATACACACACACACACACACACACACACACACACATATATATATATATATATATATTATTTTTTTTTATTATTATTATTATTATTTCATTGGATTTCACTGTCCAGTATACTGGACGTTGGAGTGAGGCACATCAAATCTGCAACATCTGCAATAAAACATTTCCTGTGTTTTTTTTCAAAACATTATTTCTATCTATGTCACAGGGTCACATGTGTAATATTACAAATTAATCTATGTAATATAGCTTATGGAAATGTTTTCTGACTTATTTATTTCTGACTTATTTTCATCAGTGAACAGTGTTTTAACCATTTGTTCACTGCAGATATAGTAATGTAAATAGTGTATATGCTTTGTTTAAAAAAGTTCTTTGTTTATTATTATGGCGCTAAAATTACTATGGAAATTATTTAATATTTTAGGAGCTGTTCATGCAGAAGTCCAGGTAGTTTCAAGAGTTCAGTAACATTTTTGTGCTTATTTGTTTATTTTTAGGATCTCCATTAGCCGCTATCACGATATCCGCTATTCTTCCTGGGGTCCAATAGATGTGTGTACATACATACTGTGCACACAGAGAACACAGAAAAAATTCAGTGCTTGTTTTGTGCCTTGTTGTTATGGTGACAATAAATATGTGCATTTTTTTAAAGCAACTAAGTCCAATTGTCCAGTGTACTGGGCACCAAATATTACATGTTTCGTATTAAACAAACAAACAAAAAAATCATGTATTATATCATTTGTTAAGCAACTGGGAAAATGTTTTATACAAAAAAAATATATATTTTTAAAGTATCAAGTCTCAGGACTGAGGAGCATATTTGCATCTTAACACCACATCAAACCACTCTAATGCCTTTGTTTACATCTCAGCTACCGAATTATGGATTTTACCCATAAGCTAAAAACTGCATAAATGTATAGTTCAGGAGAGGCTTTGTGAGTCAAACAGTTAAACTGTGACTTTGGATTCTCACGTCACGGTTTAACTGTTTGAGACTGTTAAGGGTACAGCCAGCCAAAGCATGTGACATAATTGTGGCTTGTGCTGCACAATATAGCCACGATTAGGAAGGAGGGATCCCCACCAGTGAAGCCACAGCCCCCTTATTTGGTGGATCGTGTCACTATGGACCCACCAGAGCGCAAGACTGTGAGGCCATTGCTCAGCTATTGTTTAGCTGTTAATAAAAATGTTATATAAAAACCACACAGGCTTACCTCCTTATTTATTCAGATACAGAGTGGTCTGCTTTATTGTCGAATAGTAAAGGAGTTTCTAAAGAGATTTGGACCAGACTTGTACACTTTAAAATTATGAATAGACGTTACTGGACACCATCAAAACCATTTAAAGCTAACTTAAAAGACAGCCCAAGCTGGTGGAAATATCAGTTAGATGGGACGTTCATGCACGTATTTTGGAGTTGCCCAGTAGTGTATGGTTTTTGGTGTCAGATTCATTATTGTATAGAGAAGATAACAAATTATCGGGTTCCCTTTACCCCTCAACTGTATATTTTAAGTAACACTCTGTGATCAAAATGCTACTCCCAGCGAGTTCATTCAGCTATAATAGTAGGAAAGAGGCTTCTGGTGCAAGAATGGAAGGGAGACAAGGCTCTTTGACTAAAAGAATCACACCATGAGCAGCATTGCAGGCTATGAAAGACTGGCTTACAGAGTAATTAACAAACCATTAACAAACCAGTGTCATATTTTAAAAAAATGGAACAGATACTTCAGACATATTGAGGCCCTGTGAAATTAACCGAGACCTCTTGGAAAAACATAAGTACATAATTTTGTTGGATCTCACCTCATTTTTCCTTTGAAATTATGTTGTTATAGTTAGAGAATCACATCTCCTCCCCTAATTATTCCATTTTTCTTTCTTGTTTTTCCCAGTGCCACTGTGTTTTGGTTGTACACATCAGAATTTGTGGTAGACCATTTTACTCTCAAAGGCCTCTTAGGCCTAGTCCACACGTACATGGGTATGTCAAAACGGACATTTTCCTGTCCACACCAACACTGTTTTTAAAAATATCCATCCACATAAAAACGCAAAAACACAGCAGCTCACTCAATGACAACAGACAAAAGAAAATTCTCTTGCCATTCCTTTGCAACAACTACTTAGTTTCCAAAATTGTCCCACCAACAAGAGATCCGACCGGGTCTTGTACCAAACTAGCGATGTTGGTCTGTGCCAGCCGAGAGCCGAGTATAACAGAGACCTCCGTAGTGCCTTCTGAATCCTCTGTTGCTCAGTGGCGCACACTCTGACGAACAAAGGAGATAACAGTGTACATTCTTGACGTTTCAAGCCAAAAACTTGACAACACTGAAAATGAAGTTTCTGAATATCTTTACCCTGGAAGGAATTTTGCAAAAGGTCCGTTTTCAGTTATCTAAGACGCAGTTTGGGTGTGGACAAAATGCCAAAATGCATAGAAAAAGCTGTGCTTTAAATGTACCCGTGGACGTGTGGACAAGGGCTCAGAACACACAGAGACAGTCTCTTCATTATGGCCGTTATCAGCAGCAGCTGCAGCAGGATCAACAAATAATTTGGAAAATTTTATTCTGTACAACATTGGCTACATTCACTGCATTGCATACTTATGAGTCACTGTAGCTCCCCAGCAAACACAGTTACGTTGACAATTGTTTTGGTGCCCACAGCGTTGTCACAAAGCTGAAATGTAATTCCTCAGAAAGTTGTGGCAACGTTATCTGACAACATTGTGACAACGTTGTAAATATGTTGTCACAACCTCCTAGAATCCTCAAAAGCTCCATTTCATTGTGAATGGAACTCTGTGGAATCTTGCTAAGTTGCTGGTAGTCATAATTCCGTACAGCAACGTTATGTAATATTATACAACAGTTAGCTCCGACCACGCAAGCTGATTGGTTGAGAAGTGTTCTTTTTCACAAACACTGTATCAATCCACTGAGACGCCGTTGCTAAGCAACGAGTTTGGACGGTAGGAGACGCTCAAGCCATTTGAACGTTTTTATTTGCGCACAAACAGAAAATGGATACTTTTAAGATCACATCTGACCGACAGCCGATTTGGTCAGACTCTGAAGATGAGACTACACTAATTCCTAAACTTTCATCACCACTGAGCAGCTTTTCAGTCGGCAGCTGTGACAGAAGAACAGCTAAACAACCTGGAATCAGCCAGAAATGAACCCAATACCATTCGCCAAACGTGTAGTCTGATCTTCAGAGTCTGACCAAATCAGACTGAGCCATAAAACTGCCACAATAAAAAACAAAAAAGCTGCTCAGTGGTGATGACAGTTTGGGAATTTAGTGTAAGGAGCTGGAGAACAAACTGCCGGCTGTGCAGCGAGTGAGCGGAGCTCATTATTCTGACGTAGCAACGAGCTGCTTGTTGAGGAACTATAATTTGGCGGAAGGAACTGCGAAACATATTAAATGCCGCGTTAACGGCCCAATTTATATATTTCTTACTTTATTTATTTAACTATTGTATAAAAGCAATACAACACTTGAGGTCGTGTGTTATCACTATTGCGGTAACACACTCCCTCTCGTGTTCGATTGCTTAAATGAGGCTGTGACAACATTGTGAAAACCTTGTTCAGACAACGTAAACAGCACCAACTTTTGACAACGTTGTAGCAAGGTTGTGTGTTTGCTGGGTCAGTACACAGTAGTTACCTTGTGAAATGCTGCCTGGCACCAGCAGTCTTATGGTGTGGCCCTCAACTGTGAACCAAGAGGAAATTATTATGCACATTACACTACTGACGTTATCACCCACATGTTAGTCTGCATATACTAACCTTCTCCCAAAGGCTTGCATCGGCTGGAGCCTCCAGGGTCAGAAGAGGTACCCCCAGCTATGCCCTCCAATAAAGCGTGGCCCTGATTGTTGCTTAAGGTCATTTCTTCTGCCACAGTGTGTTCATGGGGTCGAGGGCCACCGCTAGTTCTTCTCTTTTCATTCTTTTTCTTGTAAACTGTAAGAAATTTTAGAGCACACTGTCATAGGCAAAGCAATCAGCCAAAGAAGACAATAAGGCAATCAACGTTATGGCCGAGAGCATACTTACTGCTTCGTATGATATTTTTACATTTTGTCTTGATCTGCTGCAAAGACGCCTAGGGCCGTTTGAGATTGCATTTGCAAATAGTACTGCCAATTAGCAGTTAGTTTGAATTTTCATTTACAGATTCTTGACAGCAGCTTTTTTGCTTTAAAATCTTTAAAGGACGATTTGATCATCGCTTGCTCTTCCGCTGTGAAATACAGCTTTAGTCCAGTCTATTTCCAGCTTCTCCAACAAATGTTTGAGCCAGTGTTTTTAGCTCAGCCCTGTTTAAAGTGAACATCCACAGGTCTTGGTGAGAAATGCCTGGATCAGCTTAAAGGGGAATTCCACTAATTTTCAACATTCTGAATAACTCCTCACGAGTCCTCACATGAAATGGTTCATTGTAGAGAAACTTACAGCCTCTGATTTCTTTACAGTGGTGGTGATAAGAACCAGGGGTTGCAATGTCTACAACACAAATATAACCATTTTATTTACTATACAAAACCACCTGCGAACCCAATCTGAGTCTTCTGAGTCTTTATATATAATGTTGATGATTGTAAAATAGTCATGAAATCTGAAGAAAACGTTTTCTTTGGGGACTATTTTGCCTTACAACACCTGCATGTACCCCTCCACTATGAATGGATTGAAAAATATGGATTAAAATACACTTTAAGCAAAAAAAAAATTAAATAAAATAAAAAAAAACTATCATGAAACAACTTGTCAGACATCAGGCAGCATATACCTAACCATTTCATGCAATAACTTTCTGTGAAGGAGCTTTCACAGATGTCAAACTCTAAAGACATCTAGTTCCTATCACCACCACTGTGAACAATTCTGACTCTGTAAGTTTCTCAAAAACTGAGCATTTCACACCAAACCACTCTGAATGATTTTATTTACATCTCAACCATTTAATTATCGATTTTTTTTTTTTTTTAAATCGGTGGAGTTTCCCTTTAACTAGTTGCTAACCCACGTTGTGATACCAATTAAGCCACCGCCTAAGTGTTTGGTTAAGTGAAGCTCGCTATCATACTGAAACCCCAAAGGTTCAGAGCTTGCTTCGTGGTACAGATTATCGATGTTGGTGTTATGAAAGGCTGAATTTTTCAGGCAGTCTGACTAGACAGTGACATACCTGTGCATACCTGATCGGCAATGCGTGGAGTCCAGTCCAAAGCTCTGGAGTCGACTCTCGATTCCTAAATGCCTGGAATCGAGGAATCGGTTCTTACAGGGATTGAAGCCCAGCCGTAGTAGTAGCAGCAGCGCCTCTGTGTGTTTGTGAGGTAGGGCGAAGGCGGCCAAGATACCAAAATAAAAGTGTTTTTTTATCTTACTAATGTCCCCAAACCTTGAAGGAATCAGTTTGACATGTAGTATTTATCTCTGTAATTAATGTTATTTGACGATTCATGTGTTTTTTCTGGAACATTCCTGTCAGTGAGCTCATTTTAAAGTGCCCATGATAAATTAGCACGTTAGCCAGTGCGACCTAAATGTCAGCTAATGATGACGTTAGCCTGCTAAACTCAGCCATTTTGACAGCTTTACACATGAACAAGGTATTTTATTATTTCTGTTGCAGTAGCTGGTAGAGAAGTGTTTGGTGTTTTGCCTGGACCCTTGTAGTCGACCTTGAGGAAAAGCTTGTTTGTATCCCTGTGTGTCAGGCAGGGTTGGGATGGAACAGAATACAAGTATTGGAAATGCATACATAGCCTATTCAGAATACAGGAACTAAGTATCTGTGTTCAGTCAGATACGTTTTGTGATGGTAGTATTCAGAATACTTTTACTTTTTACACAGGAGAATACTTTTAGAATACTTACCTACTAAATACAAAACGCATACAATCTTCAAAATAACACCGCCAGTGCTTGTTTAGCTTTAGCTTATTCACAAACAGTGCACGGCATGTAGCAAACATGCTAATTAGTCAACTCTAAAGAGGAACTCAGTTAACGCCGTTTTTTCAAACACTGTAGCTTCTGCTAAAGCCTGAGTATATTGATAAATCAATGTGATGAGTCAGTTAACGTTATCAATCTCAGTGTTACTGAGCTCTGCTGAAGCCTGAATAGTCTGATAAATCAATGTGATGATCAATTATTAATCGCAGTTTTACTGAGCTCTGCTGAAGCCTGAATAGTCTGATAAATCAAAGTGATCAGTTATTAATCTCAGTGTTACTGAGCTCTGCTAAAGCCTGAGTAGACTGATAAATCAATGTGATGAGTCATTTATTAATCTCAGTGTTACTGAGCTCTGTTAAAGCTGGCCCCACCATGTGGTCAGAAATGGAATAAAAATGCTACTGTCCATTTGTGCTGGTTTGTGCCTAGAAATCATTGTTTGTTATAGGCTAAAAATATTTTTTTTAATAAGTGACATCACTCAGCCCCACATCAACGTCCAAGTTGCACCAAAAGGGTCTCATTCGTTTGTGCTGTATGACATCATCGATGACATCATTACCACAGGATTAACACAAGTTGATGGTGAAGATCTGAGAAAGGCCTTTTTGCCTCCTGAGCAGCCGCTGACCCTGATCACTACAGAGGCATCTGTCTTTTTCATCTTTAATTATTTAGCTTCATCACAGCACTGAGTAAAAGTCCAAGCTGAACTAAAAGTGATGATTAGAAATGACTACTTTGCTCTTTAAAAAACATTTTCAAAACGAATCAAGGGTTTGTGAGGTTACACTTAGTTTAAGGAATAAAACATTAATGTTGGTCTTTCAGTGTATCATGTGAGCTCATGTTAATGTGTGACTTGTTAAAATGCTCATCAAACATCAACAAAAAATTACTGGAAAACCACCAAAACACAACACATTTTAACAGTGACCAATGTGGGCTTTAACCCAATCTGGAATTTTTGTAGAAACGCAGCACAAACGAATGAGACCCTTTTTGGTGCAATTTGGACGTTGATGGGGGCTGCATGACATCACTCGTCCAACCTTTATGGCTTTATAACTGGGGAAGTAAAAGAGCACAAATGTTTATTTTAACGGCACAAACATAGCACAAACAAATGAGACCCTGAGACAATAAAATGTAATATTTAATTTCTTAAAAACGCTTCCAGCACAAACAATGATTTCTAAGGCACAAACCAGCACAAATGAACAGTAGCATTTTTATTCCATTTCTGACCACATGGGGGGCCAGCTTCACGGAGGTAGTGTTTCTGAGCTCTGCTAAAGCCTGACTAGACTGATAAATCAATGTGATGATCAGTTATTAATCTCAGTGTTCCTGGACTCTTTTGAGGGATGATCAAACTAACTATCTCCTTGTGTTGTTCTGTACTCCTGCTCGAGGGACTGAGGGAGCAGGCAAAGACAGAGAAAAGAAAAAAACTTGAGAAGCAAGTTTTCCATGAAACATATTAACAGAAGTAAATGAAGAAATCTGACAACCAGTAAAAGTGAAGAACAGTGTGAATTAAGTAAAACAAAAAAAGATCTGCTAATGTGTCTTACCAAGGTGTATTCTAAATGTACTCTAAATGTATTCTGATACATTGAGGGAAGTGTGTCCAGTATTCAGCCATCCCTACTTTTTCAAAGTATTTTGCCCAACCCTGGTGTCAGGTAGCCTGTTAATGGTAGTTTCAGTGATGTTAGCATTAACGTTTAAGAGAAATTTTTACATGGTTCTCTGCATTTAACTTGTCTAACCTTCCTGCTCTCCATAGAAAATTTAACAGACTGAGATTTAAGTTTCCGTTTTATGTGTGCAAATTTCTGCTGTTTATAACATCAGATCATTATTGATCATGCAAAGTTTCTAATGAAAATGCCTAGATTGGACAGAGACTTTTGTTTATTCAGCATTAACAAAAAGAGTGGAGAAAGTGGAGAGGTGTGAGGAGAACGCGGAGAGGTGAGCGGGGGCCAAATGACAGAACAATAAAAGGGTAGGTCAATAGAATACTAGGAAAATCTGCTTTTAGAAGTGAAATATGTACTTTCTCTCGTTAAAGGAGACACTCAGTGTTATGTGAAGTCAAGCTTAGAATAAAGTGAAGCTTGAAATGCTCTATATGCAAAATTTCACAAGAAAACCAAAGAAAACTAAGAAAACCTGGACATTTCCACCACTACAGACTCTTCCTTTAAAAAAAGTGCAGCTAATAAAGAGCCTAATGGCTATATATGTAATCTCAGGGGTGAATTTAGTGAGTGTGGGGCTCTAGGCAAAAGACATGAATGGGGCCCCCTGGATGCACATTTTTAAATTAGCGAAGCAACTGTCTACTCTGCAAAAATGATATCTTGGCAAGTGAAATGATCTTAAATCTAGTCATAATATCTAATATTTCTCCTTTGGACATTGCTGTGAGAATTATATCACATTATTTAACTTTTTTACTAATTTTATTACGTGAATTTTTCTCACTGTAATTGGCAGATGATTTTGCTTGTTTGAAGAAGTACACTTGAAAAAAGCAAAATTATCTGCCAATGTAGAGAGATAATTTGCTACAGAATAATGTAGAAGTAATGAGCTTACTTTTTCCAGTAATTAATATAATCCCATTACATTTTGAGAAAAGTAACTGGTAACGTGAATGGATTACTTTTTCTAAGTAACTACCCCAACTCTGGAAGCCTGTCTATAGTCTACGTTACGCCTTGTGTACAGTCTGCTAAGTCTGTGCAGGATTCTGTTCTGACCGAAAAAAGTTAGCTTTGGGAGTGTTGCAACAATTTTTTTGCTTTCCTCATTCTTTTTTTCTTTCTTTGATACACTTCCATAACTTTATTAGATTTCTCCCGTCAACCCCTCCCCCCAAAAAAACACTGAACAACCTTCTGTGTGTAACATAGACAATTGCCTAATTGACTTGTTCATATAAGTTTGTCTGCATGCAGGTGTGCCATCATGTAACATGGAATAGTCCATTATAACCATGACTGGGGGGTGGGTCTGCATTAGAATTAATGAAAATAATCACTATAGCCACAAATAACAGCTATTTTTAGAAATATGTAACTATATTTTATTTCATATCAGCACGTTCAATACATCAGATTTTTATTTTCATGGGGCACTTGGCTCATGGGGCCCTAGGCAGCTGGCTACCTTTGCCTAGTGCAAAGACCACCCTTGTGTAATCCTATAACCAAAACAATACTTGTATAGCTAGCTGTAGGACAGCCCTGCTATCAGTAGCCTTTGGTCGTACACTGCAGTCACAAAGTCTGCCACCATTGTTTTTTGTCTCTCAGCCTCCCATTGTCTTTCTTTGGAATGAAGACACTTTATTCTTGAACAGGAGGACTGTCCTTATTACACTTTTAACCTTTTAGATTCCGTTTAAAATGAACCAAACAGTGTTAGTAATGCATGAGATGTAAGTAAATTACTCAGCTACCTGTTTCTATAGCCTATATATTCAATAATTCACCACTTCCTCAGCTCTTGTTCATGCTAAGCTCTATACAAAACCTAAAAAAGCAGAAAACCACAAAAAGGCGGCCAATAGAATACACTGGGAGAGAAGAGCAACTAGGAAAGAGTTATCATCTTATCAGATTATACAGTAGTTGTTTAATTTCAAGTCAATAAGGCCACACTGACCAAGAGAGAACAAGTTATTCATTTTTCAGGATATTTCTGATGAGATTAGGTGTGACATATTCACTTGCATAAAGAAAAGGGAAAGTCAAAAGTGAAAAATTTCCAAACTTGGAGTTCAGAAAATTATTAAAGACGCAGAGAAAATAGGAGCCCTAACAACCGCACAAGACATGGTAGACCAACAAATCTGTCACCATCAAATAAACAGTACTTAAGATTGTCATAATTGAGCAAAAAGGAAAAGGGGTCAAGAATAGAGTGGACAGTAAATGTACACAGAGTTTAATGGACTGCAATGCTGTGAATGATCCACCACCCAAATAATACCTGCTCTGTGGTGGTCCTGTGGGGGTCCTGACCAGGCAAGGTTTTCAGTTTCACAGGACGTGGGTCTTTGCAGTAGGGTAAGGGTCTACAAATAGATGAAAGTTCAAGACATGTCACATTTTTTGCTGATCATGATTTAAATAAATGATTAAATACAGATGATTATTAAATCACGATTAAATAAAGTTAGTCCAGAGCATTCAAGAGTTTCAGGGCACAGAATTAATCAATGGGTTAAAAGCAGCCAGAAGCTGTGAGCGTTAGACCAATTATAGTGCAGCTAAATGCTGTTCAGCTGCTGACAGTTAAGATAATTCTGAAGGTGATTAAGGTAATTAAGATAAGCTGTAGTGGACTGACAGCGATGGAGTGTGGACTCCAGTCAGGTCACGTAGGTTTTTGGTTAGGTTGAACTACTTGACCAACCAGTACCTGGATGATCACTGATAAAAGGCTCAGGTTTCTTCTGTGTTTTTCGGGTTAGATGTCTAGATGTAGCACTTTTCTCAGGCCATGCATCGCTATTTGGTGGTTATTTGACAAAAAAAAATGGAATGCATTGTTCTTAGCAGAAGAAAAAGAATTATAAAGATGTATGAAGAAATACCAGTTTAATCTGAGACAGCGTAACATGCAGCTTACAGCTCTGCATTAGTTACTTTGTATACTTTGTATAAAGGTTTGCTGTCAGCATAGCTGTTAAAAGTACAGAGAAACTCTACTTATGTGTTGAGGTGTGGCCAATGTACCAACATTTTGCTCAATGTAAAGTGGAAGTATGGAGGCAAAAATGTATTTTTTATTGAAAGTCTGAAAGTGTCTTAGTTTTAGTGAAACTGAAAATGAATTTTAAATTACAATGCATTGGAACTCTAATAACTAATTAGCAAGGAAAAAAAGAAAAACTATTGAGATTTGTAACAAGTATTTTGAAGGTCTAAATGGAAATGCAAGATGCACATATAATTATGTCTCTAAGTAAGAGCACATGCATTCAGTTTCAATAATACTTGAGTAATACTTGAGTAAAGTACAAATCTTCCCACAATAATACTTACGTATAGTAATGAAATACAATCATTTAAGTATTTTCCAGGCCTGGCTGTTATTAGCACAGTGGAACGAGGTATTGAAAGTTTGAGAAAGTTTGATTAACACCCTCATTGAAAAGCAGCCTCTGTGATTTTTTTGTGACAGAAAACACAAATTGACAATAAAATAACCAAAATGCCATCCAAACAATATATTAATCAGAATATAAGACACCAGGTTGGTGATTTTGATTTCTAGAGGGAAACTTCATCTACCAATATGCAGTTAAATTTCATGTAAATACAGAACAAATCATTTAAGACTTGATTATCAACTAGCTGATTGGGAAGGTTCGGAGGTTCTCGCTGGTCAGACAGCATTGTGATATGAGCGGAGACGAGTTCTGTCGATATTATGCATGAGACAGCCTCTAGACATTGATCCTATTGACGAAGTGGCCTCCAGACAATAATTTCAAAGATGGTATTGAATCTAGCACTGTTTCCTTTACATGTACAGTTTCATGTACAGTTTCATTTTAGAAAAAGCAAAGAATCGCTATCGCTATCAAAATATACTCATTTGGAAACTTCTAAGCTCTAAAGGCCACAAAGGAAGATAATGAAAAGTATGAAGAGTATCATGATAATAGAAAACAGGGAAAAATGGCACTACTGAAACCTTTGATTCAACATGAGGTTTTTTCAAGGTTATCTCAAAAACCCACTAGCCATCATTCCATCCAAATTGCATTGCTCAGTGCAGTGAGTACATATTACCTAAATTTGTTTCAACCTCTGACCTTTTGTTCTCAGTGATAATTATGATAATCGGTTCATGTGGAGAAGAGTATGTGACACGTGATTTCCATTCATGTTTTAGCAGATTTTAAGGGAACTGTGAAAAGTTACTAAAAGAAAATGCAAATTTAGTGTTTACATCAAATACTGTTTTCACAGTGATCTGTCAACGGTACATGGCTGTATCCCTAAAAGTTCAGTGAAGGTAGTGGCACATTTATAGGACCTTATAGGCCTCCATGAAAAAAAAGTCTCTCCAACACAAAAATTACTTAATCACCTAATTAGTAGATAATGTAATTTGATTGTTTACTCACCATACGTTAGAATAGCTTATTAAGATTTCCAATGTAATTGATATATAGGGTTGCAGATTGTGAAGGATCTGTTTGAAAATGATTATCATGGATGAAATGCATTATGAACAAGAGGATTGCCGGTCCTGTCTTTTCTCAGCTTCTTGACCTCCTTTTTTTCTCATATTTCTCAATAATGTTACTCTTAAATACTGTTTATCTGAAGGTGACAGATCTGTTGGTCTACCAGGCCTTGCATGGTTGTTAGGGCTCCCATTTTCTCTGTGTCCTTCAATAATTTTCTGAACTCCAAGTTTGGAAACTTTTTTCACCTTTGATTTTCATTTCACTTTTTCACTTTTCTTTAAGTGGATTAAGTCATGCCTAATCTCATCAGCATTATCTCCTGAAAAATAAGTAACTTCTCTCTTAGTCAATATGGCCTTATTGACTCAAAATTAAACAAATGAAAGGAAGTCTCTGACTTTTACATAGAACTGTTTAGTCTGATAAGCTGATAACTGTTTCCCACTGGCTCTTCTCTCTTAGTGTATTCTAATGACTGTCTTTCTGTGATTCTTTGCTAAAATTACTGTTTTAGGGTTTTTTTTAGAGCTTAGCATGAATAAGAACTGAGAAAGTGGCGAAATACTGAATACATAGGCGAAAGAAAGAGGTAGCTGAGGACATCTCATGCGTTACTAACACTGTTTGGCTCAATTAAACAAAATCTAAAAGGCTACTGTTTTTTTGGAGGGTTGCAGAGAATGGCTGTAGCATGGACCACTCATCTGTTGACTTCTAATTGTTTTATACAGAAGATTTATAAAATGCATTTACAAACAGACATACAGTTGTATGCAAAAGTTTGGGAAAATTACATATTTTGTTAATTTTTGAAGTAAAGCCCCTGCAGCATATTAATTTTAAAAATCTTATTTCTCTGCTATTTGTAACAGTTACTTTATATTAAATGAACTAATAAATAGTAATTTCTTGAATGACATTAATGAAATTAATGTATTCTTTATTGGAAGGCGAAGAGTGACAGTAAGCCACTCAGGGCTGCATTACAGGAATTTTCACCCTTCACAGCAGAGAGTTTTATGTTTTTTTGTTCTAATGTCACAAGACAGATAAAACAAAACATAAATAAAACCAACGAGCCCAGATGGAACAGAGAACGGCATGTTTCAGAAAGTCCAATGGGCAGTGTCACAGTTATTGTACATCATAGAATCTGCCCATTTTACTTTTATGACTTTGTTTAAATCTTTTGGTTTGTTGTAAAATATGTCAGTGTGAATGCTAAGCAAACCAGAAGTAAAATGTAACAACATATCACTTTCTGCTTTGGTCGGGAGCAGGGGAACCAAACTACAAGTATAAACGTACCCTTAAAGTACACAACTGTCATAAAGTAAAAGTGTCTGTAAATAAAACAACAAAAAATGTGTAAAACTATGAATATTACTGAAATGCATCTTTATAGATAGCAGTGTGATAGCTCCATTAACAGCAGTCATTCTTCTGCAGTTGCACTGTCTGCTGCCAGGGGCATCTGTCACTCAGCCACAGACGCGACTATTAAGAGCTTAACTGAACAAGGTATTAGATAGAAAGCTTGATCAAAAGCCATGTCTAAAAGCAGCCTCAGAGATCTTCTGTTCTTGAGTGACAGCTGCACAAGGTGTAGACAGAATAACTGAAATACCAGGTATTGTATTAACATAAGAAGCCAAGCTGGAGATTTTGTTTAATAGAAAGAAACTGGAGTATTCTTAAACATTTAGAACATTTACAAACTATCCCAATGCATTACAGACACTTTTGATGTGGCCACCATATTTGGGACCGCATCGCTTCACAACATGACTATATGCACCTAGATATGAAAGATGACTAAAATTACCTTACTTTGGAAGAGAAAAATGTTCCTCAATAGAGTCAATATAATAAGCTATTGTTCTTTCCTAGGAGTGGGGGTTAACTGCAATCTGTGGATTAGTATGTTATGTTTTTATGCCGTTGTACCTTGTTTGAGCACTTGTTTCCTTTTCCTCTGGTCAAAATTCATTGGTCCAGGAGGGCTGAGGGTTCCCTCACAGAGTCCAGTTCCCTTACCACACAGGTACCAGTATGTGCCATGAGCCCAGTCCATGAGCCATTCCAAGAAGAGCAGAAACCACCTCATCTTTGCTAAGTGGTTGCTTCGCATAGAAAACATGAAAGAGCACAACAGAATTCATAACTTTACTTTTATTATTGCAAAAAGAAAGGCATCTTGTTAGCTAGCGCAGTCAGTCCCTTATTCACTGCTCAAAATGGCAGCAAATATACAGTGTGATGTCACGTGAAACTGGTAAATTGGTAAATCAAGACACAAGAAAGAATACAAACTGAGAACACTTGGGGCCAGTTGTCATCACACGGACACTGGGGCATTGTGGAGGCAGGGAAAGTGCTAGGTTGACTTTAACGGAATGGTTAATTTTGTTAGACTTTTTGTAGGTGTTCTATGAGGCTGCTCAACAGTCAACTCTACAACCCACAATCCATCTGTATTCAAAGTTATATATATATGGGTCATTGTACAGAAACGTCCATTTTTGTGTCTCTTGCGTTTACAGATGTATTACACTTAAACATGTTAGGGTTACAATTTTTTACATTTCAAATAAAACAATAAGTTATTTTAACAATTACACTTTCTTCAGGCATCAATTAGCAATAGTTTTTAAATCTATTATCTAGAATTAGAAGCACCACTGAAGTGCTTGTCCCCACAGTCATGTGTAAAGGGTGAGTGCCATATTTTGGAGAAAAAAAAAAAATTCTGCAATTTTAACTACAATAATCTATACATGACTATGAAATATATAAATTAAATGACAAAGAAAACAAATGCCAAATAAACATTATAAAATATTTAATGAAAGTTGTTGTCCCCAAGAGTCGTGTCACTGGTGTTACCGCATAACATAAAATCTCTTATTTTGAAATAAAAGTCACACTGATGTCATCACTTGACTTCCTTTTACCTATTTTCTGAAGATCTATAAAAAAAAAACATGGAACGTTCACTGTGTCTCTTCAGTTATCAGAAATTTTCTCATTTAGCTCTGGATTTCATATGAAGCTTTTAGTTGACGTCGCTGGTGTGACCTACTTTATTCTCAGGTAATTGTGAAAAAATAGAATATAAATGGATTAAATTAGATATTTTAGTGGACACTCCATGACTAACAACATGTGGTTTGATACTCTGTAGCAGCCATTTTGTAAAATGCATTTTTCATTAAAAATGTCACTGGTGTTACTGTCTCTGGTGTTACCTCTTTATGTGTAACACCGATGAGGGATGGTATCACCAGTGACACCTATGGATAGGTAGAAAAATGGACATTTCTGTAGAATGACCCATATGTATATATATATGTAATGTAGACACAACTACTTTACTGCAGACTGACTGGGGAGAGAGGGATGCCT
This sequence comes from Colossoma macropomum, assembly GCF_904425465.1. NCBI lineage: Eukaryota > Metazoa > Chordata > Actinopteri > Characiformes > Serrasalmidae > Colossoma > Colossoma macropomum. The sequence continues at coordinate 18,185,872 of NW_023494808.1, forward strand.
CTGTTGGCCAGACAGTTTGTGAAATAAGTTAAAAGTCCATTAAAAATCATGCATGGACTGGCCCTAGACATTGATTGCATTGACGAAATGGTCTGCTGATTTAAACTGCCACTGATGGGATTGTAATCACCACTGTGTTAATTAAGTACACTCTACAGTGTACTATCAGCAGGCATTTCATTTTACAAGAAGCCAATCAAGTTACACAAAGTTTCCCGATTTGTATGAACTTAAGAAAGACAGCGGAACAGCTGTTTATTATAAAACATATCTACAAGAAAGTCTAGCTGTTACATGCCTAGGAAGACAAAAGCTGAGATACGATTAGTAATAAAAATATGTACGCCAGTCTCTATACTCATACTGCATTAGTATAGACTGATTGGTACTTGGTAATGAAGACAAATTGATCCTGATGAACAGATATGTCAAAGTATTTAAAGTAATGAGTTTTTAAGATCTAAACACAACTGATGAATTATTAGTACTTTTATAAAAATTACAACTATGATCCATTATTAGCAATTCATACAGCTTAGCTTATTCAAACACAGTGTTCATGTCAAAGATTCAAAGTTCGCATCACCAGTGATTTTTTTTTGGGGGGGGGGTTAAAAAGGTTGTACCTTTGTGGGGTACTTTTTTGTCCTTTTCAGTAATTGTGGTAATTATAATAATGATGATGGGTTCAAATGGGTTTAAGAAGTTTTCATCTTTAGAAAATGAGAAAAGGTGTGGGTGCTGCTGTTGTTGGTGACGGTAAAGTCTCTTTAGTCAGACTTGATGGCTTGGGGTCTAACCTCTGTTGTACACAAATCAGACACAGACACCTAGAGAGCTGAATTAAAGAAATAAGTTTAGGATTGCAGAGTAGTCATTTTTTGAACCTCCTTAACAACCATGTCAAAAAAGAAATAATAATTTATCAATTATAAATCAGCATCAATTAATTAGGTTTTAAGTGTTAATAAGAATAAAATATAAAAGCAATAAAATTCTAACTATTTCTAAAACTTATTTTATCAAGCATTATTCTTGTTCTTAAGATATTCTTGTATGGTGTACTTTATTCCTTCTGTACGTATAATGCTTTTATCAGCTAAAGCAAACAAATTAATTAATATTAAATATTGCTGCTAGTCGAACTAAACCTTGTATCTTTAAAATGGCAAAGCTAGAGAAGAGGAAGTAAGTTACTTTAAAGAGATTTAATTTGCACACAGTTTTGGACAGTTTGTAAAATAACACAAATGGAGATACAAGGTTACCTAAATATGGCATCAGGAAAATGTAGTGTTATGTGCTTAGTCACAAAAAAGTTGAAACATTCAGAATCATTGGCCAATAATTACAAGACTTTTTTATCTGTTTGCAAGCTCAGCCGTTTTGTCTGCATCTATCAGCCCGCCCACAAATCTGGCCAGATAAATAGACCAGCTTCTCCCCAGTAGCTGCACTGGCCTCTTGGTTCTTACCTCAGACAAGAACCTCTCCCAAAGCCCTGTACTACAGGAAAAGCAACTGACAGGACAAACAACACCTTCAGCAGCTACTCTCCTCAAACAAAGCAGCCACTTAGCGAAGATGAGGTGGTTTCTGCTCTTCTTGGAATGGCTCATGGACTGGGCTCGTGGCACATACTGGTACCTGTGTGGTAAGAGAACTGGACTCTGTAAGGGAACCCTCAGCCCTCCTGGACCAATGATTTTTGACCAGAGGAAAAGGAAACAAGTGCTCAGACAAGGTACATTGTGTTTAATGTGGGGATGGAAAACTAAAAAACTTTGTTGTTAAAGCTTGTTGAGCTCTACATCTCATTATACATATTACAAAAAGGTTAAAGGTTAAACTGCAGTTTGGAATTTTTAGCATTAGCTATGACTGAGTACCATACAGTGATTAATGACTGATTTTCATTTCTTTTTCTCAAGAATTTGACAAATATGAAGTGCCGCAGAAACTGGACGCCATTGTGATTGGCAGTGGTGTTGGTGGCTTGACAGCTGCAGCAGTTTTGGCCAAGCTTGGTAAAAAAGTGCTAGTCCTGGAACAAAATGATCAGGCTGGAGGCTTGTGCCAGACCTTCACTAAGGAGGGCTTTGAGTTTGATTCTGGTAAGATATCATTTGTAAAATACAGCCATTTTAATTGTACTTAAGATATTCTGAATGCTTGATTATATATTTCAACTTAATAAACAGTCCTGTTGTTGTTCTCATTTGTTTATTCCATGTAGCATTCCACTTTGTGGGACAGGTCCATGAGAACAGCATCCTGAAAATTGCTTTTGATCTGATCACTGATGGCCAGCTACGTTTTGCTGAGCTGGATCCCCATGTTGACACTGTTGTAATCGGTACGGGCAAAAGACGCAAAGAATACACCATCTTCAGTGGAAAGAGGCAGATGGAGGCCCACCTGAAGAAGCAGTTTCCTAATGACGCAAAGGCCATTGAAGAGTTCTTCAAGATCATGAAGGTATTCATTTAATGTTAAATGTCTCTAAATCAGTTATATTAGCCAGTATCATACTACTTCATTTGTGCTTGACTCCAATTCTTCTGAAATAGGTTTGTTCTGCCAAGATTCATCTACTGTGTGATCTGAAGTTGGTCCCACTCTGGTTTGCTCGCTTCATCCTGTGGAGTGGAATTGCTGACTGGATCTCTCCAATCTTCAAGTACTCACGTACCAGCACCTTAGAAATGATCAGTTCCCTCACTGACAACAAGGACCTCCTCACTGTCCTCTCCCATATCTGTTATGGTAGGACTTAATAATGTCTACATTTCCTGTATAATCTGGTCTGAACTCAGTAGTGGCCTAATGACCCACTTTTTAATCTACAGGTGTTCCACCCAAAGATTCCAGTGGCATGATCACTGCTCTATTCCTGCATCACTCCAAGCGTGGGTCATTCTATCCAGTAGGTGGTGCCAGCGAGATCCCTTACCACATCATTCCAGTCATTCAGAAAGCTGGAGGCAAAGTCTTGGTCAAGGCCCCAGTATCTCGAATCTTGGTTGACAAGAGTGGAAGTGCTTATGGTTAGCAAGTTACCCTGAAGTTACCTATTACCATCTTTGTCTTTTATAATTCAGTTAAAAAAAAAGATTCCAAAGGTTGAACATTTTTTTAGTACTGAATGTGATGATTTCAAAATATGCCTATTACATTGGACAGGAGTTACTGTGAAGACTACTGATGAAGAGGTTGAAATTCGAGCTCCTGTCATCATATCAAATGCTGGTTTGCTCACCACTTTCTATAATCATCTACCACCAGAGATCAGAGCCAAGCCAGGTAAGTCAGTAAGCTTTGAATTCTAACATTTTTTCCAAAAATAATCTATGAATTGCCTTGCAGTAAGAGCTCTCCCATCTCTTCTGGTCAATAGAGGTTATGGACTGTCTTGAAAACATTAAACCAGGCAGAGGCTTCTTCCAGGTGTTTGCAGGCTTTAATGCCACTCAGGAGGAGCTGGGAATTACATCAACCAGCTACCGTCTCTACAAGAGCAACAACATGGATACAGCGTGAGTGTGATGGCCAGTACTTCCTCTGAAACACTTTTTGGTTCTTATACCACTTTAGTTAAACTTCACTGAGTTGCTAAGAAAATGTGTGTTAACTCAGTGTGTGTGTGTGTGTGTGTGTGTGTACTCCATAGGTTGGAAGATTACTTCAGCCTGGATGAAGAAGATGCACCCGACAACATTCCCATGATGTACATGTCATTCCCCTCTGCTAAAGACCCCACTTCAAAGAGCTGCTTCCCAGGTAGTCATGTGCACATGTATCTTATTCAGATGCTGATCACTTCATGATCATTCTTGAGCATGTGCTGTGGATTGTTTCAGGGCAATCTCGCATGATGATTCACACTGTTGTAAACTCCAAGTGGTTTGGAAAGTGGAAGGGAATAGCAGAGGAAGACCGAGGAGAAGACTTCAATAAATTCAAGATGAGATTTGCTAATCATCTGTTTGACTGGGCCTGTGTCCACTTCCCCAAGCTGAGAGAGAAGGTTTTCATATTAAAACGTTACCTTTTGCATAAAGGAGACAAATGATCAGTGGAAAATGTACTGATGCACAATGTTCATGTCTTTTGCTAATTCACCACTGTCATTCTCTTCTGGTAGCTGGTAATGCTGCATGCTGTCAGTCCCATCAACAAGCATGCAGGAGCCATACTGTCTGCTGAACACAATCTGGAGAGATTTGAGCCTTTGACCATTGCCAAAACCAGGAGCACCACACCCATCAAGAACCTTTACCTCTCAGGTAAAATGCAATCATCAAAATAATATTAAGCCCCAAAAGATGGCATTAATTTAATCTACTCTCATCATTTTGTAACATGTTATAATGTGTTTTGTATCCTTCAGGTCAAGACATGTTCAGCGCTGGTGTGTCTGGAGCAGTGCATGGTGGTCTTCTCTGTGCTTCTTCAGTTCTGGGGCACGTTGTGTACATCGACCTCCTTCTTCAACAGAAGAAACTGAAAAAAAATGTAGTTAAGAAAACAGAGTGAGAACATTCACAGGGATGAGAGAAGAAAACACCTCATGAAGACTTCATGAAGAGTTTATATTTTTGTTTCAGTTTTCTGTTTTGGATGTCTCTCTGTTTTTAGTATATTAGGTTTAAACAAATGATGTTTCTTAGAATATTTTGAATGATGGTATCACAAATGTTCTTTCTTTCTATCTTTCTATCTGATCCTTGATCTTTGATCTGAAAAAGATTTAAATATATATTGTCTTGTCCTGGATGATAATGCTAACTTTTAAACCTTATAAAAAAGTTTACGCTGTTGTTCTGTTTTCTCTCCAAGTACCTTTGTTTTTACTCTTTAATCTGATGTTTTATCTGTACGTCTGAAGAAGATTGAAATAAATATTATCTTATCCGAAAAGACATTGGTCCTCATTCACCAACCGTTCTTAAGAAGAAATTTCTTCCTAAAACCCACTTACCCAGTTTTCATGAAGATTCTGACATTCACCAATGTTTTCTGGGATTTGCTCTTAGGTAAGAACAGGATCAGCACACACTCAAGAGCACAAAGGTGTGAACAGTTCTTTGGTTTAAGAACACGTCATGAATCTGACAGACTTTTTCTTACAAACCAAATTTAAGAAAAAAAGATATTGACGAATGAGGCCCAGTGTTCTGTAGTTTAGAGAACAGTTTTATATTAACTGTCACCTGTGACCTTGTACTGAAAATATGAGAAATATCCAACCTGGTGGTGAGATAAAATTATCCAAAGAAAAAACTGGACAAGCCTAGTTGTGCTCGACCACAATCAGCAGCATGACATTTTTAAGCAGCATGGGGACACCAGTCAGTGCAGTGTGGTGCGATGCCCACAGCCTTCTCTGAGGATACCTATTACTGTGAAATGGAGGATATAATCCATTATATTGTAGAGACTGCACACTGTGTACTGTATTTCACTACTGTTAGAAGTGTAATATGCTACATCAGTTAGTAGTTCAGAAGGAACCTTGTCAGACTCAGCTGTTGAGCAATTAATGTTGAACTGGTTGGTAATTGATGAGTAGTTATTCTAAGATAGTTCATTCAGTAGTCATTCTCTATGAGACTCAGTAGTTATTGTTCAGTTAATAGTGAACTACCCTAATCATAAGTTCACTATTACCTACTGAGTAGTTTACTAGTAGTGCTTGGTAGTTAAGAGTAGTTATTTAAGTGTTAATGCAGCACCATTTATTCATTCCTGTTTAGTTCCTGATTGGTTACTTATGAACTTCAAAACAGTATTGTAAAGTGTTACCCAAAAAGAAAAGATGCCCGGTGTCTAGTCCAGGCAAACAGGCAGTTTTAAAAACCAACCTCCTGGGGACATTTATAGAGGTTTAACAGTTATCTGTAACTAATGTAGTCTATTGTTTTAATTAAAACACTTTATTTTTATTTAAAATTACTTTTGAATAGTTCATGTATTCAGTGCCTGTTTTGCTGTTGCAGTTTTGGCATATTTTGAATAAGTGATGGCCAGTTTGGGTCATGGCAAAATGTTAAGTAAAAGCACAGCTGGCCCAAAGCTTTTTGAGATTTTTTCAATATGGCCCTTTTAGTGGTTGAGTTTGACACCCCTGTACTAGTGCTTGGTGGCTGTATCTTCACCTAGAAAAGTCCACAATAGCTAAGTGAGGCTGTTTATACAGCAAGATAAAGGAAAAGAAGTTCCTCCCTGAGCTCAACTGGAAGTACTTGCTGATTATTTAATTGATTACGTCATTGATACTGTAGGATGTGTTTCAATCAATGCCTTTCTGCTCCCCTCCATTTGTTGTCAGCTTTCCTTTGGTAGCATTGGGAGGCACCATGTAATGGTGTATAGCGCCACCTGCTGCTTGTCTTGGGTGACACTTGTGCATGCGCATATCAACAATGGTCATCAGCCAGTCAGTGACTCAGTAAGAGACTCTCCAGCAGAAATACTCCATTCAAAGCCTGGTGGCATTACAAGAGAAATCACAGTGCTCCTCTCTTTGGAAAGGAAGAATACAGTATGCAAAAAAAGTACTAAATGCTAAAAGGTTACTGATATTTGCTTTTGAATGTTTTTAACATGTTATTATTTCCAATACTGTACAAAAGTCTTAGGCAGCCAAAAAGATTTATCTGGATAGTGTGTTTTTGCCAATTGGAATAAACACCCACACACATAAATACAGTAAAACAACAAAATTTCAGTGAAGTTATTAATATCTTGGTTCCTGACCAAACCTGTGCTCTTCTAACACTTAAGCCACTGTATGGATTTGTTAAATTCCATCACCAGCTCACCTGATTTAATTCAATGTATTATTTACCCATACAAATACACTCTTAAAAAAGGTGCTACAAAGAGTTATTTGAACAATGACATTGAAGAACCTATTTTGCTTCCAAAAAAAAAAAAAACGTTTAAAAAGAGATCTGTGAGTTTGAAGAACCTTTTAAAAACTTAACTAACCTTTACAAAATATAAAGGTTATTTACCAATTCCTCCTTGAGTCTTTACATTCTGTGGAGGTTCTTTAAATTCTTAAAAGGTTCTTCATACTCACACATCTCATTTACAAAAAATGGTTCTCTAAAGAACAACACATTGAAAGGTTCATTAGGGAACCAAAAGTGGCTCTTCTATAGCATCGCACAAAGAACCCTTTCTGCCACCTTTATTTTTAAGAGTGTATGTATTTGTTAGTAACAGTAAATACTGGGCTTTCTGGAGAAAATCATTAAGCTTTAATCTTGTTTATCAAATACAACCCCATGTCCAAAAAAGTTGGGATGATGTGCAGAATGTAAATAAAAATAAAATGCAATGAAATGCAAATCACCTAAACCATATTTTTTTTTTTCAAATTTTATTGTTTTTTGAAAAACATATGCCCATTTTGAATTTGATGCCAACAACACATTCCAAAAAAGTTGGGACGGGGGCATGTTTACCACTGTGCATCATCACCTCTTCTTTTAACAGCACTCTGTAAGCATTTGGGAACTGAGGAGACCAACTGCTGTAGTTTTGAAAGTGAAATGTTTTCCCATTCTTACTTGATATAGGATTTCAGTTGCTCAATAGTTTGAGGTCTCATTTATCGTATTTTTCAATTCATAATGCGCCAAATGTTATCACTGGTGACAGGTCTGGACTGCAGGCAGGTCAGTTTAGCACCTGGACTCTTTTAATACAGAGCCATGCTGTTGTAATACATGTAGAATGTGGTTTGGCATTATCTTGCTGAAATAAGCAAGGCCTTCCCTGAAAAAGACGTCTGGATGGCAGCATATGTTGCCAAAACATATATATGTTGTTCAGCATTAATGGTGCCTTCACAGATGTGCACGTCACCCATACCATGTGCACTAATGCCCCCTGTACCATCATGAATACTGGCTTTTGAAGTGTGCACTGATAACAAGCTGAGTGGTCTTTAGCCCAGGGGACGCAGTGTCCATGATTTCCATAAAGAATTTCAAATGTTGATTTGTTAGACCACAGCACGCTGTTCGACTGTTTTCCGAGGCTGAAGTCGCTTCTTATTCTCCAGCTTCTTGTTCGAATTTTCCCGTTCCACCTTAGATTCTAACTGAGGCGCAGAATGTAAATGCGGCACCATTTAAGGTGGAACGGGAGAATTCGAAAGAGAAGCGAGTTCATCTTCGCCACTTTTTAGTGTTTGAGAGTCTCTCGTTGCAGATTTAACGTACCAGGAAACCAACTGCGCGGCTTATAAATGCGAATAACGTATTGTTGCTAGGTGACCTGCAGTCTGCACGCCGGTTCTTAGTCGTTGCGAAACAGGGCTTTGGCGCTATGTATGTTTCAAAGATACTTCACTGACACAGCGACCCCCCCGTCTCTACAACGAGACCAAAACCGAAGTTATAAAATCACTAAAGAAAACGGGTAGAATAGCTGTAACGTGCTGCGTGGACATCCACTGACACTGGATCTTATTTCACCGTAACTTATCGCAGATGAGTGGCAGCAGCTTCTCGTGCTCCAAACAAGAGCAGTGAATGAGAGCCTTCTAGTTCGCTTACCACATCACTTCCATTTGATTTATTAAAAAAGATATTAGAAGTAAATTCATTATGGATCATGACAAATACTTTGCTTTAAAAGTTCCAAGTCGCTTTAATTAACAATACCACAGAGTCACTTAGTCACTTTAAAATGTATATTGTCTCTACATTCTGTATATATTTAACATATTTCAGTTGGTTTTTCTTGTATTTTTATTTTTACTTATTTACTTTCTGTAGAGTAATTAGAGTCTCACCACAAGCATTTCAATGCATAAATGTCCTGACATGTTGTGCAAGTGACAAATAAACTTAAAAATTGAACTCGAAACTTGAGCTCACACAGTGAGAAAATATAAATGCTATATAGAAAAAAAAGATACATCGAGATGCATCGATAATCGTTTTACAATCGCATCGCAGCCCTCTGAATCGTAATCGAATTGAATCGTGAGGTGCCTAGAGATTCGCACCCCTATATATATATATATATATATATATATAAGCCAGCCAAGCCTAAAGCAGCAAATCTAGTTTACTGTGAAGAATCATTACAGGCTAAGAAAGTGTGAAGCCAGTTGTGTCATCATGTTGGGACACATGAGCAGTCTTATATTGGCTTTCAATAAACAGATTAACTTTGGTTTCCTTTGAAAGTTAACAGAACAGTCTATACGCTTTTAAGAGTCTATAAAGCTGAATAATCAGCTCTACTATCCACTGTCTACAACATAGAAAGTTCCGTATTTTAAATCTAATCATGCAAAGGAAACTCACTGATTGGGGAAAGACGGATGTCTCTGCTGGCCAGACAGTTTTGTGAAAGGGGCTGAGACGAGTCCTATAAGAATCATGTATGGGATGACCCTAGACGCTGATCTCATTAAAAAAACGGCTGAGATAAAAGGATTATGTTATCTATGTACTCTCACTGGAACATTTTCAGCAGGAATTTCACTTGACGTAATCAAAGTACTCAAAGAAAGAAAACTGAATGAACAAACTAAAGACTCACTTTGTCAGAGAAGAGGAATTCCTACAAGGAAGTCTAACCTTTGTGCATAAAGAATTAAAAACAGTGACAAACGTTGAAATATATGATCTACAGATTCAAGGGGGCAATAGAATTATGTACACATGAATACTCACCTCTATAGTAATGCTGCATCAGACTAACCTTAAGTATTCCTTAAGTATTGCAGATTGCTGTAAAGATGGTGCATATTGGGAGATACAGGTCAAGCTTTTTGTCAAAGAAGTTAAAACACAGTACAGAAACTACATTACTGTAAAAAACAGGACATTAAGCTTATAAAACATAAAAATATTGTACTAACCTGTATGTTTGAATTACAGAAGGTGCTGCAGTTGTAAAGTGGTATCAGTCTCATAAAAAACAGCATTATTTTGTAGAAACTGCTGACAGTTGATTACTGCAATATTACACATACTATTTTGACAGTGTGCTAGCTGAGCATTCAGTAATAGATTCAACATAGTGAAATAGTCCCATTTAACAAATTTATGGAAATGTATAAATTCCAAAAAGAAGATTAAAAAAAAGCCAAACCAAAGCAAAAAACCTGATACAAAACATGGAACGGTGATTTAAGAAACCAGTTCTTGTGAAAGAATTAAAGAGTTCAGATCACCTATTAATTTTTGCAATTAAAAAATACTGCAGGTACTTTGACTTTTTTCTCTAAGTGATTTTAATGATAATGATGATTGGTTCAAAAGGACTTAAAAATGATACATTTCAATATTAAAAAATAAGCTTAAATTAACCTTTAATATTTTACCACAGACTTTCAGGTTAAAGCTGCATCTGAAAGGCTGTAAGCAAAAATATTAATGAGTACATAACAGCATAACCAACTTCCATCATCTGTTTGACTTGAGCCACAATACTAAACCTATTTTAAGGAAGTTTTTGTTACAGGTTATTGACAATACATCTCTGTGACTACTATTTATTTTTAAAGTACAGTCTACCACAAAATCTTATGTTAAGTATTATTAGATAATAGATAATTACAGCACAAAGAACACTTCTTAATCTGTTTGCAAGCTCAGCCTTTCTGTCTGCATCTATCAGCCCGCCCACAAATCTGGCCAGATAAATAGACCAGCTTCTCCCCAGTAGCTGCACTGGCCTCTTGGTTCTTACCTCAGACAAGAACCTCTCCCAAAGCCCTGTACTACAGGAAAAGCAACAGACAGGACAAACAACACCTTCAGCAGCTACTCTCCTCAAACAAATCAGCCACTTAGCGAAGATGAGGTGGTTTCTGCTCTTCTTGGAATGGCTCATGGACTGGGCTCGTGGCACATACTGGTACCTGTGTGGTAAGAGAACTGGACTCTGTAAGGGAACCCTCAGCCCTCCTGGACCAATGATTTTTGACCAGAGGAAAAGGAAACAAGTGCTCAGACAAGGTACATTGTGTTTAATGTGGGGATGGAAAACTAAAAAACTTTGTTGTTAAAGCTTGTTGAGCTCTACATCTCATTATACGTATTACAAAAAGGTTAAAGGTTAAACTGCAGTTTGGAATTTTTAGCATTAGCTATGACTGAGTAACATACAGTGATTAATGACTGATTTTCATTTCTTTTTCTCAAGAATTTGACAAATATGAAGTGCCGCAGAAACTGGACGCCATTGTGATTGGCAGTGGTGTTGGTGGCTTGACAGCTGCAGCAGTTTTGGCCAAGCTTGGTAAAAAAGTGCTAGTCCTGGAACAAAATGATCAGGCTGGAGGCTTGTGCCAGACCTTCACTAAGGAGGGCTTTGAGTTTGATTCTGGTAAGATATCATTTGTAAAATACAGCCATTTTAATTGTACTTAAGATATTCTGAATGTTTGATTATATATTTCAACTTAATAAACAGTCCTGTTGTTGTTCTCATTTGTTTATTCCATGTAGCATTCCACTTTGTGGGACAGGTCCATGAGAACAGCATCCTGAAAATTGCTTTTGATCAGATCACTGATGGCCAGCTACGTTTTGCCGAGCTGGATCCCCATGTTGACACTGTTGTAATCGGTACGGGCAAAAGGCGCAAAGAATACACCATCTTCAGTGGAAAGAGGCAGATGGAGGCCCACCTGAAAAAGCAGTTTCCTAATGACACAAAGGCCATTGAAGAGTTCTTCAAGATCATGAAGGTATTCATTTAATGATGAAATCGTCAGAAATTCTGAAATTATTAACTGAATTAAGCTCCATTATTACTGGCATCCTTGGTAAAGATGGGTAAAAAAAAGTTGAGGCTAAATGAACTGTGGTTAACTACCTCTTACACTGAACATATGAAAAATAATCTAAACTTTAACTGAAGTGAATTTAGTCCTGAAAAACAAAAACCCTTATCAAACTTTTTTTAAGAAAACCACAAAGTGCAATTATTGGACTACCTGCAACTACCTTGTGCAACCTCCTATTACCAATGTAATATTAGTAAGTCTTCTACTATAATGTTTGATAAGATTGGAAAATGAAGAGCAAGAACTCTCAGACTCCTTAGATTCCTCCTCAGGACAGATCTAAGTACTTTCTTTTGCACTGTACTCTGTAGCTCATGAGGTTAAAGTCAGGGGACTGGGATGGCCATGTCAGAAGCTCCATTCTGCAGTGATCGATTTGGACATATGTTTTGTCATATTTTCCATAATGGTCCGATGAGCTTATGTCCTCTTCCAGGCAGTTTTGTTACAGCTCCAGTTGTTTTCTTCTTAATTAACTAATTAATTAACTTCTTAATTATTGCTTTAACAGCTATTTTTATAGCAATTCTTCTGATTTACAGAAGTAAACACAATATTATCTCAGTTCATTAGTGTATTTTCTAATCCTCCCCATGTTGATGACTGACTGAGAGAATTTGGCCTCTGTGGCAACTCATATTTATACCCAAGTAAAACAGAAATTCATAGATAAATTCTTAATAGTTCTTGAAAACTCAGGTGACAATATGTAAAGGGCAACATGTATCAGTTACATTTTGTTCATATGAATAACTAGAAGTGCCAATAATTGTAACAACAACTGTAAAAAAAATGTTGAAAACCCTTTTTTTGTTAGACATTATTTATATTTATATTTATATTTACATTTTTCTTTTTAACTACAAAGACATTTATACGACTTTTTTACCCATTGCTAATTATGGGTGCCGGTAATTATGGAGCTGACTGTTTTAGCTGATGTACGCTTGATTCTTTTCAATTCTTCCAACATAGATTTGTTCCACCAAGATTCATCTACTGTGTGACCTGAAGTTGGTCCCACTCTGGTTTGCTCGCTTCATTCTGTGGAGTGGAATTGCTGACTGGATCTCTCCAATCTTCAAGTACTCACGTACCAGCACCTTAGAAATGATCAGTTCCCTCACTGACAACAAGGACCTCCTCACTGTCCTCTCCCATATCTGTTATGGTAGGGCTTAATAATGTCTACATTTCCTGTATAATCTGGTCTGAACTCAGATCAGTAGTGGCCTAATGACCCACTTTTTAATCTACAGGTGTTCCACCCAAAGATTCCAGTGGCATGATCACTGCTCTATTCCTGCATCACTCCAAGCGTGGGTCATTCTATCCAGTAGGTGGTGCCAGCGAGATCCCTTACCACATCATTCCAGTCATTCAGAAAGCTGGAGGCAAAGTCTTGGTCAAGGCCCCAGTATCTCGAATCTTGGTTGACAAAAGTGGAAGTGCTTATGGTACGTTACCCTGGGTGATATTTCATTACCAAAAACTAATAAAAAGTTTTCAAGTGCTTAAGTGTCAGTTAAAGAAGACAAATTCATTATCGTCAGCAGTTTGTATCATTCAATTAAATAGAACTATGAAAATAATGTACCCCAATAATGCCAGATTTATTGTAATTGTTATTTTTCAGTTGTAAATGTTATTTACCAAATATGCTTTTTGCATTGGACAGGAGTTACTGTGAAGACTACTGATGAAGAGGTTGAAATTCGAGCTCCTGTCATCATATCAAATGCTGGTTTGCTCACTACTTTCCATAAACTTCTACCTCCAGAGATCAAGATGGAGCCAGGTAAGTCACAGAGTTTTAAATATCAGCTTAAAAATAAAAATTCTTTAACCACCTGGTAGTAACAGCTCTCCCATCTTTTTTGGCCAATACAGAGGTTGTGGATTGTCTTGAAAACGTTAAACCAGGCAGAGGCTTCTTCCAGGTGTTTGCAGGCTTTAATGCCACTCAGGAGGAGCTGGGAATTACATCAACCAGCTACCGTCTCTACAAGAGCAACAACATGGATACAGCGTGAGTGTGCAGTGGTTGATGAAGTACACAAACCATGTACTTGAGTTAAAGTAGAGATACCCAAGGTAAAAAATTACTCCAGTAAAAGAGGTCCTCCCTTTAGACCTCCACTTGAGTAAAAGTACAAAGGTATTTGCCTTTAAATGTACTTAAGTATCAAAAGTGAGAGTCTTAAAAGATTAATTATGGCTGTAATGTCCTATTACCATTTTTGTAACAAGACTCTTGCTTTATCAATTCATTTTAGGTGAAAATATTCTAGTGTCACTCTTGTTACACCAATACTTTAATAGAATGTCATTAATTAGTCTGATGCTGATGTCTATTAATATTGTCACAAGCACAAAACACTGAAGGCAAACAATTTCCATTAGATAGAACTAAGTGACTATTAATTAACCTTTTGCAAACAAGCAAAAGTTTCGGTTTAAGATTTAATTGCAGCTTAGTTTAAATAAAAATCAATTTAAATTTAAACAAGTTTAAATTTAATAAAAACTTGCTTTGAACTCACGTATGAGTTTTCCTTTACTACATTACATCTGTAGGTCTCTGTTCATAAACATAAACTAGCCAAAATGAATTTACTATAAAATGAAATGGTGTTTGTATGAATTCAGAAAAAAGAAACATGCCAGTCACAACTGCATATGTGTACATACTTTATATTGTGGTCTATTTACACAAATTTTGGTTAGAGTAAAAGTTTCTATGCACACATAAGCCAAAAGGAACAACAGATTTCGCATGTAGTGGAGTAAAAAGTAAGATATTTGACTTTGAAATGTAGTGGAGTAAAAGTAGAAAGTCATCAAAAAAGGAAATACTTCAGTAAAGTACAGATACACGAAAAAACTACTAGTACAGTACAGTACAGTAATGATTTACATTTATTTCATTACTGTCCACCACTGTGAGCCAGTACTTCCTCTGAAACACTTTTTGGTTCTTATACCTCCTTAAGCCTCTTGACTTCACTGAGTTGCTAAGAAAATGTGTGTTAACTCAGTATGTGTGTACTCCATAGGTTGGAAGATTACTTCAGCCTGGATGAAGAAGATGCACCTGACAACATTCCCATGATGTTCATGTCATTCCCCTCTGCTAAAGACCCCACTTCAAAGAGCCGCTTCCCAGGTAGTCATGTGCACATGTATCTTATTCAGATGCTGGTGATCGCTTCATGATGAGCATTCTTGAGCATGTGCTGTGGATTGTTTCAGGGCAATCTCGCATGATGATTCACACTGTTGTAAATGCCAAGTGGTTTGGAAAATGGAAGGGAATTCCAGAGGAAGACCGAGGAGAAGATTTCAAAGAATTCAAGATGCGATTTGCTAATCATCTGTTTGACTGGGCCTGTGTCCACTTCCCCAAGCTGAGAGAGAAGGTTTTCATTTTAAAAAATTAGTTTTTTTGCATAATAAAGGAGACAAATGATTTGACACACGATGTTCTTTGTGGCTTTGCTAATAATCACCACTATGTCTCTTCTGGTAGCTGGTAATGCTGCATGCTGTCAGTCCCATCAACAAGCATGCAGGAGCCATACTGTCTGCTGAACACAATCTGGAGAGATTTCAGCCTTTGACCATTGCCAAAACCAGGAGCACCACACCCATCAAGAACCTTTACCTCTCAGGTAAAATGCAGTCATCAGAATAATATCAGACAACCAAAAGATGAAATTAAATTAATCATCAAACGTCAATGTGTTTTGTGTCCTATTTCAGGTCAAGATGTGTTCAGCGCTGGTGTGTCTGGAGCGGTGCATGGTGGTCTTCTCTGTGCTTCTTCAGTTCTGGGGCACGTTGTGTACATCGACCTCCTTCTTCAACAGAAGAAACTGAAAAAAAATGTAGTTAAGAAAACAGAGTGAGAACATTCACAGGGATGAGAGAAGAAAACACCTCATGAAGACTTCATGAAGAGTTTATATTTTTGTTCTATCTTCCGTTTTCAAAGTCTCTGTTTTTCATATTTTCGGTTTAAGCTGAGAATGTATCTTATAATGCTGAGCTGAATATTCTGTATGCTCTTTCTTTAATCTGATCTTTGATCTGCAGATCTGAAATACGTTGAAATGAATATCATCTTGTCCTGGATGATAATGCCAAACTTTTAAAGTGAACATTTCTGTAGTTAAGAGAACTATGTGATATGATGTATCTTTACAAACAAAATAAACAATGACATTTTCTATCAGACCTGATGCAAGCTGTCAAAGTGATTTCAAGTGATGTAGAGCCAATCACCTGTAATTCTAGACTAATAATATGGGAAATATTTAACTTTGTGTTGAGGTAAACGGTCACTGGGGCGGGGGTGGTACCCTCAAAGGTACAGTGCCTTTAGTTAAGGAACATAATAGTACCATAATCTTTTGCAATTATATTTTTTTGTCATTTGCACTGAATCTGTACACCCTGTCTTGACTCTAGACTCATTATTTTATGGTTCTGTCTTAAAACATTAATACATTAAAAGGTATAAAAACATACCCTTCCCCTGGGAGCAACATATTTAAGGTACACAGTTGGACCTTAAAACCATTGTTGTACCTTTGAGGGTTCATTTACATTGTTTGTACCTTGAGGAACGAACGTACTTTGTTTTTCTAACAGTGTACAATCAAACGATCTGTCCTAAAATCCACATCTGCAGCTATTGTTTTGCTTAAATGCACAATAAAGTGACGTATTTCTAAATCACTCAGAAGAGTGTGTGCACTCCTTATGACTGCGAGTGTGTGGATAAGTCGTTTATTTTTGCAGGACAGGTAGTTGCTAACATTCTCGCAATGGTAACATTGTTAAGTGATATTTATGAGACAGCATGTTAGACTGTCACCAATGCATTAAACTGTGGGGTATAAACTTAGCCCAACACCACAGTTCTAAATGTGTTCAGTAACATATTCCATTACAGTATATGAAAAAGTAACATATTCAGGATACATTTAGAAGACAATTAAAAATACTGGCACATGGGAAAACTACACAGGGCATGACATGAATTTTTTGGCTTGTTTTTGGAGTATCGCCATGTTGTTTGCATGGCAACAAATGGGCAAATGCTTTTCAAGTGTAAAAAGGTATCCTTTGCTCCTTGAAGAACAGGCAAATGATGACACTGGGCAGGCTCATCTCTACTGTGGAAAAATGAAAGTAGCATGGAGAGCTTTGTTGCCTCATTCAGGAGCTCAAACTTTATGAGTGCTTCCACATACAACTCAGATGTAGACTACTTTGAACCCTGTTTGAGCTGCTTTTGCAGATGCTAACACCATCTGTGACAAAACAAAGTAATCCTCCTGATGTTGGTCAAAATGTTCCAGTTGCTGGGACACTGCTGACCTATCAGCTTGGTTGCCATGCCAACACCAAAGACAACAGTGATAGGTCAAGCAAATCTATGTTGCAGGTGAAAGCTGGCTGGCAAATAAAATAATGTTATTTCATATTATTTCATAATTCATAATGCATTTTCAGCATCTGAAACATCATGTTTGATTGGCAAGATATCATCAGTTATACATGTGATTAATTCATTAAATTAATTTATTGTCCTCCAAAAAATGCACTAATAAAATGCCTTTAAACCATTATATATATATATATATATATATATATATATATATATATATATATATACATATATAAATATGTATGTGTGTGTGTGTGTGTGTGTGTGTGTGTGTGTGTGTGTGTGTGCGTGCGTGCAAAAATTTAAAAATGTAACTGCTGCACCATTTAAGGCCTAATGTTTAAAAAAAGGTGGAAAATGTGAACAAGAAGCTTGTGAATAAAACAGTTTGATGTAGAGCTCTGCCTGTAAATATGCACTACGGTCGGACAAGGTAGCACAATTCATCATACTACCGGTTAGTGCTGTGCTTAATACAGCCGAGTGACGAGATGAGCCGTGTAAATAACTCTCGTTATTAAGTTAACAGTTAGAAATGTAAAAAACTTAAACGAACGATTACTTACAGTAGCATATGCGCACAACAAATGATAGAGTAAAGACAGATGTCTGTTATTACTCGTTTTAAACAGAGATTGAAACTTCGTTCGTTTTCCAACTCCGGCTGCCTCCGTCTGTATCCTAGCAACGCGTCTGCGCGTGCGTATCAGAGACTTAGCGCGAAGAGCGGCGCAGAGCGGAGACTTCAATCGACAGAGAAAGGACGGTTTTACTCCGTTTACTCTGGTTTTATTGATATTCAATAATAGTTCAGCTTCTAGTTACCTCAGACGGAGGCATCAGACTTGGACCGGACTCGAGTACTGCAACTCTAGTTTTGAACGTTTTCTTCACTCGTCAGTATGTTTCAACATGTTACAGAAGCAATCTGGCAACCCAGCTTCATTTGGTTAATTTAGCGCGGACAGGTGATTGGGTGGGGCGGCTCACGTGAATAAAAAAGCCCGGATATTGCTCGCTGCTGTCTTCTGGGTTTTTGTCTGAGGAGCGCTCGTCACTGTTTTACTTGAGAAAACCGGCCGAGACACGATGAGGTGGCTGCTGCTGTTTTTGGAGTGGTTGGTGGACTGGGCCCGCGGGACTTACTGGTTTCTGGTGGGAAAGAGAAGTGCTCTGTGTCAGGAGTCCTTCAGTCCTCCAGCCCGGCAGGAGTTTGACCAGCAGGCAAGAGACAGGGTATTAGCGCAGGGTAAACGGAGTTTGGTGACGTAGTCTTAACGCGGGAAATTGGACAAATTAGCCCATTCATGTCTGGGGGAAAATGCTACAGAACATGTTGTTTAACTGTAGACCCCCTGTGGAAGAATCCTGTTATGACCAACTTTTGTTGGTAGGTGGTTTGTGATGATCTAAGCTGGTCTTTAGGTGGCTGACAAGCTGGACATCCAGGTGGTCTGTGTGAAACTATAGCCTGTGCTGGTCAACCAGCTGGTTAATGTGTCATGTCTGAGTTTGATGGTTTAGCTGGTCACGCTGCAAATGTGTGTATTTATTTTAAATCAGTTGGACCATGTGACCAAAAGACAGCTTGGTATTAAGTAACTTTATCTTTTTAGCTGTATGACTTGAGAATTTTCTTCAGATTTGTGCTCAGGCAAGCTCAAATGGACCAAAGGAAATCTAAGATTTTGTGGTTCCTTCTTGGGTATTCTGGTATCAGTACTCTTTAGAGCTCTCTAGAGATGTAAAAAAGGGTGAAAATCCTTGTTTTACAGTAATAATACAAAAAAAGACAGGTGTCACAGATGTTTGAAAATTCTTGCCACAAACTGTTCAGTGGAGTGAGAACTCCATATGATCCTCCATTGTAGAGCATTCACTCAGTGTGTGTGAACGTAGTTCTGATTTTATGCATTTGTTTGCCAAAATCATTCTTTTGTTCTCATTGAAGACATGAAGTTTCATAAAGATATTAAGTATATAGCTTAAAGCAGTGTTCTCCAACCCTGGTCCTGCAGAGCTTAGTTCCAACCACATTTTGCTTTCCAAGTCCCTGATTGGCTGGATCAGATGTATTAATTAAAATAGGGGGGCAGTTTATTGCATTTTATTGCATCAAGTTGAAACTGAATTCTGCAGGAAGGGAGCTCTTTAGGTCCAGTGTTGGGGACCACTGACTTGAGAAACATTTTAAATGTAAGAATCAGTTCTCAAAGAAATGTCAAGATCTACTGCATCTATACTGCTGTGTTATTCTCACTCCAGTTAATTTCATAGCTACAATGTACAAATGTCATGTCTGTCTGTCTAGAGTTCAGCGCGGACAAAGTAGCTTCCGGCCTGGATGTGGTTGTGATTGGTAGTGGTGTTGGTGGACTGACGGCTGCTGCAGTGCTGGCCAAACTTGGCAAGAAAGTTCTTGTTCTCGAACAGCATGATAAGGCTGGAGGCTTGTGCCAGTCCTTCAATGTGAAAGGCTTCCAGTTTGACTCTGGTGAGCGGAGCTCTTTCACCAGAAAGCCTACAACACTTGTTAGATCTTAAGCTAATTTAATTCAAATGACAAATTGCTGATGTGCTGAATGTGATAATCTGCATGTTCCTTCCGAAGCTTTCCACTACATAGGTCAACTTCATGAGAACAGTCTACTGAAAATTGCGCTGGATCAGATTACTGATGGTCAGCTGCAGTTTGCTGAACTGGACCCTCACATGGACACTGTAGTCATTGGAAAGGGGGACAGACGCAAGGAATACACCATCTACACAGGCAAGCGACAGATGGAGGCTCACCTTAAGAAGCAGTTCCCTAATGATACTCGGGCAATTGAGGAGTTTTTTAAGATCATGAAGGTATGTAGCTTTTAATACTCCTGTACGGTGTTGTGCACTTTTCACTTCTCAAGTTTAGGGCAACTTGTTTCTGTGTAGAGTGGGGGGGTTAATGAGAGTAATCTAAAGACAAAACTGCCATTGATGGAAGTGACTAAACATTTTTTACCTGCCCTTGTCAATGGATTTTATAGTTGGGGAAACTTTCTCCACGCAGATGAATATAATCTCTCTCTTTTAAATTTTCCCCCAAAGATCTGCTCCAAAAAGATCCATCTTTTGTGTGACTTGAAGTTTGTCCCACTGTGGTTTGCACGCTTCATTCTGTGGAGTGGAATTGCTGACTGGATCTCTCCAATCTTCAAGTACGCATGCACAAGCACTGCAGATGTGATTGGTGCTCTTACCACCAACAAAGATTTCTTGACTGTCATTGCACACTACTTGCATGGTGAGGAGTCTCTGCAGGTCATTGATTTGCTTTGGCATTAAGTTGCAGTTTCTTAACATGGGTGTTTTTTATTTCCTTGTCTCCCCTGCCACAAAACATCTAGGTGTTCCACTCAAGAACGCTTGCTGCATGTTAAATGCATTGCTCTTTCATCATTACAAGCGTGGTGCATACTACCCTAAGGGAGGTGCGCGTGAAATCCCTTACCACATCATTCGGGTCATTGAAAAGCATGGAGGAAAAGTACTGGTTAAAGCCCCAGTCTTGCAGATTTTGGTTAATAAAAATGGTGCTGCTTATGGTGGGTAAATCGGTTTAAGTTGGTGTAAATTATGTACTTTGTTCAGTGTGACTTACCTATGAATATGCTTCTCCTCTTAGGGGTGACTGTGAAGAGGGGTAGTGAGCAGATTAATATTAAAGCTCCTGTAGTCATTTCGAGTGTTGGTGTATTCACCACTTTTCAGAAGCTTCTGCCCTATGAGATCCAAGTCAAGCCAGGTCTGATTTCCTTTTCTTTAAACGGCCAATTGATGGCTCCTGGACCCTTATTTTTTATTTTTTTTCCTTATGTCTTAGAGATGAAAGAATGCCTGAGTCCTTTCAAAATTGGCAAAGGATCCTTCCAAGTGTTTGTGGGCTTCAACGCTACCCAGGAGGAGTTAGACATTACTTCAGCAAACACGTTGCTCTTTAAGAGTAATGATATGGATGGCATGTAAGGGCCTGAGCTTTGAACATTTTTAACTGAAATCAAATTGCTGAAACTAAACTAATTTTTTTTTTTTCATCTGTTTAAGGTTGGAGGAGTACTTCAGTTTGAACAAAGACAAGGCGCCTGAGAATGTTCCTATGATGTTTGTCTCCTTCCCTACTGCTAAAGACCCCACCTCAAAGGACTGCTTTCCAGGTAGGATGCACACTTGTTGTGACTTGTGGCACACAAGGGTACATGTTGGGGAATCCTAGTAATATCCTTAACCTTTCAGGCAAGTCATGTATGGAGATTCATACCATTGTGAGATATGAGTGGTTTGAGCAATGGAAGGACGTGCCTGTGGAGACCCTGGCTGATCATGAGAATTACAAGATGAGATTCGCCAATTATCTTTTTGACTGGGCCTGTAGCTACTTTCCCAAGCTGAGAGCAAAGGTAAGGTTGGGTAGTGACAGTCTCACCTGCAGAGATGGCTCTCATTGCGAACAAGTACACTCACTTCACTTGGCATGTAAATAAATAATTGTTTAAGTGACATTGAAAGTGCTTTTGCATATCTGGAATGAAGACCTGCTGCAGCACTGTTAAGTGTAATAGTAACTTTACATTGAATGCAGCTGTTAAACTATGACATTTTAGCTGAGCTTGCAATGTTTAGTAGCTCTGAATTACTAAATGCTGCCCCTGAACCCAATCGATAAATGCACACACAAAAAATTAATGTGGACATGATTTATGTAAATTAAACTTGATCCTTGTTCTATAGTGTTAACACATAATTTAAGTTGGCAGTGCTACATGCTGTCAGTCCAGTCAATATGCATGGGCTGGGAGCCCGGGAAGGATCCATGATGTCTGCTGAGCACAACCTGGAGCGATACCACCCTTTGAACATGGCCAAAAGCAGGTGCTCCACACCCATAAAGAATCTATACCTTTCAGGTAAACTGCAGCATTTAATATTCACTAAAGTGGCCAAACTGTTTAGACTTGTAATTTATTGCTTAATGCAAGTTGTTATTTCAGGTCAGGACGTGTTCAGCGCTGGTTATTGTGGAGCGTTGCATGGTGGACTCCTTTGTGCCTCTACTGTTCTGGGACATGTGGTCTACATTGACCTTCTCCTCCTTCAAAAGAGACTGAAGCAGAAAGCAGCCAAGAAACTGGACTAAGATCTATGGATGAAACAAATGATTGATATTGAATCCGGTGCTCATGTCAATAAAGTGCCGAGATAATTCAATTTGCAAGAGCAATTACTGCACTTTTTTCCAAAACTAAATGGCTTTAGTTTTACCATAAAATCTGGTAACAAGCAATTTAATTGCTTTTATTCATCTCGTACTTTAATTGAAACAATGCAAAATAAAAGGTTGGATGAAAAGAACAGTGAATTTAGCTATAACCACTATATTTATTATTATTATTATTATTATTATTATTATTATTATTTTCATATACTTAAAAAAAAAAATCTTAAACTAAGTGTTTGTGGAAGAAGTAAGGTGAAGCTGCAGGGGGAGTATTTTGATGGGGACTGACAGCAGACCAAAGTATGGAGATGAACACACATTCAGTATAATTATAACTTTGTGTATTAGCTGATGAAGGGCATTTAATGACAGCGTATTAGATTAAGCATGTTTGTGATTCATGTATTACAATTAACAAGACTATTTTTAGAAATGTATACAAATGTACAGAGTGGTACTGTATACATTTCTTGTATGTTTTATTTCATCAGGTTACAGTCTTTATTTAAACAGTAGCACTTTGTCTTTTACCTCTCGGATCTGTTGACCTGCTGCAGCCACTTCAGGTACATGGTGTAGCTGTATTAGGAGCTGCTGTAAACTCTTCTGAAAGCGGCCCATCCACTGATCTGAGACCTGCATCTCACATGAGTGCATGAGCTCATTCCTACAGCGAATCACCTGTGAGAGACAGATGGATGAGATCTACAGTGTTTCCCACACAGGTAGCACTTTGGTGGTGTGCTCAGGTATATGGCTACCCATATGTGTAGAAGGCAGAATATGTTGCTCAAAATATGACCATTGTCAGAGGTGCCTTCATCTACAGTCATATAAAGATGTACAGTCCATGAAAAGTTTAGACTTTTTCAACATATTTGGAGAAAGATGGCACGTGTTAGTTTGAACAGTTTTGATATTCAAAGGTGATATAATTTAACAGACGACACTTGGAATTAACATTTTTGTCATTCTTCATAAAACTGAAATAAATAGTAATGCAGTTTTCTTATGTGGAGAAAGTATATACACCCATACATAGAGCACTGGTTCAAATGTGTCGAATTGAAATCGGGCGATGTTGATTAGATTGCCGTTAGAGGAAATTGTCTTATTTAATGCTCAGATATCTGGTCTGGTTTGCTCTTTGTTGTTGGACTTTGTGGTATCATCATGCCTAGATCAAAAGAACTCTGAGGCCTTCAGAAAGAAAGTTATAGATACCTATGAGTCTGGGAAGGGGTTTATGAAAATAATCAAAAATACTGGAAATCAATCATTCCACCGTCTGGAAGATCATCTAATACTTAGGAAGCTTTAAAACCACTGTCTACTTGTCCAGGCCTTCTAACAATCATTTTCATTATAAATTTTAATACCATAATAATAACTGATTTACATTACTATAAACCAATCAGGCCTAACATTATGACCGCCTCCTTGTTTCTACGTTAATTGTCAGTTTTATCAGCTTTGCACTTTGTAGTTCTACAATTACAGACTGTAGTCCATCTGTTTCCCTGCATACTTTGTTAGTCCCCTTTTACCCTGTTCTTCAGTGGTCAGGACCCCCATGGACCCTCACAGAGCAGGTATTATTTGGGTGGTGGATCATTCTCAGCAGTGCAGTAACACTGACGTGGTGGTGGTGCGTTAGTGTGTGTTGTGCTGGTATGAGTGGATCAAACACAGCAGAGCTGCTGGAGTTTTTAACACTGTGTCCACTCTCTGTCCACTCTATTAGACACTCCTACCTTGTTGGTCCACCTTGTAGATGTAAAGTCAGAGATGATAGCTCATCTGCTGCTGCACATGTTGTGTTGGTCATCCTCTAGTCCTTCATCAGTGGTCACAGGATGCTGCTGACAGGACACTGTTGGCTGGATATTTTTGGTTGGTGGACTATTCTCAGTCCAGCAGTGACACTGAGGTGTTTAAAAACTCCAGCAGCACTGCTGTGTCTGATCCACTCGTACCAGCGCAACACACACTAACACGCCACCACCACATCAGTGTTCATGGGGTCCATGGGGGTCCTGACCACTGAAGAACAGGGTGAAAGGGGGCTAACAAAGTATGAAGGGAAACAGATGGACTACAGTCTGTAATTGTAGAACTACAAAGTGCACCTATATAGTAAGTGGAGCTGATGAAATGGACAATGAGCGTAGAAACAAGGAGGCGGTCATAATGTTATGCCTGATATGTATCTACAATGAACAA
This sequence comes from Colossoma macropomum, assembly GCF_904425465.1. NCBI lineage: Eukaryota > Metazoa > Chordata > Actinopteri > Characiformes > Serrasalmidae > Colossoma > Colossoma macropomum. The sequence continues at coordinate 18,210,631 of NW_023494808.1, forward strand.
ATTGTTAAAACATTTTTAGCTGTTATTAGGTATTACATATTACACATACTACATACAGCTTATATGCTAGCCCTGTGTTGTAGACCTCAAACCACTCAATGTCCAGTATACTGGACAGTGAAATCCACTGAAGTCACTAAAAAACAATATTATCCCCAAATTCATAGAACATCATCTACTGTCACTCCAAAATACACATTAGATTCTACTTTTACCAAAATAAAGTCAAATCCTGACTGAGTGTGTTTTGTAATAAATGAGTCTTATACTAATAGTGTTTTGTTTAGTCTTTGGTCTTCGTCTGTCTCACCAGCTGCCATGTTTGTTTTTGTTTATGACAGGATAAAAAAGTAAACATTCTATGAAATGACCAACCAGCAGAAAGACTGAGTTCTGTAGAAACCGTACCTGCTTCTTTGTTATGCTAAATTCATTTTTAATTTGATTTGTAATTATCCTAATTTAATTTCTAATTAGATTTTCAATGTTACCATTTTCTCTTTTAAATCTATTGCTTTCATCATGGTTTTTATTTCTATTCTCCTTTACCTTTTCAAACGATTCTGTATTTTCTCATTTGTAAAGCACTTTAAATGACAGCACTGTATGAAAGGTGCTTGTCTTATCGAGCTACATACCTGGGAAAAAAATGTCAATGTTGTTTAATTTTTGGCGTTTTTTTTTAAGCCATTTTGGCGGGTTTTGGACGTTTTCGTCACTCCTCAAGATGTTTCAAGACATTATGGATGAAATCTGGCAACCCTGGTGGAGCTTTATTTAGTTAATTAAGCGCAGACAGCAGATTGGGTGCAGCGGCTAATTAGTCACGTGAATAAAAAAAGCCCGGATAGTGGCTACTATTGTTCTCGGGGGTTTTCTATCGAGTGATTGTAACTCGGAGTTGTTGGCTTGAGAAAATCGGCCGGCCGAGACACGATGAGGTGGCTGCTGCTGTTTTTGGAGTGGTTGGTGGACTGGGCCCGCGGGACTTACTGGTATATGGTGGGGAAGAGAAGTGCTCTGTGTAAGGAGTCCTTCAGTCCTCCAGCCCGGCAGGAGTTTGACCAGCAGGCGAGAGACAGAGTATTAGCGCAAGGTAGATTGAAACAGTCTTAATGTGGGGAATTGGACAGATTAGCCTGTTCATGTCCAGCAGCTAAACTTCGTGAATGTAAAAGTGTTGTAGAAATTGTTTAACAATAATATCGAGGCCAATATTCTGAAGTCCGTGTTTTAACTCACCAACTGTCTAGTGGGCTGAGATCTTCCATTGCAGAGCACTTGGTGTTTTGAGAAGGAAATGTGGCCCCATTTCATGCATTTGCTAAAATCACTTTTGAAGAGGGGGGAAAAAAAAAAGTTTTGTGTGGTGGTTTTTTTTTTTAAATGTACTTTTTGCTTAAGGCAGTGGCTTCCAGCCCTGGTCCTGCAGAGCTTGGATCCAGCCACAATTTCACACCTGCTCCAGCTGATCAAGTCCCAGATTGGCTGGATCAGATGTATGAAGTTAAAAAGCAGGGCAGTTTATTCGATACAAGTTGAAACTGAACTGCAGGAAGGTAGCTCTAATTACATGAAATGTAAGTCAGTTCTCAAAAATATCAGAACCTGATGTATCAGTATTGCTGTCATTCTGCCCACTCCAGTTAACTTCATAGCTACAATGTACAAATGTCATGTCTGTCTGTCTAGAGTTCAGCGCGGACAAAGTGGCTTCCGGCCTGGATGTGGTTGTGATTGGTAGTGGTGTTGGTGGACTGACGGCTGCTGCAGTGCTGGCCAAACTTGGCAAGAAAGTTCTTGTTCTCGAACAGCATGATAAGGCTGGAGGCTTGTGCCAGGCCTTCACTGTAAAAGGCTTCCAGTTTGACTCTGGTGAGCGGAGCTCTTTCACCAGAAAGCGTACAACACTTGTTAGATCTTAAGCTAATTTAATTCAAATGACAAATTGTTGATGTGCTGAATGTGATAATCTGCATGTTCCTTCCGAAGCTTTCCACTACATAGGTCAACTTCATGAGAACAGTCTACTGAAAATTGCACTGGATCAGATTACTGATGGTCAGCTACAGATTGCTGAACTGGACCCTCACACGGACACTGTAGTCATTGGAAAGGGGGACAGATGCAAGGAATACACAATTTATGCAGGCAAGCGACAGATGGAGGCTCACCTTAAGAAGCAGTTCCCTAATGATACTCGGGCAATTGAGGAGTTTTTTAAGATCATGAAGGTATGTAGCTTTTAATACTCCTGTACAGTATTGTGCACTTTGCCCTTCTCAGGTTTAGAGCAGTTTGTTTCTATGTGGAGTTTACAGCAGTATATTAGCTTTTTAAGGTAGCCAGTGGAACACTTGGCTTTCAAGACATCTTGAATAGTGAATTGTGGGAAATTAATGAGTAGTCTAAAGCCAAAACTGCATGTTACCCTTTATGCTAATGCAAAAATGTTGATGTGACTAAACATTTCAGTTGCCATTGTTAATGGATTTTATAGTTGGACACCTTTTTTAAAGCAGATTAACATTTAATTTTTTATTTCACCCCAAAAGATCTGCTCCAAAAAGATCCATCTTTTGTGTGACCTGAAGCTGGTCCCACTCTGGTTTGCTCGCTTCATCCTGTGGAGTGGAATTGCTGACTGGATCTCTCCAATCTTCAAGTACTCACGTACCAGCACCTTAGAAATGATCAGTTCCCTCACTGACAACAAGGACCTCCTCACTGTCCTCTCCCATATCTGTTATGGTAGGACTTAATAATGTCTACATTTCCTGTATAATCTGGTCTGAACTCAGATCAGTAGTGGCCTAATGACCCACTTTTTAATCTACAGGTGTTCCACCCAGAGACTCCAGTGGCATGATCACTGCTCTATTCCTGCATCACTCCAAGCGTGGGTCATTCTATCCAGTAGGTGGTGCCAGCGAGATCCCTTACCACATCATTCCAGTCATTCAGAAAGCTGGAGGCAAAGTCTTGGTCAAGGCCCCAGTATCTCGAATCTTGGTTGACAAAAGTGGAAGTGCTTATGGTACGTTGCCCTGGGTGATATTTCATTACTAAAAATAAATGGTTTAACTAGCATGCCAGTTAAGATGTCACCATCATTGTTTTGTATATTTGAGTGACATGGAAATATGTGGCCCAATAGCTCCAAAGATTCATTGTTTTTCAATACTAAATGATTTTCCAAATATGCTTTTTGCATTGGACAGGTGTTACTGTGAAAACTACTAACGCAGAGGTTGAAATTCGAGCTCCTGTCATCATATCAAATGCTGGTTTGCTCACTACATTACATAATCTTCTACCACCAGAGATCAAATCCAAACCAGGTTAGTTAAGTTTTGAAAATGGGCTTAAATTCTTTAACTGCCTGGTAGTAACAGCTCTCCCATCTCTTCTGGTCAATAGAGGTTATGGATCATCTTGAAAACGTTAAACCAGGCAGAGGCTTCTTCCAGGTGTTTGCAGGCTTTAATGCCACTCAGGAGGAGCTGGGAATTACATCAACCAGCTACCGTCTCTACAAGAGCAACAACATGGATACAGCGTGAGTGTGATGGCCAGTACTTCCTCTGAAACACTTTTTGGTTCTTATACCACTTTAGTTAAACTTCACTAAGAGTTGCTAAGAAAATGTGTGTTAACTCAGTATGTGTGTACTCCATAGGTTGGAAGATTACTTCAGCCTGGATGAAGAAGATGCACCTGACAACATTCCCATGATGTACATGTCATTCCCCTCTGCTAAAGACCCCACTTCAAAGAGCCGCTTCCCAGGTAGTCATGTACACGTACCTTATTCAGATGCTGATCACTTCATGATCATTCTTGAGCATGTGCTGTGGATTGTTTCAGGGCAATCTCGCATGATGATTCACACTGTTGTAAACTCCAAGTGGTTTGGAAAGTGGAAGGGAATAGCAGAGGAAGACAGAGGAGAAGACTTCAATAAATTCAAGATGAGATTTGCTAATCATCTGTTTGACTGGGCCTGTGTCCACTTCCCCAAGCTGAGAGAGAAGGTTTTCATATTAAAACGTTACCTTTTGCATAAAGGAGACAAATGATCAGTGGAAAATGTACTGATGCACAATGTTCATGTCGTTTGCTAATTCACCACTGTCATTCTCTTCTGGTAGCTGGTAATGCTGCATGCTGTCAGTCCCATCAACAAGCATGCAGGAGCCATACTGTCTGCTGAACACAATCTGGAGAGATTTCAGCCTTTGACCATTGCCAAAACCAGGAGCACCACACCCATCAAGAACCTTTACCTCTCAGGTAAAATGCAGTCATCAGAATAATGTTAAAACAAAGATGGCTCTTATGTAATGTGTGATGTGTCTGAATGCAGGTCAGGACGTGTTCAGCGCTGGTTTTTCTGGAGCATTGCATGGTGGTCTCCTTTGTGCCTCCACTGTTCTGGGACATGCAGTCTACATTGACCTTCTCCTTCTTCAAAAGAGACTGAAGCAGAAAGCAGCCAAGAAACTGGACTAAGATCTATGGATGAAACATTATTTGTGCTAAAGAATGCAGTGCTCAAGTCAATAAAATCCCTTTGCAAATTAAATTGTCTGGCAAGTACACTTATTTTAAGATTTACTTTATTTTAGATGGCTTGTCTTCCACACTTTTGGTGGAAATGTCTTTATTAATTTCATACTTTAATTGAAGTTATGCAAAACAAAGTTGGATGAGAAGAACAATGATTCAGGTCAGTTTAAACCTCGCACTTCATCATGTTTGACTTTTAGCTCAAACCAAGTTGTAGCAAAAGTGTTTTGGAAAAGGTAAGGTGAAGCTGCAGGGGGAGTACTTGATGTGGCTTTAAATAAGCAACATTTAGGAGTTTCTGTATCAGATGTTACGCAAAAAGAAATGCATTTACTCATGCAACTTAGACATTGTAGGCTTTAGGTAATCATCTTTTGGATGATGGACTTGAATTATCAACACAAAGTACTTTTACAGAACAGCTCATTTAAATTGTTTAATCTACTGCTTTTATTACATGTATGCAGGTATTCCAAATTTGTGAATGTTCAGTACAAAGGAAATATATTGGCTAGCTGTAGAATAGGATTTGACAGGAAACAAGATTTTTTTTTGGAGAAGTGGTTAAGAGGAGCTAAGCCTTCATTAAAGTTGCTACCTTCTAGAAAATACAATGATGTAAAGACAGGAATTGACGAGACATGTTGAATTAAACACCTTTACGAAACTTGCTCACTTTTTATTAATACAGATTAAAGACAATTTGTCATTCTGTAGTATCTTGCTGTATGCCTGTTATCCAGATATCCACAAAACAAGCTTAGGGCCAAACAAACATTTAAAATACAATATAAAATGTCAGTTTTAACTGTTTTCCTTCAAACAGGAATGTTCAACTTTCCTTACTATTTAGGCTTCTCTGCAGTTTTTCCTCCAACACTTGCATGCTCTGAAGTTCTGTCTTAAACTGCTCCTCCAGGTCCTTATGGCCACTCAAAAATCTGTGAAAGATTTGCACTTTCTTTAGATCCTGGGGAAAATAAGGCCAGAAAATTAGCTGTTTTAGTATATTAAAAATGCACTTATTAAGTCAAATTTATTTAGAAGTATCAGGGACATATTAAGTTCGTTTACATGTGACTGCTTTTACATAATACTTACCACAGGTACGAGATCATCATTGTCTAGCAAGTCCTTCAGACTTTCCCTGAGCAGTTCTGTCTCCCACTGGCTGATGGACTCAATTCCTACTCCTTCAATTTCATGTCCATCCACACTGTCCACCCCGGGGACATGCACCGATAGATCAACTGACAGCATCTGATGAACACAAATTCAGTATAATTAACTTTCAGTGTATTAGCTGATGAAGGGCATTTAATGACATCAGATTAAGAATGTTTGTGATTAATGTATTACAATTGACAAGACTATTTTTAAAAATGTATACAAATGTACAGAGTGGTACTGTATAAACTCCTTGTATTTTTTAATTCATCAGGTTACAGTCTTTATTTAAACCGTAGCACTTTGTCTTTTACCTCTCGGATCTGTTGACCTGCTGCAGCCACTTCAGGTACATGGTGTAGCTGTATTAGGAGCTGCTGTAAACTCTTCTGAAAGCGGCCCATCCACTGATCTGAGACCTGCATCTCACATGAGTGCATGAGCTCATTCCTACAGCGAATCACCTGTGAGAGACAGATGGATGAGATCTACAGTGTTTCCCACACAGGTCGCACTTTGGTGGTGTGCTCAGGTATATGGATAGCTGTATGTCTAGAAGGCAGAATATGTTGCTCGAAATGTGATCATTGTCAGAAAAAAAGCTGAATTCTGTTAAATAAGCTTAACGTAGTGTCATTTTAGAGATCATAGGTCACACAGATTCAGATGTGTTTTTTGGCCTTGCCCTTTGCCCATAGAGATTTTTCCAGATTCCTTGAATCTTTTGATGATGTTATGCACTGTAGAGGGTGCATGTGGTGCTCTTTGCTCTTTTCTTGAATGCTGCTCTTATACACAAGCATGACTGCATCTCCAGTTTAAAATGTTTTCTGAACATAACACGTTTAAATTGCTTGTCCCAACATTTTTGAAACGTGTTGCAGGCATCAGTTTCAGAATGAGTATGCTGAGAATGAAAAAGATTACATACATTTGGGTTTGCATATTTAAAAAAAAAAAAAGCATTTTTATTAATCTTTTTTAAAACTAAAACGTTATGGATTCAAGCACTATATCAATGCAGCTTGAGGTGGGAGAGAGTGAGAGAGAGTGAAGTGAGGGAAAGTAGCACTTGCATGAAGTTAGAAAAGTTGTCCTGACAATGTGCTTTCTCTTAGTTTGACTGAATTACTAGTTGCGGTTACACTACTATTGAGAAAATTATAACAAGAAACCACATGAGGGGGAGGAACTTAGGTGCGCTGATGTGTACAAAAACCTTACTGGAATACAGTCAGAAGAAACGGCTGTATCTCAAAGAAGTGCGTTTTGGTCATTTTAGCAATTGATATTTGAGTAAAAGATGTTATTTAAACCTTTTTGCCAGTAATTACTGTTTCTTTTGTCAGTCATAAAATACTTCAGTTCCTTGTTATTCTCCTGCTGAAGTGCATAAAAAATAGCTGACAGGCTGTCAGAAATAGATCTAAGTCATCATCTTTTACAAAACCTTACAATGTTAAGAACTGAGCCAGACAGCAAGTTAGACCATATGTTTTGATATACATATATATTTATTTATGTGACAGTATATATATATATATATATATATATATATATATATATATATATATATATATATATATATATATATATATTTGAAAGAGGCAATCAGTGTAAAACTAAAAATAAATTTTATGAATTTTATTTTTTAAGCTTTAGTGTCTGTGTCTCACCTTGCTCCCCGCCTCGGCACCAAAGTACATTCCAAATCTGTGGGAAACACTGGATCTATGCGTACAGGAAATGGAGAACTAACTTTGATATGGCTTAAATATCTGTAATAAGTTGTTTATAAAGTCTGACATCTGCCAGTGTGAAGCCCTCGGAAGACGCCCTGAGAAGATGCCTCTGCCTCTCATTTTTAGTGTTTTGTTATTTTATTGTAATTTTGGATTGGGCAGCATAATGACTGTGCTGCTGTTAAAAATAGGCTATAGCGTGCTGGGAAATTTATAAAACGCATCCGTACAACAGATACCTGTTCAACAAAGCTGCATGTCTGGACATGTGGTGTGCCTTTTGTACAGTTGTGACTCTCACCTCTGTAACAAGGCCCTGGTTGATGAAGCTGAAATGGTCACAGAAGTGGAGGAGATTGAGTAGTGCTGCAGCATCACAGTGCTCAGCTCTGTTTGCGTCTGCCAGTCCTCGTGGCATGAAAGCCTATGAAAAGAAAAATGCACCCTTTAAACACATTCAAACTCGCAACCTTAATCACAGAAGAGAAGTTAAGCCCGACAGTCAGAGCCATTCCACCCAGCATACAGGGGTGATGTTCAGTGCTGCCAGACTGTGCAGTTACAGTCTACAGCAGCTCCACAAATCAAGTTAGTCAAGTCTGTGTGGCCTACCTTTGCCAGTTCCCAATGTTCAGTGGGCCACAGCCAAGGTCTGCAGTTTCCCCAGTTAATCATGCTGCATGGCTTTGTGTGGTGCCTCAGTATTTCCCTCTGCCACTCACTACAGACAGGACAAGCTGACTGAAACTGAAAGGGAAGGCGAAGTGCAATGACTGGACAAGTACAAGAGGTGGGTGCAGTAGCCTAAAGATGCTGTCACCAACAAAGCATAATGAACTTAAACAGAAAAAAGGGAATTAATAATTACATGTTAATGATTAACTGGGTAAAAAGTGGATTCCTTTCCTCACAGAGACTTGAAAAGTAAAAGCACACAGTTAACTAAGCAAATGTAACTGGTTACCCACCTTTGATAATCAAAACTGTATAACCTTAATAGAGCAGTTAACTATATTACTCTGATATACGGTTGTATGTGTTTGACGGTCCTGTCCTGTGGCCTCGGAATCATTTATACACAGTGAAAAACTTCTACCTGGTTTCCTCTTGGTCTGCAGTTGCTTCTGCACGGTTGTCCTCTCCTTAAAACCGTGTTGTTTCTGACCACAGTGTTGTGAAAAGACCTCATTTCATTGTCCGCAAATCCACATAAAGCCGTCCCTCACTTTCAGAAGACAGTAACCGGCTTTGAGCCAGTTCTTGTACCCGACTTCGTTCAGACGTGCAAATAACTCCTCGTGAACCATTTCCGAGAGATAAAATCATTCCGTGAAAGCGAGCAGAGCGGCAGGCACCGAGGAGACGTTAAGGAAAATCACCGCCCAGGCTCGTTTTCTGTTTCTCCCGAAACCGCACAGAAATATTCCGCTTTCTGGTACGAGCAGTGTGAGTTTTTGTTTATACAGGAACCTCTTCCGCACTATATAATTAAACTACGTTAGAAATGGATTATGGGAAATGTAGGCAGTAACGACTTCACGCGTTCCATGGTGACGTAGGCGGCGCTGTTGCTAAAAGTAGGCCTACATTAGACAGGCTGGGCTCAAATAACCTACTGAAAATTCACTGTTAAGCACAAAAAAGCCAGTTCAAGCAACAATACCAGTAGCCTAGCTAAAGCTAATTTTCCATGCAGAAATCTGATATGTGGCAATTTATGGATTTCATATGTATCACATATATTAGCAAATATGGATTTCCTCATATCCAAATTATATTTTTTGCATATATGCCAACCTATTTTCAATGGGCTATATATAAGCCATATATCAACATATATATATTTAACAACATGATAGAAAACATTATTCATTTACTGAGCTTCGTTACATAATATAAGGTTTTTAAGTGTCTTATTTGTCATTCTACATACTTATGTGCAGTGAAAACTAGTATAATAGTTACATAGAACTGTACTAGGATGTATTCAAACATGTATCAGACACAAATGTGTGCTCCATATATTATGCGTATATGTCCAATATATGTGTATATATACATATGTGTAAATATACATATGTGTATGTATATTTTGAATATGTATGCCTGACCCTTAGTGATATACCTGCGTTTATGGTCATGTATCAGATTTGCAGTATTATGTGCTTGTGTGTGCACAGGTTTGTGTGCGCAGTTATCCACACTGAAAGAAGTGTTTTTTTGGGGGGGGTTATTTGTAATGTTAATGTCATTTTCACATAAATAAAAGACATAAAGAGTTTCACTCCATTTGGATTTTTCATTCAACACTTTTGAACAGAATAAAAACTGACATATTATGCAGTTAGTCAAAAAGCACTTTTTTATTTCAAAAGGTGGTACTACAGGTGGTCTTATGCTGCATTCATGACCACATTAGCATTGGGAAGTTTGCAACTTCCAAGTTAGAGAGGTCCATTTGAAGGGCCCTCCAACTCATAATTCCCAATCAGAAAGTCAGAGTTTCTCAAGAACTACAAATTCTCTGAGTTGCTGTTCTGTGGCATCAGTTAAACATGGCACTGTCCATAGAACAATATGTCAAAGTGTGTTTTCAGCATAGGCAGTTGAGTTGATGTTTGAATATGATGAGTTCTTTGTATGTGATATTGCTAAAGACAGAGAACTGCTATAGCCTCCAGCTACTCTTTAAATATGTTGAGCTCTGACCAAAGAACTCTTTTACTCCATATTTTCTGACCACAAACAGCTGAAGTTGTGTGAACGCTTTTGAGGTGGAAAGTAGGAAACCTCAGAATCTGGGAAGACCAAGTTCCTAAATCAATGCAGCGTTAATCATAATATAGCACTGATATTTCATGTACATATGATGTTCTCTCCCAACGACATAGTCATATGCAAAGGTTTAGGTGCCTGTGGTCAAATCATCTAGTTACAGAAGTTAGCACATCCTCTACAGAGAACACACTTCTTCATTTTAATGCAATTACTGTTTAACATCTTGGTGGAAACAATTGAACATAAAATGTGGCCGGTACAAATATTTTATATTTTATGTATTTATGAATTGTTTTTCTTATATGTTAAACTCAGCAAATAAATAGAAATTGTGCACTAAAATGTGCAGCAAAATGCCATATTCAAGTGTGTTCACTGTAGAGGATGGGGTCACTTGTTTCCACTTCGAAAATCAACATATCATTTAATTTGACCAGGGGTGCCCAAACCTTTGCACACAACTGTATATCAAGAAAAAAAGAAAATTAATGTGTCATTTAATGCATTTTGGAACAATTTACTGACATATTCACCTGCACAGGTTTGTAATTTCAGTACTTATTTTTTGGCACCAAGTGTGTTGATGTTATTTTGATATATTTTATTAATGTGGAAATGATGCACTTTGAATCACGTAAAGTGAAGGAATGTTTTTCAGTACATAAGATTCAAACATTACAGCAGAACTGTTTAATGTAATCCATTTATTCACAATAATCTATGATGGAGGAACATCCATAAAATATCAATAAATATAAAACAGTATTTACACTTATTTACAGAGCAGTTATATACAATGATTAAATACATCGACTCTTTTGAGAGGCCAAATGAGGCAGAGCACTAGTTCTACTTTTACAGCTGACTATCCTACCTTATAAGAACATAGAGCAGAACAATAACAAGCTTTCAAATATTTCATTCAAGCCTGAAGTTGTTTAGCCTGAAATGCAGGATGATCTCATAGGCTTGAAATGACTGCTGTATTGTTCACAGTTGAGCTTGGGCTCATAATTAACGCAATCAGTCTTCAAAAGGAAGTTACAGGTGTGGCAATCATGTCTGTCATCAGTTCCGTGGTAGATGCAGCTTGCCTGTTGACCTGAGCTTGCACATTATGCTGGTAATAATATAAGGGGGAAGGGAGTGTCCCCATCCTTTGACACACTGATACTGGTGGGTGTTCAGAGGCTCGTGGAAGGACTGGGTTGTAACTGTAGTCCCTCCAGGAAGGTGCTTGGTGAGTGGCAGCTTGGTGGTGTCCATAGGCTGGTGTGCGATAGGCTATAGTGTACCCACCATTGCGCAAATGAGTGCTGGTAGTGTGTGTTGGGATCTCTCTGGTTCTGTAGGCCCCATCCTTTGGTCCAGGGTGGAATGAACCTGAGGTTGAAAGTTATAAAAGACATTAGTTTTCACTAAAAGGACATTTTAGTTAATGCAGTGAAACATGTTGTTCTATGAAAGTCAGGCCACAATCATGTGAATCAACTAAACTAAAAATTTTGTAATATGCCAGGACAATAGGCTTCTGCGAAATACAGGCAAACAGGCAGTGTGGTCAGCAGACGACAGTGTTACCACCGTACAGCATCATCTTATGAATCTAAACTATTTCCTTTAGTGTGTAGAGCAACAACTGAAGTTTGCAGATTCGCAAATGCAGAAAAATTATGCTGCATTCATTTTTTTAGAAAAATATAGCAATTTGACACATTCTGAAAGGAATATGTGGCCACCAACAGACCAAGTTAGATTTCACTACTGTTATTACTCAATAGGCTAATTTATGGTATAATAATTAAGTGTTGCAACTGTCCCATTGCACCTTTAGTGTACCTTGTATTTATGCACATATTGTGGAAAATATGAACTATGTACATATATTTTTGAATTTGTTAGTAGACAAAAGAAAGAAACACAATCAGATTATTTCCACCTCCAGTTTTTGTATAGTAGTGCAATTGTATACCCTATAAAATGAAAGCAAAAGGCCTTCAAGACTTACTGTTAGCTCGCTGGTGGCTGACGATGGTCATTTTTCGGCTGGCTTCTCCACTGGTGTCAGAGTCACTGTCGTTGAAGTCACTGTCTCCTTTCCCACTGTCCTTCACGCTCGTTTGGTCAGTGGACCCGATCCCACTGTGAATGGAATAATAAAATCAGAGGAGCGCAGAGACATCCAATAATAGCAGTGCCAGAGGACAAACAGCGGCAGATTTGAGCCATAATTTGCATCCAGAACAAACACACATTGGGGTCAGGGACACTGTATATTTAGATTCATTTAAAAACTCTGGACTTGTCACATCAAAGTCACAGACTCATCAAAAACAAGACTGGAAGTGAGTACAACATACCTCATTTGAAGAGTGTATCTGTCTCCTTGCCAAATAGCAACGGGCTCAAAATTGGCCTTATTGAAGAGAGGTTGAAACACCTAAAGACAAGGAAAAAAGACAGTAAGCACTTATGTTCACATTTGCACTTTCCAACAATAAATGAGGTTACAACTGACACACCAGTGTTTCTCAGGCCTGGTACTGGATGCCCACTGTCCTGCACATTTTAGTGTTTTCCCCGCTCCCAACACACCTGATCCAACTAATCAGCTTATCATTAACAACCCATTATTGAGTTAAAGTGGCAGGAAAAGCACCAAAAATGTGCTGGCCAGGGTTGAGAAACACTCTTACAGACTATATTCCTATGAATGTTAATTACCTTATTGTCAGAGTCTCTGCTGGGTTCCTCTTCATAAGAATAAGACGAGTCATCCCTTGAGGTGGAAATTTGCTCCGTGATAGTGGTGCTGCCTCCAGAGAAGCTGTTCGAGTCAGATGAGTCGATGCTATGTGTTGGCAGTGGACTCTTTTTAAAGTATCCTGTAGAACCCTGCTCCATTTTGCTGATGGTGCCTCCTCTTGGGACGTTCCTGCGCGACAAGGCCACTGCCACAATGGCAACCAGCAACATGGCACAGCCAACCCCTAGAAGCACAATGATGATGAGGGAGGCATCAAAGTCGGGTTCATTCTTTTCTTCGCTGGCCTCGAGGAACACCACTATTTGCTCCTCCAAGGGCTCCACATCTGAAACCACAAAACGGACAGTGGCTGTGCAAGACAGAGGCATCCGGCCATGGTCGCTCACTGCCACTTTGACTTCCAGCACATCCCCATATTCAAGCATCAGGCTGTGCTTCAGAGCAACCTCACCAGAGTTTTTGTTCATGGAAAACAGCATTTGTTTGTCCTCTGTTATGCTGTAGGACAGCTCGGCGTTCATCCCATCATCCACGTCGCGTGCTTTGACCCTCAGGGCGATGTAACCGGCCGGCGCATTGTAAGGTAGGAGCACATCTGCTGAGCCATTAATGAGAATGGGATGAGTGATAAAAGGAGCATTGTCATTCTCGTCCACCACCCTGACCTTGACCAGAGCTGTGCTCGACAATGGAGGAGAGCCCCCATCTGTTGCTTGAATGGCAACCTCAATCTGCTTTACATTCTCAAAGTCAAGAGATCTTATTGCATAGAGAGTTCCCGAAGCTGAGTCCACTGAGAGAAAAGAACTGAGCAGGACTCCTTCAACTTCCTTTTCAATAAGCTCATACGTGACTTTGCTGTTGGCTCCCTCGTCAGGATCACGAGCTACTAAGGAAGCGATGTAGGACCCTGGTGCTTTGTTTTCCATCACTGAAATCTCATACACAGGCTTGCTAAACTGTGGGGGGTTGTCATTCTCATCGCTAACTCTGATGGTGTACTGCATAAAGGTTTTAAACGGCGGAGAACCCAGGTCTTCAGCTACTACAGTGAGGTTATATTCAGGGATCTTCTCTCTGTCCAATGCTGAAGCCGTGACGATCATGAACGCCTCGCCGTACGCCTGCTGAAGTCTGAAGTGATCGTGGCCATGCAGACTTACGCGTACATACCCATTGGCGCCCGAGTCTCTGTCTGTGGTGCTGATGAGCGCCACAAAGCTCTCCACCGCTGCTGCTTCAGTGATGTAGGCCATCTCTTCGCTTGGTGACGTCATCGGCTTGATCTTGATTTCCGGAGCGTTGTCGTTCACGTCAGCGATGTCCACTACGACGACACAAGACGACGGAACGGAGTTCTCTCCCAAATCGTACGCCTTTAAGTTCAGCTCGTACGACTTTCGCTCTTCAAAATCTACCACGGACTTCAGGGTCACTACTCCGGTGATGGGATCGACGTCAAAAGTGCTTCTGATCTCCTCGGACACGTCCTCAACGAAGTCGTAGCGCACCTCACCATTCACGCCGTGGTCGGGGTCAAACGCCTGCACCTTCACCAAGAGAAAACCCACTGGTGCATCTTCAGGGAGCTCAACTTTAAGAGTGTCTTGCTCAAACTGGGGGCTGTTGTCATTGGCATCCAAAACTTTGACATGCACCATCGTCGACCCGGACTTTGGTGGGCTCCCACCATCACTTGCAGTGACCAGCAGCGTGTATGCGTCTTCCAACTCCCTGTCCAGCTCTTTCACCAGCACAAGCTGAGCGACCTTCTCACCGTCGTCTCCACTTCTCACCTCGATGCCAAAATGACTGTTGTGAAGAAGCTGGTAACTTTGGATGTAGTTGCTGCCCTCGTCCAAGTCGCTGGCGACCTCTAAGGGAAAGCGCGCGCCCACGGCCGCGTCCTCCGAGATCTCGAGCTGCGTTTCGTCACGTGGGAAGCGAGGAGCGTGGTCGTTTATGTCCCTCACGTGGATCTCGATGTGGATCAGGTTGAACTTCTCCTTGGAGAACACCACAACGTCCGAGGCGATGACGCACTGCGGGGAGCGCTGGCACAGGCTCTCGCGGTCGATGCGCTCCGCCACCGTGAGGACCCCGTCGCTCTTGCGCATGTGGATGAGCGATGAGTTGCCCTCCTGCATGAAGCGAAAGCTCGTGTTCGGGTCCTCGGACGGGTCGATGTTCAGATCCATTGACAGGTTCCCAATGAAAGTGCCTGGCGCGTCCTCCTCGTAGGTGTAATACTTAGTGGTTGTTGCTCTCGCCGACCAAGCACCAACAACCAGAACTAAGCTCAGACTTACTAACATCTTTCTAAGCTCCATCTCCGTCTGAACTAACGAGCAGATTTCTAAAGAAAAAAAAAACTAGTGGCAGGCCATCTAAAGCTGACGAAGTGCTCTTTCTCCAAGGCTCATCTGAAGTGAAGAAGGTGTGTGACAGGGCTGGATTTAAGCCACGGGTCTTATGCAAATTAGGGCCCCCCGGACCAATGGCTATGCTCTGTCCCACCAAAAGGCTCCCCCTTTTTTAGCCCAGACAAAAGTGTGACATTTATTCCTTACAAATTGTCTCCTTATGGACAAGCAAAATGCCAGTTGGGGCTGTTTTAATTCTCATTTTGTTGAACACAAATGCAAACTGTGTTTATTTAACTTTAAGCACATGGCCTACGGCACGTGTGTCTTTTACTATGGGTTTAACTTCAGCACCAGTGGACATCAGTATTAGTTCCCTATTATATTTAGAGATTATATGTTCACACACATACACACCATGTGTGTATCTATCTATCTATCTATCTATCTATCTATCTATCTGTATATATATATATTTATATATATATGGTGAAATGATGCTTCAGAATGTTATATGTGGTTCTATGTAGAACCTTTTTAAAAATGTCTTCTATTGTTACAAGCTTGATGTAACAATAGCAGAACCCTTTTGGGTGCCATATAGAACCATATACAACACATTTCCCATCAGTGTGAAGAACCATTTCACCATGCAGAGAACCATTTAAGCATGGGATGTTTCTATATAGAACTCAAGGTTCTAATTAGAACCATTCCTTTAATGAAAGAACTTTTGAAGAACCATCGTTTTAAGAGTGCAGTTTTCCAGAAGCATCTTGTTAAGTGCGTTAACAATAAAGATTAATAAAGCCATATGGGAGGTTTAGATGGCCATATTCAGTAACAAGTAATTGAACTTATTATTGAATCATAGGGTGAATTCAGGTAAAGTGGGACACAAACATCAGAGCAGGCCATCAAAACTTCACTCACAAGTGTTATCAGCTTCACCTACATTGGTGCTTATCTATATGTCTGTGCTGAAATATGCTGATGTTTGTTTTTCTCACCGCGTGCTGCGTCTGCTTAAAGAAGATGTGATACCTTTTATCTCTTACAGTGGCTTTCAGCTTGAGTGGGACAATTGGAGAGATAAAGTGGGGCAATACCTCTGCATTTGAAAAGCGTTATCAACAGCTCGGTGTCAAAAGTTGATAAAAGATTACACTTGTTTGGATTAGTTTAGATCACTGTCCAGACCTTGATTTAACTCATTTTAATCAAAAATACATTACATCATTACATTTGAGAAAACTACAAACTAAAGATTAATTATTATGCATTCAAACTGATCATGAGGCTCACTGATGCATTTGACTTACAGAACGGAACCACGCCTACTATTGTGGCGTCACATCTGTCGATAACGTTTATTCATGTTTAGCACACATACAGCAACATCTCAGTAATATTTATTTTATATGTTTTTAACAAAAATACGCCTTTATAACCTTAAAAAATACTATTTTTGAATGTTTTAATAGTTTTATAGGAGTTCCTACGCATTTAAACTTATCATGAGCTTTGGTGATGCACTTGAATTACGAACCACAGCCACGCCTACTAATATGACGTCACATTGGTATAAAAAATATATTCATATTTGCCAGACATACAGCTACATCTCAGCGTTTATTTAAATCACTGGCAAAAGCTATTATTTTTAAAAAACAAAAGAAATTTGCAATGACGTAATACTTGGCAAAACTACAACCTTAACATGTTTGTACAGGAATTCTTCTGCATTCAAACTGATCATGAGCTTTAGTGATGCGTTTGAATTACGAACCACAGCCTCGCCCACTACTATGATGTCGCAGTAGTTGAAAAAAAAAAAAGTTTAACACAAAAGAAAAATGCAACAACGCAATACTTGAAACCATCAAGAACAACTTATCGTGAGCTTTACTGGTGCATTTGATACTGGTGGAAATGTAGCCACACTCACAATTATGACGTAACCACGTTTATTCACATTTAGCACAGATACGGGAACGTCTATACAACGTTTGTTTCTATAGGTTGACAAACAAACAAAACACAGTGCCACTAAAGCTTTTGTGCCTCGCTTGACACCTGAACTCAGCTTACCACATATAATTCATTGCACCATCATTATTCTTATTATCATTATTATTATATATCATGCTGACAGGACAAGTTTCGTACACGATGTGGGGTCGACAAACGGATGGGTGACAAATGAGCGCCTGTGACTTCGCGGCGGAGTTCTGTCACCCTGTGAGCCGGGGGGCGAGGCAGGTGTCAGCCCGCCATCTGTCAGACGTGCCAAGCACAAGGTGTTAGGATGTTACAGCCTGTTGCTCGTCACACTTCAGATTATTGAACCGCGGCCTCACAGCGAGGTTCCGCAGGCAGCCGGTACACCCAGCCCGATAATCAGCTGCTGCAGTTAGCAGAGATGCTGGGAGTAGAAGCGCTGCTGGAATATCACGAGTGTGTCTCTGCATACCAAACTGAGCCCGCGTGCCTTGAAGGTGCAGTCATCACTCAATGGTCTGAAATGAGATGACAGGACAGTTTACATTAATGTTAATACTGAGAAAGGTTAGTGTTACAAGACTGAGACGAGTTAGACAGCGAGGCTGCGTCCCAAACAGCCCACTCTAGTGTTGCAATCTAACATACGTTTTATTCTTTGCTTTTGAATTAAAATCCTTAAAGCGCCTCACTGATGAGAGTTAAGGTAAAAATATGTGTGTTTAAAAAAATCATTTAACTTTATTAAAAAAAAAAAACATGAAAAATATTCTATAAAATTACTATCTATCTAGGTCGTTAGCTAGCCACGCTCTTAAAAAAGATGGTTCTTCAAGGGTTCTTTAATAAAGAAAACTGTTCTATATAGAACTGTGGACACTAAAAGAACCTTTTGCATGATTAAATGCTTCTTTGCATCATGAGATGGTTCTTCAGATTGATGGGGAATGCGCTGTGGATGGTTCTCCACCAAAAAGGGTTCTGCTTAAGTTACAATATCAAGCTTGTAACAATAGAAGAACCCTTTTTGGTGCTAAATAGAACCTTTTTCAAGAAGTTCTATATAGAAACATATACAGCACATTCTCCATCAGTTTGAATAAACGTTTCACGATGCAAAGAACCCTTTAATCATGCAAAGGGTTCCTTGGCGTTCATGGTTCTACATAGAACAGTTTTCTTTACCACAACGCTTGAAATAACATTTTTAAACATTTTTTCTTTATTGAATACAAAGTGATTAAATGGAAACCATGTCATTTCTTAAACTTCATTTCAAGCAGAGCACCATCCACATTTTACAATGTCAAATTCTGTGTTGTTGATTTTGTGAAAATAAGTGAACACATCTTCTACAGTGAACACACTTCTGCACATTTAATGCACAATTGCTTTTACTGAATTTAATATATTGGAAAAAATAAAAAATACAGTGTGTCCTTTGCAAAACATTTATATTTTACAATGTTTTAATTTGTTACCATCATTTTTTCTAGTATCAACTCGATTTGATACAATCCAGTATCAATTTGACACAATTTTAAACTCAAAATTGAAATTGTTCTCTAAGGAGAACTTAAAATTACTTTTAAAAAAGCAACAAACGTTTTGAACAAAACTTCCAGCATTGTAAAATAAGTAAATGTTTGCATCTCAGTGGCATTTATTTCCATTGCACCTTTACATTTGGTCAAAATCGTTTTATAAAAATGTAGAGAACTAAATGAAGGTATGGACAAAAGCAACATCTTTGCAAATATTTGTATTTTTGAATAATTTAATTTAAGGGTGAGCATAATAGCACGAAGATGCCAGGAACTGATACAGTTTCATCACTGACTGTGAAGACACTCAAAATGGCAATGCTTTTGCCAAAATCCAGTGTATAGGCTACTGATGTCTTTCAAAGGTCTGTCTTCTAGATGACAATAAAATACGGGGGATGCAGCATTCAAAGCAATAACACTATTAGTAAATACAACATGAGGTGTAGTGTGTTTGAAATCTGCATGCATAATATACATAAGACTAGTCTGTTGTAACAGGTCTGCGAAACATCAATCCATCAATTTATATGTCTCCTTACAGCCGTCTATTTACATGAGCGTGTGAGATTCATGTTTGGTTTCAGAATTACTTTGAAAAGCTTTAGTAAATGGTGCTGACAGTGACTCTAACAGACACGATTGTGACTAATTGCTGTGAATGTTTACTGAGCTTCCTGATCAAAAGTGTCTGGCAGTAATGTGGTTATTCAGTGTAAATGGCCCCATTCACAGCACCTTCCTCAGTGCTGCACTTTAATTAAAGACCCAGTCATTGTGCTGCCGAGGCCTCAGGTTAAATGGAGCGTCCTCCTTTACATTCCTTTACTTGTCCAGACTGAGCTCCTATTGTCTCTGTGCTCATCCTGACAGGATCTCAGTATGGCTCACTGACTGCGAGCAGCACAGTGAGCTGAAGTGCTTCAGTGAGGCTGCCTGCAACCTGTTACCCGCTCAGCATATGGCATCCGACTAAAACAAGATAAAACAAGAAACCCTCCCCTTTTGTTCTCAAGTAAGTCCCAAACTGAAGTGCAGTTAGTGAAGAGGGAGAGACAGAGAGAGAGAGAATTGTTCACAGTGGTGCTGATAGGAAACAGATGTCTGAAGAGTTTAATGCCTCTCACAGAAAGTTATTACATAAAATGTACAAATGGGCTGCCTGCCATTCATGGCTGAGAGGTACATGCAGGTGATTGTAAGAGAAAATAAACCTCAAATAAAACTTACTTTTCAGATTTGCCACTATTGACCTTCATCAACATTACATATACAAACAGAGAACACACGTGTAGATTCACTGGTGGTTTTGGATAGTAAATAAAATGGCTATAATTGTGTTGTAGACATCACAACATGTGGTTCCTGAAAGAAAATTGTTGGTAGTTGGTAGTTTCTCTCCAATGAAACATTTCATATCAGACCAGTCTGAGTGAAATTGGTTGTCTCAGTGATGGAATTGTGCTAAAAATTTTGAGAAATCCCCTTTAAATTGAGGCAAGTTTCTCTACAGTGGACAATTTTCATATCAAATTGCTCCAAATGCCTCTATTTGCATCTGAACAATTGAATTATGCAGAAATGTTGAAAAATCAGTGAATTGTCCTTTTCAGTGTTGTCACTGTCAGGACATTTTTTGTGGAAACTTGACATCATATGTGAAATGTGAAAAACATGACACAGCTTTTGGAAGGGCTTTGAAATTATATTGTAGCAAAAGAAAAGAAGAAAAGTAAAGTTGGGTCATCGTGAAATTTGAAGATGACTTACATGCTTTTTTCATGGTGAATGGACCAATAGAAATGGTCCAAAAAATAATTGCTGCTTGAACTTCCATTAAAAGTAACCAACATTTCTCTTCTCTTGTAAGGCTGGCAGTCTGGAGATAGATAGGAGCTTTTGTGGTGTTATGTGGTAAAACAAGCCTCATGAATTCCTCTAAGTTTACAGTACTGACATAAAGAAGCTAGGCAGGTTTAAAAGCGTGAGAGCGGGGCTGGTTTGCACAGTTTTCTCTCTTTGCAGTAAATCAACCCCTACCTCGTTATATCCAGCTGTCATGCACATGAACGCTGAATATCTCAGCTTAAAACAGACACTTTCACTAACAGAAAATGTTTACAACAATTAGTGAATTCATGACTAAATTCATGTTGTGCACTTGTGCCAACTAATACCAACCTCGGCTTGGTCGGCACAACGTGGAGTTGGTTGGTGCAATGTTAAAAGTTTCAAAGAATGAAGCAACAAATAGAAATAATCAATGCCTTTAAACGTACACCAAACGACAAATATAAACATTTAGTGGCAACCTAATAGTGCTTTTGAATTACATATGAGGAGTCTTTCATGTATTTTATCACAGGCTTGTATTAAAGAACAGTAAGAAAACAATAATACAAAAAGTTCCACTTTTTCAATTTTAAAATTGTTTATTTTCTTTCATTAGCCAGTATTTCTCTAGAATATTTTATCTCCTGTTTAGGCAAAGATTTTTCTATATTTAGCAAATTAAACAATGTCATGTTGCAATAAAATATAAGTTTAAATAAAGTTAAACTTTAATATTTTTGAATAAAAATAGGATCATATTTGCACATAATAAATGGTTTGGGCTAAAACTGACCTTTTCATCTTGGAATAGCATTACAGTTGTGTTGTTCACTATGTCATTTAACATGTGTGCAGTGTATAATATAAAATAATACGTATTTGTGAATATGTAGTAGCCCTACACTTGGGCTGGCTGACAACCCCACCCACATCAGGACACAACTCTGGATTTATTTCATGTTAGCTAGCTAACATTACTTATAGTGGCCTTTCAAATCATATATGTAGATACACACTTAAAAAAGATGGTTCTTCAAGAGTTCTTTAGTAAAGGCAGTGGCTCTATATAGAACAGTTTCATGCTTAAATGGTTTTTGCATGGTGAAATGCATCTTCAGATTGATAGAGAGTGTGTTGTATATATTTTTGAACATGGTTCATGTGTTAATAATGTTCAAGGTTATATAAAAAGCCAGTCCTCTAACTAAAGAACCCTTAAAGAACCATCTATTTAAGAGTGTGTGTAGAACCTTTTCATGCTTAAATGGTTCTTTGCATGGTGAAATCGTTCTTCAGATTGATGGAAAATGTGTTGTATGTAATTCTATATAGAACCTTATTGAAAATGGTTCTACATAGCACCAAAAGGGTGTTTTATTGTTACAAGCTTGACTCCGTCTGAAGAACCATTTCACCATGTAAAGAACCACTTAAGCATGTAAATGGTGCTATATAGAACTCATGGTTCTGAATAGAAGCACTCCTTTAACTAAAGAACCCTTGAAGAACAATCTCTTGTAAGAGGGTATATGGTTCTATATAGAACCTTTTTGAAAATGGTTATATAAAGCTGCAAAAAAGGTTCTTCTATTGTTTGATTACAAGCTTGTAATAGTAGCAGAATTTTTTTTTTGGTGCTATATAGAGCCATTTTCAAAAAGGTTCTATAAAGAACCATATACAACACACTCACCTTCAGTCTGAAGAACCATTTCATCATACAAAGACACACATATAAATGGTGCTATATAGACCTCATGGTTCTGTATAGCACGATTTACATGCTTAAGTGGTTCTTTGCAATGGCAGAGAGCATTCCCTTAACTAAAGAACGCTTGAAGAACCATCTTTTTCAAGAGTGTATATCATTCTATATATCACCAAAAAGGTTCTTCCATTATTTGATGACAAGCATGTAACAGTAGCATAATGCTTTTTGGTGCTATATAGAACCAAATACAGCACATTCTCCCTCGGTCTGAGGAACCATTTCACCATGCAAAGAACCACTTGAGCATGCAAATGGTGCTATATAGAACTCATGGTTCTAAATAGAAGCAGTTCCTTAACTAAAGAACCCTTGAAGAACCATCTTTTTAAAGAGCGTTTGTGAAAAACAGACTGAAATTCAATCAAAGCTCTCAAACTTAATGCGGCCTTGTGTCGGTCCCTAATGCCGAATAATTAAGGCAATGGGAGTGCCACTAAGCCACTCATCCGGGTTTGAGGATAATCCTGTTGTTAAGCACGCCAAAAGCTTTAGCTGCCAATTTGGTTCTCAGTCCGGCTGAGAAATGTCCGAAGCTTTCCCTCAGCTGCTGTTGGAGAATTCAGGCTAAAGTTGCTAATAAACAATGTTTTGTCTGTTTTTGCTCAGAGTAACAGAGAAGAAGTTGGCGTGTCACGTGACCTCAAGCTGCCTCTTGGGCTGGGCTGTACTGCAGGGTGCTAAAGACAGATCACAGGCACGATTAGGGCCTCGCCTGGGGCCTGTAAGAGCATTAGCGCCAGTCAGTCAGGATGAGCCATGTGTTGAGGTGTGAGTGCGATCAGATGTGCTATTCACGGAGGCGCTTTCACAAGCTGTGAAAAAGTAGTTTGGAAAGTGGAAACTTGACATCGTTTGTGAAATGTGAAAAGCATGATATAACTTTTGCATGGGATTTGCAGTTACATTGTAAAAAAAAGTTAGCTAAACTTAAAATTTGAAGGCAACTTACTTCACAGCTTTTTTGAATTACCTCAACTTGAAGGCACTGGTGAACTGTTCTCTTAAGTTACAAAAAGAAAAGCTTTTAAATTTTAAATTTAACCCCTTAGATGGCCAGGGCCTGTCAGTGGGCCCAAAGTTTTATTACACACAACCTACAACCATCCAGTTCGCATTAAGGTCCCTGTAGTTACTGAATAATAAGCCTTAGTATGTAGTAAGGGGTTGAACTTTATTTGTGTAGCAAGCTACCTTATAGCTCTGTAGACACCCTCACGATCAATGTTTCTTCTGAAATCAAATGAGCTCCTCTTCCCTTCAAAATTAAACAAATGGCACAATTTAATAAGTCATTTGGAGCATCATTACTCCAGAGAACAAAGTTCCACTGCTGCACAGCCCAGTGCTGGGGGGCTTTATACTCCTCTAGCTGACACTTGGCATTGGGATTGTGATCTTAGTCATGTGTGGCTTATCTAGAGCATTCCATTCTATTGGCAGTGCTTTTGTATGTAGATTATACAAGCTATATGGGCGCAGCTAAACATGTGTCAGCAATGTTGTCACCAAAGTAACTGAATTCACTAATTAGAAGTAGTGTCTGGATTCTTTTGGACATGCACTGAACATGCAGATTGAGGTTTTCAGAGCGAAAGACTTTATCAAATGAGTTGGAATACAGTTGACACAGTTGAAAGCGTTTCACCGAGTTTAATGCATTCCCGATGTGTCAGTGTGAAATCTATGTACTATACAAACAGCATTAACTATCAACCAGGTTGGACTTTAGACTTTCAGCATTTTTACAACCGTTAAATAGCTGTTAACTTCATAAAATCTCAAAGCTTCTTATTCAGTAACTATATAGAAAACAATGCAGTTATTCTTAAAGGGGCATCCAACTGATATATTTTTTTTTTAAATGTCTGCATAATTACATGGTTAAGAATTAAACAAAGTCATTCAGTGTGGTTTGATGTGAAATTCTCAAATCGAAAGAAACCTACCAAGTCAGGATTGTTCACATGGTGGTGATAGGAACCAGACGTCTGAAGTGTTAGACACCTCTAAAAGCGCCTTCACAGAAAGTTTTTGCAGAGAATATTTGTGAATGTGCTGCCTGATACCTTATTTTACAATAGTTCTGAGATTTGATTTGCTAAAATGTCTTTTTTTCATTCATTCATTCCATTCATGGTACATGCAGGGTGTTATAAGGCAAAATAGCCCCCAAAGAAATTATATTTTTCTTATTTGTCCCTATTTTTCCATCATCAACATTACATATAAAACCCAGAAGGCATGTGTAAGTTCACTGGTGGTTTTGGACAGTAAATAAAATGGCTATATTTGCATTGTAGACAATGTGACCCCTGGTTCCAATCACCACCACTGCAGTAAAGATCTGAGCTTAGAAGTTTCTCTACAATGCACATACAATCACATCAAACCACTCTGTATGACTTTGTTTACATCTCAAGGACTGAATTATGCAGACATGTAAAAATTTCAGTGGAATTCCCCTTTAAGTTATAGAAATATAGAAATTTTGACCTGCCAGTGGGTCATTTGCTATTAGGAAAGTGCACAGATTTGAATACATTTTAGAAGCTGCAGAATTATAAAACTTAACCCCTTAAATGCCCAGCGGCCACTGGCAGGACCGAAGTTTTATTACACACTTCTATAACCTAAGAATAGCTCACCCAGTGTCCCTGTAGGTACTTAATAATAAGCCTTAGTATGTAATAGGCCTGAGATTTTAAGTCCACACGACTGATGTAAATCAAACCTCCGGGACCAAGCAATGCATAGGCAAGTATTGCAAAGGATACAGAACTGAAATCAAATCAAGTCCCTATAACGTTTTCGAAAGAGCAGAATGAAAGAGCCCTTTGAGGATTTAATACATTGTCTAACCCCAACTTTTTAATGCTTTTGTTGGCAATAAACTCTTCAGACGTCTGCTTCCTATCACCACCACTGTCAACAATTCTGTCTTGGCAAGTTTCTCTAGACTGGAGCGTTTCACATCAAATCACTCTGAATGATGTTTACATCTTAATTATTTCAATTATACATATATTTTGATAAAAGTCATTGGACTTCCCCTCTACTGACCCTTAGTATTTCCCTAAGGCTCCTCTTAACTTCACCCTCAAAGGGCCCCTCTTAAACTTTTCACTTCTCAACCTCTAGTGGCTTCTTAAGTCGAGGTGTACATGTCACCTAAGGGGTAGTGCAGGGACAGTCGCAATTTGGACGAGGTGACACATAATTTGGGCCATTTGGGCTGATCTGAAAAGCCGGATTAGTTTTAGCAGAGGGCTAAAGTGACAAATGGGAGGGTGTGAGTGTTTGTGGGGAGCAGATGGGAGGACGACATATCAGGGCTCTCCAGCCAGAAGTCCCAGAGACTTAACACCTTCAGCTCTAGCTGTGTGTGTTGAGGGGGAGTGAGAAAGGGCACGAAAAGACCAAGAGAGAGAGGATTGATTTAACATATTGGGGAAAAGGAGCTATACAATATCCTCCACAATGTTTTTGGACAGCAAAATGTTGTTGCTTTTAAAATCTTAAAGGTTCTTAAATGGTTCTTGGCTTGGATATATAGTTCTATGGAACATAAACTTTTTTTTATAAAAAAAATGAAATCAGTGCTGCTCAAATGTGGCCCGCATGACTAAATTGGCCCGTGAGGATGTTCAGTTTGGCCCACCAGAACCCCACCCCTTGACCCAATGAGAGAACAAACAAATTTTTAATCTATATATATACAGCCATATGCAGAAGCTTTGGCACCCCTGGTCAAATGTCATGTCTTTGTTGATTTTCTAAGTAAAAATAAATGAACACATTGTCTAGAATGAACACACTTCTGCACATTTTAATCCATAATTACTGTTCATATATATGCGGGGAAAACATAAAGTATGGCCTGTGGAAAAGTTGTGGCACATTTAGATTTTTTTTTAAATCTAGTGTGTTAAACTCAGCTAACAAATAGAAATTTTGCACTAAAGTTTGCAGAAAATTTTAATTTGTTCGCTGTAGAGGAAACATCAAATGTGTAACATGACTGGGGATATTAATACTATTCCATACGACTGTATTCTACCTTTTAAACTTGTATATTTGGACAATTTTCATCATAAAATACATTTTAAACTCAACTAGAAACCTACCTGCCATCCCTGTTTATATATTCTTTTGTCTTTTTGGCCCACCACAAACAGTGATTGGACTTTGGCCCTCCAGAACAAGAAAAGCTGAGCACAGCTGCTTTACATTATGTGGAACTTCACACGGTCTCATTACTTCTCACAGTCTTAATTACAGAGTGATCCTTTCAAGAACCGTCAACTGAAAGGTTCTTTAAGGAACCAAATGCTGTTCTTCTGTGGCTCCAAATAACCTTTTTGGCATCTTTATTTTTAAAGGTGTGGGCAATTAGATAAATATTGTTAATAATGCAAAGTCAATAATATAGAATATCATTTTTTTATTATTTGGTAGCATTTGGGTTATTTGGTTTAAGCCCTTCCATTTTTAACTTAACATAAATATTGGAATAAAAAGCTTGCAATATAAAGCAGTAAAAATAGTTTTCTTGGCAATGAATTTTGAGTGCTTGACTTGCACAGGGCTGTTTTATGCTATAAACTGTAGAAGCCAGTTGAACCACTAGGGGGCCCCGAGTATGCACTGTTTTTTAATATTTAATCAATATTGTTTGTAGAAATTGTCCAGACATTTTATTCTCTCCTGATCAAAAGTAGTGAAAAAATGAGTAATTCCTTTTCTTGCTAACAAAAAAATAGTGTGTGTGTGTGCGTGTTAGTGTGTGTGTGCGTGTGTGTGTGTTGGAGGGAGGGGGTAGTTTAGGGCCCTCACATGTTGAGAAATCGTCTGAAGATATCTACACTGTCAGAAAAGAAGGTACTGTGCAGGTACATTTTTTGTTCATCAAGATGCAAACAATATAAATGCACCTTCAAAAGTACAGCAATGAATTTAAGGTCCTTAAAGACCTGTCCAGGGTGTTTCCTGCCTTCTGCCCATTGACCCCTGGGACAGGCACACACACCCCCACCCCCACGACCCTTAAGGATGTGTGTGTGTGTGTACCATACATGTTTTTCCCAAAGGAAGGGTACATATTTTTACCATTTTATAACCCAATATTTTAAAACAGAACAGCAAAATAAAAAGCCTGGAGATGAGTGAAGTTAACACAACTTTAAAAATATCATTTTAATGGACTATAGTACAACTATGTTCCCTGACTAAATGTGCTGAAGGCATACCCTTGAGGGTACCACCCCAGTGACAAGAGGGGATCCAGCCCAGTGATAATTTGGTACCTTTTCTTCTGAGAGTGTAGTTTACTGTCTGAAAGATGATTACAGTGTGGCCATCTTTGGTTCTGTCAATAAGATGAGTAAGCCAACTCCAAGGGCCGCTCGACATGCCTACACTGACACTACCAGACATGAGAAAGATTGTTTTTTTGATTGTGTTGCTTTTCTGTTCCTTTCTTTACCCTCTAACCTTTTCATTATGTTGGTGATGCTGACTGTTTCACCTTCTGCTCGGCTTCACCCACGATAATATGTGCTTTGCCGATGATTCACAGCTGTTGTGTGGGCGACATAGTGCTGTTGGTAAATCTTCTTTTAACAGAAGATTGTCCCTGACATTGTTGGTGATCTCAGTGACCAAAGTTTTTTTCTTGCAACTGCAGTTGTTCTAATGATAGCCATCTGCTTAGCACACCAGTGTCATTATGAGATATTGTTTTTTCAGTGCCCTGTTTCTGTGGTGTAAGTTGTGGCTTCTCTATTTTCAGCAAATGTGTACATTTCTTTCAGAGACAGCTTTCACCAACTACACAGACGCACCCACCAAGCATGAGGGTGGAGATGTGGTTGGTGGTGCAGCCACAGTAGTTATGATGTGAAAGTTCATTAATCCAAGTATTTCACTTAATGCGCATTAATGTCCATGTCTGAAATTTTACATTTCTTTTGATTTCTTTTGGTATTTATACTCTCTGAGCTTGCCAGTTCTGAACGCTCCAGTTCTAAAATCTTTACAGTGGCTTCCAGTTAGTTACAGAAAAGATTTTAAAGTGCTGCTACTAGTCTGTAAACCATTGAATGGTTTAGACTCAGGATACATCTCTCATAGAAACTGAGTAAGTCTCTTAGATCCATGGATTCAGGTCAACTAGCAGAACACAGAGTCCAAACCAAACATGGTGAAGCAGCATTCAGCTGTTATGCTGCAAACAACTGTAACAAACTGCCAGAAGATCTTAGATGTGCCCCTAAATGTGGCAGGTTTTAAGCACTATTCATGTGCTTAAGACTGAGCTCTGAAACTTGCACTCTATTCGTCCTGCACTTTACCCTTAATTAGCCAAAGTAAATAACACTAAAGTCATTTGTTTTAATTCCCTTATATGTTGTATTCTTCTTCATGTACTCTGTACTGTCTTTAATGTTTTAAAAGATTTTTATCTTTTAATTGTTTTCCATTCTTAAGCGCTTTGTCTCTGTTTTACCTTTTGATGTTCTTTTTGCTTTTATTTGTATAAAGCACAGTGAACTGCCTTTGTGTATGAAATGTGCTATATAAATAAACGTTCCTCGTCTGAGCACAAATCTGAAGAAATTTATTTTAATCGATCAAAACATCTGGCTATCACTTATCATACTAAATTCATTCTTTTGGTCACATACCGATTTTAACAAGGCAACAGTGGAACTAAATTTGATTGTGAGTAACAGTATGAGGGTTATGTGTAATCAAAAAAAATCTAATGGGTTCTGTTATGTTCAGTCATCACTTTAGACCAATCAGAACAAATCATGTGGTATTTTTCTTATCATACTAAATTTAGTTGTTGGATATGAACAGGTTATCAGAGCAAATACAAAAGAAAACTGTTATTCAAAATGATGAATTACATTTGAATTACATTTACAGTTAAGTCTCACTCTCTCTAGGTTGGTCCTCCCTCTCCCCATCACTCAGCTCAATGCTAGTGTACAATGGGGGCATCTGTTAGCTGACAGAACAGAGTTAGCAGTTAGCATTCTCCTCTAAGCATGTTGAGCTGTCCAACTACATTGCATTAGCTGCAGCTCAATAACGTACTGTTCTACACAGTGCTGTGAAAAAGTATTTGCCCCCTCCTGGTTTCCTGTATTTTTGCATATTTGTTAAACTAAATGGTTAAGGACCCTCATACGAAAAGAAATATAAGACGATGAGAAAAAGAGGAAACAAATTTTTTAAATGATCATTTCATTTATTGAAGGAAAAAAAAGTTTTGCAACACCCATGTGAAAAAGTAACTGCCCTTAAACTTAATGAACAGTTTTGTATCTTTTGTTGCTCCTGTGCTTTGGATCGTTGCCTTGCTGCATACTGTGCTTGAGCTTCAGATCACAGACTGATGACCAGACAGTCTCCTGATTTTCTGGTAGAGAGCAGAATTTATGTTTCTATCAGTTATGGCAAGTCACCCAGGCCCCACACAACCACCAACATGCTTGACTGTTGGTATGATATTCTTATTGTGGAATGCTGTGTTAGCTTTATGCCAGATGTAACGGGACCCCTGTCTCTGATATGGATCCTTAAATTCCATCATTGTTCAACATCTCTCCATTATGTAATCACTGAGATGTAAACAAAGACATTCAGAGTATTTTGATGTAAAATATTTTATTGTAGAGAAACTCACCAGGGGTGGTGATGGGAAGCAGGTGTTGCAATGTCTTCAACACAAATATAGCCATTTATTTACTCTCAAAAATGATCAGTGAACCTACATGTGTCTTCTGAGTTTGAAATATGTAATGTTGATGATATATATATATATATTCTACCAATGCAAATGTTATGCTACAGTGTTACTACCCAGTCAGAAGTGCCTTTGTTCTATGCAGGCTCTGTATAGCACTGAAAACGTAGGTTAGAAAATGAGAGATTTGTACAACAAAGAGCAATTACTAAAATGAATGCAAGAAGCAGTTTGTAAATATCAAATATTTCTTACTTTTACATGAAAAATTAATTAGTCTTTTAGGATGCACATGGCAAAATAAATATCTCTGTAATTGGCTCCCTGTGGATTTGATGCAAGTTAAAATAGACATCTCTGTGTGTGTGCGTCCACATGAATGCTTGTGCGGCGCTTCTGAAGACCCTCACTTAACAAGGAATTGAGAGGGACACCACAATAAATTCAGCGTGTGATCACAGCAAGACTGTTTCTGAAAGCGAGGGGAGATCAAAAGAAACATTAGCATGCCGAAATGAAGCACATACAATTCCACCACCCCCCTCCTCCCCACCACACACGCACGTACGCACACTTGCGGTCTCGAACCTCATTGCTTAAACCCAAAATCCCCAAATCCTTTCCCCTTTGAGGCTGAACGAACGAACACTGTGCATGATGACCTTGCTTATTCGCTTATTCGCTTATTCCGGCTCTAATTTTTAAAATAATGTAAAATTGCTATTTGAAAAACAGACAAAGAAACTAAGTCTAAAACTTCCCAATAGGAGATTACAACAGCCCGCTTTAAAGGGGAATTCATATTTTCTTCAAAATTTCTGCATAATTCAATAGTTAAGATGTAAACAGTCTAAAAGCTAAAAGTACTAAAACAGTCTAAAAGTACTGTAGGACAATGTTGCTGTCCTTGAAACATTGGTGCTGTGATGGGAGATATTGGAGAGGAAGGTCAGTGAGTCTGAAAAGGCAAAAGAGAGTGACCCCTGCAGGACTGAAAAGATGGTACACGTTCCCCAAATCACACTTGAAAAAGATAGGTGCCAAAAGGGTTTTCAGTCCTGGAACTGGACCTTCTTCATGACCAGGATTGAAAACCACTGCCATAAAGAACCTTTCAATTAATGCACAATTCTTTGTGACTAAGATGTCCAAATGTGAAGAGCTCTTTTCAATTTCAGACCAGTGGTCCTCAAACTGGCCCAGACGATTAACATTTTTGCTCCGTTCGTGTGTATTGTGAGTTGGGTTCGAACAAATGCCTGGAGGTGGTTTGCAAACCACGAGTTTAGAGAACCTTAACATAATGTTGATCTTACAAACTGCCTGATGTCAAGGTGGCGTAATACACAAATACATTAAATGAGAATATGTTTTATTGAGTTAAATCCACATATGTGTCCTTTGTAATCTTGGCATAACAGCTCATGATAAACCTCTCCAGCATGTCGAGCTGACGTGGAGTGAGGAAGGCAGAGCTGCAGAAAAGTGTCCTTTTGAAGGCCTGCTCTGGCCATATGAATATGCAAATGTCTTCTTCCTACAGCGTATGCAGTGGCTCCTCGACTGTTGTGTTGACCCAATTTCACAGCACATATTGCATTTCATCACCTGAAGGTGGAGGTGATGGAAACCCAGAGCGACAAGCAACCGTGTGTGCATCTTTTCAGCAACCCTCCTTCACCCCAAATCGCCTTAACAGAACATGTCCTTTACTTTATATGACAGGACAGATGTACACTATGTGTCCAAAAGCATGCAAACATGCCTCCTTATTTGTCCATTCAGCAACTTTAAGGTGTACCAATTACTGAGCCAGGAGTTCAATTGTATTATCTCCATAGAAAAGCACTGCCAATAGAAACTCTTGAACAGCTGTGCATGAGCCTAAGGTCACCACGTCCAATGTTAAGTGTCAGCTAGAAGGGTGTAAAGCCCCCAGCAACTGTGTTCTCTGGAGTGATGGAACACTGTCCAGTACGTTTGGGATGAGCTGGAGTGGCGTTTATGATCCAGAACTTGTCATCTAACATCAGTAGCAGACCTCACTAATGCTTATGTGGCTGGATGCAAACAAATCCTTACAGCAATGTTCAAACATCTATTGTAGCCTTCTCAAAAGAGTAGAGGCTGTTACTGCAGCAAAGGAGGGACAACATAACCTGGGGTAAAAAGGTAACATGGACATTTTATATACTTAAAGAGGCCCAAGAAGAATGTGCTCTTGGTAATGTTCTCATGTTCCAATAGCATCCTCATCCTCAACATTTTTCTCAATATTCACCTTGAAGACTGTTCAATGGCATAATAAAAGCTTCCGACCTGCCATACCTTGGTGTCCTTATGGTACACACTTAAAAAAGATGGTTCTTCAAGGGTTCTTTAGTAAAGGGAATGGTTCTATTTAGAACCATGAGTTCTATATAGCACCATTTCATACTTCATGCATGGTGAAATGGCTCTTTAGATTGATGAAGAATGTGTTGTGTATGGTTCTATATAGAACCTTGTTGAAAATGGGTCTATACAGCACTAAAAAGGGTCATTCTATTGTTACAAGCTTGACATCATAACCATAGCAGAACCCTTTTTGGTGCTATATAGAACCATGTACAACACATTCACCATTAATCTGAAGAACCATTTCACTATGCAGAGAACCGTTTAAGCACAAAACAATTCTATGTAGAACTAATGGTTCTAAAAGGATCATTGCCTTTACTAAAGAACCCCTTGAAGAACCATCTTTTTTAAGAGTGTGCATCAGTTGGAAAGCTTGTCTGATTCAATTAACTATAGCTATACTAAATTAACCATAACTGTACTGAATCGATAGTGTTGGTATCGATTTATCAGACTTTTTACAACTAGCCCCTCTGTTACTCTGAACTCTGCGAGGTAAGTTTGAAACGGTTGCACTCACTCCGCTTTTGGCTGAATTGTTCTCTAAAGGAAGCTGCTGGAGACAAAGTTTGCATTCTCATGTGTAGCAGAGATGTGTGGGTTTCTTGTAAAATCAAAATCATTAACCTTGCTCAAATATTTAAAAAAATTATTTAGTAAATACCGCCCCGTTTTCCCCCAGAGCCCACCGCTCTTAGTGAGAGTAGATTGCATTGTTGGATGCAATCGCGTACACTCCTTTACTCAAGGTGACTGGACTCAGTGGGCCAGCAGGGGGGACCCTCCACAGCAGACCTCCAGAGCCACACTGTCTCAACGCTAAACTGACACGAAGGCCTTAAATGTGTGGTGTACACTCGCAGACCAATTCCATTTAACAGGCGGCACAATTTGACCGACTTATACACGGAGGGAGACGATAGCGCCGGTGACACACACCCCCTCCTTACAGTCATTAGAGTTTAGTCCACTGGAGTTTTAATGAGGATGGCAGGACTCATGAGATGAGCCTATGGAAATGTAGTGTGGAGCCGCAGACAACCGGTAGATGGCAGTAGCGAGCAAGATATGACCTGCGTGAAAGACAAAGGGTTGTCTCTGAGCTTCCCTCCACTGCAGTTTCATTTTCAAGCAGTAGACTTGTTTTTAGCTCGCGTACAAAGATTTGCACATAATGACAGGGAATAGTTTCCACCTCTGCCCTGTAAAATGCCTGGACACTTTAATCAGTGTAGACAGGTAGCTGTGCTTCCATACAGAAATCTGATAAATGGCCATATATGCACATATATCATAAATGGTCAAGTGTATATTTTAAAATCTATGTGCATATATGTTGTGTACATATATGTAAACATTAAATATTGGACACATATGGATCATGCATATATATCTGATATGTGGTTGAATATATCCCAGAACAAAATTAATCATTAATTTCATGTTTAAATGATTTTACTGCACAGCTTGCATTTTTCTTTATGCTTACTAATTTTCACTTCATTACGTGGAAGAAACAAAGAAGATGCATAAAACCTTGATATGAGTGATATATGTCATCTGTATATGAATGTTTTCTATCATATATTGTTGAAATATATGAGTTACACGTAAATGTTTATTACAGAAGTCCAGAGAGGCCATAAGACAACTTAACTGTCTTGTGACCTCAAGATAACAAAGTTGTTATCTTGACATCACAACTTAATTATTTTGTGATCTTGATATAACAAAAGTTGTTAGTTGCCAATTAAGCCGTGATCTCAAGTTAGCAGTCTAGAAAATTGTAGCCACCTCCTGGCCTGTCCAGACTTCCGTAGTTGATAGCTGGCATACATGGACTTATGTGTTTGTTTTTGTTGATGTGTGGCTGAAATATATGTCCCATTTTCCAAAATAAGTTCACATATGTCACATATAGGTCCATATGTGACACATATAAGTTGGATATATAAGGGAAATCCATATATACTAATATATGTCATATATTTGAAATCCATATATTGCCATATATCATATTTTCATATGGGCTCATGCTACAGTCTAAGCTAGATAGATGTGCTACTACTGTATTGTCCAGCCCTGGTCCTGCCTCCCTGCTCTGTACATTTAACAGCTTTCCCTGCTTTAACACACCCACTTCAGCTCAGTAAGGGGTTGGCAAAGTGTTGATTAGTTGAATCAGGTGGCTGAGAACAGGAAAAACACTAAAATGTGCAGAGCAGCAGGGTTGGGAAAATGATCTCTACATACTACAAAAATTACTGTGACTTCCTTACAGTTATCATTTCTGAGGTGATGCTGGAAATAAGTGTGAGAATCGTCTTTGTTTCTAACACTTTCTTGATGCGCAGTATGGTTCCTGAGCTATTTTCAGGAGTGTTGTGTTGTAGCATTCCCTTGGAGTAACCTGGGGTCAAAAGCCTTCGCTTTACATGGTCAGTTGAAGCCACAGCCCTCCAGTATTAGGTCATGGCTGATGCCCAGTCTCAGAACAAACTCTCCATCTCCATCATGCTCTGGTCCCTGGGGTGGAACACTAAACTACTGAATCATGTTTTTTTCACATGGTCTACTGTTGAGAGAGCCTTAAATAAGGCACAGCCTTGAATATACATGCCCACACCATATAATGACCATTTGATTTTATTATTTAGCACTAAATGAGAACCTCTCTGCTGAATTTGAGAACAAAACACATGTCCTCTTCTTAAGGCTCAGCCACACTACAGATTTGTCATGAAACCTTTCTGTCTTTGGGTTAAACCAAAGGTTTGTGTACTCTGTTGGTTGATATAAGCCTCCTCGCACAAAAGAAGACCCCACTCCCGTTCCTTTTTTCTCTCTTTGTTGTCCACATCCCTAATACCCTCTTGCCCCTAAGGGCTATACTTTGGCCGAAGGCTCTGTTTGCCTTCCCTGGCTCGCTGCTTGCCTCTGCTTATGGTGCTCAGAGAAGCGCCAGAGGAATGTGGCATAAATCCCCTCTGTAGGC
Organism: Colossoma macropomum; assembly: GCF_904425465.1. Taxonomy (NCBI): domain Eukaryota; kingdom Metazoa; phylum Chordata; class Actinopteri; order Characiformes; family Serrasalmidae; genus Colossoma; species Colossoma macropomum. The sequence goes on from NW_023494808.1 coordinate 18,246,314, forward strand.
CTGTGGTGGCTATTCCGTCTTGCAAGCGTCCCTAGAGGCTCCCCCTCCTGCCATAACAATGGATGATGCTGTTGCAGCCTCTTTGTAGCACGGCCAAGGAGAGCAGCAGTCCGGTTTCCAGGCAGGCTGGAGGTGCGGTGCGTGAGGAGCAGAAGGGTCCTTTCATTGTTAACCTGCTCTCCTGGAGGCCCTCGCTGGCGGGAGGTGGATGTTGGTTTGAGAAGATGAGGTTTGTGAAGGCTTTGTGGTGCTGCTGTACTGTGCTGGGGAGCGTCCTCGCAGCAGGTGCGGTGCTTACAAAGTGAAGTGGATGTGACAAAGTGAGGTCGGTCTATTGAAAGCGGAATGTGGCAAATGACGTAGCATAACTTTATCAGCGTGCCATAAAATGGCGATTTGGAAAGCCACAATGGTTGTGCTCATGAACCCGAACATACCAGTGCCTGTGGTACTGCAAGACAATCGCATTCTGTTGGTGGGAGAACTACAACTTTCACACCTGTGTCAAGACACTAGGGAAAAATCAATCCATCACAAGGCTATAGCAAAACTGGCCCAGACAGCTGGAGGTGATATGGATGGTTTAGACATACCAGAGAGAGAAAAAGAAAAAGAGAGAGAGGGAGAAAGATTGCCTGCGGGTGGTTTCTAACGCCTAGAACTGACTTCTTGAAGCAGTGGAAGTAGTGATACAGCCTGGCTGGCAGGCTGCATCATGAATGTCATTGAGCATGTGCTGGTGAAGGTGTGGGGCTGACATTTTCTTCACACCATGAGTTTTCATCTTAAAACCCACATCACTGTACACCAGGAGAGCAGGATTAGCTACCGTTTGAGACTGCCTAGCATGACCTGCATATACATTGTATACATGTATACATGTATGTGTATGTTCATATACTTCCATACGTGTTTTTTGATTTGAAAAAAGCTCCAGCTGTGCTGTCTATTTTATCTTGGCATGGCTGTGTTTTTAGAGAGGCTTGAGTTGTTTCACAGCCGGGGGCTCTCACCCCTCCCATTTCACCCCTCATTGCTCACTAGCAGCTCAACACAGAGTAAAAATATTTCACACACAGAGAGACAACAGTGCCCTAGTTCATTTAAGGCTGTGAATCAAAAGTTAGTGGTTGAGCGGTAGATGGTTGATATGACAAAAAAACAAATTTGCGATACTTCAGGGTGTTTTCCTGAAACTCAAAATGCATCGCAATGTTTAATGTTTTTGGGGGCACTGAGAAAGTCCTTTAGGAAGTCTGTGTCCAAAGCCTGTGTTAAAGGCACATCCACAGCTTCTTCCACTGTAAAATCTGAAGCTTCAGGCCAGCTGCTTTCCTCGCAGTGCGCTGCAGCGCTCACAGTGCCGTGTTAACCAGCACTTCGTGGCAATTAAAAAGCATAAATAAGTAGTTCAGTTTTTTAAAGAGAGGAAACATTTACATTGGGATGTTTTAGGTTCATTCATACAATCCCAAAATTTGCAACTGAATTCATACCCAATAAACAAATATCTGTATAGCTGAATGTTCAGGTCCAGCCCTGCCCTACACTAAATCCAGTTAAACAAAACTAATTATGATCTCTTTGTAATGACACATGCTGTAGGTCAGTGTTCTTCGGGCACTGATGATATCAGGCGTTCAGAAAAGGATACTGTGATGTGATTTATCACAAAAACAATAAATATTTTGATGTTGCCCACGCTCTAGCTAAACATAGCCATTCATTCTGTGATAGTAATGGAGACTTGTACAGCATGTACAGATATTAGAGAAGGATGAAAGCACAGGTATATATGAAATGACAGACAACAGGCTTTTCTATCGTAGAGAGCTGCTTAAGTTGCCTAATACAAAGCAATGGGTTAATAAGCTTTAGTTTTAATAAAGCATCAACTGTCCTCCATATCCATCAGCTTGATAATTATCTTTTCTGATAGAAAAAACATCTCATCCAGAGACAATTCTCCTGCCCTGCTTTTTTCCTTAATTAAATCAGCTTTTAAAACCTGATCTGAAATAATGAAGTGCTGTAATGGCTAATCTACAAATTAAATAAATCAGCCTTGGAAAAAAAAGAACAAATAGGAATTAATAAGGATTAGCTAGGGTAATAATTTAATTGAAAAAATCCTATTGTCGCCAGGCTAAAAGGCTCACGAGTTTGCCATGGTTTGTCCTGCACTAAATGGGGTCAAACACAAACATCAAAAGCTTAGCGGAAAGCTTTCATCCACATGTTCCAATCCATAATTAGGGACAGTAAAAGATTGTTTATTGTGGTTAAAACAACTGGATTACGGTTAGCTAAATGAGCTTTAGACTCACCACCCCCCCCCTCTTGTTTATCTCACTTTGCCTTAATTCCACAAATGGATGGAAGGCGAATGACACACTAGGACAAAAAACTGAACGTGCACACCTTTTTTAGGCCTGTAGGTTTCAACTGTGCATGTAATGACTTCTCCAGCTAAATGACTACGTTTGAGTGACTTCAGGACTTGCTCTCCAGCTAACATCACAGGGGCTGTTTAATCTCTTTCATGCATTCACCTTCTTGAGTTATCTTTAACCTACTATCGCTGAGAACACATGTCTATTCAACTCCTCTGTGATCTTGAGGTGACTTTTTGAAGCGAGGGCTAATAAAGCGGTCGGGTTTGCATCTCCTTGGAGATTTAGATCAGGGACCAAGGCTTTGGATCGGGCCCGTCGCCCTCAGGCTCTGTTAGGCTGAAGATCAGAGGCTCTGTCCTTGGATCCTCTTTCATTCTAGGGCCTGAGATAACCGTTTGCTTGGAAGGTTTTTTTTTTTCTCATTTCCAGAACTTGGCAAAGGAGTGATTTGCTGTATTGAAACTGGCTCAGACCATTCAGAACATGGCTCTTCGCTGTCCTGAATACAAATATGGCAATGAAGGACCCCCCAGACTGACATGCTGAATAGCCTTTATGCAAATAGCTTATAGAATACATCAACCCAGCTTGCAACCACCAGTGAGGGTCTCAATGTAACAACATAACAATGTGGTGAAATTGGACTAGATTCCAGTCATCAGGGTGGTGAATATGACAGACTTTGTCATTATGCAGCCTTTAAGGTGTGTGTGAGGCTGAGAGGTGTTCTCACGGGGCTAGACATGATGTCGTGCTGATGTATGTGTGTGTGTGTGTGTGTGTGTGTGAGTGTGAGGAGCGTGTGCAAGAGAGAGAACGAGAGATTAGTGTTGAGGCGCACTGGCTTGGAAAAGCTTTGTGGCTTCCGTCCACACAACACCCCACCTTCCCCCCTCCCACCCCAAGTCTCACCCTGTCCCTTTGTGTGTGTGTGTGTTCCTTGAGCACCTCTCGCACCACATGGGGCAATTTTCAGAGCGCGAGGGCAGCAGCAAAGAAAGCTCTTCATCGTAAACACCGGAGCCACTCAATCTACACTAGCGATTATGCTGGTAATGTAATTAGGTCTTGGTCACGTTGAGAAGGGCGTCCATTCTCTGAAAGAGAGGGCACTCGAGGTGGGGGGTTCGCTTCAACTCATTTCCAAAATGAATCCCTTTTTTTCACTCGAGCTTGATAAAAAACACGGCACTTTGTGTTGAGTGCTGAGAAGATTTTCTCTCGCACTCTTTCTTTTGAACAACTCAGCTCTGAGAGGGTGTTTTTCAGGGAGACTTTAAAAAAGCTTTAATTAATTGGCTCACTGTAGAGAGCTTTACACTTAAAGGGGAACTCTACTGATTTTTTAAAAATTCTACATAATTAAATGGTTGAGATGTAAACAAATTTATTCAGAGTGGTTTGGTGTGAAATGCCCCGCTATAGAGACACTTACAGAGTCAGAATTGTTCACAGTGGTGGTGATAGGAACCAGACATCCACCTCTAAAAGCTCCCTCACAGAAGGTTATTACATGAAATGGTTATGAATACACTCCCTGAAGTCTGAAGTGTTGTTTTTATGATAGTTTTGTGAAAACGTTTTGGCCAAAAATGTCTTGTTAATCCGTTTATTTTACTCCATTAATGACAGAGGGGTACACACAGAGTGTTTTTAGGCAAAATAGTCTCCAAAGAAAACTTATTATATTCAGATTTTAATCAATCAACACTACACATAAAACTGAGAAGACTTGTGTAAGTTCACTGGAGGTTTTGTATAGTAAATAAAATGGTTAGATTTGTGTTGACATGGTGACCCCTGGTTCCTGTCACCACCACTGTACAGAAATCAGAGTCTCTACAAATGAACCATTTCACATCAAACCAATGACTGTGTTTACATCACAACAACGGAAATATGCAAAAAAATTGAAAAATCTTTGTGATTCCCATTTAGTTTCGATAGAAAGCTCAATTCATTGCAGAGTATGTTGTGTCTAAATTCAGGCATTATATTTTTCCACTATAATATGAACTTCTCTCTCTAGAGTCTTGATTTTTTAGCTTAGCCTCATCTCAAATTCAACTCTACCCTGCTAGAAAGAACACCTTAGCATGAGGATGACTGGCGGCCAACTAAACCAGCACCAGACCAACACAGGACCAGCGTAAACCAGCATAAACCCATTTGGACCAGCATAGAAGTTTTTTTCAGCAGGTATAACATTAACAGTAATGACAATTGCATCATTGAATCTTGCCTAGCTTCGCAGTTAGCTTATGCTAGCAAGTTACAGTTAGCTACATGGCCATAATGACACACTGAAAAAAAAAGGTTCTATATTGAAACATTTCATGCCTAAATGTTTTTTTTTTGTTTTTGTTTTTTTTTTTTGCATGGTGAAGTGGTTTTATAAAGCACCAAAAAAGGTTGTAAATAGAACCAATGCTTTTACTGAAAAATACATCTATTGTAAGTATGCAGCATAAGAACACTGTGGTACAGTAGGTTTGGCAGCTTTGATGTCAGATAATCAATATGAAAACAGTGCTGCCCTGAGATGCCATAGCCTACTGTGCAGAGCCTCAATCCCACGACTACACAATCAGCCGTGACTGGTTCTCAGCTGACCTCAGAACAGCTGTGGTTGCCATTTATGTTACCTTGGTGCGCAACATACATGCTATAGGCTAAACTGTGATATTGCTGTGATAAAAATGTAAGAGTTCTTGAGGGTAATTAACAGACAATATTTGTAAAATGCAAAGTCCATAATTCCTTTTTTATTTGGACCACTCTTAAGGTAGCTATATCAGCATACCATTACAGTAGCTGATCCATTTAGGCTACAAGCTGCATAGCTGGCTATATTAGCAATCAAATGAGAACTTAATACTAATTCAGAATTGTTGTGTTATGTTATCTACACATACAACAACGAATATGCGGAAGTTCATTGTAACCTGGTATGTTGATGGTATAGTGCCATGTCACGTGATTCAGAAATCAACTGGTAGGTTAGGCTATACTGTGTTTGGTTAACTGTATGAGTAGCTTACTGCCCTTCACGTTTGGTAAGGTTTGGTAGAGGCAGACATATTTTTAATGTATGTTTTTCTCAGTGAGGACAGAGACACCTGCGCAAGAGAGTGTGAGAGCAAGAGAGGTAATTGTAAACCACGTGAAATTAATATTAAATAAATAATGTTTATTATTTATTACTTAATAAACACAATGTGCACAAATCAGTCGATTTAGAATATACGTTTCAACCTGTAATTTCCACTTGGAAACAAATTTTACATTTTTTAAATCCTTACACTTAACACAAATAATGTCACACAAAAATGCAGTTATTGAAGTACATAGGCATCCAACTCCCATCACCTGGATATTAACAGCGCACCATGTCCTGCTCAGTGGTGTGTTGGGCATATGCACACATATATGCCATATACTATGCCATTTATCAGGCTGTTTCCATATACTGTCTTCTAATGACATGTTTATGCGTATACCCACTTTATTTTACTCCACATTACAGGTCAGAGAGAACAAAAACATCACGTGCAAGATTCCTGGAGAACAATTTGATTGGCTAATTTCACGTCATAAACAGCTTTGATTGGAATTGCAGTGGTGAAAGGTGATATTCATGAAATGTCGTATACATTGGTAGAGGTGAGTATTCAGGTTTTTTGGTAGTGGTTTTAGACTTTTAGAGGGTCTTCACTGGGACCCTTACTGCATCTTATTATTTGGTCAGTGGAGTCAATGTGATTATCAAAACCAAGACGTTGTAAAATTAGCATGAAACTTATTGCAGTTTAAATGAAGCGTGGAAATATTTGCGAAATCTCACTTCATAATCTTTAAATCAAATTAACGGTGGGTTAATATCAAGCCGGTGATTCAATTACAGGCACAGTGGTGGCGACAGTGTGGCCTCTCAGCGAGAGGGCGTCTAACCTCAAAGTTGAGTTTGTAGCTAATCTTTATGCGCAGACCTGAGGGGAGAGGAGGGGGGATGGACAGAGGGGGAGAGCAGGAGGAGGACAGAGGGTGGAGGGGTGAAGGTGGAGGCGCTGTGTGCTGGAAAAGCCGGAGGAGCTCTTGCCTTCTGCTCACAGGGGCACAGGCTGTCAACACATTATGCAGTAAAGACTGAGGAGGGGGTCTGGGGGGTCTGGGTTTGGCTTGTGTCGGGCCGTAGCACAAACTGTGTCTGTGTGTGCATTTAAGACAGAGAAAGAGAAGAGGAGAGAAGAGAGAGAGAGAGAGAAAGAAAAAGAAGTGGTGATAGAGTGTTCACGAGAAAGAAAAGAAATCCTGTGCTTAAATGATAGGAATGGAGGGAGGGAGGGAAATGGAAGAAAGGGGAAAATTTAGAAAGAGATAGATAGATAGATAGATAGATAGATAGATAGATAGATAGATAGATAGATAGATAGATAGATAGATAGATGGAGACAAAAATACAGAGCTATTTCTGTGTTTCAGAGAGAGAGACGTAGAGAGAGAGAGTGCACATGACAGAGGTAGGGAATGAGAGAGAGAGAAAACAAAGGGAGAGGGATAAAGAGAGAGAAAGGGAAGACAAAGAGAGAGGGAGAGAGATCACACATGAGAGATGTAGGGAATGAGAGAGTGGGAAAGATGGAGAGAGAGATAGAATGGAAGAGAGAGAAAGAGAAAGGGAGGAAGGAAGAGAGAGAGCGCACATGAGGGATGTAGGGAATGAGAGAGAGATGGAAGACGTAGAGAGGGAGGGAGAGAGTGCACATGAAAGAGGAAGGGAATGAGAGAGAGAGGGAACATGGAGAGAGGGAGAGAGGAAGAAAGACAGAAGGAGCCTATGTTTCTGTGTTTATCAGAGAGGGAGAGAAAGGGAAGACGGAAAGAGAGAGAGAGAGAGAGAGAGGAAGAGGTAAAGAGAGAATAGGAGAAAGGGAGAGAAAGAAGGAAAAGCAAGAGAAAAGAGGCTGTGTTAGAGAGAGGGAGAGAGAGAGGCTGTGTTTCTGTATTTGTTAGAGAGAGAGAGACAGAGGGAGAGAGAGAGGACAGACTGACAGGCTGAGTGTGTAGGCAATTAGTTTGTGTTATCTTGCTTGTGTAAGGGTGTGTGGGTGTGTCACATGGGCTTGTGCCTCTGTGCGTGATGGTGTGTCGACGTAGGTGTGTGTGTGTGTATGTGTGTGTGTGTCTCGCTCACACATGCTGGGTGAAAGTGAAAAGTGGAGGCAGACTTGTTGTTTTTTTTTTAATCAGTGGGAGGCTGAAATCGCCCCAAGGTCCTCCTAGGGACTAATTAGTGCATGTGACTTCAGCAGAATAAATAAGGTGGAAAAACAGACACAGACCCGGGTGCTAATGACTCATAAATACACAAATTCATGTCATTCTGTCCAGGCGAGACACGGCCTTGTTTTATGCAAAGCACGCACGTTCATTAACAATTACATTATGAAGGGGCGAGCGAGGGCTGCTCTGCTGATACTGACCTGGAAAAAATACAGAACAACAGACCAGAACGGTGTTGAAAAACAAGTTGAAAAAAGATGTGTACCTCAGTTTGGAGCTGTTTCATCATGCTGAACACAAAACCAGTTCTAACAGGGAATATGACTTATTTTGATACTGACCTGGAAAAAAACCAAAGTAAATGACCAGAATGGTATTGAAAACAAGTTAAAAAGTCATATACTGATCAGCTGCAACATTAAAACCACATCCTTGTTTCTACACTCATTGTCCATTTTATCAGCTCCACTTACTATATAAGTCCACTTTGTAGTTCTACAATTGCAGACTGTAGTCTATCTGTTTCTCTGCATACTTTGTTAGCCCTCTTTTACCCTGTTCTTCAGTGGTCAGGAACCTCTCCCCAACCACCCCAACCACCCCATCCCCGTGGTGGTGGCATGTTAGTGTTTTTTGCGCTGGTCTGAGTGGATCAGACACAGCAGTGCTGCTGGAGTTTTTAAACACTTCAGTGTCACTGCTGGATTGACCAACCAACCATTCTTAGCCTAAACCTTTCGAGATTGCCAGATTGCTTTACAGACTGCACCCTAAAACTTGTATTTATTATGTTATTTTGTTGTTTTCTGTACTAGTGCAACATTACTCACTCCTCAGCCTCATCAATTCGACAGAATTTGTGGTTTTGTGTTGTTTTTGTGTTTTCATCCATTAGTGTTTTCCTACTATAGTACCCAGCATGCATTACACAAATGCATCATACAACCATTGGGAATCTCCACGATGCTCAACAAATCCTGACTGCTGAGCACTGATGTAGAGTCTAATAAACACTTCTGTGCTGCTAGCATTACTGATATCGTACTGACCTCAACTGGCTGTCCAACTTTTTTGTCATTAAGGGAATTTTTCAGCTAGTGAAAATTATCCAAACAGCCTGCCCCAAGTGTGCACCTCAAAGCACTTGTAGTCATTTAAAATTTACTTCCACCTTCAGGATACATCATCAGAAGGGGTTTTTCCTAGTCTTTAAATCAGGAAATCTCACTTTAGAGACTTCTACATCAAAAACAACTGAATAACAACATTTCAACCATAATTCATAATTCTGCTTAGCATTTACAACCAACGGAACCACTTCACCCAATAAAATATTCATACTTTTGCACTGAATGGTGGTGCATCATCCTACAGGGCAGGCAAAAAATCATAATATTTACTGCCAGTTCTATGTCATGCCATAATATAGAGATTCCCAATATTTTAGTTGCAGTTTTTAGAGTGTCGGTCACCACATCTGCCTTAGAGTTTAACATGGACAACAACAGTTTTAGACTGTTGGGCAGCTTTTATTTAATCAGCAGACGGACCTACCTGACCTCTGAATCCAGCACAAATTAGGCTTCCAGTGTTCTGTAGTCACTGTTGCATGTTATTCTTAACTTGCAACAGTGAATTGCATGTCAGCATTGGATGGAATGACCTTTTAGCTAACCAGTAGCTCTATAGAGAAGATGCCTACACTCAACCACACTACACTGTGAAGTTGAAATTGTAAACATGCTTTAGGTGGGTCCGGCCAAGCCTTCTTCTGAACAGGAATACATTAAAGCTATGTCAATTAATGTTTTGATCAATAAATGGCTGTGGTGAGGTCTGGTCAGATTTCTGCTGCATGATTAAGCAATGCAGTTCATAAATTTTACATATATTTAAAAAACCAGCCCAAAATTGACAGCTCACCAAAGCACAGGTTTCTTCTCATGCAGTCATACCAAAAAATGCCCAGTTCGGTGGAAAAACCCCCAAACTGGGAACACTGCTTTTAAGGTATTACAGAGATATTAAAAATGTGCTTTTTTAAATTGGATAGATTCTGTAAGGCTTAAAGGATATATTATTCCAGCTTTGCTTTGTCCGCCTAGCGAGGCTATAACAGCCCTGTGCCTCTTACTAAATTGAGAAGATACTCATATATAGTGTTGCATCTGGGAATGGCTGGCAACTGGATTTATTCCTTTAATAAAATAATGCAGTAGAAGGTTTTCAGTGCCCTTGTATGAGCACCGTTTAGTAATAATTCCCACTCCCACATCTGCTGCCTCCTTCCCATTTTTGTTCTTCTCCTGTATTGAGACAGGTGACCCAGCTCACGAAGGGCTTGATAATTATCTGATTAGTTGAATCAGGACTGTCCGATTAGGGGAGAAAAAAAGTGCAGCGCACTGAGTCCCAAGGACACGGATTGGGAACCGCTGATTTAATGAGTAATGACAGCATTAATTAAAAAGTAATAACCTCAATAGGTGCAGTAACTGTGCGTAGAACCACAGATTCAAGTTTGTTAGAGTTCTCAAGAGGAAGAATACATGTTGCCTTCAGCTGTGGTCCAAGGTCATTAAAAATCTATGCTACATACAGTCTTGAGTCTCACATTTCAGCTCGTACATGTTTCAAGTGGAACTCTAATAATAGACCTTGAATAAAGGAGATGATCATCTCAAACACGTCTTTCAGTCTCTCGACTACCTCCAGCATCAGGGCAAAGCAGGCTGGCTGCTACCTCTCGTATCTATCATTTATAAGGAGAGACTGCTGAGCGCACCACGCCATGTGGGCTGAAACACCGCCCTCCACTCTTGAGCAAGGATAAGCAAGGGCTGGCTGGATCCAGAGGCGTGCATGATACAGAGGCAAACGCCAAATACTTACTACAAAATCACTAAAACTTGCAAAGCTAGGCTTATTTAGAAATGCACATATTTAACTTACTACCATTGTATTGTGAAATTCCAACTAGGCCGGCATGGAGAGTAAACTGTACTTCAAAAAAAAAAGTGTTGTACAAATGCTAATCACACTAGCAACAGCCAAAAATGAATTACTGCCAGACGCTTCCACTTTTAATGGGGGAAAATTGCCATTTCCAGGCTGTTTGTAGCATCAAAGGAGTCTAGAGTTTTGATGTCGCTAATAAATTCTTTCATACAGTTTCTCATAACAGTGAGAAAACAGCATTGTTCAGGAGTTTAACTAGCCTTGTATGTCACAGTAATTACATTTGCTTCAAGAACATTCATAGAAAATGTAGTAAAAATATTTTATTACATTTTAAATGAAGTTATACCATGAATATAATGCTGAGGGGTTTGAGATAAAGCTATTTAAGTAGCTAGCTAAGTGTTTTAGTTACATTCCTGAATGGCAGCTAATCTTGCTAACTGTCATCTGTTCAGCTAACGTTACTCTAGACTAACGATGTCAGGCCTGAGTACTCCACTGAAGGTACCATTAATGGTTTATAGGTTTTTATTTAGCTAATTGTTTTAATTACACTGCTGTACGCTACCTAGGCTAGGCTAGTTTTGCTAACTGTGATTGGTTCAGCTACTACTAAACCCGCTACCTCAGGCTTGACCACACCACTGAAGGTAACGTTAATGGGTTATAGGTCTTTATTTAGCTAACTAGCTAATTATTTTTGTTACACTGCTATATGCTACCTAGGCTAGGCTAGTTTTGCTAACTGTGATTGGTTCAGCCATTTATTGTAAACTAGAAGATAGCAAAAGAAAAATGGTTAAAACCAAACATTTTGTTGCCATTGAAGCTATTAGCACTGCTATGGCGAGTAAGTTACAGTATTGGAGTTTAGGCCCGTCTGCCATTCATATGTCCAGAAGTGCTCCAGCCCAATTTGACCCCTCATTATATGTATTTATTTAGCTAGCTAAGTGTTTCAGTTATGCTGCTGTGCACTAGCTAGGTAGCTGGACTAGTCTTGCTAACTGTGATGGTGTCAGCTACTCACAGGCTCCTTTAGACATCACTGATTCTGCAGGTACACTTAGTGTGTGTGCATGTGCGTGTGTGTGTGTGTGTGTGTGTGCGTATGTGTGTGCTCTCCGGAGGCTGCTACTTAAATCCTAGCGTGAGGCTGAAGTTTAGGTTTTAATATTTAAACCTGCCTTCTGCTGCACCGGGTACCTAAAGGCAGCCTCCTGTCAAGACCACACACACCTGTCAGGAATCGCACTGCCTGTGTCAAGGACATACCGTGTGTGTGTGTGGGGGGGGGTGCTTGTGAGAAAGACAGAGAGGCAGAAACAGAGTGGGAAAGCAAGAGTGAGTGAGAGAGATTGTCCGTGAGTCCCTAACAGTGCATGTGAATGTGTATGTGAGGTGTCAGTAAATGTGTGTGAGAGTGTGTATGTGTCCTAGCCAATGTTGGAGTCGATGTGCGTCCATGTCTCAGTGTATGTTTGTCTGTGTCAGTGTTTGATAAAGTGAGAGAAAGGGGGACAGAGAGAGAGAGAGAGAGAGAGAGAGAGAGAGAGAGAGGCTTAAAAATAAATGTGCAGATAAGAGTTCTAGGAGTTCTTTGAGCGATGCTGTGAAAAAAAAAAAAACACTTTTTCCCTAAAGAATCATCTTTTTAAAGAATAGATTTGGAATGAAAAAGGGTTAAAGAACCTTTAACCATGATGTGAAAGTTCTATACCAAATTAAAGGTTGCTCAATCTTAAAAAAAAGAGGTTCTTTAGTAAAGGCGATGGTTCTTTACAGAACTAAGAACACTCAAAGAACCATTTGAATGCATAGACGTTTTCTTACTTGGTTAAATGGTTCTTCTCTATGACAGAAAAAAATATATTGTTGTGTATGGTTCTTTAAAGAACCCTTTTAAAATAGTTCTCTAAAGCACCAAAACGAGTTCCACTATTGTTAGAAGTCAAAGTACTATACAGAACCCTTTAGAACCTCTACATTTAACTTTTAAAAGGTTCATATGTCATTTATACAAATGGTTCTCTACATCCTTTGAAAGGTTCTTTGGGGAACCAAAACTTGGAGAAGTACAATCACTCTGTTTTGTTAGGTCAGCTAACAGATGCCTGGAGTTGTTGAGGTAGAGAGTGAAGTCAGACTGGGAGAGAAAGAGTAGACAGCAAAAAGAACATTTTAAATAAAGATTCATTAAATTTACTCCATCAGCCAAGGTCCTCACTCCTCTCGGCTGCTTAACATTTAAACATTTACCCATTAACTTGAATTCCGAAATCTTGAACTATTCATGCCATTGATTTGGATTCAGAATGTAAGTCCTTTCCTCTCCCTGTTCTCATCCAGGCATTATATGTGTGCGCTGCCGCAGCTTTCATTTCAGCATAATTGTTATTGACAGATGAGGCCTTTCGAAATGACACTTGAGTTTGCACTGTTTCGAAACTCGGAAAGCATTTGGCCTGGATAAGTCGGCGCTGGACACAAAAATATGAACGAGGACAGATGTGACACTGGAGGTCATCTCATAGTGTAAGGAATAAAGGCCCAGAAGCACAGCACTGATGGAGAGAGGCAGAATTTCTTTGACGTTTGGAGAGTGGGAAGGCGAAAGAGCTTCGCAAGAGGCGGCCGGCAGAGGTCAATACTTCTAAGAAAAGCTTCAGTTTGAAAAAAAACAGCAATATAGGTGGAGGAAACAAACAAACAAGGCTGGAGAAGCTAGAGAGATGGCTCTGTATAGACCAGTGAGGAGGAACATTGTGTCACAAGCACTAATGAAGAAGGTAGAGCAGAAAACGCTCTCTTTGGCACGGATTGCACAATTGTGACGAGAAGTCAAATAGGCTGTTTACATCTTGCATTAGCATGTTTAGTGTCCATATTGTGTCTGGAGATACTTTGGCCCAATTCCATTTACACGTTTCACTAAAGTGCATCTCCAGTGATCTGATTTTATGTTCTCACCTAAAAAGCACATCAACACACATTTACTTCTGTTTACTTTTCCTCTGTCTGGATATGACAAATGGACAAGCTTGACTTGGGTGCTTTTATCAGCCCTAAGTGCGAGAAAGCTCTTGGTTGGAGAATAACTCCAGCCTTGTGTATCCTCCTTCATGATTTTTTCCTGTTTATCCTCTCACACGTAGGAGCCACTGGATGTGGAGAGGACACAACCCACCCTGACCCTTCAAAAATGTACATTTTGTTCTCCCAGTTTTATTGATTATATTTGTTGCTTATTTATGCAAAAAGTTGTGTCTAAATTGGATGATGAAAATTGTTCCTGCAGAGCAGAAAATTGGAGTCCAGAATGAACCACACAGAAACACTGCAGGGAGAGAAACATGAAAAGAACACACTGCGTTTCTCTTCAAGAACAAGAGGTAAGATGTTTTAGACATACTGCATCTTGATTTTCTTTTCAGCCATCATGTTAACAGGTTAGAGCGTTCACAGCCTGTGCCAGCGCGTCCCAGACGTGGCTCCAATTTAGCGAACAGAGAATGCCAGGCCAATAGCAGAACACAGTTAAATAAATGCTGAAAACCAATGAAAAACAAACAAAAAAAAAGATGAGAAATGCAAATTAATTTTCATTTGTGGTTGTTCAAATCAAAATATCATTTAAACCCACATGCAATTTATCCTGTACGTCTGAAAACAATTGCCCAATCACAAGACAGATAAACAAATGTGCTCTTTTATGAATTATCTTTTCATTAAACCAAATAAATTGACCAATTTAACTATCCATTTGGAAAAGGGACGTCTGTAGAACTTGATTTAAAGCGGGTATAGTTGTTAGATGTAAATACTGTAAATAGAGATTGCAATAATTTGCTATATAATAAAAACCTGTTTCTGTTCTTAAATTTCATGCACACATTGGACTGTTCATTCTTCATTTTTGAGTAAATGCCAGGCCCCCAACATTGAAGTGTCCCCTGGTTTGAGTGATCCAATCATAATTCGTTCACAGTGCATCCTGGGTGTGTTAACACTTGGATTTTCGTATATTCAGGTGAAATGCGAACAAGATCTGATCGCTGAAAATGCATGCTGATGTCAGGTGTAAACAGCCTCAAAGAGTTACAAGCAGAGAAAACAGCTGAGCTAAACTAACTGTAGTGGTATCAGAACTTTAGAGCTTTGAAGCCACTCTAAGCTTCCTCCTTTAATAAGCTTACTGTTTGCTCAGGAATCCACACTGGAGCTATTTCTCAGGAAGGCTTACACTCTGTGGATAAAGAGGCATAATTGGTTTGTAAAAGGTCATAATGAGTGCAGTGGAGAGTGCTGCTCCCCGGCAGCAACATCCAGCTATGAATACTAGCGTACTCCATTACTAAGGTCGCTGGGCCCTGGAGATTGGTCAGATCATCTCTTCGCAGTGCGACAGCATGGGGAAACAGATGCTTCACTTCAATACTAAAACTACTGCTTCATCATGAGGTCAGCAGGCCATATGTCGCATCGTTCCTTAACAACGTATTGTGAATCAAATGGAGAATCAGTGAAGGAAGATGAGCGCAGCTGTTAAGGAAAACTTTGACTCAAAATGCTAACGTGGCTAACAAAGAGTGAGAGATATCATATCTGTTAAATGGTTTCATTAGTATAATACTAAACAATAATGGCAGCCTATGACTGTTAGTGCTAGGCCTTCAGTTCTGCCATAAATGTCAAAACTGTATCAAAAACCACACACAAAAAAAAACTATAATGCTAATTTCTCACTTTCCCACTATCCTATGCTTATAGTATGTTAACATTAAGCTAATAGCGATTCACTTTAACATTTTTTGGCTGTACTAGATTAAACACACATAATTGAAGCTTTTAAAATACATCCCATGTTTTATTTAAAGCTTTTAACAAACATATTAATGTGTGTATCTTGTATGTAGCAGGTTTAACAGCCCTGGAAAGAACTACCAGCCCTCTTTTACATTTCTAACAACTAACTGAAACCTATTTAGGCTACTGCTCATACTTACCATCAGTGATGTATCTAGGACATATGGAAAGCCTAGAGTGAAATTTTCCTCTCATGAAATTGGTCCTTTATAAATCAAAAGGTGACTGATTCCACTGTCATTTGCTAGTTATGTTGGTGAATAATCTGTCACATTAGGCTTTCCTTCCAGCTCCTGAAGGCCTAACCAATGGGAGCGCTTAGATGGCTGTCACTGCCTAGATATCACAGAGAAAAAAAATGACCCTGATTGAATAATTTTCCATTGGGCGTTTATAGAGTTTAACCATTTTGTTTCCAGCCAAAATTTAACAATAAAACCAAGAGTACTACAATACTTTTAGAGTTTAAATACAACAAGCATGATGATCCTATTAAATAAATGAACTAAAAATTATAGACACGTATTTTTTGAAAATTGCTAGGCCTTCTTTGGACGCCTAGAAGGCCCTGAGGGTTCCTCACTGTTAAGCAAAAATGATAGCAGCTTTTGTTTGTTGTATGCAACTTTAGCAATTATGAGGCAAGTACTCTTAGTACAGTAAGCTTGTCTGAAATAACTGACAGAAACTGCTACACAGAAAACTGTCCAGACACTCCTTCCAATTACTGAATTCAGCTAAATTGCTGACACAGCAGTTGCACCCAACCTGCTCATATAATCCTCACAGAAATGCATTGCCAATAGTTAAGGTGACTACAGTACACAGTGCACGTTCAAAGCAATTTGCCGTCATTGGTTCAAGCAGTTTACGATGCTACTGTCACAACGATAACTAACCATCTGTGGAAAGAGAAGCTAAATTCCATGGTGCTGCATGTGGCTCCTCGTCCCCTCCCCTTCCTGTGCTTACTGCTGGCATACCAAACAGATTAAGAATGTGGTGCGCTATATTCTCCCCAAAATAACTCAGGCAGCCCTTTTGTAAAGGCGAGGAAAAAAAACTGAAAAGGAATAAGATCTAAAGCCTGCCCTTCCTCCCAGAGACAGAGGCTGGAGACTTAAGCGCACCAAGGGTGTCCTCGAGATTATCCCCAACTGTGCGTATTCCAAAAAGAATCCCAGAGCCCTTTTCAATCTGAGGACCTTCCCTGTGTTGAAGCTCGCGACTCCAAATATTAGGAACTAGGGGAGGAGGAACGAAAAGCTTCTATACACATACACATAAAGGTGTTATTCGAAGAGATTCCATAGAAAAACCTCTTTTGGTTCCCTAAAGAATCTTTCTGTTGAATGGCTTCAGTTGTGGTCTTTTAAAGACCGTTTAATGAGGCTCAATCTAACAGGTGCGGTATTGATGAGAAGTTATGCTAGTGAGCACAGCTCATGTAGACCTATTCAAATAAGGCCTGTAGGAATCTTCACTTTAGGGTGTCAGTTTGTCTTAAGAAAATTGTTTATTATTATTATTGAGGTATTGATATGAATCAATAGAAAATAAGCATATTATAGACTCAATGCTCAGGGTAGGGTTATGAACAAGATTATGATGCATTATATACAGTTAAAAGTGCAGTGGAATATGCTTAATAATGTAAACCTAATAGGTCTTAGAATACATTATGATATATAATACACAAATAAAACAGTGTCATATACATAGAAATGGAATAAGTTTAATTCACTCTAGTTATTGGATAATAAAGTTGTAATGAGCAGCCAGTTAATTACCCACTGCTGGATTGATTAGGCTTAATAAGAACTTTACAAAGACATTATAATGACCCCCATACTGAGGTCTAACAAAACTTAGACTTGATATAAAATTTACATTATGTGAAGGTTCTTTAATCTTGAGAAAAGGTTCTTCTCACCACTGCTTAAAGCACGATCCATTTAAATGTTGTTAAAGGAGCCAAAAGTGGTTTTATAGCAACACTTTTTGGCACCTTGATTTTTAAGCGTGTACATGGTGTTGGTAGAAGTGATAATTGGATGCTGATCTGAGACAAGTCTTTGCAGCTTGTCTCTCATGTCTTTAAGTTTAGGATTTGGGTGTGAGAATAGGTTGGGCTAGGAGATCTGGCAAAAAAACATGACATCGGGATACTTCAAGCCATTTTTGTCAACATACAATATGTCACGATATTTTTTTTTTTCTGACATCTGAAAAGTTGTAACAGGCAAAAAAGAGCCAGTAGTGCCACAATTAAAAAATCCTGTCAAAAACTTTGAGTAGAAATTATTTTTAGTTAATGTTGCACACACTGTGCTGTACTAAATCCAGTTAAACAGGGCTTATTATGCTCTCTTTGTGATAAAACATGCAGTTGGTCAGTGCTCTAGAAATGCCAACAATGCTCAGAAAAGCATACATATAATGATGTTTAGTTTTGCTAAAGTTTTATAGGTTGGATCAGACAGAAAAGAACCAGTAGTTCCACATTTTTAAAAATACTATTGAAACTGTAAACACATAAGGCATGTTTACATGCAGCCTGATAATCCGTTAATAATTCTGACTAATAGCTCAATCGGAATACGTCCATGTAAACACCTCAATCGAAATAGGCTGGTCCGATTGAGGACATTCTAAAAACTGTTTTCATTCCATTGAACGAGGTGGGTAATCCTGTAAATAATTCATTAAACAGAGGAATAATAGCCACGTAAATGCCTGTATCTGATTACATTCCAAATCAGGAAGTTTAAGTATGTTCTGTGCAGGTGCATTTGCTTCATAACAAAAGTTTATAATGTTCAACATGGCAGGAGCCAAAAACTGGTCTACAGAGGACACAAATTTTATACATCAAACTTTAAAAGACTTAAAAAAATAGTTAGCAGGATGGATGCCGTAAAGCATGTAGTAACAAGCTGTTCAGACAAGCATATGAGCAAATGAACGACAGTGGGTTTACATGAGCTATAGATTAAACTAAAAACGGGAACGTTTCTCAAAATCGGCATTTTACAAAGCTAAAATTTGCTCATTGTCATGGTAACATCGACACTAAGTTGTACTAATGCATGCACGTAATATTGGATCTGATTACCTGTAGTGTAAGATTGTCATCAGATTGTTGAGTAGAGTGTGCATGTAAACACCTCAGTATTAAGCCCAATCCTATCTTACCCCTTGGCCTTACCACTTAGCCTTTAGCCCGCTGTTTTGCATGTTCACGCCTGGGAGTAGGGTGTCACGATTTTTTGTTGAGATAAAGTGGTAGGGTGAAGTGTTAGGGCTACAGGGCCCTCCAAACTGAGGTTTTTTAGAGACACACTCCAAACAGAGTTTTATGAGAAAAAAAAGAAAAAATGGCAAGATGGCTACATGATCGACCAAAGAAACCCACAATGTGAGAATTTTTCACTGTTAAAAATTATAATAACCATTATGTATTATCTTAGTTTAATGTAGTTTCAGTGTATTATGATATTATTAAATAGTCTGTAGTACTGAAGCCTGAAGTGCCAGAATGTAACTTCTGCACCATTTAGACTGGTGAATAGCTGACTTCAGCTTCATATCACCAAGGAATTAGTGGTGGACGATAATAAATAATTATCGCATTCCCCCTCTTTGAAAGCATATGATGTCCTAAATGTAACTAAAGGCCAGCAGTGAGGTTGCTGAACTTTATTCTCCTCTGGTATCACTGCAGACTGGCAGGGTCGCCTACAGAGCAGTGCTGGTAGCCTGATAATGAAGTAATGTTCTTTTTTATTTGAGTGTGGTCCCATTTCGCAGGGGAAGATTTGAACCACTAACCCTTGTAGCTCAGTTCCAAGGGGCAAGGTGACACTCGAAAACAAGGAGCAGGGGTAAAAATAAGAAATGGGAATGAGCCTTAATCTATAATTGGAATGAATTCAATCGGATTGGCGAAAATCACTGCATGTAAACATAGCCGGGGATTTTTGGATTCAATGTTTCACATGCGGCACTGAACTTAATCCAGTTAAACAGGACTAAAGATGCTCTCTTTGTCATGAAACATGCAGTTGTTCAGCATTCTTTAAGTACTGATGATTTCCTCAGAAAAGCATATTGTTGGATATTGTTGCAAATTCTGGGACTTTATATTGTCCACATTGTCTGATATGCTTGAAATTCCTATTAACAAAAATCTGTGTCGCTGTTTATTAAATGATGATAGTCTCTTCTCCTTCACATTAACTCAAAAATGATTAATCTTTGTCAGTCTAACTGCTGATAAAAAGACTATTATACATAATTGGTTTAATATGAATATGCGACTATCACAACAATGGGCATTATTCTACTGTGATATTGTGAGCAGACTACTGCAATGATAGACACAGACAAACCAGCTACAATATTGGTGTGGGATGCAATTAAATCAGCTCTGAAGGATTTAGTACCAGCCCATTAGATGAATGCCCACAAAACTCACCCTATACTTACTTTCTTATTTGGTGTGACAGTGTTTATATTTGTACTCGTATAGACTGTGATCTTGACTATACCTATTCATTTTTGTCTGCGCTGAACAGGAATGTAAGTTGAAAGGTATCTGTTGAAAGGTAATAAAAGTTGATCACAAAAAAGAAAAGCATATTGTGATGCAACATGATGCAATTTATCATGCTAACAATGAATACCGTTATATTGCCCACCCCTAAGAACAGGTCTGTGCAGTGGTTGTTTCTAACCAGTGCACAGTACAGGGGCACAAGGCAAATGTGCACTTCCACACCGTAATTAATGACACCTAGAACACAAACATCCAAACACAGCATTTTCTTTTCCCCCTTTGTGTATTCCTACAATGGCCAGAGCGAGATCTGCTCTGCCACTGCAAAAAAAGAAATGGATTCTTTGTAAGAGCGTCTCCTAAACGGACCATGTGGGCAGCACAAAGCCGCAAGACCCAACTCGCCACGTTTCGTCAATTAATGTCTGTGACGATTTACTACACTGTACAGACCTATTCATGAATAATAATTGAGCAAGGAGGAACAGTTGTGGGGTCCAGACTGTTTGCCTCATTTGGGACCGGAGGGACAGTGGTGGGAGTGGAAGCGGGGGACTTTAAGGCGACATATGGCCAGGGTGAGGGTCAGACAGATAAAATGTTGCCAGGCTGGGACAATAGTTAACCACCGCGCAATGAAATTCTAACACATCCAAACAGAGTCGCAGATAGATGTCAGGAAGGCGGGCCCTGGTTCTCTTGTGTGTGCAAGGATGCGGGATGGGCGGGTGAATTTGTGTGTGTGTGTGTGTGAGAGAGAGGGGCTTTTTGAAATGGACAGACACTCCCCTTTCCCTTCCAGCTCATTGCTGTCTTTGTGCTGGAGCAGAATGCGGGGTTTGTCTCGGTCTACCCCGCAATCTGTGCCTCCCAATTCTGCCAGCTTTCTAATGATTTTCCAATGATTATTTAGGGGCCGTTTGGGTGCCCCTGCATTTATTTCACATCCATTCTAGGGCGCCTTCCTGAGAAATGTGGTCCCTTTCACCAACCCAGGCCCTTTCCTTCTTTGTTCCCTGTCGCAATGGGTGCAATCGTTCCCCTCAGACCTGCTGGCTTAACCCTCCTTTATGCATTATAAAGAGCAAGAGTTTGTGTATATGTGTGCATGTGTATGCCTGTGCATCTTCATATGTGATTGTGCCACAGATAGGCATTCACTTTATATTCATAGTATGTATGCATGAGGAAAGGAGAGTGTGAGATTGCTTATCTCTCAAATACCCACCCTGACGTAGCCACAGAAAGTGTATTTATTTCTCACCGACCCAAACATATCGCTCAAGCTTTTTTTTGTCAAGCCAGCATTTCACATATTACACAGCTTAACTGAATCCAAACAACTCTGCAACTGGAATCAGAACAAGAAATCTTGGTGAGGAAGACCAAAAAAGAGACATACAGTACTGTGCAAAAGTCAGAGACCACCCATTTCATTTTCAGTCAAAATGGCCTTTAAGTATGCTACTCATTTTTCAAGAGATTTTTCTGAAGAAATTAGATATAAGATAATCTACTTGATCTGAAAAATTCTACACCTGTTTCTGTCCATTCTTCCACTGTGAGAAGAGAACTCAACACCATGAGTCTGAAAGGATGTGTAGCTCTCAAGAAACTTTTACTGAGGAATGAACATAGACAGAAAAAGAAAACATTTGTAAATAAAACAAAGAAGCTGCTGGTGTTCTCAGAACAATGCACTGACCACCCTTGAGTCCAGACCTCAACGTCCTTGAATGTGTCAGACTGTGAGAAGCAGAAAATGCAAACAACTTTTAAGAGGTGTGAAAAAATATCCCTGAAGATTTCTTTAAAAATTGAAAAGTCTGGAAACTGTAAAGATAAAATATGGACACACTAAACACTGAAAAACTGTTATTGTATTTAGTTATCGAGGCTTTGAGTAATTTTCTGTTAAATTTGTTTTCTGTTCATTTTGACTGGAAATCAAATCATTTAAGGAGTCTCTGAATTTTGCACAGTAGTGTAAATGTGTTTCTATTTATATTCACTCCTAAAATTGAAGGTGCCAAAAGGTTCTTTGGAGTGAAGCCATAGAAACTTTGTTGTGCATAGGTTCTTTAACCCTTTAACTGGTCAGGGCTCACTGATGGGCCCAAAGCTTTATGACACACTTCTATATATCTAAGAATTGCTCAACCAGTTTGCACTGAAGTCCCTGTAGTTACTGAATAATGAGCCTTGGTATGTAACAAGCCTGGGATTTTAAGGGGTTAAGCTTTAAAATGGTTCTTCACACTTTGTGCAGTCTCATTTCCAAACATGGTCATTTAAATATCCATCCACAGAATGGTTCCATGTTAAGCAGTATCGCCCGTATGATGTTGATGTGTTTTTGCCCAGCACTTTTACTAGCTTTGTTTTTCATAAAGCTCTCACACATTTCTTTGCACATTTCCGCCTCGTATTCACACTGTCATCATCAGTATCAAAAAAAAAAATCTCAGCAGCAATGTTAAACTCACATTGTCACATGCTTCCAGCGACGGTTCCTCTGAAATCGCCTTGCGATGAAACATGCGCTTATTACAAACACCCATTTTAGCGTGTCAGAACCATTTCACACCAGTCAGCCATAATTCCCGACTAGCCTGTCATGAAACCGAGTGATTTGAGATGCTGTGCCATAACCTTAACCACTTAAGCTCTTGACTTAAGATGATGATGATGATGATGATGCAGAATCGTTTTAAATGGAAAATATTCAAAAATGAAGGTCTCTGAATTTTGCACAGTACTGCATAAAATGAACAAAATTGAAGCAATATCCAGGCTTCAATATGGCTGCTTTCACTGTTTTTAACTATAAGACATACTTTTGTTTGTTATTATTGCAACAGTACATCATATAGTGTTGGAAACCAAGCAAGTATACAGTCATGTGCAGCAGTAAGTGCACCCCATGAAATGTTTCTTTTTTGGGGCTTATGTGGACCATATATTAGTATGTGATCTTCAGTGATGCAATACATACATAAACATTATATAATAGCAAAAAAAGAGGAAAATTAACTGAAACTTCATGTAGACATTTTCTATAACTCTCTACAAGTTTCTGACATCTACTGGGAAAAATGTTTGCCAAATACTCCACGCAGAATTCTTTCAACAGTACAATTTTTGAGGGGCTTCTCGCATGTACAGCCCATTTCAAATCCCCCAACAGACTTCAGTGTGATTCAGATCTGGGCTTTGACCAGGCCATTCCACAACCCTCTATTTCTTCCTTTTGAGCCATTCCTAGGTGGATTTACTTGTATGTTTGGGATCATTATCCTGTTGGAAGGTCAACTTTTTCAGCATCAGCTTTTTGGCAGAGGGTCTCACATTCTCCTTAAGCATTTTCTGGTATGAAAGAGAATTAAAAGTCAGTTCTGTGATTTCAAGTTGGCCCTGAGGCAGCAAAACAGCCCACCACCATGCTTTGCAGTTGAAATGAGGATGTTCTGATCAAATCAAACATGGCTTCTGCTACTGTTGCCAAACAATTCTCTCTTTGACTTGTCTGTCCACAGCACATTGTTCTAGAAGTTCTGTCCTTGCCTAGATATTCATTGGCAAACTTTAGTCTTGCCCTGTCTTGACAGCAAAGGCATCATCCCGGCACACCTTCCATGTAGGTCAAATTTGTGCTGTCTTTTCTAGTAGTACATGCATGCACTGTACCATCAGCGGTGGTAAGAACAGCCTGCAGGTCCTGTGATGAAATTCTGGGGTTCTTACAGACTTCTTTTAGCACCTTACAGTCTGCTCTTGTGTTCAATTTGCTGTGGTTCTAAATCTTCTCCATTTGTAGATGATTTTCCAGACAGTGGAATGATTGATTTCCAATATTTTAGAAACCTCTTCATAGACTCATAGGTATCTACATCCTTCTTTCTGAAGGCTTCAGAGAGCTCTTTTGATCTAGGCATGATGATACCACTCACTCCAATAACAAAGAGCAAACCAGACCAGATATCTGAGCATTAAATTAGGCAAGTTCCTCCAAGATATTCTCTAACAGTGTTGTAATCATTACTCATCACTCCTGGTTTCAGTTTGACACATTGGAAGCAGTGCTATATGTAGCGGTGTATTTACTCTTTTAAATAAGAAACTTGTTTTTCTGTTTATTTTAATTATGTAAAAGATAAGAAAAATGTTAATTTTATGTATCACTTGTTAGATCGTATCATGTTTATCTATCAACATTGTTTAAATGAAGACCAGATATCCGTCCAACTATGTTAAAAAACAAACTTTTCATGGGGAGTACTTACTTCATCATATGACTGTATATGATTACTTACCTACATAGGGTTTGAGGTTAATATTTGTTGTGTAGGCTTGCAATTTACACAATGCTAATTGGTAAGAGAGGTGCTTTCATTAGGCAACGTGTTAGCTACATTAGCCTCGTAGCTCCAGTGCAAAACTAATGAAGCTAACATTAGACACCAGGTACATCTACATACATTTGATTTTTTAAGTTTAAGCCATGACAGGCCTCTCAATAATGCTTGCGCCTCATTCTCTTCGCTTTCATGACCTTACGTTTAGGCTGAATTGTCAGGTGCATTTGCTGTCAGGCTGTGAGGTTTATAGAGGTTGCAGTGTTGCAGTTTTTTTGGCCTAGCGTATTCGCTCGGGGCCGACGTTGCAAGCTGGGGTGTAAGCACGCGGCTCGATGAAAGATTTACGAAGCCTCACGTATGCTACCGCATTACAAAAGCCTTCCGTTTAGTTGCCCCTTGCATGCCTAATTGGGCCTGTTCCTCCCAGCGCTGGGAAGGAGCAGACGGCAGGAGGAGGTCTGAGGTATGTTACTGAGTGTCTCCATCATATGCTTGAGTTGTTTTTGTTTCTCTCCCTCTGTTCTCTCTACCTCATTATCTTCATAAAGACACACTATCTGTTAAGATCCCCTTCCATTTGTCTGTTGCTTGGCTCACCTAGAAGACAGAAATCAAAAGAATACAAATGTCTTCTTTCCACTCCAAGCATATGGTAATGGAAGTACGATCATCTACATTTTCCTTCTTAGCATACTGAAAGCTACTTTTGTCATATTACAAGTAAATTCAGCATTTATGGTTCAGAACTTCTTTCCTCTGTCCAAACGATAAGGAGAGAAACATGACTTTGAACAAAGGAGCATGTTCTGCTGAAATATTCAGCGTTATAGATGTTGAGGGGGTTTCTGAGAGAATTTCTAAGACGGAGCTTTTTGGTTTGGTAAGAATAGTCTCCAGAAGTTCAAAAGGCTTCAGGGACCGAGAGAGAGGGAAAATAAGAAGAAGGGAGAGGGAGGGAGCTGGTTGAGTACAGCAAACCAAAAGCTCTAATCAGAACCTGTGACCACCCCGACAGCCTCCCCCCCTCCACTTCCATCCCCAAGAAGAAGTGAAGGATTTTCCCTCCTCTGCATCCAGGGCCTCCTTTATCCTCGGCAGCAGAGCAGATATCCATTGTGAATCCATCGGGGTCCTTTCTTCGCCTAAAAAGCGTCCTTTCAGAGCACAGCAGTGTGAGGGAAAACTCTGCAGCTAGAGGTTCCTTTCTGTCTTTTCTGAAATGTCAGTGTGGTCGCCCCCCTCAACTCTCTGGCTGGCCTCCATAAATCGCCCTTCTCCTTTAAGTCTACCCTTATGCCCTACATCATGTGTCCTGACAACCACTGAAAGCCAAAGGAGGCCAGATGGATATTTATGTTTTTGTACTTTGAACAGAAAGATGACCAAAGCTTATATGTAGCTAAATTGAGAGGTCATAGTCAAGAAGAATGTAAAGGACAAAGAACATGGTAGAAAAAGAACAGAATGAGTTGATACAGACGTTAAAAGACTAGAGTGAAAATCAGAGACCACCCTTGTGTTTATTCTTTTAGCTTTTATTAAATGAAGGAGTTTAAAGTAATAAGTAAATGGTTTCAAAACGTACCATTCACTCCTCAGTCCATGCAGTCCATATATGAAGACTAAGCTGCAAAAACTCAAATTGCACTTTAAAGTTGTTGTTTCTGTAGAGTTACAAAACTCACATACACATACTCACCGAGCACTTCATTAGGAACACCTACTCATTCATGCAGTTATCTAATCAGCCAATCATGTTGCAGCAGTGCTGTGCATAAAATCACGCAGATACAGGCCTGCAGCTTCAGGTAATGTTCACATCAACCATCAGAATGGAGATATTGGTGATTTTGACTGTGGCATGATTGTTGCTTTTTATGAACTGTGTATAAAAGCAATAGAACACTCTTGTTCTATTGCTTAGAAATATTATACCATTTAGCAATTCAATCATTTGTATTTTTTTTATTTCTTGTGTATTTGGGTCTAATTGATTAAGCAATGCAAATTTTGGCTTGTACTTTCCCACTGGTCACATTTGTAACCAAGATTTCTTTCCTAAAGGCATATTTTTTGCATCGCAAGGAGTAAAATTCATGTACTCACATAGTTGGGAAAAGCTTAAATGAGTTAACCCCTCAGGTCCTTTGCAATATTCACTTTCCTAACGAAAAAACTATTTTTCATTATCTGCCTCATACAGTCTTGTTTTGTGTATTTACCGTATTGTATTTACAGCTTTGCATCATCTTGTTGAATTGAACAATGTGTAGTCTCTAGATCTCTTGGCTTCTTGGTCACTTGTACTGTGTGGTCCAATACACACTGGCCTAGTCCTGTATGTTGCATTGTAGCCCCCCTGGGTGACACTTTATTTTGAGTGCTCCTTTTTAAATGAAACAAACAATTGACAGACTCTCAGTAACATGTCAAAAACATATGAGGGTTAAGATTAGGTTTTGGGTTGAGGTTAAGGTTAGGGTTAGGATTAGGGCCAGGCTTAGGGTAGGTTTTGGGTAAAGTTGGCTAAGGTTAGGTTTTGCGTAATGGAAGTAACATATTAACAATACATCTATTTAATGTAATTAATGTATCAACAGAACATCTACAAGATATTTACTTCAGTGTATTCAGATGCTTCACTACTGCTACTTCACTGATATGTTGTTTATGTGTTACTGATATTCTGTTAAGAGTTTATTAATCATCTACAAAGGACCACTTCAAGTAAAGTCTTGCCTAGCACTGTTTCATTGTACACTGAACTCTTGTATATTATTAAGCTGACTAGAAGGTCTTACTGACTTTTGACTCTCTTGGTCCTCAAAGGAAACATCAATAAGTAGAACCTCATAAAACCTGGATAAAACCTTTAGCAGTGCCAAACTGACGTGGGCTTACTGTGTGGACATGAGCGAGGTGGATTCATTCATATATTGGAGAAAGAAATCAGGAACATAACAAACACACATGAAACCACATGAAGTGGTACGTCCATCTTGCCACCGAGATCAGGCTTCCACATAGACCTAGCAACAGTTCCATCACCCTCATCCTGGTCCTCTGCTTCTGTCCTCACTCTTGCTCGGTTCTTGCTGACGTAGCTCATCGGGGGACCCATATTAAACATAAGCACTCTGGCTGGCTTTAAGTATTCATGCCTGGCGTGAGGTCCCTGAATGAAGGTGGGCTCAGTGTCCCCGCAAAGACTGACAGTGGCCTCCTCTCCATTCTCAAATATTGATGCTAATGGGAAGCGGTGGAGGGATTTGTGTCAGCGGGACACGGCGCGAATACGCACTGCCTGTCAGGTCTGCCGAGCCGAGCAGGACAGGGGACTGACAGGTGGGGATCTCAGAGAGCTTTTCTGTGTCGGCCAGGTTGACACTACAACCACGCGACCTCGTTTTGGGCGGGAGTGCCACACGTGGCCCACCTTGGAGAGTTAGAGCAAGGCATTGAGGTGTTTATTCAGAAAGGCGTGTGATTTGCAGCAGGTTGAAATGATAGTTCAGCATAAAACTAATGCAATTTTACCCTTTAGCCAAACATATTCAATCTTTCAGTGCTTTTGGAGCCCAACATTTGCTTGCTGTAGTTTTAAATTGGAGCTACAAGGCTAATGTAGTAATAGAAGCAAATACCCCATCAATAAGCACAGTGCAAACTGCATATGTAAATGCCTAAGTTAGATAACTCGCTTATGGTTTCTGACACTACATGACAAACTGTTGTCTGTAAAATTAGCCAAACGTACGGTCAAAATTCAGGCTTCAAGATGAATACCATAACTGTTTATATATGATATACAGTACTTGTCCATTTCAGCAGATAACTATGTAATAGAGTGTGAGGAACCATATTTTGAGAAATTATGTAAATTATGCACATTTTTTTTGCTTTTAGACGCCAGTTCAAGTTAGGCACATGGTACAAAGTGAAACGGGGTTTGGACACAGCTGAGACAAAGCAGCCTTTGCAAGCTTAATACCAGTGTTTCCAATTGGACAGCACCCAGAGCCATTATGTAGTATGCCTTTAAACAACTACTGTCCATTTATGGAAATCATATACCAGTAAAAACAGCCAGTTTTGAATCCACTGCGTCTGTGATGTCACGGGAACCTACTCATATACATACATCCACCTATTCAGATATGATATGATGAATGGTGCTTAATGTGGCCAGAAACATGAACTAACAAAGTAAAAAAGGTTCATTTTGCAGGTTGACTTTATGACTAAAATGAGGGCTAATACTTTATTTTACAGTCCCTTAAGTTCTAGTTGTTAACCAGATAAGTGTGAAGTACAAACTAACATGATAGTCAGTCTAACTGGTTCTAGCTATTAAGGTGACATAGGAAAACAATAAAATAATCTCAAATTCAAAAAGTTATTTGAAGCAACAAGGTGGTCAGTACAAACATAATCACAAAATTTCACTGTAACATATTGTTTAAGCAGTAAAATAAATTGGAAACACTTTAAAGTAGCAGGTGTTTCTATGGAGTAAAAGGGCAGAGCAAAGACATAAGGCAAGGCAAGTTTATTTATATAGCACATTTCATACACAAAGCCAATTCAGTGTGCTTTAAATAAAACCACAAAGGAATATCAAAAAGAAAAATAAAGACAGTGCTTAAGTAAATACAAAGTGACAGTACTAAAAATAATAAAACAGACAATGAAAAGCAGGTACAAAGTACATTAAACAGAATAAAAGGAAATTAAAGACAAAAGACTTGTGTTTTAAAATTAGCTTATTAAGGGTAAAGTGCAGTAAAATATGTTCCAAGTATAAGTTCCAGAGCTCATTCATAAGCACATGAATAGAGAAATGTTTTAACCTGGATTTAAAACCCACCACATTTGGAGCACATCTAAGATCTTCTGGCAGTTTGTTACGGTTGTTTGCAGGATAACAGCTAAATGCTGCTTCGCCATGTTTAGTTTGGACTCTGTGCTCTACTAGTTGACCTGAATCCATGGATTTAAGAGACCTACTCAGTTTATATGAGATGTATTTTGGGCCTCAACCATTCAGTCATTTACAGACTAGTAGCAGCACTTTAGAATCTATTCTGTAACTAACTGGAAGCCAGTCTAAAGATTTGTTCTCTTAGTCCTGGTCGAAACTCTAGTAGCAGCATTCTGAAAGAGCTGTAGCTGTTTAGTGGTCTCCTTAAAAGACCAATAGATTAGTCCATGCTGCTGGAGATAAAAGCATAGATGAGCTTCTCTTGGCTTCTGGCTATATTTTTAAGACGTTAGAAGACTGTTTTGGTGATTGATTTGATAGGCTAGTGAAGGCGAGATCTGAGTCTATTAAAACGCCAAGATTTAAAACTTAGTCTTTGTTTTTTAGAGCCTGGGAATCGGGGTGTTCACAAACACAAAGTCTCTTCTCTTTGTGCCAATCACAATAATCTCTGTTTTGTCCTTATTCAATTGAGGAAAATTTTGCCTTGTCTAATAGTTGATGTGCTCTGTACATTGACATGGTGAGCCTGTTGGGCTGTAATCATCTAGTGAGAGAGCCAAGTATATATGTGTATCATCTGCATAACTATGATAATCAGTGTTGTTTTTCTGAAGAATGTGGCCCAAAAGCAGCATGTGGAGATAAGATATTGATCTCCAAGGGATTCTGCATGCCATAGCCACCCTATCGGACCCATAGTTGCCATAATGACAAAGTAACTCCCCCCTTATAAATAAGACTTGAACCAATTAAGGATGTTCCAGAGTCCAACCCAAATTTCCAACCTGTCCAGAAGTATTCTATGGCCTACAGCAGCGGTGCCCAATCCTGGTCCTGGAGATCTGCCACCCTGCAGAGTTTAGCTCCAACCCTAATTTAGCACACCCGATCTAGGTAGTGAAGGCCTTTAGGGTCATCTGACTATTAGAGCCAGGTGTACTGGATCTGAACTCTCTGCAGTGGTAGATCTCCAGCCTGAGCCCCCCTGATCTACAGTGTCAAATTCAGCAGTAAGATCTAGTAATACCAGAGTTGATATTTATTATGGTATTCAGCCGTTTAACACTTTTATAAGAGCAGTTTCAGTACTGTGGTGAGGTCAGAAACTTGACTTTTGAAGAAGAAAATGCTGAGTTGATTGACTTGAGAGTCGTATGCAGTGTGTGTTTATTACCTGGAAATGGAACTGAATCGGTTGTAAAAGAAAACAGTGATTCTTCCTGTAGTTTTATTTGATCCTTACTGTCTTGTTACTCCAAATAATTATCCATTTAACATATTTTCTGTTCTCTTTAACCTTAATACCTATGACCTGTTTGAAATTTCAGCATAATTTAGTTGAACTGTTGGTGTACTTATCCCAAATAATCACCTAGTACGTTGGAGTTTTAAGGGACTGTAAAAGAAGGTGTTGCCAAATAAGGAATCCATTATACAAATACAGCTCATAAGCAAGAGCAATACCTGTCCATAAGCAATAAAAGCATGTCAAAGTTCAGGTAATAATATAGGCCATAGAACTGTGTTCAGATGAGTATAAATGGAAAAAGCTCAGTGAAGATTCAACACTTTTGTCAGTAGATGATATGAGATGATATGTGCATGGTAACATACTAAAGCTCTATGTCTGCATTTTTTTTAACTGAGACTGCCGCCTTGGTCCAGCCATGTTTGAGCTTCTAGTTGAAAAGGGCACAGGCAAGACATGGCACTCAGTGGGAAGTTGCTTTAAGAAATCAAATGAAATAAGGTGCCACACAGACATGTGGAGATTAGCCGTGCAGCGAAAAGTGCAAATCCCTGGGCGGTCAATTTTGATGAAAATACCAGAAAATCACAGTTATTGCCGGGAGCAGAAAAGTGCTTGTTAGTGTTCCTTGCCTGAAGTCATTTCTCTGTCTCTCTCTCCCTCTCTCTCTCTCTGTCTCTCTCTCTCCAACCCCCACCTTCTCTGTGCGTGGATGAGGGTGCAGCAGCTACAATTAGCATGCTTGTTTGCTCTGGACTCAAACCACATAAAACATTTCACAAACTGCTCGCTCATTCGCTCACTCTCAGGACAGGACATGCCAGAATACAAAAATGTAATTAAACATGAATGAAATATGTCACCCACAAAAAGAAAAAGCCTAAGCCACCGGCTGGTAATTGCCTGCGAAAACACGGCAGCCGAGAAACTTTGTATCAAATGTGGGTTCTTGTATTCGAGAGCCTCCGAAAAGCTCGTGGGCATTTGTTTGAATTATGTATTTCATGTATTTTTTAACTTAAAGAGTAATCTCTCTCAACTTAAAATGAAAGTAATACCAATAACCTCTTTTAAGATACAGACACTGAACTCGCTCTCTCCCGTTCTCTCACTCTCTCCTTCTCTCTCCCTCCACTTTATCGCACAGCAGCTTTTCCTAATTAAAATCTTGACAGGCGTTCGGAAAATCATTTTAGGCTAATTTATATTCTTCTTTTGAACATAAAGTAGGGCATGCTTTGTGTTCGAGTAAAATTAATGCCATTGCTCATGCTGTAATGACTGTAATCCAAGGAAATGGGCGATTTCTCCTAATTAAATTGATGAAAAGGGTAATATTTGTTCATTGAGAGGTAAAATGATTCTTAAAGGTTTGGTAGAGCGTGAACAAATGCTTTATTATAGGTTTGGTAGGACATTCGCAAATAATTGACCTCTCCATGCCCCGCCTACAAATGCGTTCTCTCGTAGTTGCTGTTGCAAGGTTGGACAAGCTTTACAGAACATTGGCAAAAATCCCATTCAGCATAAGGAGAAATGGTAGTGCACATTGTATACATCAAATTATGGCAATTTAAGAGTAAAACTTATGCTTTTATTTAAAACGGTCACAATTAGTCTTCTATCAAGCAATTAAACAGGTAGGCTATGGTAGCCAAGCAGTGTGAAAATGTAAAGATGCATAGCACCCAAAAACAGCTTAATGGTATTAGTGGTACTGTCTCTGTGTTTTTTTGCTAAATTAATTTGCCATTGAAGTTATAATGGTCTAATTCTATGACGTGGCTCTGAAACTGTTTACAGTCATATGGTAATAATAGTGAATATATACACTCACTGAGCACTTCATTAGATACACCTCCTTGTTTCTACATTCAGTGTCCATTTTATCAGCTCCACTTACTATATAGGTGCACTTTGTAGTTCTACGATTACAGACTGTAGTCCATCTGTTGCTCTGCATACTTTGTTAGACCCCTTTCACCCTGTTCTTCAGTGGTCAGGATCCCCACAGGAGCAGGTATTATTTGGGTGGTAGATCATTCTCAGCACTGCAGTGAAACTGACGTGGTGGTGGTGCATTAGTGTGTGTTGCGCTGGTCTAAGTGGATCAGATACAGCAGTGCTGCTGGAGTTTTTAAACACCTCAGTGTCACTGCTGGACTGAGAATCGTCCACCAACCAAAAACATCCAGCCAACTGTGTGCAGCGTCCTGTGACCACTGATGAAGGACTAGAGGATGACCAACACAAACTGTGCAGCAATAGTTGAGCTACTGTCTCTGACTTTACATCTACAAGGTGGACCAACAAGGTAGGAGTGTCTAATAGAGTGGACAGTGAGTGGACAGTGTTTAAAAACTACAGCAGCACTGCTGTGTCTGATCCACTCATACCAGCGCACTAACATACCACCACCACATCAGTGTCACTGCAATGCTGAGAATGATCCACCACCCAAATAGAACCTCCTCTGCGGTGGTCCTGTGGGGGTCCTGACCCTTGAAGAACAGGGTAAAGGTGGGATAACAAATTATGCAGAGAAACAGATGGACTACAGTCTGTAATTGTAGAACGACGTAGTGTTCTTATGTGGTAAGTGGAGCTGATAAAATGGATAATGAGTGTAAAGACAAGGTAGGTGTACCTAATAAAGTGCTCAGTGAGTGTATACACTGTGCTGTTTCAGGATTGTACTTCTGTGTTTTGATCTACATACAGTGCAAAAGTCAGAGACCACCTTTCCTAATGTTCTCCAGTGAAATCAACCATTAAATAAATTTAAATAAGTTGTTCATTTTCAGAGAAATCTGCAGTGATATTTTTCCACACTTCCAATGTTCTGTGTTAGAAGTTGGTTACATTTTCTGTTTCTCACAGTCCAAGTAATCCCAAACACAGTAATCCCAGGTCTGGATGCTGTGGTGGTCAGTCCACCAGTAGCTTCTTTGTTTTATTTGCCAATTTTCTTCTTTAGTCTATTTTCTTTTTCTCAGTGCTTCTTGTCAGCTACACATCCTTTCAGACTCATAGTGTTGAGTTGTCTTCTCACTTCAGAAAGATGGACAGAAACAGCTGTGGATCTTTTCAGATCTGAAGCATGACTGAAGCTCTGGTATATGTGTATGTTTTAAAGCAATACTCCTGCCTTCCTTAACCTCTGTATACTTGCTGCATTTGTATTGTATGGCCGACTACCACAGGCCATAATTTTGATGTGATTCTTAGAAAATAAAAGCAAACCTGTTCATTCAGAACACGCTCGTAATTGAAGCCAGTGAGCAGATAGAGCTGGAGTATTCCTTCAAGCTGAAAACACAGAAACACAGTCCCTGCTGTTGGACTATATATTGAAAGGCCAAAAACAGAAAGCACAGTCTAAAGCACAACATCCTGCTACCTGCTAAACGATGAAGTGACTCTCCAATGACATTTCTTTCTTCCCCCATGCTGAGAGAAAAACTGCGCTTCACGTAAGTGTGTGTCGAAAGAGAGTCACACATTTAGTGGACAGATTGCTCGTTGTTGTCGTGCATACGTAAGAGTCAAATGCTGGTATGAGGTATTGTCTGCGAGGCCTCAGCAGGATTCATTTACATAAGCTCCTGTCCCTTTCAGCTCCCCGTTAGTGACAAAGCGGAAGAATGTGTGCAATTATCACACGTTTAACCCCTGCAGTGAAGTAGACGGAGGACAAGGGTCCACTTGTAACATCTGTTGTAGTGACACACTATATAGGGCAGTCCATAAGTATTTGGACCATGGCAGAATGGCTCTGTAGTAGGAAATTACATGTGATATTTAATGTGCAGGTGACTAGATTGCAGAATGGCAGCTTTAATTATGTTATATACATATGGGTGAATTACAACACTCTTTATACATAATCCTACCAATTTAGGGGACCAATGATGGAACAGTTAGTCTGCTAAAAGCTAACAAAAACTAACAAAAGATGTACAGTTGATTGAACATTGTGGAATTCTCAGTTGCTGTCTGTTGCTGTTCCAAAATGGAGACATACTGTAGATGTCTAAGAAAAATACATCAGCACGATGCAAAGTGCTGGTGAGCCTCAAAAGAAGAGGCAAGTTAAGAACGATAAGAGTGTATATATGTTTTTTCTTGGGATGTCCTACACCAGGGGTGCACAACTCTGGTTCTGGAGGGCCAGCGTCCTGCACAGTTTGGTAGTTCCTCTACTAAACCTAGCAATTAATAGATTAGTTGAATCAAGTGTGTTTGAGCAGGAAAATCATCAAACTGTGCTGGACACTGGCCCTCCAGGACCAGAGTTATGCACCCCTGTCTTACACTCTTAAACATAAAGGTCAATAAGAGTCCAAAGGTAATGATTTGGTGAGCTGTATTTAGCAGAGGGGAGCTCTCAGGACTTTTTAAACCTACTATAATTGGTAATGATATTTGAAAGTTTCTTTGATTTTTAGTTGATTTTTAATCAATACAATCATGCTTGTATTTAAACAGTGCAAGTATTACAGAACTACTCTTGTTTTATTGTTAAGCCTTAGATGGAAACAAAGGGTTTAAATTCTTCAAATGCTGAGCATAAAATTGGCCAATCAGTTGTTTTTCTCTGTGGAATGTGGGTAGATATAGCTAAGCAAACTCTCCCACTGGTGAGGACTTCAGGAGCTGAAGAGAAGCCCTGTTAGGATATTAGATTAACTCTCAGCAAAATTACAAAGTGACAGAGAAATCAGCCAATCACGTTTTGATTTCTAATAGGCTGTAGCGATTTTGTGAGAAAAAAAGTTACTCTCAGCCTTCTGGAAGTGCTAGATACGTCACTGAGTGTGAGTATGAGCAGTAGCTTAATCAGTGCGCTGTTAGAAATGGAAGACTTAAACAGACTGTTTTTGTTATTGTGCCTTTGAGACTGTGTAAATGATCTCTGTTCTGATTGGCTGCCCTGTGTTGTGCCTCATTCAAAAAGCAGTCCACACTGAAAGACTACTTATAACTTCAAGGCAAATGGGTGTAGATAAACTGCTGTGGGCTGAATAAGTGGATGTATGTAATGAGCTATATTTGTGCCATCACAAAAACAATTGAAAACTGACTGTTTTAGTGCCTTAGATTCCTAATGGACCAGAGAATCAATTGTATGTTTTGAAGCTCAAACAATATTTACATTAAACTTGTGTGTGGAAAATCCAGTTTTCATGAAATGGGCCTTTTAAGTAGCCCATTGTTTCATTTCAGATTTCAAATGTGTTGATGTACAACGCCAAAACAACAGAAAAGATGTGGAATTCCACTTGGAGTGGACTACATACATAAGGAATAGAGATTGGGGCCCATCGAATTTCCTTCACTTTTATGAAATAAATGAGTTTAATGTAGAAGGTAAACATTGTTATTCTCAACTAAGCTGCAAAAACAGCCCATTTTAAATGTATTGATTTTGTGATGTTACAAAAACCAATGCATTTACATATATCTGCCTACTCAGCTTGCAGCAGTTTAGCCCTGTCCATTCACACGGAAGTTATTAGGGGTGTTTCAGCCTGGACTGCTTCCTGAATGAGGTACAAACAGGTCAGCCAATCAGAACAGAGGGCATTTGCTTATATCTTAAAGCAGGGGATCACAACACCATCCTGGAGGGCCTGTGACCAGTACAGTTTGGTGATTTAGCTTCTCAAATACACCTGATTACTCTTATCTGTTCATTGCCAGGTTTAGTGGGTGTGTTACTGTGGGGAAACCTCCAGACTTTGCTGGACACCGGCCCTCCAATACCACCACTGTCTTAAAGACAAGACAATTTTTGTGGTGGATAAAAACACACAAGCAGAGCTCAGAGGGAAAAAATAAAGTAGAAGAAAAATGTAGGAGGATGTGGGCTCTTTGAAACAGATGAAGTGAAGGACAGATTAGTCATGTTGTATTTATTTTGGGAGCTCGCCAAACCAGTGAGCATCCCAGTAGGGACGAATAAAGGCAGATTTCAGTCATTTCCAAAGAATGACAAGATAATGGCATCTGCCTGAGCCCAATCATTGGCTTAATGGAGATATCCTGACTGGCTTGGTGACAACATCTACTGCACAATGCTCTATCTAAATAAAATGTAATGGAATTAAAAAGCCTATTTGTTTAACCTGTGGCACTCAAACAGCCATCCCATTATAGTTATTGATGGTCCAAAAAAAAGAGGAATAGGAATGGCACAGCTTAATGGCCTGATTGATGCTCACAGGTCTTTAGCACCCAGCTGGATCTTGAGAGGTTTGTGCTGAGGGTCTCGTTACAGGGGGTCTCCTAAAACACACAATCAGGTTAGAGAAAGTGCTTTGATGATTTGAATTCGGACGTTAATAGATGGGCATTGTTGGGGTAGGGGATGCCCTGCGGCTCCGCGGTTAAATAGCGGAGAGCTTTTGTTCAGGGCGTTTAGCTGAAGAATGAAGCACACGCTGAGTTCGCTCATTGACTGGCAAACACCCGCGCCGTCCTGCGATGCTCTTTTGTGCGCGGTAAAGTCAGACGCCTGATAAACAGGGAGCCTTAAACGTCTCAAGACAGACCTCATTAGCGCGGCCCGCTCTCACCTGCCCGCCGCACAAGCGCGCGCCTAAACAGACCCTCCTCGCGCTTCGGGGCGCGCGCACCTGCTCTAAAAGACAATCTGACTCAGTTTAGATGCCCACCACGCCCATACAGTGTTCTCCACCATAGAGAAGAGGCATTTACCCACACAGATGACCATTAATGCACTCTGTTGGTTCTATGTTATGGTTCTAAGCATTGTTTTTTCTAAAGAATCCTTGGAAAACCACTTCTAAGAAGGAGTGGGAAATAATACTCTTGGATTTCACGTGCATGAGGCCACTACGTCTCTTTATCCCTCTAACTATCCCATCATAGTGTCCATGAATGTCCGCGTGAGGCCTTTCATCTCCCCTATAGTCGATGACATAATTCATGCAGTAATGACCAACTGGACACAGCGAGCGGTGGCGCGCGTTCAAACGCGCGCTATTGTTCCCGTATATTGACCAATTCCTTTACGGTGTATTAAAGATTTCACGCTCCATCTTGAGAGGGGTCTCCGCTCGAACATTTGGCCGGGGTCGAGTGAGAGAGAGTTGCCCCAAGATCTGAGTCCATCTGCCGAAAAATGCCTTCCAACCGTGGGCGTGATTTGCATAATTCCACGGCTATTATTGTGGCATTTGGGCCGCAGACGGCAGAAAGCCAATGAAATCAAATCGCTGTATTATTACCTCCTATTAGTGAGCTAATGCAGCTAACGCCTATTTAAAAACCTTTAGCGTGGTGCCGACGAGACAGGTTTAGGCTCAATGCGTTGGTCCAGCTTGGCCTTCCTGCAGTGCTTTGAACTCTGCAGAACCCTAATCCACCTAATCAGTGTCTCCAGAAAAAGACTAGCTGACTACACCCGTAAAAAGTGGTTCTTCATAGGTTCTTTAGTATAGGTATAGATGTTGAACCATGACAAAGAACATTTCAAATGCTTGCTTGGTGAAAAGGTTCTTCTCTACATTCTTATAAAGAAGGTTCTTCAAGGGTTCTTTAGTAAAGCAAATGGTTCTATACCGAACCATGAACACTCATAGAGCCCTTTGCATGATTAAAGAGTTCTTTGTATCTTTAAATGGGTCTTTGGATTTAAAGAGAATGTGTTGTATATGGTTCTATATAGAACCTTTTTGAAAAGGGTTCTATATGGCACCAAAAGGGTTCTTCTATCGACATCATAACAATAACAGAAGGGTTCATCGTTCTATAGAGAACCATTTGCTTTACTAAACAACCCTTGAAGAACCCCAGTTTAAAGTGTGTATGATGAATAACCTCTCAAATATGCTTCTTTGAGGAACCTCTTTAAAAAGTTTCTACGTAGCACCAAAAAGATTTGACTATTGTTATGAGTCAAAGAACCCGTTTTGACTAATATATAAAACTCTTTTTGATACGATCAAGTTTTGAGTTGAGGTGAGCTGCACACTGTTAAAAATAAAGGCGCTGAAAGGGTTTTTTGATACAGTACCATAGAAGAACCACTTTCGGTTCCCTAAATGTCCTGTCAGTGGATTGCTCTTTTAAATAATTTTAGATGTGTAAGTGTGAGGAATCTCCCAAGTTTGAAAAATCTCTTTTGATAAAGCCAAAAGAAAACGTTCTTTAAAGAACCATGTACAACAGGTTTTCCATCAAAGAGAAGAGCCATTTATCTATGCAAAGAACCATTTAAGCATTCAGATGGTTCTTTAAGCTGCCATGGTTCTGGACACTGACAGAGTACATGTACTTAATTATTGTACTTAAGTATTTCCATTTTTTGAGAGTTTTACTTTGACTCAGCTACTTAATATACTACTTTTTACTTCACTACTTTCTGAAAGATGCCCTGACGTAAAGCTAGATATTCTATAGTATGCAAATGAATGTGATGCACTCACAAATAAACCAAACCAATCACAGCACACCTTTCAGTAAGCTCCTTTCCTAAATACTGATTGTCCAATCATAAACTGCAACTAAGTCCAGGCAAATTTGACAAGCCTTTTATAATTAAAGAAAATGCAGAAACGTTGTGCTGGGTATTTTTAAATCAGATACCCGATAAGTCCGGAGTTTGGATGATGAAATTTTATCCATTTCCTGAACTGAAGACTTATACTTTTACTAAAGTAATCTCAAGTATCCCTATTTTCTCTCAGTTGTGTACTTTGTGTACCACTGATCATAGCTAGTGCTTTTACTAAAGAACCAGTGAAGAACAATTTTTAAGGATTCTCTTGCACTATTTTTGAAAAGTTATTGTGTTCCACGCTACATAATTTATTTACGTTACTATATGTCTTATTGTGCCATTCTGCTATGCCATCAATGCCACACTGGTGTCAGAAGTGGGATAGTGACCCACACAAACTCAGAAACAAACAGTGGAGAAGAGTGAAAGCACCATTCCTTTCCATTCTACTGTGGGGAGCAATCCCACTTCTGACACCAGTATGGTGTCTGTGAACAAGACGGCACAGGAAACATTGCACTTAAATGCAAATGCTCTTTTATTGAACATGCAGCAAGGGGGAACCACTGCTCAGCTCTGCTTATAACCACACAGTTCTCTTTCATGGTTGAAACTACCCCACACCCCAATATAGAATAACACATGTACACATCATTAAGCTAACAACAACTTGTTTACAAGAAATGTCTCTCCTGCTGCATGTGTGGTGCCTCCCTGAGAACTTCCTTACACACTGCTCTGCATGGCCACGCCTCCCGCTTTCCCACGGCAGCACAAACCAGTAGCAGGACGCTACAATAACTTTCTGCAAAAAACTAAATCAAACTAATATCATTAGTAATACAGCAGCCTGGTGTGCTCCACATTCTTCTTTTACCTATTCTTGAAAATGACAAAGCGTGAGAGGAGTGGGGGAGAGTAAAGGTGTGAGCGGTAGGGCCTTCAGCTCTCTAAATAAAAATCTATAAATATGAACAGAGTGTTATTACACTGTGGCATTCTGACTATGTGTTACCGAGCATGCGCAAAAACACCCAAGAGACTTCAACGTGCCAAAAAAGCATATATGTGAGAACCTTCTGATCAGCAGGAACCAAAGAGTTTCATGTGAACTAAGGTTTAATTTAATCACATTAAATATTTATGAGTAATGACCCCTCTGATGGCCTTTCCTGTCTTCTAGTTCTCTTTAGCGTTCACACTCTTAAAAATAAAGAAGTCAAAAAGAGTTCTTTGGAACAATGTCATAGCCGAGATGGATTACTGCCTGGCCATTGGGGCCAGTGTCCAGAGCCCTTTGACCACAGGGCTTATTTTATAATTTATATTTTATTTTTTTCCAATCTGTTAAACTCTAAAATTGTAAACTCTAAAACCATGTTGTTGACCATGAAATATAGTTCATTCTCACTTTTAAGGTTTACTATTTACTTTGCATTATTACTAGAGTGCAAAGCTCTTGTACCCAGGGGTCTCTGCAGACCAGGATCTGTTCCTGTATAAAAGAACCAATTTTGGTAACCTAAAGAATCTTTGCATGGATGATTCTTTAAAGAACCATGTTTGTTAAGGAGATGTGATAGCATGAAAAACCTCCTTTAAGTTTAAATAAGCTCCACATCATGTAAGTTCGACACTACTTTGAGGTTTTTTCCTAGAGCGTTACAGCGAAAAACCATTTCTTCTAGGCCTAATTTAAGACTAGTGTATAGAGAAGAACCGCAGGTTGCCTTGCTCATCCATTCTAGTTGTACATCCATTCATGTAAAGGGAGGCCTTGCAAGTTCGCGAAGGCAGTTTTGTCTCCCATGACCCTCTGTGGCTCTGAGTGAGAGGGCAACGAAGCAAGGAGTGGACATAAAAAGGGGGGCGCTGAGATTCAAAGGGTTTGAGCAATGTGGAGAAAAGAAGACTGGGCCCGACAAGTCCTCCCTAAATCATCATTGGAAAGCCATTAGAAATGTGGCAGGGAGGAGCGCGCAGATTGGCGTGCGGGGTGCCCTAAAAAGAGCCGCTCTTTTGGAACAATGGGGCAAATGAAGTGGAAGGAAAGAGGGCGTGGTTTTAGGACACATCTCTTGGGTTAAAACAGGCCCATAAAGTTTCCTACTCATTCGCATGTGTAAAGTTATATTCATGAGTTGTTAACTATTTTGTGCCTTAATGGGGA
The DNA here is from genome assembly GCF_904425465.1 of Colossoma macropomum. NCBI lineage: Eukaryota > Metazoa > Chordata > Actinopteri > Characiformes > Serrasalmidae > Colossoma > Colossoma macropomum. The sequence goes on from NW_023494808.1 coordinate 18,287,666, forward strand.
ATTTATTCAAAGTGTTTTTTACTCCAGTGGAATGCCAGATGGTTCTGAAATGCTTTACACACCACCTAAAGTAAACCAAAGGCAGCACTGTTAAAACCAAATAACCCAACTACAGTCTTAGCAGAAAGGGTTCTATATTGTACAGATAGCTTGTAACAACAGTGGAACTCTTTTGATGCGATATAGAACCATTTTACAAGGTTCTTTAAAGGACCACATACAACAGTTTTTCTAGAGAAAAACTGTTTAACCATCCATTTATACATTCAAACAGTTCTTCACAGTTCTATATTTCGCTGTTGTTGGGAGAAAACCTTGTATCTCCAAAATGGTAACTTTACAGGAGAAGGAAAAAACCTACTTTGTTTTTAATGTAAGTCAATAGAACCAGACTTTTTTCCAAGTCATTTTGGGCCATTTCTTTTGGTCCATTCACCATGAAATTTACACACAATATAAAGAGATTTTCAAATTATGTCAAAAACTGAAAAACAAAAATGGAGATACAATGTTTTCTTCCGACGGCAGCGATATATAACCATTGCCTATACTCTAAAAACCCTCTAAGAACCACTTTTTAAGGGTGCACATGTTTTTTTGTTTGTTTATCTTTTATTATCATCATCTAATTATCAACAGTTTTAAAAATAAAGGTGGCAAAAGGGTTTTGGAGCGATACTATAGAACAACGATGTTTAGTTCCATAAAGACACTTTAAATGGATGGTTCTTTAAATAATCAAGTTTGGAAAAAGAGTAAATGTGCAAGTGTGAAGAACTTTTTTAAAGTTAAAGAACCTGCATGTAATTTAAAAGTGCTAAGAAGAACCCATAGATTGGTACAGAACCCTTACATTACATGAAGGTCCTTTAAACCTTTAGGAGGTTTTGTCACACTCACAGATCTCTTTTTCACACATATTTTTAGGGCTCCAAAACTAGTTCTGCCATGGCATCACTCAAAGAATTAAAAGGTTTTTTCCCAACTTATATTGTCATCTTTAAAGTGTCTTTAAGACTGACCCACTGACCATCATGATGTAAAAATATCTTTCTCTATTCTGCGCTATTTCATTTATTTACTGGTTGCTGGCTGTTTTAATGTGAGCTACAGCTATTTTAGGATAACCACTGCAAGAAACCTGTATCAACAACCAAATTATAAATTAGTGCAGGCCAAAGCTCTCGCTTAGATGAGCTCTGAGTGATAACAAGCTACCAGTATAAAGCAAACTCTCTAATTACTTGGAGAAGTTGAGGTTTGGTCAGGGATTGATAACAACTTGACCCAAACGCTAAAACACTTGAAAAGACAAGACCTCAGCTTTTCATCTTACTTCTTAAACTGTGCCTAATGGTGCAAAAACAAATTGGTTTCTTGTGGCGCACACAGTGTTAACTAACGGAGGCGTTATTAGAGCTTCTTTCAAGGGCGGCAGATCTGTATCAGAGAAAGTCGGACTAATGACTTGTAAATTGTGTTAAGAAGCAATTAGCGGTTGGAGTGATGGCACATGAGCTGAGCTGAGGTTACTGTGTGTCGCCAATCAGGAGGGGGTCTGCATTTGTGAGTGGTGGTGGGGTCAGGGATGTCTTTGTATGTATGTCTACACGTATACATATACATACTTGTCTTGACAAAAAGCATTCTGTATGGTACACTGTTTAAAAAGATGGTTCTTCAAGGGTTCTTTAGTAAGGGAATGGCTCTATTTAGCACCAAAAGTTCTATACAGAATCATTTCATGCCTAAATGGTTCTTTACATGGTGAAATGGTTCTTCAGATTGGTGGAGAACGTATTGAAAATGGTTCTATATAGCACCAAAAAGGGTTCTGCTATTGTTATGATGTCAAGTTTGATAGAAGAGTGCTATATAGAACCACTTTCAAAAAGGTGCTATGTGAAACCATATACAACACATTTTCTATCAATCTGAACCATTTCACTATGCAAAGAACCATTTAAGCCTGAATTGGTTCTGTATAGTACTCATGGTTCCCTTTACTAAAGAACCCTAGAAAAAACATAACGGTGTACCAAAAAAAGTTCTTTGACTTGTAAGAATAGCTGACACTTTGGGTGCTATATAGAACCATTTTTAAATGGTTCTTCAAGGAACCATATATCACAGTTTCCCCATTATGGAGAAGAGCAATCTTTTTTAAGAGTGCAGAGAAGAAGAACCATTTAGGAACCGTTCTTTGAGTTGTCATGGTTCTAAGGAACTTGGCCTTTTCTAAAGAACCATTGAACCACCTTTGTGGTTCAATTTTTTGGTATTTTATTCATATTAATAATCTAAACAATGCAGACATAAACACTCAATACTAAACACCACAAGGAATGTTTCACATTTGGCAACAACAATAAGTTATTCAAGGATAAATAATGTACTGTTATGATGTACTTATAGCAAACTTAGTCAAATTATCTGCGTCAAACTGATTTTTACTTTTAAAACACAAAGCATGAACATTATGTGTATAATAGCTTCATGCAGTCATTATGATCATCATCACTCTGGGTTCATCTAAAATTTCTTCTTTTTATATTGTTGTTTGTTACAGCTATTTTCTAATTATTTGTAATGATATGAACCTGTGAATTGTATATTAGTATCGTTTTATACATTTACATGCTGGTTTATTATTGAAAATGTTGACTCCAAACTTCTGCTTATCCAATGTTTCATCTCGAAATGAAGTGTATTCATGGGGAATTTGCTGCAGTAACAGCCTCTACTCTTCTGAGAAGGCCACAGTAGATGCTGGAACATCTATGTTGTAACATAGATGTTGCAGTGAGAGTTTGATTACATTCAGCCACAATAGCATTAATGATGTTGAATGATCGGTTCTGGATCACTCCAGCTCATCCCAGAGTTATTGGGCGGAGCTCCATCATTCCAAAGGACACAGTTCCACTGCTCCACGGCTCAAAAGACTGGATTGAATTGACTTGATTCAAATGTGCACATTGGTTCTACATGGATAAGTTACATTAACACAAGTACTGCCATTCATTTTACTTACTTGCGTTAATGCAATGTATTTTATTCATGTGGAATCGATGTTACACATTTGAATGTAGTCAGTTGGCAGTGGACATGATGACCTGTGCTAAAAAAAACACCACAGAAACCATTGAGCGTTACTGTTGGTTCCTTATGGTTTTGTAACATGTTTTGTTGTTTTTTTAATGGGTTGATATCACAGTGCAAAGGATCCTAATGGTTTGACAGGTAACCAATAGCCATTTCTAAATGGTTTCTTAATGGGATCTAAAAGTGTTCTGCGTGAAACAAGTGGTCTATATTGGAAACTATTAAGCCAATTCCCATTCCCACAATTCCCACAAATCAAGGTTCTGTGCATGTACATTTTTCATTAATCGAGCTAGAAACAATGTAAATGTACCCTCAATGCTACAACAGAGGTTTGAAGGCCCAATTGTGTACCTTAAATAAGTTTTTCTCAGGTGAAAAGTTTTACATATTTGTACCTTTTCATAACCTAATGTTTTAAAACAGAACAGTAAAATAAAAAGCCTGGAGATGAGACGGGGTGAGTGGAGTCAATACAGCTTAGAAAATATCATTTCAATGGATTATAGTACAATTATGTTCCCTGACTAAATGTGCTGAGATGTACCCTTGAGGGTACCAGCCCACTGACAGGAGGGATACTGCCCCAGTGAGAGTTTTCATACCTTTATTTCTAAGAGTGTAAATAGGCAGAGTTCACTAATTATAAGGGGTGTCTGGATACTTTTGGACATGTATCCATGTGTGCGCGCGCGATGTCTCTCTCTCTCTCTCTCCTCTCTCTCTCTCTCTCTCTCTGTCTCTCTCTCTCTCTCTTTCCCAGTGGCAGCGCGGGTGACGGAGGCCAAAGCTCCTCGTTATCATACGAAAAGAGTTAAGCCTCTTCACAAAACGCGACTCATGCGAGCAACTTTAGACAACAAGGGCCAGGCGCTCACGAGAACAAACGCGGCCACAATGGCGCGGCCACTGCGCTTTATTTCTTTAGGAGAATGCAAACAGAGCTCGCGAAGATGGGATTTTCAGAGGTCCCGTCTAATCCCGCCATTGTTCAGCTCGCGTGCAGACGGCGAGATTGACACACGGATCACGTGAAAGAACGGCGGTCATTTCTTTTCTTCCCCTCTCCATTATTCTAAAGGAGTTTCGGATAGACTTGCAATTGTCAGCAGGCTCTGGGCGCAGACCGTGGAGAAGTTGTTGCTGTTATTGTTGTTGTTTTAGAGTCTCGATGCAGTGCTGAAACGTCTCGAGCTGCTGTTCCAAAGAAACACTCGCGTTTCACTCAGAACGGGGGGCTGCATTAAACTGATCACACTACAGTGGCTCCAGATGGGCGCATCTCTCTTTTGGAGCTGCTTAATTAAGCGATGCAGCCACAGTCGCAGAGACTCTACAGCCCACACGCTACAGTCCTGCGATAACATTTGGGCTTTTTGCAGAACTCTCAACATCCACTGGCTGCAGATGGGTCTTTTTTTTGCGCGCACCGTTGCGCGCGCTCCGTCCTTCTGCTGAACGCGGCCCCCGCGGAGAAGGAGGGGGGGAGAAAATCTCCTAAACAGCCGTGACGGACCCGGTGGCTCCCCTAAACGCGTTTTAATACGAGCCCTGGCCAATTCACCGGCCATCTTCGTTTAGGTCAAAAGAGTTATAGGCGTGATTGGGGCTGTTGGGGAAGGGTATGTGTGTGGGAGGGGGGATTTGGTGGGGCACACAAAGGACGCATGTGGCGCTGCCTCATTATGTCCAACTTAGGCTCAAGCCCTGTGTGAAAACCTGCTGGAAGTTCTCCTCCCTCCGGGTCTGCCAAGGCAAGAATAATGCGGACGCCGATGCCTCCAATGGGATACCCCACCACGCTATTATATCCGCAGTACTAACGAGGGGTTCATACGCCTTTGATAGAATCTGACCATAGAAATCCGCCTAAATCTCCCCGGCGCTCCACATAAATCCTATTGGAAACGGCTTCTCTTCACCTGCTCCGGCAGCCGAGAGGAGAGGAGAGCAGAGCAGAGTAGAGGAGAGGCTCCAGCGGGAGGGGAGCGCCGCAGAGGCGGTGACATGCATGTTAAACGAGCGCGCTTTTCTCGTGGCCGGAGCGCCGTTCAGCTCACGCGACGTCTCGTGAGCTGAAGAGTTTTTCAAGGAAATCATCTTTTCTCTTTTGCTGTATGGGGCGGATCGAGTGGTCGATCGATGCCTGACCACAACTGGAATACATGCACGAAATAAAAGTAGTAAAGAGGAGGGGGGATTGATTGGAGGGGGGTGAAGCTGCGAACGAGTCAGTCGTGATCAAAACACAGTTACTGCACCATAAAAGAAAGAAAGAAAGAAAGAAAGAAAGCGAGGATCATGAATTTCTCAGCCCATCTAGTGTGAATGTGTATGGAAATCCATTCCTGCCAGGCAGAGGAGGGAAAAATAACCTGATTTCCTCCTTAGCTGTTCCTGGCGCCAATTATGTCGAAATATTGATATTTAGTAGTAATGACTTATGTGCACAAAATGACTTAGCATCTCGAAATAATGACTTATGTGCCCAAAAATGACTTAGTATCTCGAAATAATGACTTATGTCCCCCAAAATGACTTAGTATCTCAAAATAATGACTTAATATCTCGAAATAATGACTTATGTTTCCAAAAAATGACTTAGTATTACGAAACAATGACTTATGTCCCCAAAAATAACTTAGTATCTCAAAATAATGACTTGTTTCCAAAAAAAGACTTAGTATCTCGGTTAGTATCTCGAAAAGGTCATATTACGAGATACTGAGTCAAAATTTTGACTTTTTTCCCTCTCCCGGGCGGGAATGAGCTTCCGTATGTATGTGCCAGTTCTCTAATAAAAAAGAGAAAAAATGGACTGTCTTTTCTCCACTGAAAAACATATAGCCTATGTGTGAGAGACGGAGACAGAGAGAGAGAGAGAGAGAGAGAGAGAGAGGGCAGAAATGTATAGTAAATCAGACACTGCACTCTGGTGCCAAGTTATTTGCTTTAAGGAATCTCCAAATAGGCTTAGATGTCTTTTTAAAAGTGCCCTTTTTCCTATTCAAAGCGGGGATTGGTCACACTTGATCTCATTTGCATGAGGCTGTCTATAAACCGCCCCGCCACTGCAGTTCTCTCCAGTTGCGCGTTTGAAAGCTTCGGGGGCGCGGGCACAGCAGTGCGCGCGCACAGAAGAGAGAGAGAGAGAGAGAGAGAGAGAGGGAGAGAGGGAGAGAGCGACAGAGACTTTTGCTTTTTTCTCCGCGCGTCCGGTGGACCTGATGTGACGGACGAGTATATCGGAACACTTAACTTGACAGGCGTCTATTGTTTTAGCGCATTTTCACTGTTGGCACACTTGGCTTTTATGATGGGAGGGAATCCAGGCAGCGCAGCCGCGTGGACGCTCGCTTTCACCTTTCTGTCACTGCCCGTCCTGCCGGCTCTCGCCGCGGGAAGGACCATGAAATACCAGACGTACGAAGAGGACGCTCCGTCCACTGTCATCGGAAACCTGGCCAAGGACATGGCGCTGACTCCCTCCGCGGGCTCCAAGACCAATTTCAGGATGATGAAACAGTTCAACGCTTCTTTTATCCGGCTGCGCGAGAGCGACGGGCAGCTCACTATCGGGGAGAGGATCGACAGAGAGAAAATCTGCAAGCACACGGTTCAGTGCCTCATCGCGTTTGATGTGGTGAGTTTCTCCAAAGAACAATTCAAACTGATACACGTTGAAGTGGAGGTAAAGGACATCAATGACAATTCCCCTGAGTTTCCCAGGAAGGAATCTACGCTGGAAATCTCTGAGAACACAGCGGTGGGCACGCGCATACCCCTGGATGTGGCTGTGGATGAAGACGTGGGCACAAACTACATCCAAAGCTACCAAATCTCAGTCAACAGCCACTTCACCATTGACATGCTGAGCAGAGCTGATGGGGTTAAATATGCGGAGCTGGTGCTAATGAAAGAACTGGACAGGGAGACGCAGGCGTCCTTCGTTCTGGAACTGGCCGCGACTGACGGAGGAAACCCGCCGAGGTCTGGCACCACGAAGATCAATGTCAAGGTGAAAGACTACAATGACAACAGCCCCATTTTTGACCGCAACCATTTCTCCATCGAAATACCTGAGGACGCACCGGTGGGATTCCTGCTGCTGGATCTGAACGCGGTCGATCCGGATGAGGGTTTGAACGGGGAAGTTGTGTATGGGTTCGGCAATCAAGTGCCCTCTGAGATCCGACAACTTTTCAAAGTGGACAGAAAAACAGGCCGCCTGACCCTGGAGAGTCAGATCGATTTTGAAAGCAAAACGACGTACGAGTTTGACGTCCAGGCGTCTGACCTGGGTCCCAACCCAAGCCCTCCAACCGTCTGCAAAATCATCGTCCAGGTGCAGGACGTGAACGACAACGCGCCTGAAATCACCATCACCCCAATGACCTCCATCACCGCAGGAATCGCACACATCACAGAGGCAGCTGCCAAGGACAGCTTTGTAGCTCTGATCAGCACCACGGACAGAGACTCGGGCGCCAATGGCCAGGTGCACTGCACACTGTATGGGCATGACCACTTCAAACTCCAGCAGGCTTACGAAGACAGCTATATGATTGTGACCACAGCCCCCCTTGACAGAGAAAAAATTGCAGAGTATAACTTAACTGTGGTGGCTGAAGACCTCGGCTCCCCGCCTTTCAGAACGATTACACAGTACACCATTAGGCTGAGCGACGAAAACGACAACGCCCCCATGTTTAGCAAACCCGTCTATGATGTTTCAATTGTGGAAAACAATGCACCGGGTGCATATATAACCACAGTGGTGGCCAGAGACTTGGACCTGGGGCAGAACAGTAAAATCAGCTATAAACTTGTAGACACTTATATTATGGGCTCACCCATATCAGCATTTGTCTCTCTGGACCCTGCCACTGGCTCCATCTATGCTCTCCGGAGTTTCAACTATGAAGTTTTAAAGCAGCTTGAGCTGCGAATTCAAGCAAGCGATGGCGGATCACCACAACTCCATGGAAGCGCAACAGTCAACCTAAGAATAGTCGATAAAAATGACAACGCTCCCATTATCACACAGCCAGCCCTCAATAACGGCTCTGCAGAAGTCCTCCTGCCCAAAGACGCCCCTTCAGGTTATGTGGTAACCCAGATAAATGCACGGGATGCCGACGAGGGTGTCAACGCAGAGCTGTCCTACAAAATCGCCACAGGTGAAGCCTCCGTCTTCTCCATCAACAGAGCCACTGGGGAGATCTACCTTAACCGTGAGCTGAACTATGAAGTTGACGAGAGCCTGAAAGTCACAGTGACCGTCAGCGACAATGGGAGACCTTCGCTGACTTCCACGGCCACCATCCGTTTCACCATCGTCGCCGGAGCGCCCCCCAATGACCGCAACATATTCAGACATGGCAGCGAAGATGATGAAGCCCACGAGTGGGACCTCTCCATCGTGATTATCGTTGTTCTGGCAGGGAGCTGCACGCTGCTGCTCTTAGCCATCATCGTAATAGCGACAAGCTGTAACAAGCGAAAGCTGGACAAGCGGCGAGATGGCTTTCATCCTGAAAAGGAGGATGGCATGAACCTGGAGGGGGGGAAGAACAATAGCGACCCTCTCATACCTGTTCACAGCGATGGCGTGTTTGACGTCCACCCATACTCCAACAAACCCAGTTTTACTGGTTCCATTCAGGCAAGCAGCGACATGTGCTGCAGTTCCGAAGATGGCACAGAGACTACCTGCGTCTATGAATCCGAAAACAAAAGCCGTGGAGCAAAACTGGAGGTAAGTCAACGCATACCAATTTATTTAAGCATGCGTTATTATAACTTCAGTTCAGGCTAACTGTGACTACTTTGGTGTAACTAATATGCTGTGTGTTTCTATTTATGTAGGGTTATTCAACTTTGCCTGGCTATGGCAAAGAGCCGGTGCGACCAATTACAATATGGAAAGGCAACTCCTACACCACCGTTTCAGCAAGAGACCCTCAGTTCAGCGGGAAAGACAGCGGAAAAGGAGACAGTGACTTCAACGACAGTGACTCAGACATCAGCGGTGATGGCCTGAAGAAAGATGGACACCAAAACAATGCTCAAAATGGTAAGACCAGAGTAGTTTGGTCAGAAAATGTTCTATGCTGTTAGATTCAGTTCAAAATCAGTGTTAGCTAAAGTGGCTAGTTCTGAATAAAAGTGATTAGCTACCATTTAGCATTGTACTTGTAACATTTTACTAACCAATGTTAGGATGCAAACACTATTAGCAACACAAGCCTAACATATTTGACTGAACTGTAGGCTCAAACTGTCTGCTGCAGATAGCCTGAGTGAAGCCTGTGGGCGTTAAATTAGCTGAAAACATGCTAACAAACTTTTTTAGTTGCCTTTCCAGTTTTGTGGGGGTGTAGGGACAAGTTTAGCTGAGATTTTTTGACCGAACCATTCCTGTAAATGACATGAACACTTCAGCTCAGCGAAGCCTGTAGGCGTTTATCGTGACTACAGTCGCTCTAACAAAAACATGCTAACATGCTCTTCTTCCTTGTGTTTTTTCCAGCTCTGTGGGCGTGTACCAGCGAGTGTAAGATCCTCGGCCACTCCGACCGTTGCTGGAGCCCAACCGCCGCCAGGGCGAGCAACAGCTCTGCAAAGACCGGCTCGCTTCCCAGAGACTCTCTCAGGAGGGAGAACTACTACCAGGCCCACATACCAAAAACGGTGGGCCTCCAGAGCGTCTACGAAAAGGTTCTGCACAGGGAATATGACTATGTGTTAGTGCCCCCACCCCAACCAGTCAGGGTACGAGAGATCAACGACGTCACCATCCCAGTGTACTCACCCACAACAACACGCTGTCCCACCAATGAAGTCTGAGAACCTAAACAGCCAGATAATAAGACTGTTAACGGCTGTCACTGACACTACACTCTCTACAGCAAGTGTTGAACATGTATAGGTATCAATAATGTTTGTGTATTTAAGAAAAAACGCATCTTTTCTGTCAGTATTGGTCTTTACGATGATTTTAAGCAATCATATGACTTTGTTGAAAATTATATGTATATTATGCAAGTTTTTTGTAAATACAGAGTCTATTTTTATAATATTATTCCTAAGTAAAACAAAAGATATTGCAGATGATATACTTTATTTTAAAAGCATGTTCCTTATTTAAATGCAGCCTAAGATTTTATGCTCCCAAACCCAGTTGATAGCCTACCTGTGTAAATTTAGGCCATCTGAATGCAAGATGTACCTTTTTGATCGATTTCTTTCACAATGTTATAAAAATAAACATTGAAAATCGATTTCTTTGCGCCTTTGTGAGACTCACTAAACTCATTTTCTCTGAGAGCGGGGTTGGGGACAGAGGATGGCGCTGTTTGCAAGTTTTGAGGGGAAGCACGTGTTGGTGCACCGTATGGGGCTGCAGTAATTAGGCTACACCAAAAACAGACCGCTTTCATTTTCACTGCGACCACGCAGACTGCTGTGTCTTAAATATAGCCTAAAATGTCAGCTCATATAGGCACCATCTGCCGTTTGGACTCTCAAAAGTGGGCTTTCGAGTTTTACACGTGTAGAGTCCATTGTTTATATATTTATTTACTCATTTTCCTCCGAACTAGCAGCCCGATAGACCCATCCGGGTGTATCATATAATTATGCGCACCTGCATTGTGCGCTGTGTCCATGCGGTGCGCCAACACCTCGCCCACACTGCCAGCCAGCAGCGGCTACGCAAGCCAGAGCTACTGAGCGCAAAGCGAACTCTCTCTCTCTCTCTCTCTCTCTCTCTTCCTCTCTCTCTCTCACGCACACGCATGCAGGGCCGTTTCTTGCTATAAGAGGTGTAAGTAGTTATTTAGGGCCCCTCAGACACGCGGAGGGGGTGTTGTGTAGTTTTTTTAGAAGTTTGTATCTTTAATTAACTTGAATAAAGTATTTATTTGTTTGTCAGACCTTCATACAGAATAACAATAAGTGAGGGAGGGCGGAGACCGCTTAGAGCCCCCAGAGTGTTTAGAAACAGCCCTCATCCCCTCACTCATCCACCCTCTCTCACTCTTTTACTCATTTCCCCTCTCACCCCCTCCTTCACTTACTCTTCTTCACTCATCCTCTCGCTCTCTAACTCTCTCTAACTCTTTCCTTCACTCATCCTCTCTCTTCCTCTCTCTAACTCTCCCCCCTCTCTGTCCTTCACTTACCCTCTCTCACTCACTATCCTTCTCTCACTCCCTCTCTTTCTAACTCTCTCTCTTTCTTTCTCTCGTTCACTCATCCTCTCTCTCTCCGTCTCTCTCTCTCTCCTTCACTCACCTTCCCTCTCTCACTCACTATCCTTCTCTCACTCCCTCTCTTTCTAACTCTCTCTTTCTTTCTCTCCTTCTCTCATCCTCTCTCATTCCCTTTCTCTCTAACTCTCTCTTTCGTACTCTCCTTCACTCATCCTCCCTCCCTCTCTCTAACTCTCTCTCTCCTTCATTCATCCTCTCTTTCTCTCTCTCGCTCTCCTTCACTCATCCTCTCTTTCTCTCTCTCTCTCATTTCCTCTCTTTCATTCACTGTCTTTCACTCATCCTGTTTCTCTCTCTCGTCCTCTCTCATCCACCATCCTTTTCTCTCTCTCTCTCCTTCACTCATCCTTCACTCTCTCCTTCTCTCATCCTCTCTCGCTTATTCACTATCTTTTTCTGTCTCTCTGCTTCACTCACCCTCTCTCTCTCCTTTTCTCATCCTTTTTTACTCATCCGCTCTCTCACACTCATTATCTCTATTTCTTGCTATCTGTTCCTCTCGCTCTTCTTTCTGTCTCTCTCTCTCTCACACACACACACATACATACACATCCTGACTCACCCACTCGCTCCCTCTCTTTTTATCTCTTTTACTCTTTGTTTATCTCTCGAGCTCACTCTTTCTGTTTCTCTCATACACACCTTCACTCAGTCACTCACTCACATCCATGCATGCTGATCTGTTCACTCCCACTCTCACCATATCACTATCTCACTCATTCTCTCTTTCTCTCTCAGCTCAACAGAGAGACTACAGTAAAAGTGAGACAGGTCACACGGGTGCGCGTGGGTTCGAAAATCACACGTATCACAAGTATAAGCGTGAAAGATAGACCGCTCAGTTCAGTGACCTTACGTGCTGGATATACGGTCCACAAGAGCAGAGCCATCAGCTGACACTCTGAATGAGCTACGGTGGTCAGTTATGCACTGCCACTCCTTCAACATGCAAAAAACGTCGTCCGAGTCCTTTTCCCCATTCACTCCATTCACCCAACGGTAATATTACACCCTCCCAGGCCCTCCCACCCGTCCTCAGACCAGCACTCAACTTTTTTTCCCTCGTCCTAAAAAAAGAGCAAGTGGCCAGCGAGACAGAAGTCCGTATCCAGCCATGGAGGCGACCTCTGAGAAAATCCCCATCGCCCTGGCCGGACCAGAGGACTTACAGCAGCTCATGCCGCCTGTAAGTAGTAACGTAAGCTTTAAACCGCTTTTCCAGTGTCTACGAATCTGATCTGGTCAGTGCGCCATGGCCGAGCTTATTGAGAGCGTATGATGTCCGTTCTGCACGGAACAGCCTTTTAATCTAAGCCCTCATATCTGATATATTTTCACTGCTGACCTCTGTGAATGTGCGCAGGCATACACTGCAGTGACCGTGAAGCCCTCCAGCTCTGCGCGCCTGCTGAAGATTGGAGTGGCCGCGTTGACCGTTGGAGCCGCGCTGCTGCTGTTCGGAGCCATCGGAGCTTTTTACTTTTGGAACGTCAACGACAAGCACGTAAGACACCTTGTCTCGCGCATTTCTACCCCACTGTGTTCCCCTTGAGCCCTCAAAGCTCATAAAGTAATGCTGCTCTCTCGGTGGGATTCATAGACGTGGACAAGTGCCTGCAGTCCACTGCTCTAGTGGTCTGCCTGAAGCCCAAGGGTCGAGAGGTGTGTAAGCAAAGAGTGCTGTAGAGTTGGGCTGTAAAATATCAGTCAGTTCTGTTTTAAAGTACGTTTAGACCTATTTGTCTAGAACCCTACTAAACTAGCCTATTAGTGGAACTTCTAAAAATAAAAAAGCACCTTTGTGGAGGTTCAGCTGTTCAGCACTGTATAAACTATCATTTGGAGCAGGTTTATTTTTAAAAGGCTATATATTTGCTCCATGCCATCTAAATGTTATGAACACGGGATGAGTGAGGGTTTCATTGGAACTGAGTTATATATTAGAGGCAACCAGGTATTTTTGATTTCTTATGATACATCACATGGATCCTGGTTCCAATGAAAGGAGCCCTTCATGTAACTCCCTCCTCCCACTGCAATTACAAACAGGCCCCCTCTCCATGGAAAAGGAAACATGGGATGGGCTTCATTCAGCAGGGCCAAAGCATCGTATTTGAAACATCTAGTTCTCTACCAAGTTTGGCTAAGAAGGTTGATCCATCCACTCATATATGCACTCTTGAAGTGACATGTCTACTCTTAAACCTTTTCCTTACTGTCGTTCTATTTCCATGTTTAAAACCCCACACAGAAATTGCTGACACAGCACCAGAGCCTCTCTAGGATTAGCGTGCAATGTGGGCCTACATAGACAGAACTGCGCAAAAGTCTTAGGCCATCTGAGGAAATGGGATGTAAAGCCATTTATCTGGGCAGTAAGCATTTATTTGTTTAAAAATATGTACAATACATTGTAAACAATATATTGTGCCAGCTTAATTTCCAAAGCTCTCCTCAAGGAAGCCCAGCATTTACTGTTACCATACAATATTGGCTACAGCTAATCAATTTTTCATTAAATTAAATTAGGCGCTGCTGATGAAGTTTAAGAAATCCATGCAGTGACTGGAGTTTGGCAAGAAGTCAGGAATCAAACCTGTGTTCTCCTAACTGCATTCTTCTAAGATTTATGTATTAAAATACATAAACGTTGCTTTACGTCCTTAAGAAAGAGCTTATTCTAGAGTTCTGTAGTTATATATAGAGCAATGACAACTTAAGTAAACATTTAAATGATTCTTTGCATTGTTTTGCAATGGAAAACCTGCGGTATATGGTTCTTAGTGGCACCAAAAAGGGTTCCACTATTGTTCATAGAAGTCATTTTTGTTACTATATAGAACTCTTTTTGCTAAGTGTGTACTAAAATTACTCACTATGTTCTTGTCAGTGTGACCTCATTCTGCATGCATCTTACAGGTGTACAATGTCCACTACACCATGAGTATCAATGGCAAGGTGGAGGAGGGCTCCATGGAGATTGACACAATGAACAACTTGGAGAGATTCACAACAGGAAGCGGAAATGACGAAGCCGTCGAGGTCCACGATTTCCAGATTGTAAGCCTTCCACTACAGTGCTAACTTTTTCCACTGCATGTAACCCTTTGAGTCAAAAGTCTGGATCCCATATTCAAGTGTGTAGAGGACATAACAGTACTGCTTAGGGACCCTGTGGAGTGGAATGCAGCTTTGGTCTTCAATAAATAGGGTTAATTAGACCCCGCCCTCATTCATCACAACACAACCGGTTGGCTGAAAAGCATTAACGAGGACAGACATTCCACCAATAAACTTAGAAACACATAAGAACTAGGTTGGTATAATAATTGTGCATCCAACTCTGTGCTTTCCAACTCTTAATTTCCCTGAAGTCCTCATTAAATCTACTATTATCTACTAAATTAGTTATGGTTTTAGATATATATTATTAACTTTTAAACTATTGAGCATAAGCCTTTAGATAAAATGTCTTCAAGAAAACTGAAAACCATACAAACTTTTGGCCTGTAGTCTCACTCTTGCCAAAATATTGCCAAACTCACATGTCATGCAGTTACTTTTTGCATTGACATGGACACAAGGGTGCAAACATTCTTTGGAGTGATGCCATTGGCAGAACCACTTTTGGTTGCTACAGAACCTTTCAATTGATGATTCTTCAAAGAAACTATTTTTTTAATGAGATGCAAATGTGAAGAACCTTTTTTTAAAAGTTTAAAGAACCTCTACAGAGGTTCTACATCAATTAAGGCTTTTCCGAGAGCCATATGTCTAAGCCAGGGTGCCCAATCCCAATCCTAGAGATCTACCACCCTGTAGAGTTCAGATCCAGCACACCTAGCTCTAATATTCAGATTCCCCTGAATCCCTACATTACCTGGATGAAGTTCTAGTGTTAGGGCAGGAAATATATTCTGCAGGAGCAGGGTTGGGCACCCCTGGCCTAAACCAAGAACTATAATCTTAAATAAACTCACTTCTTTAAATCGTGTCAGTCTGCCAATGAATCCAAAAAAGATCTCAATCTAGGAAAGGAAAAGGATATTTGGCCTGATCCAAGTCTTGAGCCCTCCTTGTCCCCATCTAACACAGGGAATTACTGGCATCCGCTTCGCTGGAGGAGAGAAGTGCTACATCAAGACCCAGGCCAAAGGTCACCTTCCTGACGTGGAGACTCTAAACAAGGAGTCACTGATGTTTGACCTGGTAAGTAGAGTTGCTACATTTCTCACAAACCTGCAGATTTTTCCCCTTTCATTCTCTTTCCTAGACATGCATAACTTGATAGGGTGGTCTCTGGTGTTCTGTCTCAACTGCAATGAGGAAATCATTTGTGAAGAATCTCCTAGCTAGTTCTGTTTTTAGAACCTCCCACCACCGGCAGCACCATCTAACTGCCAAAGCTGTGGTCAAATCTGAGTCTGTGACTGACAGCAGGAGCATGAACATGCATTGCAATTCTAGCCCTAACGCTTCATATGTAGATAACGGCCATGTGTGCCAGTCCTCTGAAATGAGAATGACTTGAGCATTTACACAGGGAAGATCAAAAAAGACCTACAGCCCCAAGATACGACTGGACCAGTAATGGGTTTGGATTTCCATGCCTCCATGTTCCATGTGGGTTTTTTTCCTGGGTGAAAGAGACATGTGAACAAATTGAAGTGATTGAGTGTGCACACGGCTATAGCTTTTGGCACAGTACGCCAGAGGATCCATAGCTAGTGATTCTGCCTGCGGCGCTTCCATCCGGTTTCAAACACGAACAAGTCCACAGCTCAGGAGACCCCTACAACAGGAGCTTACGGTTCTCTCTCTTTCTCTCTCCCTCTCTCTCTCTCTCTCTTTCTTTCTTTCTCTCCCTCTTTTTTCCACCCTTTTTCTGTGGGAGTGCTGCCAAGACCAATCTCCAAATTAGAGTGCTGATGCCCCCCTCACCTAACAGCTGCAGCATTCATTTTGCATCACACATTTAAAGACGTTTTCATAACGGCCGTGACTGTGAAGTTGTTCGCTGCCGAGCAAATTTCTTTCAAGCGCGGATCCATTTTTAAACGATTTAATGCAAATGGCCACTTGAATATTCATGCCATGTGTGTGTGTTTTGACGACGTGCTGGGCCGTGCAGATAAGGGTGGTCCTGTCAACAGCAATGCCTCACAGCGTTTTAGAGCTTTATGTGTGTGGTGGTGGGGAAAGTATGAAATGGATGAGAAACGCTCATTGTGAGCCACTAACACTGCCTTTGCATTGCTGCTTGGAACATCCATTTTGGACCTTCAAGACTGCTGGAAAAGAACATTATGCATAGCACTGAGGCGATGGTCAAATCTAAACCCCTTTGAACAAATCAGTGCTTCCTTAAAGGAATAGCTCATTCAATGTGGCTAATAAGGAATGCAGGCTAGGAGCCACCAATTAGCATGATGTCACATGCTATTTGGTGGCTAGCTGTTTGTATCCATTGTTAGCAACGTTAGCATTCTGGGTGAAACTATCCCTTTAAAGGCTTGGGGTGTAAATACAGAGACAGGCTAACCATTCCTTAAATGTTGACTTAAATGTTAAGCATTGCGTCTGTAAGTCTCATCACTTTGACAGAATTCATGATTTTACTTTTCCATGTTTTCGTTCATCACTACAATACGCAAATATATCATAAAACCATTGGAAATCCCTGAGGTGCCAACTAATGGCTAATTAACCCAGTCGCACTAGCATTATTGTATCTCTTACCTCAGTCAATGAAGAAAATCTTAAAGAAAGCAGCAATTCTATCTTTATTCAACACAAAATGGACACCAGAGACAACTTTTTTACCCTTTTAGCCAGAGAAAAGAACCCAATCTGAGGTAACATATCTAGATACCTATCTTGCTACTCAGCTACCTTGCTAACTTCATATTTTAGCTTGTTTTTAGCCTTCCTCTTTTGATGAGCTATTTCTGTTGTTTAATCCATTCACTTCATTGTTAAAATGATTGCTAGTTAAAATGACAGCTGCTACAGTTATTCAAGTGCAATACAATATTGGGCTTTCTAGCAGTAACATTACGTATTTGCTATGAAAACATTGCAAAACAGCCCAGCTCCAAAAATCCACCCCAAAGCAGTTGTAGTCTTTCAAAAGTTACTCCCACCCTCAAGATTTTCTAGTTTTTAAACCAGAATTTCTTACTCTAGAGACTATTGCAGCACTGTTGTAGGATGCAAGTAGGCGTGTTTACGACTAATGTAGTGATGGTTGCATTCTTCACATTGGCTGCAGTGTTCCTCTAATGGAGTCGTCTCAATGAATCAAGCCTCTTACATCAGTCATCTTGTTTTCATTGGAGGGTAGATGGGGAGACACCTTGGCTAAAACAGACAAACGTGTAATTAATCAAATGTATATTTGGATTCCCTCAGGAGGATGAGATCATGCCTGCCAAGTTCGAGGAGGAGTCTCTTATCTGGGTCGCGGCTGATCAGCCTCTCAAGGACAGCAGTTTCCTCAGCACTAAAATCCTGGACCTCTGTGGAGACCTGCCCATCTTCTGGCTGCGTCCCACATACCCCAATGGTAGAACAGCTATTCGCTGATATCCCTGCTCTTTCCCTTTGTCTACATACTTAATTTTCCTTTTTAGGGGATGAAACACCTTGGCTTGCAGCCATGCAGTGTGTATCTGTAATCCAGAAAAGCGAGGACATCTTATCACAGGACATTCTAATTGTACCCTTCAGTGCCCCCCCGTCACCTGACCACATTACGGTGGGCCCATAAATATTTAACGGGCAGTCTAGTCACTAGCTCATAACACAAATTACAAGACAACAGTGTTAAATTTCATCAGTCTGCATCGTGCACCATAATTGAGCTGAGGCTATTAGGCATGCAAGGTTAATTGCTTGAAAACAGCCCAGCTGAAACAACTGTGCATGTGTTAGACTCTCTCCAAAAAGCGCACTCGCTCAAAGGCCGTGCCGTACTGCGTGCCTGGAGAAAATGAATGGCTTGTATTAGAATACCTGTCTCTAAACAGAAAGAAAGGGCAATATCGTTGAAGTATCCCAGCCTGTTGTAAAGGGCATCAATATATATTCATGATGAGCCCATTTAGTCTTGCCAAGGTTATAACAGGGGGTACAGATACCACGCAGGACCAATTTGGGTTTATATTAAGAACTCTTGCTAAGGGTATTCATTCCTCAGATTGGTTTAAAATGAAAGAGATTACAGAATGCTCTTAACAGGCATTGACAACATTAGCATGGAGAAAAACCCTCACAACCCAGTAGCTAAGATCAATATAGATCTTAACTAAGATAAATATAGACAAATATGGACAAAGGCATTATCAGCACTACATATCTTCACTGCCAAAACAAAACCCCATCTTTAAAATGGCAGCTTTAGAGGGGAAGTACTTTCAATGTAAGTTAATGTAGCATAACTTTTTTTCCCAAGTAATTTTGGACCATTTCTATTGTTCCCATAATCATGAAATGTAAAAGGCAACTGGTATTTTCAAAATATATAAAAATCCAACAAAAAGTAGAGATACAAAGTGTTGTTTTGTCAGTGATGATATAAAAACTTGGTTCACTTGCCATTTTGAATAGTAAATGGCTATATTTGCACTGTAGATGTTGCGACCCCTGATTACTATCACGATCACTGTAAAAACAAATACATGAGTAAATAAATAAATAAGTAAATATATAAATATATAAATGACTCTTTAAGATTCTCTACAATGAACCATTTCACACCAAACCCCTCCGAATGACTCTGAAGGTATAAGGTAGGGCTGAACAAAATGCTAGTATTACGATTATTTTGCAATTGTGAGATGCCTTTATGCACTATTTTGACCATTCATTTTATTTTGAATTACATGAGTAACATGAAAACATGAATGGCACATAACATTGTGATTAGCCTTACTTGCATATTACAGACCTTGGTAATATCAGTTCAATACTGTGATGCAGTGTCAATATTGCGATGAACAGACAATATATCGTGCAGCCCTAGCACGAATATTATAGAGTGCTCTTAGCAGAGAGGCCTAGACTTTAACATTAGCATAAAGAAGCTTCATGTGTTGGATTAGCTCGCCTTTGTCAATAACGATATTCTTCAGGATGCAGAATCCCAGTAGTAGCCCTTGATCAGCACACTTAGCCTGACACATTTGACACATACGACTGCTATTCTGCTTGAATCCTGTCAACTGTTCTCCCCAGGTGGGCAGAAGAAGAGATCCGTGCCGAGGGCCAGACGACAGGCTGAAGAAGATGAGGAAGAGGAGCCGCCGTTCAACCCGGAGAACCCTTACCATGTGAGTGCCATTCAAATACCTGCTTTTGAGCTGTTGCCCAAGGCTATGCCGGGCTTATCCGCACCGTGGTAGAACCGCTTTGTACAGACAGAGAGAGATGGAGGGAGGAGGAGGAGGAGGAGGAGGGAGAGGGAGGGGATGGGCAACCGAGAGCGAGAGAGATGTAAAAATGAATTAACTTACATAAGTCACATGGGATTTAAATAAGCAGCACTGCATGATTGACAGTTGTAACGTGGCAGTGGCTGTACTGCCTGTAGCCATACTTAACATGGCAGTAATACAGTGCAATTTCAATAAAACTTGCATATCCATTTGGAATAACTGTCCATTCCAATCATAATCACCCTGACCCTCAAGGCTTGATTGCAGAGCGGCAACATATCAGGACTGTCAATTCAAAGCTAAACATCTGTGGCAAGCTCTCCAGTCGATATTTGTCTACATCAAGTGGGCACCAGCAAACACACTATTTTTACTACTATTTTTAGCAAGTAGTCCATGTTCTCTCACTCTGTGCTCTTTAAAAGGACTGTTTGGCAAAAATTGCATACATATTTATGCAATTTTCCCCTTAGTGCAAATGTGGTCAATCAGCCTGGACCCATTTGGTGTCTGCTTCTTTAGTTTTGCACTCAAACTATTAGCATCGTGCCTAAATCATGATGGACTTGTCTCAAACATATTTAATATCTCAAATAGACATGCTAATGTTTTCTGACACTGTATGACATACTGTTATCTGAAAAAGTAGACAAAACTAGAGACAAAATTCAGGCTTAATGATGGTTGCTACTACTGTTACTGCTATTACTGTAAACCCTCTGGCATCAATGAACACGCCTGCTTGTCAAATTCAATATCTCTATATATGTTTCTCTATCTTTGCAATAGTACAACACAGAAATACGGTTCAAACATGTCCTGAATCTGTAGAGTTACTCTTTCTATTCCATCAGATTGTGAGATCATATGTAATTTGCATGAGGTATGAGGCTATGAAGAGGGGTAGAGCTACACAATATTTGCCAGTGGACATTCAGAAAATCACTAAGGACTGACCCATCATGCCAGAAGCCCTTCATTCTTCATTCAGTCGACATTGGAGACACATGAAATGGCGTGCAACAGGTTTACAGCTGCTAAAATTGCTGCAGCAGTTTTGGAAAGTAGCAATTAAGATAGCGGAACATTTTGATATGAAACATTTAGGGGTTGTGTTGTATGCAAGCTTGATTTAGTGAATTTAAGAAGATAGGCGAAAATTGAAAAAACGCCCTTAGAACCCAGAGGGTTAAAGAAGCAAACTTCATACACCAAACATGTCTTGGCCGATCAATTACATTTGGGATAAGGGAAAATATGCAAATTTGACTTTTGGGCAGATTATCACATAAAAGCAAACTATAGCTTCAGGTTTTCTTTCAGCAGAATCAGTATAACCAAAAGCAGAGCTACATAACTGGTACAAATAATGATGCCTTGTCTTCCATACTGATTCCTGAGAAATACTGTTTTCACTACATTCCTTTAGATTACAAACTAAAAGTTGATGTGGCTTAAATCAGAAATGAGTGTGAGGGGCTAGAAGTGGATATATTTACAGTAAGACAAGTATTCACAAGAACGCGATACCTACAGTGAAGTATGAAGGTGGTAGTTTCATCATATGGGGCTGGTTCTCTGCAAATGCCACTGGGGCATTACATGTTATTGATGGAAACATGAGCGGAGCAATTTGATCTTATCAACCAAGAAGCTGAATCTGGGAAGGGGATGAACATTTCAACAAGACGACAACCCTAAACATACTGCCAATAACTTAAGAATCCCACTGAAAATTTATGGAGGATTTTGAAATTGTGAGTCCATCACAGGGACCCTCATAACCTTCTAAGACGGTTTGCTAAGAGGAAGTATCTGATACTTAGAAGTATCTGAATTCTTGTACTGACCACTTCAGTTTTGAACAAATATGTTTAAAACATTAAGCAACTGCCTTTAACTAAATAGTGTTCACTATTAGTATACCCTTGATCATGCATGTAACTTTATGTAACCGGACACCCCTATTGTCAAATAATACCAGACAACATGCGCAGCTGTGTGAGCAGCGACAGATGTTGGGGTCACTGCAAGAGGCCATGCTTGTCGCCCTTCGTCTATTCTCACAGGCTTCCTTTCAACCGAGACAGCATCCTTCTATTGACCCTGTCCCCTATTGTGTTAGCAGAGAGACTGCTCTGACTCCCCCTCCTGCCAAAAATCCCCCCCCAATCCAGTCTTCCAGTCTAATCCCTACTCCCCTCTGTTCCCTCAAACTGAAAAACCAAAAGAGAAAGGAAACTGGGGCACATACATATTTACTTCAATACAACTCAAACACATCACGCACCACCTGAAACGTCTCAGAAGTGCAGAGATTTGTTACCGATTTAAGTTTCAGCAGAAAAAATTTAGCTGTAGAGCCCAAACTGCACACCTGAAGACACCATGGAATAGTTCAGCAAAAAAACAAACATACACAACTTTCCCCTTACTTTTTTATTATATAGTTGATCAGTCAAGACATGTTTGGTGTCCAAGGTTTTGCACTGGAGCTACTAATGTAGCTAACAGGCATTAGTAGTGTATAGACTACAAATTAGCCTTCTAAATATAATTCAGTAAAAGTATGGCATAGTTAAAACAGTAGTATCAATCATCTTGAAGCGTCTGATTCATCCGTATTTTTGCCCATTTTCATAGACAAAAGAATGTCATACAGTGTCAGAAAGCACACAAGTAAGTCTATTTGGGAGTCTTTAACAGCTCCACACAGTTTGAGCTAGGTGTAATGATTTAGACATGCAGGTTTGACTAATTGGTGGTGAATAGGCTTCCATTACTTGTTCCTGCTCCAGTTCAAAAATAAAGGAGCAAACTTCATACAGTGAACGAAATGAGCTTGTTTTTATGATAAAAGACATCAAATTAAGCTTTCTGAACATGGACTCTGTCATGGAGTAGATCCCCTCTTGTCACTGGGTTGGTACCCTCAAGGGTAAGTCTTTAGTATCTTTAGTTAGCGAACATATTTGTACCATATTCCATTGCAATTAATTTTTTTAAGTTGCAGTGACTCTACACACCCTGTCTTGACACTTGGCTTTTTATTTAATTTTTCTGTGTTACAAAAGTAGGTTATGAAAAAATTCATATCCATACTTTTCCTCTGGAAAAACCTCAAGGTACACAGTTGGACTTTTTTTTTTTGTTTTTCCCAATTTTCTCCTATCTGATTCCACCCACTAGTTAGGACTCCCCCGGTCACATGATACTACCAGCGCTAGGAGGCGAAAGCTGCATCTGAGACCTGCATCTTTTCAAACTGCCACTAACATGTCATTGGACAGCTGAACATGCTCGGAGGAGAACACTAACCGCCAGTTCTGTTACATCAGCTAACAAACGCCTGCGCTGACTAGCATCGTGCTGAGTGATGGTGAGAAAAAAGGGGGCCATCCTACCCACCCAGAGAGCGGATGGCTGTAGCATCACCAGGAACTGAACTTGCGATCTACTGATGATAGGGCCAACACAGTTGTGCCACTCAGGTCCCCCACATTTGGACCTTAAAACCATTGTTGTACCCAAAGGATACTTTTACAATGTTTACCTACACAGTACCTTAAAGGCTCCCAAGTGGTGCAGCTGTTTAAGGTTTTGCTGCATTGTCTTAAGTTCGAACCCCGATAATGCTGGGAGTCCAAGAAAGCATTAACTGGCCCTGATTAACTGCACAGTACACTGTCAAAAAAGGTGTCTGATCACCATAGTACAAACAATGAAAATGTTCCCTTAAAGATACAGCAATGGTCTTAAGGTCTGATTGAGTACCTTAAATAAGTTTAAGGTACATTACATTCACTTTCTCAGAGAAAAGGTGCATGTCTTCAGAACTAAAGGTTTTAAAATAGAAGAATTAAATAAAAAGACTGGAGTCAAGACAGAGTGTATGGAATCAGTGCAACTTCAAAAATATAACTATAACAGAATATGGAACAATTATGTTCCTTAACTAAAGGTACTGAAGACGTACTCCTGAGGGTACCACCCCAGCGGCAGACAATCATACAAGGTCCCACTCAGTCACAGTGTATGTGAAATGTTGAATAAAAAGAAAACAAACACAGCACTCATATTTTTGATAGCATTTTTAAAAAGTGGCAACACTCTTTTGCAACTTCAAAAATATGAAAACTCAATGCAAAATATATCTGCTACAGGACATGATACAATGTTCTCAACTAAAAGTACTGAAGACGTACCCTTGAGGTAGTTTTGGAGAGTGCGCCAGTTAAAAGTTTATACACACCTAACTGAATATGCATTTTTCATCATGGTAAGTTTGGATCCTGACAATGCAAGACAGCATGATTTATTAAAATAAAGGTTTCAAAGAGGCTCCCAAGTGGTTGTTTAAGGGTTTTCCGCCCTGTCAGTTTGAATCGTGACAATTCCGGGAGTAAAAGAACGCATAATTGGCCCTGATTAACTGCATATATTGCTACACAGTATGCGAAATGTTGAATAATGATTTAAAAAAAAACTCACTGCTCAAAAACTTTGTTGAACAAATGGTTTTTGAAAGCATTTTTCAGAAGTGGCACTAACGTTTTGCTGGTTCCAACTTATGAAGCTCAATTTTAAATTAAATTAAATATCGCAGTACATACCATGTATTGTGAAAATGTCTACATGTATCAAGGTAATGTATTTTCACCATATCACCCACCCCTACTTTCAACCTGTCTTGGCTCACTGTCTACATTTGTAGAGACAACTGTGTAAATTAGTCTTTTTGCACCAGTTCCTTCCTTTATCCCCTTACAAAGCCAGGGCCAACCAGTGGGCCCAAAGTTTTATTACACACTTCTATAACCTAAAAATAGCTCAACTAGTTTGCAGTGAAGTCTCTGTAGTTACTGAATAATAAGCCTTAGTATGTAATAAGTCTGGGATTCTAAGGGGTCAACATGAGATCAGGTGTAAAATGTCTGTTTTTGTATGGGACTGTTAATATGCTCAATGTTTTTCTCCCCTGCATCTGTTTCAGCGTATTGAGGGCGAAGAGGGCTCCATGACCTTCGACCCCATGCTGGACCACACTGGCGTGTGCTGTACGGAATGCCGTCGGAGCTACACTCAGTGCCATCGCATATGCGAGCCCCTGGGCGGCTACCAACCATGGCCGTACAACTACCATGGCTGTAGAGTGGTCTGCCGAGTGATCATGCCATGCCGCTGGTGGGTGGCTCGTATCATGGGCCTCGTCTAAGATCTTCGCAGTGAAGTTACTTGCAAAGAACGGCAGTTTCCAACAGCACCGGAAACTGAGCAAGTCTACATGTTAGGACAGCTCTCCATACCACTGCTGAGCTGTATTTATTATGCCTTGTATTGAATTATGTCAACGCCATTGAGGGACAGCGCAAAAAAGACAGTCCATGTGCGGTACACTGTAAGAAAGTACATGCCAGTTTATATTCTCAAAGTTCAGCATCAAAAATATGAATATTGTATATTAAAGACAGCTATGTTTTCCATTGACTGAATAGAAAAGCAAATGTAAAAAAATGTGGAGAAAAGGAAATGATTCTTTTTGCCCTTTCTTTCGATGTAAATACGTGTAATAATTTGCATGCCTTCAGAGGGCAGAGCACAAAGCAGCACAAAGCATAAATGCCCACATGAGATATTGAACATCAGCTTTGTAGCTTTGAAACCAGCCCATTTTCTCTGGATATTGCTTTTCATGTGATATAAAAAAAAAGGATAATTGACATTGGTTTTTGGACTTGTATTGGTGCTTTTAAAGTGCATCGCATAAAGCCAAAGTGTAATAAAGGTCTTTTTCTATAGCAGAGGCATCATACGTTATATATATTTTTGTTGTTTTCATTGTTGCTTTCATTGGTGAACACCAAACACTGTTTTAAAAAGAAGGAATATCACTAGGGGTTAATAAACAAGACTGAATCTTTTTATATATATATATATATATATACTGCTTTCATGGTCTGAGATCTTAGCTATAATGCAAATGCCTGAGCTCCTTTTGATGTCTGGCAGAGGAGCTTTAAGCGAGGGAGAAAATGACTGTTAGAGTTTAAACTGGAGCCGTAAAACTCGCCTGTTTGATCAGCTTCAGAGATGAAACGTGTGCCATGAATTTATCATTTAACCCATTATCAAAGAAAGATCTTCTCTTCCTCCCCCTCCTCATCTGTTTTTCTTCAAACAGTCATTTGAACTGTTTACAGTACATAACTACGGTGTACCTCACCCCCCAGTCTAAACAGTTTGATATCAAGGTTAAACATTTTTGTTCTCGGGGGTGTTACTTGGTGGGGCAATCAAATATCAGGAAATTCCTGATACCAACTGATGCTAACTGCTAACCCACTACACTCTTATTCTACGCTTTCATGTTTGGCCCACTCATAATGTTTGTGTGGGCTTATGGACCCAGTACAGTCATAATTCATTTTACATGACAGTTTTCCATTCTCTATTTATATCTTAGACATAAACAGGCTGTCTCATTAAGACTGGTATATGTAAATCACCTCTGTATTGTGCCTCATTTACAAAGCATATGTAACTTCAGTGTGAACAGTAGGGCTAAGCTGTTGTAGGCCGAATAGGCAGATATATGTAAATGGCTGGCATTACAAGGTCAATGACAGCGTAGTTTCCATACAGTTGTTTTCAAAAGTTTTTAAATTGCATATATTTTTTTTTTTTGAGTAGTAAACACAGCCTCTGCAGCAAATGATTTTAAACAATAACATTTTATATAAATGTTAATGCACAGTTACTTTATGTTTGATTAAATTAAAATATAGTCATTGTGGCATGTGCAAAAACTTGGACACAATCCTGAGTCTTTAGGAGTCCTAATGGCGGGTAATGATGGACCTGACTAACAAGGACCCTCCTTGAATAGGGGGGGTTTAAGTTAATGCTATATAACTGTTTAAGTTAATGCTATATTTTCACAACAGCTGCTTTGTGGGCGCGCTGCTAAAACACACACGGGTTGAGATTCAAAGAGTGCAGAGATATAGAGGCCAGTGGCCTGTTGCACCAGGCTAAATTCAAACACAGGCTAGTTGTACCATAAGTTCATGTTTATGCATTACTAAATCAGATCAAGTTGCACTACACAAACTAGTTTTAATGTTGAGCTTAGTAGCTACCAAATATTTACACCTCCCCCTCAGCAGGTGGAAGTTTTGGGGAAACGATCAGAAACCACATACAAAGCACAAAAAGAACCAAAACAGAACTTCTTGGTTAACTAAGCACTGAGCATGAAGCTAAACACCCACAGCTTCAGCTCAGTGAGACTCAGCAGCTGCACAAACGGCTAAACTGAGGCTGCTGTTGTGTCAGTTAGCCAGAAACCGTCGTTTAAAGGGCTCCGTATTTTGGTTTTCTCAGGAAAATATTACCGATTAGACAGAAAATGGCTCTAGATAATTAGTTTTATTCAGTTTTAAGTCCACTAAGGACTTAAGGCTTTAAGGCCAGACTTAAACTTACGCAAAACCACTTCTGAACCCCAAAGCAGCCTAATACCGCTTTAAAACTGAATCTAACGTAATAAAAACGTTTTATCGTTATATCTCCCGCTCAGTGCGCGTGACTGTGGACGGTTACCGCGCCACATATCAACAATCTGATTGGTCGCCGCTCAGCTAATTTGCATAAGGTTCGTCCAGAATGAGAGAGGCCTGATGCGTCAGTTATGTGTACATACTGTCGTCTCTCGCCTCGTTTTAGTGCATTACTACACGTTCGGTTTGATGTAAGCTAACAAAAAAAAAATCAAATGGAAAAAAGGCAATACTTTACATGACGTCATCGTTGACGTCACGTATATACTCTCTTCCCGCGTATAAACACCTTCAGGGGTCCCTGAGGTAAAAGAGCGGAGAGAGACAGAGAGATGGCAGAAAGAAGACAGACAAATTCCGACCCGTTTTTTTTTCAGGAAACAGGTGAGCCTAAAGTCACAAACTGTAAATATGTCGTAGTAACGCGAGCTAAAGTTAGCTAGGCTAGCTAGCTAGCGATTAGCTACACTTGTAACGAACACGAGCTGATAAACAAGCACAGGATTCGCTTCAAGTACGATTTTTAAACAACTAATGTATCAGATAGTGAAGTTCAGCCTCAGCCCAGCAGCTAACCTGTAAAACACACACAGTTCCAGAAGCACAAGTCCCAGAGGGAGAGAGAGAGAGCAGCACCTCTTCAGTTACTGATGGAGCTGAAGACATGAGACAAGCTGAGCTCACCAAAGTAGGTAGGCAGCTAGCAGGTAACTTCCAAACAACCCCTTTGTTGAGCAGTTATAGTAAGACTAATGATAGAAAGCACACTTACCTTGTTGATTGTCAGTCGTTTAACCCTTAAGTGCACACCAACCTACCACATAAAGAGATACAGCACGTTAAATATGTATGTATATATATATATATATATATATATATATAATATATATATATATATAGGTTATATATTTTACATGCTGTATCTCTTTATGTGGTAGGTTGGTGTGCATTTAAGGGTTAAATGGCAATCAACAAGGTAAGTGTGCTTATAGAACCATTGTCTTTGCTCAAGAACCCTTGACCTTTTGAAAGAGTGATAGGGACACATGGTTGCTGTGCTTAAATCTTCAAGTAGCTAGGAGAGAGTGACCTGCCACTAGAACAGTGTACAAAAAACTCTAAATACAATCGACTTTGCTGCCACGCCAAATCTAATTAGCTTATAAGGTTTCACCTCATCCCTGTAAAATTCCTCTTCGCTCAATCAGTAACTTCAGCATTCAGCAGGCAAGTAACTGTGCTCATGATGTAGTATAAGCTGGATCAGCTATCAAGTTGAAGTGCTGTCTAGTAGTGATGGAAGTTGATTCCAAAATAATTGGTTCTTCAACACCAACTCGCCTAGGACTCGTGATCGACTCTTGGCGAGTCCAAATGCTTGGAGTCGACTCTCTGTCGACACTACGTTGTGTTTCATCTTAATTGGTTCGAGGGACAGTTTGACGGAGGCGTGTGTAATGCAGTAAAGAATTGAGTTTGAATAGTTACTTTGTTTAATTATCAGCTTTAAACTGTTCCAGCACTGCTCATCGGCTGCTGTGAGCACAAACTCTGCTCACAGAAACGTTTTTGATTTGCCTGCGTCTACGTGGCACCACTCTGCACCCTAACGCTATATTTTCTTCATGGTTAGGGTTGCAATAAGCAACGATTAGAAGCTGTACTTGATTCCTTTTCAAACAGTTGAAAAAGACTTTGGAAATGTTTCTTTTCAAAGAATTATGATTTTCTCAGTACATCACCTCAAATTTACTCTTGCCCCTCATTATGTAAAGCTATCTGATGATCAAACGTATTGAAACATTAGTCAGCTGTAATCATTTGTCAAGCTTCCTGATACTGCTTGGTATATCACTATGATCTGTATTCCAAAAACTGGGTAAACTATGTTTAGGATGGTTTAGTCTCTACTGTATTCCTTTATCACAGGTTCTGGTGCTGTCTTGGCTTTAAATTAAGTGGATTTGAAGAGTCGACTCCATCGATTCCAGTGGCTTGAGTCAACTCCAGAAAACCCAAAGTCGTGCATCACTACTGTCTAGTGCCCAGTGCCGGAGTGGGTAATTGCAAGAGTTGGGAGAATTCTTGGTGGGCTGCAAGTGTTTTGGGCCGCTTACTCCGAGGTACTGAAAAAATTCATGCATATAAACACAAGAAAGCTCAGACAAACTCTAAATTTTACAAGTGTATTTCTGTAGTAAAAATAGTAAAATTGAGGGGTTAAACCAGTGGCCCCCACATGATGTAGTACAGCCCTGGTTTGCTGATTGTAACTTGTACAGCTGATAGAGATTAGATAAAGCTAAAGATAGCTTCTTCAGCTTGTGTGTAACTACTGCACTATTTAAGATGGAATGGAAATTCCAAAAAGAAGCTAACATTAGCCTCGAGAGATTATCAAATTAAGCATGACAATGTGGTGCTGGCTAACACAGCAGACAGTGCTTCAAGGAGTTTATCACTGTTTTCATAAAATGGACAGCAGCAGCAAGAACTGCAGAAAACCGTGATGAAAAAGCTAGTTACGGAGGATGAGGACATATCTGAGTAGGTGGGCACCAAGAAACGTTGACAGGGCGTCAACGTGCTTAGCTAACGTTAGGGTCGTTTGTAGCGTATTGTCTGTCATGGTTGTCACATTTAAGACAAAAACGTCTGTCGGTTTTCATTTTATCATTATCTAGCCACCTTGTTTATCTTAGTAGCATAATAAATAATGAATAAGAGACTTTACAGTTGGAGTTTAAGGTGGGCTGGTCTGCATTATAAAACTCCCGGTCTGAAACCAAGTCCCACTCCGGCCACCAGACCAAGTGCACCAAAACAATGGTCTCTGCGCTGAGCAAACTATGAATGAATCAAATCCCATATGTGTAAAAATATGTGTTTGATTGGATAAAAAGAAGCGGTGTAAATGTCATAAGAAATACTAACATATGAAAATGCTTGGATTCCTAAATTAACTAAATTATTTGAAAACAATTATTTGTCACCTGGACAGGCAACCAAAAACCTGTACCATCCAGGGAAATCCAAACCTAATAAATATTCAGCAGTACAGCTCTGGCTAGCCTTCTAACCTAACTGAAAACAAATTTTAAAGAAGAATTTCAAATAAGAATTAAATGTCCAACCAAATTTTAATGAAATTGATTGTGTTTATAAGGTTAGAGTTGAAAGAAGAATAAAAACCAGTGTTTCTTCGTTTTATTACATTATGCCTTTGAAAGCTCAGCATTTCTTTGGCAAATTTGTTGCCTTTTTCACTATTTCACTTAATATTTGGTGGGTCACAGAGCATACATCACCTCTACATTGGGGGAATTGGCATGAAACGGTTTGGGACCCCTTGATTTAGTAGAACACACAGCACTGTAGCTATGTGTTTGAGAGCTGGTGTTTCAGGAGGCTTATCAGACCCATCGCAGTTAATGTTGAAGCTTAGTTGGTTGATGACAGGCTCCCTGTGGGTGCTTTGATTTCCTCCCACAGTCCAAAGACATTAGAGATGCTAAATTGCCTATAGGTGTGAACATGTATGTGTATACATAGTCCTCAAGGTCTGGCTGTGTACCTTAAATGAGTTTAAAGTTGCACTACATTCACTTTCACAGGGGATATGTGCATTTTTGTATATTGTCATAACGTCACTTTTTAAATTAGGTAAATAACATATGCAATTAAAAAATGTAATTGCTATGACATACAGTACAACTGCGTTTTCTAACTACAGATACTGAAAATGTACCCTTAGGATTACCACTCCAATCATGGCACTTGCACCCTAAGTAGTTTTTTCCTGGGAGTACAATTCAAAAGTTTGGATTCCTAAATGGATATCTGTATGTATTTTGTATAAATATGGATTTTTCATAGACACATTTTGATCTGAATGCTCATGCTGAAATGGAAATTAAATTTGTTTTTGCAACAAATACAAATAGTGAAGTTGATTGTGGTATACAAAAATATAAGCCCACAACATGGTTTTCAGCAACATCTTGGCATACATTCATCTTCTTCAGTCTTGTCATCTCAGATGCCTCATCATGAAGCTGCTGAGAAAGCCAGCAGTATGTAAAGCTGCATCAAGACTAAAGTGACTAGATTATTTTAAAGTTAAAATGGACATTTTGTCTCTGCATTATTTTATCTGTTACTTTATAGTTTGGATGTATTAACTATTATTCAGAAAATATGAAAAATGGTAAAAATAAAGATGACTGAGTCTGTTTCCAAACCTTTGACGGATCATGAATGTACTCAGCGTAAGCTTTGCATTACATATTCCAAGTGTTTTCAAGAGGATGCCTGAAATCTTGTGCCGGAATAGGGCTGAGGCTTAAACCGTCATGAATATGGAAAGAAATGGAGAACTGCTGTTTCGAGACCAAGAAAAATTTATTTACAGTGCGTCCATAATCATGTTCAGGAAAGCATGACCCCTCAAATACATCATAAAAATGGCTAAAATGTATCTTGAGGCACAGGTGCTTGAGAAGTGAAAACATAGCATGTTGTATCTCTCCACCACCGAACAGAAGACTGAATAATGACCAAAATAAAAACTGTTCAATAAGGATTTTTTTTTTTTTTAAATGTACGAGATGTTCAAAAAGAATTCAACCAGTCTCCACATTGCAGACATGGAGATCTACTTTCCTGCAGAGTTTTGTTCCAACCTGCATCTAACAAGCCATCTTAACTGATACAAATGTATCTGATCCAGGTAACTTAACAGGAAGTTCTTTATCTGGAGAAGGTTGTGGTTGCAATTAGACTCTGCAGGAAGATGGATCTCCAAGACCAGGGTCATGACCACTGCTGTAGACTGTTGAAACATGGCAACAAAAAGCATTCATGAGAGCAGGAGTGGTGCTTCTGAAACATTTAGGGGCAGGTTCTCAGACATAGATAAAGAGTAGCTTTCAGAGCCAATTGTAATGTTCCATTTCATAATTCACTCTCATTGAGAGACAAGGCCTAATTAGTAACAAACAACTGCCCATGGAAACTATAACTGTTTCATTAATCCAAGTGTATACTTGTGTCTGAGAGACTGGCCAAACGTGAACAAGAAAGGACAGAGTGAAGGGAAAGACAGGGCCATGTTGTAGCAGTCGATGGTGTTGTTTAGCTTTCCATTAATATTGCTTCCATTCCATATCGTCGGGGGGATTCACGTCTACTTTCCGTCTGCCAACATCTGACCAGTTAGTACTGAGAACAGTGCCTCCAGATTCCATCTGTGTAGATTGAAGAGTGACAAAGATTCAGCAAACTACAGACCCTGTTTTAAAGCATGTCATTTTCTTGAGGATGCAACAGAAGGATTTAAAGTGAAAACTGAAACTCATTGTGCTATAATTGTCATAAGAAATAAGTAATTCCAGTTCCACAGCGTACTCTTTGGAACGAAAGCACATGGTTTTTTCATAAATAAAGCACGAGAGAGTGATAGAATTGGACCAGCACATAAATTAATTTTCATTTTCCCAGAGGGAGTTGAGCAAAGCTTCCACTGTGATCGCAAATACGCTCGTCATATTCTACTTAATGTTCATTAAATCGTAATAATTTGGTCTGGAGGGTAATGTCCCAGCCTGTCGTTCCAGATCTCACACATGAGTTCCATTAAAAATGTAGTCAGAAGATACAACGAAAATTGGCAGAAAATGTTCACATATACCGAGAGGAAAAGCTCAAAAAGTCATTTAAAAAGAATATACTTAGAGGGGAATTCCACAGATTTTTCTAAATTTCTGCATAATTAAATCCTTAGCTAACAGAGTCAATTATAGCATTTTGATTTAAAATCCTCCGTTCTAGAGAAACTCAGTCAGAACTGTTCACAGTGGTGGTGACAGGAACCAGACATCTGAATTTTTTTTTTTTCCCCATGTTGTTAAACTGTAACACTCAAACGTACACACTCCTACCAGATGTGAGTTTCATCATACAGATAGGCCAAAAATGAAAGTGCTGAATAACAAAACTCAGTGAAATTTGTGTGCTCATTTTATGACCAAATTTGATTGCATGCAACTTGATGAATAAAGGCCAGTGTCCACCTGTCATGCACTTTAATGCATGCAGCACACTAGCACTGCCACGACAGTAAGGTGGAAGGCTGCACTGATCTATGCACAGTTTCATGCCAAATTCACAATTAATAAATCACTACTTAAATGTACGTTTTCACACTGGATCATTTTCAGATCCGTGCATACGAATGTTTTATGAATAAGGTCCCTGGTTCCCATTACCACTGTAAAGAAGCTGGAGTCAGTAAGTTTCTATGCACCAAATTCACATTAAACCACTCTGTATGACTTTGTTTACATCCCAGCCCCTGAATTATGAAGTAATTTCTAAAAAAGCCAATCAAATTCCCCTTCAGTATCATTGCCCACCTATTTTAACATATAGCAACTCTTATTATCTGTTATTGTTGGAACATACTTGGCAAACTAGTTCCTAAAGAGTGCTTTTGTTACTACAGCATGAGAGACACTCATGTAATTAAGGGGTACTTTTATTCCAACTAAGCACTTACGAAAGACTTGTTCATGGCCCGCTTGACCTCATCCGAGCCGTCTGAGTAGATCTGCTGGAACAGCTTGTTCAGTGCCGCGTCTCCCTCTAGATTCTCATTCTTCTCTTCCTCCTTAATATCGCCCACCAACTTGTCCCACTTGCGGGTGTAGTGGGAGGATGACGGGTACTGGTCTGAAAAAAGAAAGGGAAGAACAGAGGGAGAGGGGAAATCAGGGAGAAGCCTCAGACAGACAGGTTGGCTTAATGACACATGGGAAATTGCCAGCCCGACTTTGTTTGCGAAGAGCAAATATGTGCTTTTGATACTGACTCGGAGAGGGAGCGAAGTGCTTCATGTTGGAAAGGGTGCCTTCTCCTTCCAGCTTCTCCCACCGGATGGCTTCCGTCTTCTTCATCTTAATCTCGACCTGAAGGAGGTGGGCGGGTGGTTGGGGGGGAAGGGAGGTTGGGTAGAGAGGGAGACAATGAGCTATTCTGACAGGGGCACATGCCACAGAAGCAGCAGGGCACACAGGAGCTGTGGAACACCACCCCCGTTCCCCTTCTATAGCTCAACTGAGCTTGCAAAGGAGGGAAGCGCAACACTGAGCAGAAAACTGCAGGGAGAGGGTTCAGATGTCGACACAATTTAAAGATATTTCTGCACAGCTTCCTGATAGGGAATGTTTCTTTCATGAAGGTTAGCACGAGCTGTGATACTGACATTTGGGAATCCGTCCTGGGGAGCGGGGTTGTGCAGGGGTCAATGCAGGAAATAAGGGCAGTTGTACGGTTGCACAAAATGGTTATGGTGAGGGAGAAAAAGAAATAATAAAAGATATCTCTCTTAAATCTCTCGGCGCAGGCCCTGACACGCGCTCATTTCATTCCGAGCAATTTAGCAGTCAATACCGCTTGATCAAGACAGGCACTTACAGCAGTCTGACAGAATGGCATTATCATCAAGCGCTTGTCCTTTAAGATGGAGAATGAAAATATAAATGGGACCAAATTGAAGTCAGTGTTACTGACGCAGCTAAAGCATCAAAGGGCCTTAAATATTGATTTAAAAGGAGGCAATCGTGCTGTAAATTAAAACCCTCGGCATAGTGAGACAGTCCGTGAGAATGTGCGAAAGCATGGAGCAAGAAATTGAGGCAGACACGCAAGTGTGATGGAGGGAATGGAAGAAGGGAGCAAAAGAGTAGAACAGCTAGCGAACATTTTTACGCCTCTCCTGCTTTTCACAGTTTCAAGCCGAGCGGTTACATGAGGCAGATGATAACTTGTGGGGCCTGGCTGTCCCCCCCCACCCACTCCCTCTTCTCTCTTTCTCTGGGCTATACAACATTAATCTCCCCCTACATCTGCTGAGACTGGGTGTAAGGGGAGGTGACAGGCACGGCACGACTGCTGAGATTTCTGACGGGCATCCACGAAGCTTCCTGACAGTGCCATTAAGACCCTGAGGGGTGGCAGAAAAACCCCACCATGCCACCTAAAAAACTCCCTGCCTGTCACCGTCACAGCCATTAAGTGAGCGGGTGGCCATCCCTGGCATGTCACGTATCCTCGTCTGAGCTTCTTAAACTCACAACAACCCCCAAAATACCAAAAAGCAATTGAGGGAGGGGTGGAAGGGAGAGAGAGGGAGAGGGAGAGAAAGAGAGAGCACATGCCGACGACTGGAATGGTGCACTGGCTTGGATTATGAGGCGTCTCGTTAAAAGAAATAAATAAACCAGTAGACGGTGACAGGCGTGGAAATTAAAAAGGGATGCTGTTGCTTATTTGTTTGCGAGGGGAAAATGACTCGCCGGGGTTGCAGTGTGCAAAGCAGCATTTCAGATCATGTCCCCTTTCTATCCTATCCCCATCCATCCTATCCAATAAGGCAGCTGGTAATTGGTTCCTTGTCATCCTGCCATCCCGACGGGCATGGCAAGCAAGGTCAGCCACCTCTCTCTGCAAAAGTGGAGAGAAGAGAATCTGTGGGCTTTTTTCTGGGTCACAGAGGGCAAGTTTATTGAGTTTACTACAAAGATAATAGCGCCGAGTTAAAGGCTTCATGCAAAAAGGACAAGGCTTGATTTGAGAGGGCTTGATTTGTTTATCCCAATCTCGACGAATGCCTGCGAGAAAGCTCCCAAAACGCACTTGTATATAAACACACTCGTATGAGAAATTGCACCCAAGAACCCAAGGATAAAAAAAAAAAGGATGTTGGCATTAACAAGATTAAGTGCAAAATTCCAAGTTTTGACATTCTAATTCACCTCCTACCGGAGAGCAGCCTTAGGCTCTCTGCTTTTCAGAGAGTAAAAATCCTATTATTTGCCAACTCAGACTTCCATGTTGACATTTCATTTGAGGCCATGTTGGAGCGAGAGTGAAAACCCAACCTGAGGTGCTTTGGTTTAAAAAAAAAAAGAAAAAACAGCTTTTGCTTTAAGAGGCTGGTGCTTCCATCCATCTCTAAATTCCTGAGTGCCAGCAAGCCATTGAGTTAGATCAAGGACTAATTACACAGTGCATACACACGACAACACATCATTCACTGTTCACTGCCCCCAAAACCTGGATCAGCACCAAAGTCTGGCACTCTGAAGCCCTTCGATGAAGTCAGATTGCTCTCTGTATTCAAAGTCTTTGGGACGTTCAAGTACCTGGGCGCCCATCCTAAAAGATAAAAGTAGCTTTAATGAGAATATTTTGGTTGTAGATAATGAATTAACATCTCTGAGTTTTTTTCCTACAACATTTTTGTCAAACTACAGAGGATTCAGAGGATTTACTCAAAATTAGGATTTGCTGAATCATGTTAATTTATGTACACATGGCTAGGGATGGGTAATATGACGCTATCGTGATGTAATTTAAGTATCTCATGGATATCGTTAAGTGCTTCAAAAACATAGAACAACTGCATACATCAAAAAAGTAGACCAATTATAGAGAATCTACAAATTGTTTGTCCTCCTGTTCTTTCTTAGTCAACTTTGAAGCGTAATGAATTGTGCTTGCCTTGAAAACATCTGGGATTTGCTTGCTAATTCAAACTACTGGTAAATGTTAATAATAATAAATACAATAATAATAATAATAATATTGATTTATAATACTAACCAATAATAACATTGTTTCTCTTCTGAAATGCAAATCATTGTATTTATAGTTTTTCCATTGCATCTTTTTTTAAATGTGGCAATACTTTTTTGCTGGTATAACTGTCAATTTAAATTTCTTTGCAACCTTAAAAAAAGAAATGCACTAAATATTGCAATACAAGTACTGTAATGTTACGTTTTTGCCATATTGCCCACCCTTACACTGCCCACAAAATCCAGTGATCACTGAATACCGATGCCTAGGTCTGACATCAGGGGGGTCTGAAGGCTGCCTTTTTGGACCTGCAAGTTCTGGTGTATCAGAATCCACACAAGTATGAACAACTAGGCCTGGGTGATTTTCAAAAATAATTAGCACAATATCTTCTAGTTTAAATAAAAAAAAAAAAAAATTGATTATCTATTAATGTATCGCCAGTTTTTCTGAGACTATAAATCTCCCTCTGGGAAAGCCACAGCAGAGATAGTGGGGAATTTACTCTACCGTTGCCTAAGGGTGTTGCCTAAAGGCCCCATAATAACCCAATGTTTTAACAGTAAAAGTGAACAAAACAGATGTGCATGTTATTTAACATTATTGACATTTACTTAACATATTTAGCAAGCTGTTTAGTGGTACACTGGTCGTTTGTAGTTCTCTGGAACTTTCTCAACATGTCATTACGTGGCCCTATTGCCCAGGCTTACAAACAACTACACAAAACCACTAGGTAGTGTTCAGAAAACCCAAGGTCACAAGTGTTCAACATGATGTGCTATACTGTGAAAGAGCTACACAGGCCATACGGGTCAAATATAGAAAAGTGGGATTTTATTTATTTATTTATTTTTAAAAAGTGAAGTCTCTATTCAGCTAGACTCTCCAATGCCTTCTCTTTTAATACTAGTACTTTTATTAAATCAGCTTGGTGCTTTATTCCACTGGGGTTGAGTGGAAAAACAACACTTATTACAAGTTATTCATATTCATAAGGCACTACCATGGAGTGTAGTTTTAAGTACATGGAAAAAATAAATGTAATGTGTTATAATTTTTTAACAATTGATTTTTAAACAATTGTGCTATACATAGGTTCATAGGTCAAAAAACCTCAAGTGGTGGCTATTTGTCTTTTGGCGTGTAACAGCCAGAAAATAATTTACAAACAATTATAAACAACTGTCTTCAATACTTCTACAGTTTCAGAGGCCAGATGCTGTTTTGTGATCGTGTTTTAGAGTAAGAGTAGAGAGAGAGTCATTCTGCATCTGGATTGTAATGCATTTTTGCACATTATTTTTTTTTTTTTAACAATCAAATCATTATAGCACCAAAATGGTTGTAAAAGGCATTACTGGGACCAAGATTAATTTGATATCATGACAACAGTAGATTCAAAAATCTCAATTTACCATAAATATTTTCCATATTATACAGGAAGAGGGACACGAGAAGGTGTTGGGGGTGCTGAAATTTTAAGCAGCATATACGTAGCGTGAATGAAGACATCATGCAAAAAGATTTGTTTTTATAATTTACATCAAACAGAACGTGTAAACATAATGAGAAATGACAGTATACACATATGACAACTGACACATAAGACCGCTGACGCACATCGTCTCTGTGCTTTCGCATACTGGACGAACTTTAAGCAAATGAACTGAGCAGGGACCGTGTGCTGCGGTAATCAATTGTGTCACGTCCACAGTATCATGGTGAGATTTAAAACTGGAACGCACATCGAGTGAGAGTATAATAGTTGATAAAATCATTCCATTAGATTATTATATTTTGAAAGTTTAAAAAACAAATGTCAGTAGGCTACTATGGGGCTCAGAACTGGTTTATAACTTTGCATATACTTTCCCTCTTTGCACCTCAACCTACAAGTGTTAGTGATGCATCCTTAAAGCAGCCAGCAGCTGGTGTGGGAAGGGATTCAGCTCACTGCAATGACAATACAGTGTTACTAGAGGTTTTGAAAATATATAAATAGAATATAAAAATAAAAACTAACAATCTAAAAATAAGCACATATGGGTTGTAACTATGCTGAAATTATTATAAAATTCAGATTTTTTTTACTACTGTTATTATTATTTTTATTACTATTATGTTATTATGAGTAGTAGTAGTAGTATTTGCAGTCCTGAAATGTCTTTCTGTATCTCTGTATGTACAGTGCTGTGCAAACGGCAGCTCTTTTCTATTTCTCAGCAGGAAGTGTGTTTTAGCTTGTAAAAACACTAACATTAGAATCAATACAAATAAACATTAACACAGCAAAACGTAAATTGAAATTCTTAAAAACAGAATAAAGTAATTTAGAAGAACACAGAAAACACAGGTTTAATTCCAGCCTTCTCAGTGCACTCCAGTCATTGTATGCATTTGTTAAAATTCCATCTGCAGCAGACCAAAATTAATTTAATCACATGTA
Organism: Colossoma macropomum; assembly: GCF_904425465.1. NCBI lineage: Eukaryota > Metazoa > Chordata > Actinopteri > Characiformes > Serrasalmidae > Colossoma > Colossoma macropomum. The sequence goes on from NW_023494808.1 coordinate 18,327,129, forward strand.
CCCGATGGGCCCAGTACAAGGCCCAATAAAAAAAAAAACAAAGCCAGTCATTTAAATCTGCACTTGCTGTGCGCTATAGTGTTTTCTATCTCTATATAAAATATGCATGAGGCATTCATTCTTGTTAAATGTGACTGATGTGTCACATATTTCTATTTGTGTTTTTTTCTGTTTAAAAATCTCAGCAGTTTTGGCTTTGACAGTGTGTTATTAATGGGTAGAAGAGTAGATAAAACAGCAGAAACAGCAACATTTTATGACAGCTTTGAAGGATTAATGAAGGATTGATTAGCTAAACTAGGGATTGGATGGTAACTGCAAATAGTTGGCTTCCTCAAGGAGAGGAGTGGACATGGTTAACACAAAATTACAATGTAGTGTTTATTCTAATGTTAGTGCTTTGTTTGTTTATTTGTATTTATTCTAATGTTACTACTTTACTAAAAAAATGTTTACAGCCCAGATAAATGACCTTAACATCATTTCATTTTCTCAGATGTCTAAGAACTGTGCATGACACTGCATGCTCATTAAAAACTTAAACATACTAGCAGATAAATGATTCCGGTCAGGCAAACATCTAAAGAATGGCTCATTTTAAAACTGAGGCTCCCTTAGCAAGAACAGCACAAAACGCTAAATGCAATGCTGGAAAAAAGCAACTGCACTGCAAAAATCTAGAGCAGACAGGATGCAGTCGACAATGGCTGCAATAATAATGCATTCAGGTGAATGCATAAAGGAGATTAGGATGCATAGCATGTGCTTGTGGGCCATGTCTGACGCTGGCGGGTTAGTGCTGAGCAACGTGCCATGCCGGTGTATTTTCTAAATCCAGGTGCTCCAGAGGAGCCCAGTGGACCTGGGAACAAATGGGGCTTTGTGAGGGCTCTAGTCCAGCGATCAGGAGAGAAGAGCGAGAGAGTAAGAGAGAGAGTGAACATGTGAGTAGCACTGGTGGGGGGGTGGGGTGCACTGGGGGTCAACTGTGTGCCAGGAGTCTCCTGAAGAAGCCTGAGTTTCGCCTCCCTCCCCTCTAGTCCTCATGTTTAAACAGAGCCCTTGTTACACTACCCTATGCAGACACCCATGGAATGCACTTCTTTCCACCGTTGCCATGGCACAAGGTCCAGGGTCCAGAGAGCCCTCCCTCGATGAATATGGCAGTCTGGTAGCAAAACATTTAGAGCGTGTGTGCGCTCTCTTACTGAGACCATTTATTTGCCGTATACTGTGGAATCTGTTTGTTCCACCCAAGCTAGAAATTCAACAGTTACTCAACAACAATGGCTGCACCTTTGATACAGTCCATCAAAACTACTAGTATTAAATAACACTGAACTCCAGTAAAAATAGGTCTGAAGGTTTTCAGTCAATGGAGTGTCTTCTCGCAATAAATGAGTTTCATTTGGGTAACACTGTCAATGCCATTGAGCTATTGGAAAACTAAGAGGGTGCAATGACTCCAAGCAGAGACCATTAGGTGAATGTGAGGCAAGGAAGATAGGTGGTCTGTTTATGCTCATTTAAAGGGAACCCTGACTGTTAAGACACGTGAGCCTCAATGTCCGATACCATTAGAATATCTTGCATAAACCAAGCGGAATTTGTTATTAAAATAGACAACGTTCTTCTACTAGTATGTTGCCATTTTGCTGCACCATCAAATGGTTGCTGTCTTTTTTGTCCATTGAGCAAGAAACAGCGAGCTTAATATCTAATTTAAATCAAATATATCATTCAGCCTTTCCAACTTTAGCTAGAATGTGACACTACCCAAGAGAAAAACGTTTCTGATTGCCTTATTTTCTTATTTCTTAGTGAACTGAGTATACTGCAACCCTATGACATCACAGTGCGACAGTGGCGACCTACTATCAGAGGGACTTTGCCTATTTGTCATGTTTTTATAATAAACAAAACATTTCCATTTGGTTTATACATTATGTATTATCACTATTGGACAGTACACTATTGGACATGCACTGTTACAAAGCCTAAGTCTTAAAAGCCAAATGAGAGCTAAATAAGACATTTTGGAGATTCAAGAAAAATTCCAAAACCCCTGGTGGACAAATGTTGAGATTACTTTACAAGTAATGAGAACTTGTCCAGTATTAATTCTCACTAAATTTGGTCCACTGTATTAAGTGAGTTAGCATTAATGTGATGTTAACACCACTCATTTTAACATTAACACATTTTCCTACTTTAATCTTATGAACCATCTATTTCCAGCTACTGCAATGGCATGAATTTAACACCGAAGTACAAGTATAATCTACTAGCAAAATATACCAGTGATGCAGCACTTTCAGTAATTCTGTAGACTTCATATTCAGGTTCATGTTAAACCTGCATTTGTATGAATGGAAAATAATATTATTGATTGAAGCTTATTCTGTCCACTTATATAATTATAACAGAATACACTGCTTTTAAAATGAGAAAAATAATAGTTTTGGGTCAAACTTGAGCAAATGAGACTATGATTAATCACAATTGTCCACACAAAAGAAGGCAATTAATCACAATTAATTACTTAAATCATTTAACAGCCCTAATTTCTACACTTACTGAATTCCAATTTGTTGTACCTTCAATTAACAAACCAATCTGTAACTAATACAGTGGTTTGCTTGCTTCTTTTAAGGCATATGATGCTAAGCTGCATTTGCTAAGTCAAGCCATAAACCACAAATTTGACCCTAGTAGTGACCAAAGTCTTCATCTCCTGTGCCAATTGCTGGTGTTTTCCTTCAAATCTGAGTGCATGGAGTGAACCAACACTACTCTCAAGCCCCTTTGTGGCACTGCTGGTGCACTTGTCTGTTCTGACTTTGCAATCTTCTGAAAAACGTAGTATTCAGATAAACGTTGTGTAGTGTTAAAATATCTCATTGTATTTTTGACATTATTGGCCACATCTTTAGTAAACATGGCTGCATAAACAGGCATGTATGGCATGTTTTGTAAGAGTTAAATCTGCAACACTGTCCATCTAGAGCAGCAAATGGAGTATTTGTTCGCTTCATTAACAAAAATAGCCTAACATTTAAATGTGTGCAAGCATGCCTGTGAGAACTGGGATGCCCTCTCATTAACTAGCAAGTGAACTCTACCCAGGATGACCCACCCAACTGTAAAGCAATTACATCTTCAAAAGTAACTCGTTAACATGAGAGCGGCCAGCTTCTAATGGTCTATAAGCGCACATTAGTGCACGCTCAGCTTATCACCTCCCTTTGCTGCTATGCTACTTTAACCATTTGTCATGGGGCCATTTAAAGGAGATACAGGCTGGGCGGCATATAAATGCATTTAGACTTAAGTTGACATATGAACCATATGCTTTAAGAATGCTTTTCCGTATCTTTTTAAGCAATCTGAAGGCTTTGATAATTCCAATTATTTCTCCTAAAAAAGTAGAATAGTTTAAAGAGTACATTGACCCTTGAGTGCTGCTGTTCTCTGCCCTCTTGGCATAATCAGAAAACAGGGCCCATTAGCAGGAGGATCGCAGATGTGTGTGTGGAGGTGGGGTCTGGTGGGTAATGCGGAGGAGAAGGAGGCATATTCAGCAAATGCCCATAAATTAACCTCACAAAATAAGCAGAAGGTAGTTAACACACACTATATATTTGCAGAGAAAGGCATCAGAGTTGGACACATCAACATATAGAAGGTCTACATTAACATAACAGAAGACCCTCTATTACATTAAGGTTTGAAGTGACCAAGGTGTGACTAGAAAAAGAGCTTTTTTCAGGCATAATTTGGGAACTGAAGAAGTCACTTGTATTAGCAAATTACAACTACACATATACACACGGGTGACAAATTTAGGGAAAAAGTTGAATAAATTAGTGGAGAAACAGGTGCAGATGCTTCCAAATAGGTGTACTGACTGATACAATTAAGCAATTAATATCCTATCATACTGTGCATGTATAAAAACGCTGAGCAGGTCCAGGTGACCTTAAATTAGACCAAGACGGCAAGAGGAAAAGCTCTAAATGACTCTGAAAGAGCGTTCATTATTGGGACACGGATTTCATGAGCTTCAGCAACAAAGAATGTGTCACTGGCTGGTGTTTGAATAGGAACAATGACCAACATCTGCCTTTAAATCTATGGGAAAGACATCAGTAAATAGTGCTGGAAATTGTAGTCAAAAGTGCACATTCAATGACTGATGCTTGCACATTGGTGTGATGTGTAAGGAAAACAGAAGAGCAACTGTTCCTCATTTGATTGAGAATGTCACTGCTGGATGTGATCAGACTGTGATAGCAAGAGCAGTCCGTCTAAAACTATACAGAAAAGGGCATTATAGCAGGGTTGCAGTGCATAAATCCCTCATTACAAAGACAAATGGCCATCTGAGAGGTCAGTGGTGCAAAAATCATAGGCTCTAATCTACAAAAGGTGTGGAAAAAAGTGATATGATCGGATGAGTCATTCTTCACCATATTCTCCACAAGTGGGCGAGTGTATGTGTGGCGAGAGAAACAGGCCTGAATAATTGACCCCTACGGTGAGGGGTTCAAGCAGCTCTGTTTTGCTGGCAAGGCTGACTTGTCCACCTTGAGGAAACAGTCACTGCAAATCAGTACATTCTGATCAACTTTATCCTATGAAGAAACGTTTCTACTTTCATTTGACATGTTAGAAAGCGCTTTCCACCACCATCATCACATCAATTGAGAGAACATTTTTTGGAAGAATGGTGTTCCATCCCTCCAGTACAGTTCCAGTTGTATAATTTATGCCAAGCTGTTCTGCACCTTACTAAGACACTCAAGGTTACTTTTTTCTTCAATTTGTCATCTGTCTGTATATGAATATGTTTACACTTCAAAAAATTGACATTAGTTATGACTGACTCTTTAAGACAGACCTTAGTGGAAAGGATCCTATAAGTGCTCTGCTCTGGAACCACAGGGTGTAGAAGGTGGATATGTAGGCAGTAATCCTCTCCAGATGGAAGCTTCACGTCTGCTCTCAACTGTGAGGGGGGAAAAAAAACAAAAAAAAACAAAACATAAATGACACCTTGCTACCATTTTGTCAGACTAGACTACAAAGTGTACAGCTAAACAAGGTCTATAACACACCAGTTTCAAATAAGGTGGGCTGATGACTTGGGAGATTAGTATTCTAACAGAAGCAAGACACATCGAGAAAAACAACTTGATATAAATGTTCAATTAACACCTACTCGACTTCCTGTGCCCAACGTCTACAAACCCTTTTGGCCATTTTACACAACTGGCAGCAGTTCTTGCCTTGCAGAGCAGTAGCGGCTGCTGTCGATAAGATTAAAGATCTGTAAATATAAGCGAGGCAAGACGTGAAAACTTTGTTCTACTGAGGCATCACTGCAGGCCTGGAGAAGGAGAAGCCAGGGGGCATGTTTGATGCCCGTGAGCACATGACGCACTGGAAGAAGAGGAGATGGAGGAAGCCCCTGGCTCCAGGGCCCCCGAAACCCCTCCTGCGGCTTCGCTTTGAGGCTCCCTTCAACTCTAAGCCTCCTGCTCACGCCCCCTCTCCTCTCCTTCTACTCCCCCTCCTCATTTCTCCCCCGCTTTACAGAGCTAGTGTGTCATAGAGGAAGACGATGCACCGTCAGGGCGCCGCTAGGGAGCCAGTGAGGCCCCCTCATTACCGCCGCACGGGCTGCTGGGATATCCCAGTGGGAGCCATGAAAACAGCCCGCGGGCAGATTCCCCTGATAGCGCCACATCCATATTTTATCTCATCTCCATCTCATTTGCAACCAAATTATTACACAAAACTCACATTTTCCGTAATTAATTTATAGAAGCCACATCAAACAACGGGCGATACTTTGATTTTTTTTTTTTTTTTAGGCAGAAAGGAATAAGATGGATGGAGGGAGGGAAAAGGAGGAGGTTGAGTGGTTATTTTCATAACTTTTGAGCTTTTTTCACACTCCTCCTTCTTTTAATCTGAAGGCTTTGTGAGCAGACACGTGTAATTGTGTATCACAGTGGCATGCCGCACGTTAGCGACTGTGACCACGCGTGAAATGCCTGTCCAACCCTCTGCAGCAAGAGATGGAGAACAAAATCCCTCAACTCAGCCAGCAATTGATTAAAAAAGCTCAGAGATAGGGTGAAATCTCTCATCTTCATCTAGACATTATGATTAAAGGAGATCTGTGAAAAGATAAGGGTGATGCAGAGGTAAACAATTAAGAAACTGCCATCTTGCTTTTATGTCTGAAATGCTACATTCAAAACAGCAAGTCCTATATAAATATGAAGCAACAAATATTTTGTTTAAAAGTATAATTCAGTCAAAAAACACGACTTTTGCTAACAATGAAAGAAAGTGAATCAAACAGCCTCATGCAAATGACATCGCAATAGCACTGTAGTACTTGAGTTTGGTCTTGGTCTCTAGATGTTCACAACAGCAACTGCACTCGGACTTGTCTTGTTCTTGATAGCTATTGCACTCGAACTTGTCTTGGTCTTAATAGCACTGCAAATTTAGTCTCTGGTTTCAACAGAGTCCATTTAAAAAAAATATTTCCCTTTTAACCGTCACCAACACACAGTGACTCATACTCGGGCAACTCAAAACCAAATCATTCTGTCTCTGTTTCATTTCATTGCACTGAAAGCAGTTAAAGACTAGTTCAGGCTTGGCCTTAAAGAGGACTCAATTTTGTTGATCTTGACTTGGTCTCTGCTAGTCATAGTCTTGAACTTGTCTTGGACTCAACAAAAGTGGTCTAGATGACAGCCCTACATCAAGCTAACTGATGGCTACCTGCTTCAGTTGAAGTATTAGAAACATCAGCACGGTTGATCTAGCTATTATTTTAAGACAGAGGTCCCCAGTCCCAGTCCTTGCGACCTCACACTCTGCAGATTTTTGTGTTTTCACCCACCAAACCTGATTCACCTTCACTTAACTAATTAACAAGTTCCTTGTGTGCTGGGTCAGGAGCACAGAGTAGGGAAAATGCAAAAATGTGCAGGTCACCAGGACTACAATTCAGATCCAACACACCTGCCTCTAATATTCACATGTCCCTAAAGGCCTTCATTACCTGAAGGTGCTAGAGTTGGAGCTAAGCTATGCAGGATGGTAGATGTCTAGGACTAGGATTGATCACCCCAATCTACACTAGATCCTTTTTTAAGTTACGTGGTATAACTAATCTACTGCACTCCAAAATGAATGAACCCCTCGAACATCTCTTCTGTGATTTCATTTAAATTAAGCAAGATCACTTGTTACCTCTTTTTCTTCAAAGGTGACGGTGACATCCTCCTTCTTTGCATTCTTTACCATTATGGTAATAGTGACTTGAGATTCTGTCTGGTACCAGTCATGTCTGAGGGAACAAAGAAGTACATCATGAGCTCCTCATTGATTTTTAGCAGGACCACGACAGAAGCCTCTTCAAAATTTGGAAGTGAATGCGTTTGTTGGCATTATATAGCATTATGCAGTATCACAATACATGAGCCAGTAATTTAGATCACACTTACTTGACAGGCGGGGTTGCAGTTTGCTCCTGAAATTGAGGCACATTTGAGTGTTTGCACATTCCAGGTGTGTGTGGCGGGGGGGGGGAGCAAGGAGGAAAAAAGACAAACACAGATCATGAAAACCCACCCAAAATAGTTTTGAGACATTTTTTTAGCTTTTATACCTAATTTCCTGTGGAGTGCATTTAAGGATATAAAGTGAGCAACAGTGCCCCCAAATGGACAAAAGCATATTACACTGTTAATTCCCTCAACGCGAATGCTCCGAGCATCCTTTGAGTACTGCTGCACCCCCGAGGGCTGATGCTAGTCTGTTTGCTATTCACCGCAGAAAATCAAACTCGGGACGCGAAGGGAGGGAACACAGATCAGGGGAGTAAAAGGAATACGAAAAAGATAAACTGATTTAATGATTTGATGGGGATTTGATTTTTTTATCCAGTGTATCACAGACCCTAGGTAATTCACAAACCCTAGTAATCATATGCTGATGTCATCATGTGTATAACCCAGTGTCAAAAAGGTGGAATTTGTCAGATTTGTTGCTGTGGGTCAGCCATCCCACTTTGATTCTGTACAAATAGAGGTACTCGTTCCTAGCAACATACAAAGAAAGCATACATACCACATTTGAGGTTCCGTTTTGGCTTTGTGCTGTTGAGTGAGAACAAAATAGCAATTAGATGGACGAACTAAAGCTCTCTCAATTTCAACTTTTTTTGATTTTCTTGTAGGAAATGCACTTCCACAACTTTTCTTTAGCTGGTCCATTCTACTTCATGAACTCAATGCAAATGGGGATGCATAATTAAAAAACATAACTCTAGCCGTCATCTCATGCGTATCATAAAATGAAAACACAGCTGGAGGGAAGTGTGCAAAAGTATATCCTGATATAAACTGACACCCATCCCTTTCACTAAGAGTAAAAAAAAATAATGTATTCAAATTGGAGCTCGATTTAAGATGCTCCAAAGGCAATACTGTTCATACAGTAGTTTTAATGCATTCGAGTCTGTTTATGACAAGTCTTAAGCCTCCAAACTATTCCTTCGACGCCTATACGCCTACGCTTAAAGAGTTTGAGAGCTGTTTACCATTCCGAGTGCATTTCTTGCCAGCGTAAATATAAGCCTAAGAGGTCTTTTTCCCCAGTATTAAGCTGTTATGTCTCATAAATTATTGAATATTTTCATAAACAGTATGAGACAGAGCTCGCATCCGACAGCGCATTAATGGCGCCTAAAATGAGGTCGCATTTCAAAAGAAGGGGGGAAAAGAGGGGGAGCGAGAAGGGGTAAAAAAAAAATCCCCATGCATATCTAGTTTTGATCTGTATGGAAAAGTCAGAGGCTGCTAGGGGGAAGGAGAGGGGATTAAAAAAAACACAGCCAAAGAGTAGACAGACGATAAATGTCACTTATGGCATAAAGTAATGTGTAAGCATCTACAATAACCCATACCCTCAACAGAGAAAAGAGAGGGGGAGGAGGAAGACCTTGATCAACTGTAGACACTTCATGCCACGAATACTTACTGCAAATGATGTAGTGCTTAATAACACGACAATCATTAGCCGAGCGGTCTTAATGGGAGCCCCTAATGAGAAATCTACGCTAATTCAGCCTCAGAAAAAGCGACTGATGGGAACTTTGCATGGGGACCGACAGTGGCAAGTCGACTGCAGCTGCAGAGAAGGCCTTTTTAGCACGCTGCTTGATTCTTAAACCTTCTCAAAAGAGCCAGAACAGCGCTGACGTTTTAGAAAATAACACCCGTGCTGCTCCCGGCATGGGCCGCGCAACACTGTGCTAACAACTGATAATGGCTTTGGAATAAAAACATTCAGCTTCTGCTGGTGGCAAATTCAACAGTGTTGTTGTACATCACCGCATTACCAGTTGTTTGTTGCCCCCAGGCAATCATTTTAGTGTGCCGTGTCTAAGAATAGCCAGCCCATGTTCGAGATATTTTATGCACGCTGCTGACATTGTTAGGTCAGTGGGTACGCTCTGACGCTTAAGTCAAATATGGACATCATTGTGATGTGGAGGTCATTGAATACACACTGCTGTTTAATCTGTGAGCTTTTTTGACAAATAGATACAAACCTAAATCTAACCTTAATTCAGACTTTACGCAAAATAATCAAGGGTTTTAGAGACATCTGACTAGTAGAGCTAAGTGTGTTAGTTCAGGGTTGGTACTAATTTAATCACCATGAACAGGGTTTGGTGAGATGTTCATAAATTGCCTATGCGAGGCGAGTCTACAGTCACTGAGGTTCGAGTTCAAATCGGGTTTCGCGTCTCTGGGGTGTGAGTCCAAATCAAGCCTCACGTTTCTGGGGCTCGAGTCTGATTCAGGTCTTGAATTTCTGCTGTTCGAGTCAGACTCAATTCTTGAATCTATGCGGTTTGCATCCAAGTCAAGTGGGGTTTGAGTCTGAATAGAGTCTTGAGCACCAAATGGTGTAAATGCAGCATTTAAAAGAAACAGGCAAAATAACTTGCTTGGTTAGTCAGTAGTTTGTATACCAAGTATGCTAGCTAGCTAGCGCATCAGCTAATCCAACTGATGTTTAAGATTTAAAGCTGATCTGTAATTTCAGACAGATTAGCTCACAACTTCAGCTAAATTAGTTATTGTACCTACTTGCATACTCACTAGCCAAACTACTTGCCAGCAAACTGTTTCAAATTGTTTGGCCTGTTTCTTTTTTTAACACTGCATTTAGTGAATTAATTCTGTCCATCAGACTGAAGGTTCTTCTATAATGGGAGACTTGTTGTTGGTGTATGAACAAATCATGACAAAGTGCATAGTATTACCAAGGAGTGACATGCATAAATAATTTCTCTGACTCCCTCTTATACATTTGCCATGATTAGCCATCACAGCAGATGGCACGACACTGCTTCTTTTCCGTATACCGATACTGATACCTTGAGTATTGGCTGCTGAAAAAACTACTATGTTTTAAGTGAAGCTCTTCACTCGGACATCTGATACAGCACTTTACGCTAATATCAACCACATACCGAAATATCCATCAATGGCCAAGTTTCATTGTACATAGGGCAGGATAATATTACTGTTGTAAAATGAAAATGAGAATCCAGTAGGGATGTATTGATATGGAAATTCTGGGCTGATTCGATAACCAATAATTAACACTTTCTGGTTTCTGATACTGATACAAATATTTAATAAGATATTAGTTCTGTTTGTACATTTTAAAACAAGTTCACATTATAATCAGTATATGAAGTACATTGTACTTAAGACAAGTTAGAACATGGATGCACCATTTCTTTTTCATAGCCATGGCAAAGCTAAATTAGACATGAATATTACTGCTAGCTCTTACAATAATTTATTCACATTAGTTTATTTAATGCAAGCACAAGCTACAAATAAGGGACTGAATTATTAGTTGTAATAACTGGCTATAATTTATACATCAAATCACCCACCACTACTACCACTGCTAAATTTATTTTATTTATTACTATTGCTGTCGATAAACTGTCTATAGATTCTGCATACCCAAAATTAATTAACAATTTAAGCAGACAACTTTTTGTGTTATTTGAACTAAACACTAAAAACTATTAATGAGGTTTTTGTCAGATTTTACCAGTAATTTCAAATATGTTTTGATACAGTAATTTAGCCTCCAGTTTCAGTTGTATAGTTCTATCCCCATTAAAAAATAGGAGTCTGGTCTTGTATGACTGGAAGTAACTGCCCGGCAGCATTGCCAAGATGGCCGCTGAGTGGACAGACTTCCCTATAGAAACTTTGTTTATACTTACTCGCCATTCTTTCTTCACAAAGCTTGATCCACGTTTGAAAGGCTTCATTGGAATCTGTGAAATACAAACAAACATTAAAGCAGTGATACAAGGTCTTACGAGCACTACATCCAGGTTTAAATGAAGATGCTCATATAGACTTGCAGATTTAAGACAGCCTCGTCTGATATGAATAAAATGGAAATTTCAGCTAAAACTCCCCTAAAAAAAGTATGTTTTCCATAAAAGAGAATTTCCATTTCGTATAGATGGAGCAAAATACCTGGCTTAGTAAGACTCTATTTCTTGGCTCCATTTCTACCCAAATGAAAAACTATGGTGGATTATGCTGTCAGTTAACTGTCTAACAAAGTTTTTTCATAAAAAATTCAACTTGAAAATTACTTTAAAATTCAAGTGTACATTGAAGATTTCACACTGACTACCAGTTATGCTACACTGGATTACTATAGGCTACTGTAACAGTTTGTAATAGGTATGGTTTTCTCAAAACAGTTTCCCTGGCTCTAATGCTCTAAACACATACAACTTTAAGTGCGTATATATCACACCAATTTTAACGTATTCCCTCTTCAATTTAACACATTTATTTGAAAGACTATCACAAACCTCTTCATTTCTTTGGTGCATTGTACCCCAGTTTTTCTGTGGACAAAGTTCACTGCTGAAATGAATATGGTAACTGCCTTTGTAACAGAAATTAAACTTGGTAGAAAAATTTTAGTTTGGTTCAGTACTTCTTTTCCGTTATCCCACCTGGGTTCACCACACTTGTCAAAGAGAATATCTTGTCAGTCAGTGACAATAAGAAACAATATACTCGGTACTGAAAAAAATGATTTTTATATATCATGTCCAATAAGCATAAGATGGTCAAAGGAATGATCTCTCAGAATACTTGGCTTTCACAAGTTCAGCTTGGTCTCTAAAACTGATGAATTATCTTTATTATATTCCCCTTATTTGTGTTTTTTGTGTTGTAAACATGTGATGCATACATCCTCTGTATGCACAAACCTACCATCTAGTTCCTTTCCTGTCGTAAAGGCCTGGTGTGCAGCGCTGATGTTATTAAGATGATATTCTGCAATTCTGGAGAGAGCAAATATGAGCATATGGCAAGAAAAATATACTCTGAATAGGTTGTTGCAAATTAAGCCCCAACAGAGAGGTTATGTTAACTAATGAAGGGCACCACTTTAAAAAAAAATCAGAGCTGAAAATGACTGGTCATTATAAAAAAAAATAAAATAACAGTACAATTAAAAATTCAGAACGGAAATTCAAGAACAGGCACACTTACCCTGTTCTCAAGAAGGCAACAGCCATACCAGGCTGAAGCTGCTGTGCTTTCTTAGCATCATCAGCTGCTCCTGAGGATACACAAAGGCCATATACCATGTGAATGATATGGGTAATATAGGATAAAATGTACAAATCTATATGTGTATATCCAATACAGACAGACAGATCAATAGACAGACAGACAGCAAGCCAGATCTATAAACATGTGACCAAGTGCATAAACAGCAAGCCAGAGACAAAAACACCTTTTAAAAAATCTAATGGTTCTTTGCATAGTTAACTTCTCCGTGATTAGAAATCCTGTTGCATGGTGCTTTGAAGAACCTTTTAAAAAGAGTCTGTATAGCACCAATAATGGTTTTGCTATTGTTACAAGTCTAAGAATCCTTTTTAGGCAAATGCATAAAGATGCGTTATGTTCCTTGTGAATTGTAAATTACAATAATTTCTAAAAAGGCTACGACAAATTTTAAATACCACTTTAAACACGACAAAATAACGCACTGAAAAGGAGAACGTAGCATGCACAACAACTTACTGTCGTAGTCCTGGAGCAGGATGTGTGCGTAAGCTCGCTGACAGAGCCATTCTGCATTGTCCGCTGTCTCTCCTAAAGCCACATTCAGCTCCTAGAGATACAACAGAACTGGTCAGCTTGGAAATAGATATTAAAGTGAGGCAATAATAAGGGACAGCATTAATATTTTAACCCAACAAACCACCTGACCAGCACAGCTGTACGTGGAATATTCTGGATCTGAGCAACGGTAGCTAAGCTAACCTAGCTAGCTAGCTACTTCGCTGCCCACACAGTGTGCATGCAGTGAGTGAACATATCTGCTGTCCACTGTAACGTTAACGATACCTGATAATTTTCTAGATGAAACGTGAATTCGTTGTGATCGTGGACATAAAGCGAGTTTACACAGCTATGTTAGTTAGCTAACACAGGTAAAGCAAACTAGCCGGCTAATAATATTAGCTACAGCTAGACACGACAACACCAAGACTTGCATGTAAACCAGCTAATTAAATGCTTAGTATTTAACAACTAAACACCGCGAAGCTGGTAAAGTGTCACATAAACACGGACAACTTTGCAGACCTAGCTAGATTACTTTGTCCAACCTCGGCTAGCGAGCTAGCAGCCACTTAATATGAGGCTGAAGTCCGTTTCCTGTTCCAATTGTCCCGTTCCACCTTAAACGGTGCGGCGGTTACTTTCTGGTGCTACAATGTAACGTTAACTTCTGCCCCATTTAAGGTGGAACGTGAAAATTCGAACAAGAAGCTGGCGGTTAATTAGCCCCATCCAGTCAATTCAGGTTGAAGGAGATCGTGCTACATAAAGGCAGTGCTAGTCCGTTAGCGGTTTTTCTTCTATGTTATATTAAGGTAGACTGTACGTTTCAGGTCCTGTATCTAACGGTCCTAAGCGAGTTAGCCAGCTAGCAAGCCGACTTTTTAAAACCAGCAACACAGGCTAGCTAACGTTAGCTAGCTTGGCTAATAGCATTACCTCAAGAGCTCGTTTCGGGTCCTCATCTATGAAACTGTCAGTAAAACTCCTGCAACAAGAAAAAATGTCAGTGATATGTCATTAACAGGCGTGCTGTAGCGAGGTATTCGGGAGGTCTGGGAGCGTGTTGTCTACCTGTCGCTCGCCATGATTGCGCTCTTTCCGTGACTGAACGTCTAGAAAGTTCTCTCTGAAAACTGAAACTAAAGGGCCTCTACCGCCTTCCGCCATGTAAACATGAACACTGTCAAACTCGTACCGCGGGAGATCACCCGACAAGATAAAAGCACGACGTGCTCAGGTCTGTAACGTTAAACTTTGTACATTTATGACAACAAATTTAACCCAGATATTTGACCAGATTATTGTTATTATTATTTTTGTTGCCACTGCTATAATAAAACCTGGTATCCTTTTTCTTCGGGACTGTAGTGCAAAGTTTTCTGGAATGATTTTTCTCATTTCTCACATCTTTAACCTTATTCAACAATTGCCTTTGGTGTATCAAGTGCACAAAATAAAAGCTTTGTAGTGAATGTACAATTATTTTTGGTTCTATTTTCCTATTTAATTTTTTCCATTTTTTCTATTCTATTTCTAGTTCCTGTACAATTATTATTTGTACTTTTTTGCCCTTGTATGTTGTTAAATTACATTTTAGCAGTTGATCAGCCTACAGCCAGCTAGTGAACATTAGCTTATATCTACATTTATTAGCTAAATCATTTCTATTAAGCAAACTATTAAACCTACCAGAGAAATTTTGCTAAAGGAAAAACGGAAACATCAGTGTTCTTATTAGCTACGCAATTCAGTGATTTTACTTAAAGGAAATCTGAGGGATTTGTACTTGCATTTTGTAATTCATGCTAAGCTATTTTAGCCGTAACTTTCAAACCACTTCCTTGTTTCTGCACTCAAGTGTCCATTTTATCAGCTCCACTTACCATATTGGTGCACTTTGTAGTTCTACAATTACTCACTGTAGTCCATCTGTTGCTCTCTATACCTTGTTAGCCCCCTTTCACCCTGTTCTTTAATGGTCAGGACTCTCACAGGTGATGGATCATTCTCAGCACTGCACTGACACTGATGTGGTGCTGGTGTGTTAGTATGTGTTGTGCTGGTACGAGTGGATCAGACACAGCAGTGCTGCTGGATAAACACCTCAGTATCACTGCTGGACTGAGAATAGTCCACCAACCAAAATTATCCAGCCAACAGTGTCCTGCGAGCAGCGTCCTGTGACCACTGATGAAGGACTAGAGGATGACCAACACAAACTGTGCAGCAGCAGATGAGCTACTGTCTCTGACTTTACATCTATAAGGTGGACCAACAATGTAGGTGTGTGGAATAGAGTGGACAGTGAGTGGACCCCGTGTTTAAAAACTCATGTCTGATCCACTTGTACATGGTACATGTATATGGTACATGGTCATAGAAACTGATAAAATGGACTAGGAGTGTAGCTACACGGTAGGTGTACTTATTAAAGTGGTCAGTCAGTTTATGTATATAAATTTATTTTGGACATTTTTTTGAAAGCAGAGAAACAAGGTTTCTACCAGCTAATAGACTAACCAATGACAGTGTACTACAGCAAGAAACCACCTTCTTGATCATGTTGTATAATACAGTTATTTCAGCTATCAGGTTTCACTACAAAAGAAATCATTCAAAGCCTCCAAACTTGTTGAAAATGCTTAATATTTTATTTCTTAAATACAAGCTGTATAACTCGACAACCGTTTGCAATATAAAATGGATCAAAATCAAAGAGTGATATAAAAAGCTTCTTAATCTTTTCATGTTCAATGATGTCAGCAAAAAGTTCAGATAATAAGACATCTCCCTCGACTGCATAGATATTGCATCAAATATAAGCAAAAAATGAGACCATCATCTTCAAAGATATAATAAGTAGAGACATTATCATTATTATTATGGCTTTGTTATCCACAAGCATTGTACAGGCTTTTTTCCATTAACATATAAAGTGAGATGTATGAAAACGAAAAAATAAAAAACAAACAAGTCACGTTCAACCGTTACAATTGTCAGTAATATAGCACATTAACAGACTGAAGACAAGAGCCAAACACAGAGGAGGCAGAACAGACTTAATTGCTGGCATATACAAAAGAAATGTCAGAGCAGGAATCCTTCTCTTTTTGGTCATAGATTGATTTACGTTAAGCCTAAAAGTCTTGTGACTCAGGTAAATTATATAATTTTTACTTAAGAATGTATGCAGACAAAAAGAATATGGAATCAATATGGAATATGTTTTCATCAAGATGGAAAATATGCAAAATAATCAGATCTCTAAGTACCTTGGACCCAAAGCTGAGAAACAGAGAGTTATTGTGGAGTTCAGGCATGTAGCTCAATGTTAACATAGACTGAGACAACAGCTACAGTAAACAATGCTGAACCTTTTTGAAATATGCATGGGAAAAGATTTATATTAATAATAATATTATAATATTAAACTGCAGTGCTGTAGCTACTTGAGATCACATTACGCTTTGGAGTGGTCAATACGATAATAATTGCCATCTTGATATATTACATCAAATTATGTCACAATATGCCTTTCTGAGTATATCATGGATGTCATCAGTATTTAAAGAGCAACAACTGCACGTTTATTAAAAAGGGAGCACCACTAGTCTTATTTATTTAGATTTAGTGCAGCACAGTATGCAGATCACTGAATAAAAGTCATTGTATTCATAGTTTTTGACAGTATTTTAAAATGTGGCTTCACAGGTTCTTTTCTGTCTGTTTCAACTTATCATGCCCCAGAAAAACTAAATATCCTGATGTATATCAGGTTTTGAGAATAAAAAAATATGGCAATATTTGAAATAAATATATCAAAAATAAAGCATGCCTTATTACTATGCATAGCAAAGTTGGGTATTTGGTCCAGGTAAGAATGGGGTCTTTTTTAATAGACAGGGTCTTTGTTACGATATGCCAATATGATTGTAATCATATGACATGACTGCATGATTGGTCCATACTGTTGTGCACGACATACAGTATCACTATTTAAAAAGAAAAAAACTAAAAAGCTGTGAAGTTGTTTTAGTAATGAGTTTGCTAATTGAGGTTACATTAACTCCTTCCTATCTCCTCTCAAATACAGTAGTTGCAGTTAGGTTTAACAGCTAAACGGTCATTTCATTCATTTGTGATAGATCTCTTAAAAGAGATTGGCCTTTTATTTCATGGCGACATAACTGACATCATCAGTACAACCCTGAGGCATAACATTGCAGTACATTATTTAGGGCACTTACGTGAAGAAAAAGGATTCAAAATGAGAATAAGTTGCATAATCAAGTCAACCTAAAAGATTTCATAGCATAGCAAGTCAAACATGGTGCAAGAAACAAGGGAAAAAAAGAGGAGTGACTAAATTCCAGTGCATGTACAAGTCCCAAAGGAATGTGATGAGTAAGGCTTTATGGTGTTGGAAAAATGATGGTTCACTCCGAAATCTTGCCTGAGCTTAGCCTGAAGACTCCACAGACTCACTGTTGGAAGTGTAACCCACCCAAGAGTCATTAATGATGACAACACTTAGGGGCTCCATCTTCATTTCAGAGGGGCTCCCCATGCCCATATCTGCAATATGGTGCACATCTTGGGAGTGGTTAGCTTCACTTAGCTCTGTGGTCTCAGAAAGTTCTTTGGGTTCTGGGTCTAGGCCTACTTGACCTGAGATGTGTTTTGGTTCTGTTGCCGTGACAACGGAATGGATAACAGTACCAGGAGGCTGAGTCACCAGCTGCTGCCCTCCTCCAACAAACGTCACCACTGAGGTACTGGTACCACCTGACCCTGAAGTAGAGGTTGTTACCACCTCACAGTGGGTGGGTTCATCTTGGCTAGGATTCGACGAAGACTCGTCCAAGGCAACATCCTGCAAAACAAGGGTTACCTCCTCGGAGTCTGGAATGGCTTGCATAATGAACTGAGGAGAGGTTAACACAGACCCATCCATTCCTTGTTCAGTGGGTGTTACTGGAACCAGCTGCAGCGTAACAATTTGAGTAGCCTGGCTGTCTGCCTGCCCCTCGCCGGCCTGAACCTCCAGCTGTTCCGGTTGTACTTCCATGGTCGCTTGCTTCTCACGGAGGCTCTCCAATAGCTGAGCAGTGCGAAAGACTGAACCATGTTGACCTGGCTGGATGGACTGAACGTTCTGGAGAGTCCTCAACATCTCAGCAGAAACAATGGGCAGATGTTGTTGCTGGATAAGACCTAACGGACGAGCGGCCCTGGTGGTGCCTGTTGCGTCAACACCATGCTGGACCGCTCCACGCTGGCTACCGTTGACCATCGTACGGCCTTTTGTGGTCTGAGAGGGCACTTTGTTTGAAGGCAACAGTTTTGGTTGGGGGGGAGGGGAGCAGTTAAAGCTCTGGTCACTGGAGGGATGTTCATCATCCTCATTTTGAACGCCATTATCTTTACCACCGCTGCTGTCATCGTCATCTCCTATGTAGACAATGTTTTTTGGCATCTCTGCAAACTGATACACCAGTCTCTGTCCCTCAACTTTATTCAGGATACCACGCTGATAGTAGTATCTATTAAAAGCAAAAGAGGCAAACAGCACCCACATTTAACATAATGAAGGTAACAAGTAAACAACAAGCACGGAAAGAGAAAAGTAAAAAAACAAAGAAACCTACCGCAGTGCTCTTCCCATTGTTTCATAGTTCATGTCAGGTTTGTTTTTGTGTTTGCCCCATAACTGAGACACAGCCTTGGAATCCACAAGTTTGAATATGCCCTTTTCCCGATTGGTCCACTTGATGTACCTGGGGCAGGCATTCCTGTCTTGCAGCAAAGCAATCAAGAACTCCCAAAGGTACAATGTATTTCCTGGAGGCAAGTCAAGATTTCTCAAATATTCTCAAATATTTCTCAAATAGTTTCATCAATAGAAACCATAATGAACTGCAATAAAAAAAAGGTTCTCACCTTTGCTGTCCTTGCTTTTCTTAACAGTAATGTCAGGCATTGGTGAATGTGGCCTTGGTCGTTTTGGTTTTCTACCTGAGAGCCATAAAAAGGTACCACCATGTATTAATAACAACAAAACAAGCTGGGCTCAAATTAGAAAACTAATTAATTTTAATCTTAAGAAACTGTTTGAGGTTGATAGTTTCAAGTCACCTCTCTTAGCCTTTGGCTTGTTTTCCTCTATGATGCCTTTCTGAAACCGCTGTTGCTGTCCAACAAAACTATCCGCCAGAATGTGGGCACCATCTCCCAGAGGTGAGGTCAAAAATATGTGAGCTATGTGGTAAGAAGAAGAAAAAACAAATAAAATGAATAACTTTCAGGACTGTGGTGAGAAAAACATAAAAGGGAATTTGACTGCTTTTCAAATATATTCCAAAGTTCTACATAATTTAAATGTTGAACTGTGTAAGCAAATTTAATTAGAGTGATTTAATGGGAAACAGTGCCCTGTGGAGAAACTTTCCCACTCAAGATTTCTTTACAGTGGTGCTGATAGGAACCAGGGTCACAATGTCAATGCAAAGTTTTCTTTGGGGACTATTTTGCCTAAGAACAGCTTGCATGTACCTCTTCACCTTTAAAGCACTTCTAACACTTTACATCAAAACTTAAAAACCAATGTCTCAGGCACCGGTGGAAATATTTATCAATTTTTGTAATAACTTCATGAGGTAGCTTTTAAAGGCATTACACGCTTCAGACATCTGGTTCCAATTGCTGCTGTGGATAATTTTGACTTGCTAGATTTCTCCACATTGCCTTTTCACATTAAACCACTCTGAATGACTTTATCTTTAGTTAATTTATCCAGAAAGTCTGAAAAATTTTGAATTTCCCTTTATAATAAAGTATCCATAAAAACATTAAGAAAATGTTTAATATAGATCAACATTCCAGTTGAAACAAGATTTCCACAAAGGTAAGAAAGTGAACCCCTGGAGGATGAAGAACTTTTAAGAAGGAAGAAGCTTAACAACCCCATCTACTCACAGAAATGTTTCTCATCCAGGGACAGTGGACCTGATGAGTCTATATTCAGCAAGGCTTCTGCAGCTTCTGCCGTCTCCACAGTATCCTCATTACCACTCTGATATGCTTCCACTGGAGGTTAAACAGAAAGCAACATATCAGTTGCCAGTTTCACAGGACAAAAATACAAAAATGCAGCAAAGCCACCTGACAACATGCTTGAGTGGCCAGTGCTAATGCTATTTTCAAATACAGTGAAACCAAAAACTTTTGGCTGTCTCTTCTGACAACATAGACATCACTCTTATGTATTATTATAAAATGAATTCCACCAATTTCAAAAATTCTGTATAATTCAATCATTAAGATGTAAACAAAATTATAAAATGATTCGTGGTAGATAAACCTGCCAACTTTCTGATTTCTTTACAGTGGTGGTTATAGGAACCAGGGGTTTCAATGTCTACGACATAAAAACTGCAACTTTATTTACTATCCAAAATGAGCAGGGAACCTACATGTGTTCTGATTTTTTATATGAGATGTTGACTGTGGTCAAATAGTGATAAATCTGGAAAAAGTATTTTTTCTTTAAGGATTACTTTGCCACACAGCACCATACATGTATCCCTCTTTTTAAATTTAGTTTTAGGCCAAATCCTTACCTCAAAACTTTTGTAAAACAATGTCTGGGACATCAATCAGCATATTCGTAACCATGTATCATATTGTAACTTCCTGTGAGGGAGCCTTAAACTCTTCAGGAGGCATTAAACTCTTCAGACGTCTGGTTCCTATCACTACCACTGTGAACAATTTTGACTAGGTAAGTTTCTGTACAATGGAGCATTTCACATCAAATCTCTCTGAATGACTCTGTTTACATCTCAACCATTTAATTATGCAGACATTTAGGAAAAATCGGTGGTATTCCCCTTTAAGTGTGCTTTTTGTCATTTCGTTTAGCGTTCAACCATCAACCTTTTCAGTTCCCCTTCTGTCAACTCTTTCAAATTTACACATCTTCGTGAAAACTGAGTGGCCAGAGCTCAATGACCTGAGGGAGGAACACGTCAAGCTGAGATAAGCGACAACTATGAGAACTATGGCAGCTATCAGGCTAACAGGTCTTAGCATACAGTAGCTACCAAACAAACAACAAGAAGACAAAAATTGCCTATCAGCTCCTCCAGCCGTGTTAAGAGTTAGCTACAGTGTGTAGCAGTGCCTCGGTGTGTTAAAGACGTGGTATATCCCCGATTTCATGCGCGGGGTGGGCTACAAACAGAGAAACCCAGCTAACCAAGTCATCACCCCCAACATACAGCTGAGTTAGCCAACTAACGTGAAAGTGCTCTCACCCTGAATACACAAGCAAAACTTACTTTTCGCCAGCTCGGTACTTGGAAAACGTGCGGAGGATCTGAAGTTTAGACGAAAATTGGAAGTTTAAAAGCGGGTTAAATGTTTTCATATTCGGCTCGACTGCAGTCGAGCAGCTCCTGGCTCCCTCCCTCCACCATCCCCACCATGGTGGACATCAGCATTGTGCTACAGGCGGCTTCCTTCATGGCGGCCCACGTGAGAGGTGGGCCTGTGTTTGAGGTCTGAGAGGAAAATAACCTGACTGCTAGTTCACGGACTGGTGAGTGGACTCAAACAGCCACATGCAGAAATGTGAAAACTTACTTTCTTTATTTAATAGCTAATTTATTATAATTAATTTATTAGCTATTAAATAGATAACACGTAGAGTAAACACACAAGGGGATGTATTGAAAGTTAACAAGGCCTGTGTGGGAAAAATAACATCTCTGCTAGCTGATAGTTAACATTCAAGCACACACACATTGTTGTAAAAAAACATTGTTGTAAGAAAACAAACATTTTTGTTTTCTTCTCTTTTTTAAAAAAATGTATACATTTATCTCCCTTTTAAAAATTAAAGCAAGGAAAACAATTCTACGGGAAAGTGTAGACTCAGTGGTCAGAGGGAAATAATCTAACTGCTAGCATTGGAACAAGTTAATGTTTAACCTTAAAATATTATTTAATTTAATTTAATTTTTTTCTTAAAATTCAAGGAAAACAACTCTGCAGGGAAATGTTGAGGTGGAAAAAACAATAGATCCTTCGTAACTGCTAGCTCACTATTAACTGGCTTTGTCCTAGCCTGCACAACAAGCAAGTTAATGTGAAAATGAGTTATATATGTATTTTCAGTAAATTAAACTTTAAATAAAACAATTGTAGAGGAAAATGTAGTCTGTGGTGTCTGGGGAAAGATAATTTCACTGGTAGCCATCCTGGCCTATGCACTGAGCAAGTTAATATGAAATATTAAATATATCTCAAATACGAAAACCTGAAATTTATTCCTTAAATAACAAGAAGTTCACCTGAAAACCTTGTTCTTTTTTCCTTTTTTTTTTTAATTTAAAGCTTGAGGGAAATGATTTTAGAGAGAAATGTAGATATAGCTGGACAGATCCTAGCCTACACATCAAACAGGAAAACATATTAAAGCCTGGAAGAAAATGTTTTTTAAAGGGAAACTGAAGAGAGTGTAAGAGAAAAATAACTTCACTGCTAATTCACTTGCATCAGGGTTTATGTCCTAAGGCGTACATCTGAACCAACAAAAAGTTAATGTGAAAGCATTTTCATGAAATAAAAACCTATGAAATGGTTCTGGAGGGGAGTGTAGACTCTGCAAAGGAAAAATAATGTAATTGCTAGCTCATTCAAAGCTGGGTTACTTATCCTACATCCTAGTCTACACCTCAAAGAAAGCATTAAGTTAACATTAATTTTTAAAATTATTATTATTATTATTAAAACTTGTGAAGCAGAAGGGAGTCCCAATGTGAGTTTCAATAGCCTACATCTTCGCCTAAAATATGCAAATTATGCATGTCAGAGCATGACCTGAATTTTAGCACTTTGTGCACATGCACCCATTCACGCTGCCTGTGAGATTGGGCCCTCACTGTCAGAGGCTGATATGACGAACTGAAACACAATTACAAGGACTTAAATTGAAACCTGAGCGGAAATTGTACTTCACCTGTCAGTTGCTGTAGGTCCTCCACAGTCTCTTGCTCCAGCCCTGTTTCTAGGTGACCACCTGTCAATGGCTGCTCACAAGTCAGCCCCGAGTAGTTGAGGAGGTGGGTGTGTGGCATTTGCTCCACAATTACCGCTGGGAAAGTTGATGGATCTGCCAGCTGCAGATAGCATGGAGGGGAAAAAAAGCTGTAATATTATGGCTGAAGTGTCAGACAGTTCTCGATATAGCACGGCATGAAAATCTTTTTTTTTTTCTCTCTCTGTCGACAGCATTAGCTTGTTCCATAATAGAAGTGGGTTGAGTGAATCAGGGTCACTCACAGCTTTCATAAATGTATCCCACACAGTAAACCAGCACATGAATAATTAACAATAGAAATGAGTTCTCAACTTTTTCAACCTTCTCTGCCTTTTTTTCCATATGGGGCATTTGGCTATGTCAAACCTACTTTGAATAGCCTCCTGGAAGTACCCAAATGCATGGACAGACCTAAAGCGAAATGATATTAATGGTGCTTACCTGCAAACTGTCGTCATCTTGCTTGCTTGCACCCTCCCAGGCGCTCTCGGTCTGCTGAACTACAGCGGCCATAATGAACACGAGTGGGAGTTCTATAGTGTCATCACAGCAAGCCTTTTCCAGGGTACAGAGACTAGTTACAGTTCCAAAAGGCCTAGTTCAGCGTGCAGGCCCCTTTAAGGCCTAATAAAGGGCGGTCTGTCTGAAGATCCATGTTGCAATACCATCGAAGAAGCACTTGTGGGTTCACTTCGATGCTGGCTGACTGAAGTTGTTGCCAATGGTGATACAGGACCGGAACTCTCAACCTATGATAGAGGAACACTGCAGGTTAGTTCTGGCTCCCGAGATCACCTCGGTGCGCTATTCGCAATCATGCCAATTCTACGAATATCCACCATCGTTCAAAGGATGAACAAGTAAATACATTATGCATTTTCTTCATCTTTGGTTCCTACGTACCCCTTCTGATCAACAGATGAAAACGTAGAGTAAATGTTACATCCCAGTTCAAAACAGTATCTACTAACATTTGCTTTCCGTTCCCTTCACAGCCGTCACCGTGCTGTTTCCAGACTCTGTAAACAACATTTTCTCTCTCTTTCCATGTCTGCTCTAGCTGCACTCCCTTATCTCTCACTGTAGACACACCATGCACGAAACAGGAAGGAAGTGTCTTGTTGACGTCAGGCCAGACGAGAGTGGGTAGAAACAGCAGCTGCAGACAGGATGGCAGAAAGGCTCAGAGAATGGATGGCAGTGCCGACAATGGAAACAAAACCAAACCAGAAGCCCTCAGAATACATGTTAGACAAGGGTCAGAGTTGGAGAAAGCTCAAGTCAAGTTAAGCTTTCGTTTTTTTTTCAACGACACCAGACCCACTTTATTTAAATACAATTTTATAATAGTTTAAACATCACTTTGATTTGACAAACTAAAGAAAATCAGTTTATTTTGGAGCTGTAATGGTGCAGGTTTATGGCTCTAACAAGACTGTCCATTAATAGGAGTCAGCTGTAAATGAGCAGATTAAAGTTCACAACCAAGACTGTGTTGCTTAATCAGTAGTGGTAACAATAAATGATATCCAGTGGCGCATGGACAAATGCAAGGGACTGTATGTGAGTCCGTACTCAATTTACAAACTCTTATAACTACGTTACTTACACAGTAGTTTTATAGTAGTTAACAAATTATTTATTGTATTTACTGAATATTTAGTTTTAAGATGAACAACTGAATTGAAGCCTGAAGTTTAAAGGGGTTTCATGCCAAAAATATAATGTAGTGGTTGTTAATGTGAAGAAAGTATAATGAGCATTTGATATTGTAAAGTATAAAAAGCATTTGATAGTATTATTTTTAAATGTGGTTCTTTTTAATCTGTTCCAGCGAATAAAATCTCAGAAAAACTAAGTATCATGATGCATATTAAGGTGAAAATTCACCTTAATATGCATCATGATACTTAGTTTTTCTGAGATTTTATTCGCTGGAACAGATTAAAAAGAACCACATTTAAAAATAATACTATCAAATGCTTTTGAATATACTGTATATATATAATATACTGAATATTATTCCATGTTTCAATAAGTCCAGTTAAACAGTACTAACTATGCTCTCTTTATAACAAAACATGAAGTTGGTCATTATTCTTTAGGTACTGACAGTATTCACAGTATGCAGAAAAACACTTATTGTGACACAGTTCATCATAGTATGTTAAGTATCGTATTGCCCAACTATATATATATATATATATATATATATATATATATATGTATATGTATGTATGTATGTATGCAATGACAACATATTGCAATATACTCTATTTAGATTTTGTAATGTAAGCATAACATTTAACAATATATTTCAGTTTCATAGAGCTTAAAGCAACACATGAAACTACACCCCCAGCAGACCCATCAACAAAGCAAAGTGAGGCAGTCTGTCAACAAATTTTTCTCAGAACACGCTAAAGATTTTCCACACTTCAGCATCATACTTAATATGCTAAACAGCTGAACCAGTGGAACTAGACATTTCATCTGAAGATTATAAACCATGATATCCAGCATCCTTCAAAAGATCATCAAAGTAAGTACAATTTCCATTTTCAGCTCATATCGCAATAGCGTAAAAGTTCAGAAACAACCATCTAGAACACCTAGACTGAGTAGAAAGCCCTCCTGCAGTAATGTTAATAAGTGAGATCAGTAGATGTCAGCATTACCTGAAGTAGAAGTAACTGCTTCATCAGTGCTTTTGATGAGCATTGCCTTTCGTACCGCTGACTATGAGATCACTACGTAGTGGCTTTGATCTCACTTGTTTGCTGTATGTATGGTTGCAACTGTCTAGAAACCCCAAGGGTGTTGGTAAATGTTTTGGGTTATACCTGAAAAGCCTGTTTCTAGCTGCACCAATAATGCTGTTGTCCTATGAAAATCAGTCTCTCCTCTCTCTCTCTCTCTCTCTCTCTTGCTCTCTCTATCACCGTCACCCATCCCCCTCTTACTTCACCACTCCCTCCTTTAGTGTCATATTACAGCACGTAAGCATGGTGACGGCACCTTGACAACCGGCCTAGTGCAAGGCACACCTGGACTGCTGGAGGTTCCTCTAGCTTCAAGGCATTCCCTAGGGTTACATTTCTGTCCTCCTATAGGTAATACACCTGTGTCTGCTTATGTATGGTACAGTTTACTGAACCAATTCAAATCATATAGCACCACTGCCAACCCTAAGGTCACTTAGAAGCAACATACACAACAACAACCATGTAAAAGTTCCAGTTCCAGGACGGTTAAAGTACTGAGAAAAAGAGAATTGTTTTAAGCTGGGAAGACTGAGAAGAGCAGACTTAAAAGGATTGTGATAAAGACTTACATAGTTTACTGGCTGTGATGCTAAAAGTTCTGCCCTTAGCGGGGACCAGTCTGATTTTAAGGGATAGCTAGAATCCAGTGACAAATTGATTGAAAATTTCTAATTACTTCTCTTAACCTCTTCAACTACTTGAGACCACCGTTGGTTCCAAAACGTACTTCGTCATATTCTTCATAACTTTCATATTCAAAAAATATGAAAGTGGGTGTCATATGAGAGCTGTAATTTTCTTCTTTCCAGTCAAATAGATGGGTAATGTAATTTTAAACTCGTATAATAAAAGAAGTTGACCCATTTTTTCACAAATCTGAGCTCAAATGGCATCTCTTCAGTGATATACTCTGTAAAAATTATTTTTATAAAATAATATAAAGAGCGTCTAAGATTTTTGGCTTTCAGCAGTAAATTGTAAGCATATAGCAATATGTGTATGATCATAAAACACATTTTCTGTTCATTTGAGGGGAGCTTTTAAAACAAAATAAAATAAACTAAAAAAATTGACATTTTTTTCATGCAGTTACTGAGTCATATGGACAAACCGAAATATACCCTGGAGAATAAGAGGTTAAAATGTAATGGGATTACTTTACTCATTGCTTCCTGGAAAAGGTCATATCACTACTCATTTCTTCACTTATGCTCTAAAACCCATACAAATCTGCAACTGCAAAGTACAAGCAAAAACCCAACAGTCCTTTCAGTACTTTATTAAGAAATAAATAACCAGTCTACCAATTACAGTTATTACACACATAATCATAATTATTTTCCACAGTTGTTAGCTTTCACTGCCATATGTGTACATTGCAATCAAACAAAATGCGAATTGGCTGAGTTGGGTTGATGTACTCGTGTAAACTGAGGAAAGCAGAAAATGCATTTTCTGACTTGGTGGTATATCACCTTTAGAAGATAGTAGTGAGTAATGTTTGTTAATTTCGTGCTTGTTAAAAAGACCTTTAAAGGGGGGCAGCGAGTAATGTTTGTTTATTTGAGCTGAAGTGGCGTCTGCCTTCTGTTCACTAATTATCAACAGCCAGGAGACAAGCAAGGTAATCAGTAAAGTTGGTCACTTTTATGGTACTGTTAGAAATAAAGGTGCTGTTCAGGTACATTTTTCGTTCATGAAGGTACAAACAATGTAAATGTATCCTCAAAGGTACAACAGTGGTTTTAAGGTTCAATTGTGTACCTTAAATAGGTTTTTCCAGGTGAAAAGTACATATTTGTATGTTTTCATAATCTAATATTTTAAAACAGAAATATAAAATAAGAAGCCTGGAGACGAGACGGGGTGTGTGGAGTCAGTACAACTTAGAACATATAATTTCAATGGATTATGGTACAATTAGGTTCCCTGACTAAAGGTACTGAGATGTACCCTTGAGGGTACCACCCCAATGAAGAGAGGTACTGCCTCAGTGACAGTTTTGTATTTTTTTTTCTGATAGTGTAGTAATTTAATGGCTGCTCACTGCAAACAAAAAAGATAAATTGTGAATTGCACTTATTTACATGGTTGGGGCTCTCTTGTTTCAACAGAGGCATTTCTCTCCATCAGTTTCATATTAGCATGATTAGGTGCTTGGGCAGAATGCTCGTGGAGTTTACAAGCACTTCATGCACTGGCACTGGTCATATTCACAATCAGTCACACAATCAGCTATCACAGGTAGCTGTTGTAGATGTATGATCGCTTCTCTGAAATACCCCAGACAGAAAATGATTGGTTATTACTTGCTCTGGGCCAGGAAATGAAACAAACAGCAGCGCTAGCTTGATGACCTGTTTCTTTTGGGTAACCGCTGGTGTGAACCTTATTGTCGTTGTTGCAGTTGCCTCCGAAACAGCAGCTTCTAAAGAGACTTGAAAGTCTTGTAGATTCTCCACAGCCTTTTTAGATCCTCCACAGGCCTAATTATCTAGACTCTGAATATGTTTAGAGCCATGTTTTGGTTCTCAAAGCTGAAAAATCAGGGCATTAAACAGGAAGTCAGCTTTTAATTTATGTATAAAAAGAAAATGAAATTTCAGAACACTGCAATAAGACATGTTTTGTGACACATTAACATGAACTAAACCTCTGTGGCTCTTTTTATAGACCATATGACATTGATTTTTTCTCATTTAAGGGGAGTCATTTAGATGGGCAGCCAAAATCCAAAAGATTTTGGTACATCTGATACATATCTGTTGTTTTCCATGTTATCTAACCATGGTCAATGTGGATGTTGCATATTACTGAGTCAGCGTAAGAAAAACAAGCTCTCTTCAGAATCCCTTTGACTACTTTGACTACTAAGAAAGGAAGGTGCTTTCCTAGCTGGGGGACTGTTGTGAGCTTTCACATTCTGTCACTGGGTGAAATCCCTACTCTTGTAGTGGAACCTTTTATTCTAATAGTGTGATTAAAAGCCTGCCCACTTATCCAGTGGATGTTTAACAAACCAATTCTTTTTTTTTTTTTTTTAACCCTTGGACCCTTTAAATGCCAGGCTCATTACATCCCAGGTCTTATTAGTAACTAAATGGACTACACTGCAAATTGTGTGTAATAGAAGTTTGAACCCACCAGCTTAAAAGTCCTGACTATTTAAGGGGTTAATGTAGAGGCTAAAAGCAGCTGTGTCTGACTTTGTCTGACAATCTGCTCCTCTTTAATGACATTACTCAAGGTTGTTATCACATTTGTTTTGATATCTAAAGAACATGATGTAACAAAGCTGAACATTCCTAGATTTTATTTTGTTTGTGCAAGCAAATAAATCAATAGAAATATACTTCACACTTCAGTCACCTTTTATAGTTATTCTGATGAAAAAGGTCATTAATAAGCCAGTAAAGGCAGCATCATGCTTCTTTTATATATGGATAGTAAAATACAGTGATGGACACAAAGCTCCAGTTCTATATGTTGATTCATTTTGCTGCCCAGCATGGACCAACTATGTGCACCAACTACTCTAGTGACAGATTTTAATGCAATAAACAGGACAAAGTATTAGTGATGACACATTAGGAAAGATATAGTTAATGCCCAAAAGGACACCTCTGAATATTTGTCGTCAGGCATTAAAATCTATATGCCCAATGTGAACATTGTGGTGGAGAGGTGAACCGATATGGGAATTGGGGGCCAATACCAATGTCTGCTGTTTTTATGTACATATCTGGTGATGCCAATACATACATTTTTTTTATAAAATGTGCAAATCTTGAATAAAAGACAGACATTTTAGCACAGTGGCCCAGTGTTCTTCTGAAGAACAATAAATATGTCATGAAATATCACTCAAATCTGGATATCTGTCCGATGAATTTTCGATGTAATGGTGATATCATTGTGCATCCCTACTGAAAAGTTAAATGCCTTACGGTTAAATGCCTGATTTTGGTGCCCAGTCAACAAAAGGCCAAAAAGCAGGAGATGAAACCAACCGTACGCTACCATTTACAAGTTTGAATACATCTATTTGAATGTTTTTCATAAGAAAATGTTTCTAAAACAAATGTAACTGGTGTAGTTGGTGCCTATGTATGAAAGTAGTTAAAGAACAAAATTAATTTTGTTGTTTTCAGTGTACATTATAGGGCCAAAAATTTGTGGACACCTGCTCCTCCAATGTTTCTTCCAAAATCAAAAGTATTGAAAAGGAGTTTGTCCCCCTCTGCTGCTGTTACTGGGGAAGGGGGTTGCACTAAATGTTGGAATTGCTGTGAGGATTTGATTGCGTTTAGCAGCAGGAGCACTAGTGAGATCAAGTATTGATGTTGTATGATTAGTTCTGGATCACAAACGCCACTCCAACTCATTCGAAAGGTATTTGTTGCTCCATCATTCTAGAGAACGCAGCTCAATGCTGAGGGGGGGCTTCATACCCCTCTAGCCTATGCTTGGCATTGGACATGGTGACCTTGGGCTCATGTGCGGCTGCTCAAGAGCATCCTGATCTATTGTCAGTGCTTTTCTATGAAGACTATACAAGCTGTGTGTACATTTGAACTCCTGTGTCAGCAGTGAGTGTACCTTAATGCAGCTGAATTCACTAATAAGAAACTTTTGGACATGTATGTGGAGCTTCTTCAAGCTTCTCACCTAGCTCCTCATGAAGCTGCTTGAGAGAACAGCAAAAGTGTATAAAGTTTCATCAAGGCAAATGGTGTCTACCCTGGGAGATTCTAAAATATAGGCATTTTAATTTGTTTAACACTTTTATGATCACATTCTTATTGCACGTGTTGTTTATAATATTTAGTTTGACATCTCCACTATTATTCTGAGATGTGCAGAATGGTGAAACTAAGGGAAATCTATCTGTGAACATCTATATCTTTTTAATGGTATTGTAGACGACTTTTGCCCCTGACTGCAAACAACATGAATGCAGTTTGTGTCATTTCTTCACATGTTAACCATCCTTTGACTCTGACTTGCGCAAACAGCCTCCACACCTCCAGCGTTGGGGGCTGCTTGAGCTTAGGTGTTGGGGGAGGGGGACGGAACAAACAAGTGTGGCGGTTATCAGAGGCAAAGCACAGAGGAAGCTGGGTGGGCTCAACTTTCGCACTGAGACAGGAGGCCAGACAGCCACCGGACCCCAGTGGTGTGTGATGAGTTTCTTTTTTAAGCTCCTGCGGCCACCTTTCAACTGCTGTTTTAATGTTAAAGAAATAGTTTGGCAAAAATACAAATGCACACAATGGCCGCTTACCCAAATGTAGTAGGTCGGCCAAGACGTGTCTGTTGTCTAAAGTTTGTGTCTGTAGTTTTGCAGCAAAGATACGAGTCTAATATAGCTACTAATGGAAGCTTAAAATTACCATTACCAAACATACATGCCTAAATGATGACTTGCTTGTTTCTGACAGTGCTATGAAATTGAAAAATAGTATTGTCATATATCCAAAAACAGTAGTAGCAGCCTTTTTCAAGCATCTGTACTTGTCTGTACACTCTCAAAAAAAAAAAAAACATACTAAAATGTCACTGGGGTGGTCTCCCTCTTGTCACTGGGGTGGTACCCTCAAGGGTACATCATCAGGAAACATAATTGTACCATTTTCCATTGAAGTTTTTTTTAAGTTGCATTGACTCCATAGGCCTGTCTTGATTTCAGCCTTTTTATTGTATTGTTCTATTTTAAAACATCCTGTCTTCCACTTAATGACCACTAGGATAGGCTCAGGCACCACTGCGACCCAGAAGGATAAGCGACTTGGATAGTGTGAATGTGTTTGTGTGTGTGTGTTAAAACAAAGTACAAATATATATTTTTCCTTGGGAACAAACTTATTGAAGGTGCATAATTACACCCTAAAACAACTGTTGTAGCTTTGAGGGCACATTTACATTGTTTGCCTTGATGAATGAAAAATGTACCTGCACAGTACCTTTATTTCTAACAGTGTATTTTTGTCCTTTTTGCCAGCTCATTAGCTTCATTAGCCTTATAGCTCTTTAAGCAAACTTCGGACACAAACGTGTCTTGGCTGATTGGCTGCATGTGGTGTAAGGGAAAAAAGTGTACATTTGATTTCTCACCAAGCTCAGTGAACATATTTTAATGGTCACAGTTGACATGCATTGTATAACGTCTTGTAGCTGCAGGTAGCCATTCTATTCTGACCATCAAAATGGAAACAGTGTTTAGAAAAATTCATAGAAAGCTTCAGAAAGTGTGGCCTGCAGTGTGTAAGATATGATGAAGTGCTGTATGTTTATACAGTACCTCATAAACAGACTTTGCTCCTTTCGTAATGACGCCTCCCTCATATAAATTCCCAGAGAGAGAATGCGCAAAAAAGCTCTGTTTTCAAATCTGCTGCCTCCAACATCGTGTTTGTAAGTCCTAAGTCGGTCAAACTCTCTGCAAAGAAGCTGAACAACTTCTTCTGCCTATCACCATGTGCGTTGTTATGCAGAGTAGCCCCCCCATTCCTATCTTCCCTGCTGTATTTCTCATGTAGAAGTGTAACAGACGAGCCAACGGCGTTGCAAACTGCTTATCAGCACTAGTTTATGCTGTCTCTGCCACCCTTGTTATCAACCTTGGCCTATTTTTTGTGGTGGGGGTTGTGGTGGTGGTGGGTGTTTTGATTATGCTGCAGTACGCTGGCAATAAGTCCGGTTTGGTGCCCCCCAGGTGTGCGCCGGATCGGGCTGCGTGTCCTTAGATATACATATCAAACACATTCACCAGGCCACAGAGGTAAAAAGCACACTCACAGAACATTAACGTTGAAAGTACGGTCAGGTGTGGGTGCACGTTGGCTTTCTGTGATGTGTTCTCCCTCCCTCGCTCATGCTCTCTTGCTCACTTTCCACCACCTCCACACGATCGTGGAGAGAGATTTGGTCATGTAAGAACTGTGCGTTAAAGTGATACTTTGGCAAAAGATCAAATTGAAACAAGTTTTATTCTTCAATCAACCAAGATGTTTGGCGCCTCTTTACTTTTGCACTGGAGCTAGGAGGCTAAGTTGCTAACAAGTAATAGAAACGTATGTACACCAATTAGCATTGTGCAGACTTCATGTCTAAGTCATCAAATCATATTAAGTAATCTCAAATTGACTTGCGTATATGGTTTCTGACACTGTGGTATCCTGTTATCTATAAAAAACAGACAAAAGTGTAGGCAAAACGTATAAGCAAATTCAGGTATTCAAGATGGCTGCTACTGCTGTTTTTAGCTATGCGACATAGAGCTATTTGTGCGTTTATGTAGATAACAGTTTACCATACAGTGGCAGAAACCACTTCAACAAGTCAGTGTGCATTACTTGGCCAATTGCCTACATTTAAGGAAAGGGGAAAGTTATGTAAATTAGATTTTTCACCAAACTACCTCTTTAACACCCCTATTGCTGTGATGTCTTTTTCGGTTAAATTCAAAGGGGCATTGTTACGCCAGATATTCTTTCTGTGGTAAGGGCTTATGGACTAATGTGAATGTCTGTTCTAGAACATACAGGAATTCAAATGATCTTCAGGTAAATGATGGTGCAAACTCGAAAGGCACTTTACATGACTAACAACTTTTCAGATCATTCAATCCAGTCATTACCTAATTGCTAGGAATGCAGTTAAACATCAACTTACAACTATTTATAAGTAGTAATGCCATCTGAACAAACTCTGTTTAGATGAACAGTGTATGAACAGCTGTTTGGCCTGATGAAGCCTACCATTACAGGCCTCAAACCTATAATAGGAAACCTCATGCTTTTGTATACCGAATAGCTTTACACAGTCAGTCCAACAGCTTGTTGTTTTGTCTCAGTGCAGCAAGTAGTTTCACCTTGCTTTGGCTGGTTCTGTAACGTGAGAAAAAGGGACTTACGGTAGTTCATTAACCTCCAAGTTAAAGTTTCAACAGTGGAAAAAAGGGAACCCTTCTGAACAACTGACAAGCCAACATGTCTCTCGTCAACCGCCAACTTCTTATTGCTTTCACTTTCTCCTCTGACTTCTTCGCCTAGTCTTGTCATGAAGCAAAGTTCTCCAGCTGGATTTTTCACCTTCCAACTAATATATTACTCTTTGTCTATTTATGAACTACCTGAAGGTGTAACATACCTTAGAACTTGTGTCCACAGGACTTGCTTTCCAAACCCCCTTGTTTGTGGTGTGCTGCTGAATGTAGTAATGGTTGTTTGCACTAAGGTGAGTTCCTCCTTTTGTCAACCCCCCTTCTCGCAGCCAGCCGGGCGTACGCTGCTGCCGCGAAAGCTACGCCCACTTCTGCTTTCAGCCTGACATTCAACAGTCAAGCAAAAACCACATCACCCATGGCAACCATGAGTGCAGGCTTCACCGCAGGGAACACAGATAACCCGTTGCTTGTTAACAGGCAGATGAGTGCAAAGAGCCTATTCAAATAGTTTAGCCGCTCAGCCAAGGGGGGGGCGAAGGGTTCTGCTCGCTGAACGTCTCTCTACTGACACCCAATGGAGGCTCTAGGGCCTTGTTTGGATTGTTTGCTTCAATAACAAGATCATAAATGGTACTGTGCAAAAGTACCATGTGCTTTCGTTTATTTCATTTTCAGTCAAAATAGCCATTAAGTACAGGTACATTTTTAAGGATAAAATTTTTAGGATATATTTTTGAGGAGATTAGATATAAGTTAATCCACTTGCACAAGAAAAGGAAAAGTAAAATCAACAAAACAAAAAAGCCCAAAAATGATTTAAAGATATAGAGAAAATGGGATGCCTAACTAACTTACAAGTCCTAGTAGACCACCAAAACTCTCCATCAGATAAACAGTACTCAGAGATTTCATCTTTGAGAGGCAGGAGAACATCCAGCTCGACTTTTGCTTCAGATCTGAAAAAATCCACAGGTGTTTCTGTCCATCCTTTCACTGTGAGAAGACAACTCAACCCAACAGTTTGGGTTCAGGTAACAGCTACATGTCCTTTCAGTCTGAAAGGACATGTAGCTGTTACGGAAGTCTTTACTGAGAAAAGGAAGACAAAAATGAAGGAAAATTGGGATGTGAAGTATGGATTGATGAGTCTAAATTTGTAATTGAGATTAATTTGATCATGAGAAGCAGAAAGTGCAACCAACTTCTAAGACTGAACTTTGGAGGTGTGGAAAAATATCCCTGCAGATGCTCCAGAAAAGAATGGAAACTGTACTAAAGGCAAAGAGTGAACACAGTAAATACAGAAAAGTTATGCTTTAAAGTTATGTTGAGACTTTTGTGAAATTTTCTATCAAAGTTTTATGCCTTTTTTATGTGGGCTAAAAAATGTAAGATGTAAATGTAATTTAAACGTAAGAGCTGTTGGGAACTTAAGTGAAAGGTGGTCTCTGCTTTAGGTGGTTACAACTTTAGTCTTGCACTGCAGCTACAAGGCTAATATAGCTAGTAAGTATTGAAGCTTGTATTTGTGACTTTGCATCATAAACACTGCATGCATAAATCATCACACTTACCTCATACAGCATTGGATTGTTAGGTAATCTCAAATAGATATGCTTATGACACTGTATGACATGCTATTGTTTTTAACAATGAACAAAAATATGGTCCAAAGCTAAAAACTAGTAGTAGAAGCCTGAGTTTTGTGTGTTGTCTATTTTGCCAGCTTGTTAGCTACATCACCCTTGTAGCTCCAGGGCACAACTATAGGACCTAACTTCAGATTGTTTCAGCTGATCATCGGTACTTGATCTAAGGAAAAGTATGTAAATTTGAATCTTTGTCAAATTGCACCTTTGGAAAGGAACCCATTCCATTGTTCTGTGCTGCAGATAGGCTTGTGTGAATGTTACATGACATGTCATCTACAAAAATAGAATGAATTCAGCTAAAAAAAACAGTAGTATTAGCCATTTGTAACCCTAAATATTGTCTCAACTTTTGCCCATTTTTACAGGTAACAGTATTCTGCATGTCAGACACAAACCTCAGACAGTAGTATGTCTTGACTGATCAACTACATCTGGGGTAAGCTGAAAGTTGTGTACGTTTGATTTTTTCCTGAACTGCTTTAAGCCTCGACACTTTGTGGTTATCACTCATTAATTAAATGCTTGGAGAGGAAGATTAATGCTCTTGTTGGACCACTGCTAGGAGAAACCTGTTGATCGCCCAGTAGGGGTCACTATTAGATTTGCTCAGAGCTCAGTACCCTTGAGGCTCCTAATGAGATGCCTGTGGGCATCTGCACATGTGAGGTACGAGAACAGAAGGCGATGAAAGCTCATCGCGCTTTACCCACCTTCTCTCAACACAGGCTTTGTTCTGAAACAACCTTTCCCACTTGTTGCCGCCTCCCTTCTTCTCTGTGTTTCTCTCAGTCAAGTTTGCAGTGGTGGGTTGTGTGACCTGATTTCTGCCTGTGCACTTATAATGAAGGCGTGGGCGATAGGAACATCAAGAATGCTTTCTCTCTTGGCCTTAAATTAAAGCGATAGTTTGGTGAAAAAGCAGATGTGCACACTTTTTCTCTTAACCCAAGTGTAGTTGATCCACCAAGATATGTTTGTTTTCTGAACATTGCTTTTTTGCACTGAGGCTATGAGGCCAATGTATCTAACAAGTAATATATACCTCAACAATGAGCATCAAGCTAACCACATGCCTGAAGTATCACTGTCCTGCCTTAAACCACAGTGAGTTATGAAGTTTTCTCAAATAGTCTTGCTTATGTGGTTTCAGGCACTGTATAGCATATTGTTTCTACTATGACATACTGTTTATCCAACAGACGTCATCACTGCTGTCTTATTTTAAGAATAGTATATTCTTTCAAAAACATTATTGGCACCAGTGAAGAATATTTTAAATAAAACCGAAGAAATTACTTCAAATAAAGCTTGCTTTTTTATTGCTCCTAGTCTTCAGGAAGTCTATTATTGTTTATGACCATTTCCTGTGTCCATGGGTTATAAATATGAGCTCAGGCACATGTAAAGTCCCTTTGTCCTCCATCAACATGGGTAAAACCAAAGAGCTGCCAACTCAAATGA
The DNA here is from genome assembly GCF_904425465.1 of Colossoma macropomum. Taxonomy (NCBI): domain Eukaryota; kingdom Metazoa; phylum Chordata; class Actinopteri; order Characiformes; family Serrasalmidae; genus Colossoma; species Colossoma macropomum. Next base: position 18,364,295 of record NW_023494808.1, read on the forward strand.
GACAGAAGGCTGTGGACCTGCACAGATTAGGAAATGGATATAAAAAAAAGAGTAGTCCTTTGAAATTACTATTAAGCACAATCAGGGTGATAATAAAAAAAGTTTGAAAATCATGGTACAGTTGAATATTTGCTTGAAGAGGACTGTCGCACTGCCCCCACATACAGTGCGGAGGAGGATAAGAAAATTAGGAACTGAAAGATCACAGTTTCAGGACTGCACAGTTTAGTCAGTCAGACGCCAGATCCATGACTGGAAGATTTTTGGAAGAGTTCCATGAAAGAAGCCTTTCCTAAGAGCAAGCCACAAAATGCAGCAACTGAACTGTGCAAAATGTCCTTGGAACTGCAAATGGAACCATGTGATGTGGTCAGATGAGACAAAAAATGAACTTTTTGGCCACCATCATGTTTGGTGAATAAAGAGACTGCATACAACGAAAAGCACCTGATACCCACTGTCAAATATGGCGGTGGATCATTGATGCTTTAGGGCTGCTCTGCTGCAGCCAATGACATAGCAAATTCCAGTAAATGCCAGGAAATTTGTCCTGGCAATTCGTGTGCCATTACCAGAAGGCTGAGAGTTGGCTGTGTGGGCACATTTTAGCAAGATAATGACCCTAAACCCACATCAAATCCACGCAGAAACGGTTGCAGGAACACAAAACCAAAATTTTGCAATGGCCCAATGTCCAGATTTGAACCCACCTGAAAACCTGTGGTGTGTTTTGAAGAGGGCAGTTCATAAGTGAAGACCAAAGAATATTGAGGAATTGGAAACGTTCTGAATGGAGGAGTGGTCCAAAACTAAAGATCCCTCAACCAGAGTTCTCCAACCTTGTTAAGCATTACAGAATTCAGCTCAGTGCTGTTATTTTGCCAGGGAAGGCTTCACCAAATGCCAATATTTTTGAAACCTATGTTTTGAAAAAAAAGTTTTTATTTTACAAAACACAGAGTAAAAATAAAAGCATGCAGCTTACCATTTGTTTAAGCCCAAAACACAACCCCATTTCCAAAAAAGTTGGGACGCTGTGCAAATGTAAATAAAAACAAAATGCAATGATGTGCAGAACATTTAAACCCTTTATTTCATTGAGAATAGTAGAAAGACAACATATCAAATGTTGAAACTGAAAAATTCTATTGTTTTTTGAAAAATATATGCCCATTTAGAATTTGATGCCAGCAACACGTTCCAAAAAAGTTGGGACGGGGGCAACAACAGGCTGGTAAAGTTGTGTAATGCTAAAAAAACACCTGGTGGTTGATTGGCAACAGGTCAGTACCCTGACTGTGTATAAAAAGAGCATCCCAGACAGGCTGAGTCTTTCAAAAGTAAAGATGAGGAGGGTTTCACCACTCTGTGAAAGACTGCATGATCAAATGGTGCAACAATTCAAGAATAACGTTTCTCAACATAAAATAGCAAAGAATGTGTGCTTTTCATCATCTACAGTACATAATAACATTAAAAGATTTAGAGGATCTGGAGAAATCTCTGTATGCAGGGGACAAGGCCAAAAACCAGTATTTGCTGGCCATGATCTTTGGGCCCTCAGGTGGCACTGCATTTGTAGTGGAAATCACTGCATGGGCTCAGAAACATTTCAGAAAACCACTGTTTGTAAAAGCAGTTCGTCGCTGCATCCACAAATGCAAGTTAAAACTCTAAAACGCAAATCAACATTTGAATTTTTTTTTGGAAATCATGGACACTGTGTCCTCCGGGCTAAAGACCACTCAGCTCAATATCAGTGCACAGTTCAAAAGCCAGTATTCATGGTGGTTAAGGGGAGCATTAGTGCACATGGCATGGGCGACTTGCACATCTGTGAAGGCACCATTAATGCTGAATGATATATACATGTTTTGGCAACATATGCTGGCATCCAGATGACGTCTTTTTCAGGGAAGGCTTCGTTTATTTCAGCAAAACAATGTCAAACCACATTCTGCATGTATTACAACAGCATTGCTCCGTATTAAAAGAGTCTGGGTGCTAAACTGGCCTGCCTGCAGTCCAGACCTGTCACCACTGATAACATTTAGCGCATTATTAAAATACGACAAATGAGCCCCCGAACTGTTGAACAGCTTAAATCCTATATCAAATAAAAATGATAAAACATTTCACTTTCAGAACTACAGCAATTGGTGTCCTCAGTTCCCAGTTTCCTCAGTTCGCTTACAGAGTGTTGTTACAAGAAGAGGTGATGAAACACAGTGGTAAACATGCCCCTGTCCCAACTTTTTTGGAACGTGTTGTTGGCATTAAATTCAAAATGGGCATATATTTTTTCAAAAAACAATACAATTCTCAGTTTCAAGATTTGATATGTTGTCTTTGTAGTATTTTCCTTTAAAAATATGGTTTACATGATTTGCATATCATTGTATTCCTTTTTTTATTTACATTCTGCACAGCGTCCCAACTTTTTTTGGAAATTGGGTTGTATAATTTATTGCACGTGTAGTTTATTTAAGCTCATTTTCATTAGAGGGGGGCCAGTAATTCAAGATCTGACTGAAGCTAAAAACTGTGGGCCTCTTGAAACATGAATTTTGTCTATTTTCATAGCTAACTGTATCAGCTTCCATTACTTGTTAGCTATATTAGCCTTGTTTCTCTGTAGCGCAAAATGAAAGAAACTTCAGACACCAAACATCGTCTAGATGGACAATGGTGATGGACATCTATGGAAATTATATTATTGAGAGAACAGTTTCTTTAAAATTGTAACTGTAACTTGTGGGCTTACATTTCCTAATGGCTCTTTCGTTTTGAAATAAGTAAGGGAAGGGACGTCACTCACCACTGAACCTTCACTGTTTGGACTGGAAAGTCGGAATACACTTCAGATCTTCAGATTCACGGCCAAGAGACTTTTAAAAACATTGCTTTTGTGGGCCTAAAGTACTGTTAAAATGCTTTAAAGTCCAATTCTGAAATGCCTTCTTTTGTATTTTACTGTGGTCCTGGGTGGTAGCAGAAAATAGAAGAATGAGTGAGAACCTGCCACGTTTGAAGCATATGGTGCCATATGCTGCTGCCATATGCTTAAATAAAGCCAATAAACAAACCAACAAACTATTCAAGGCCTGTTGTTTTTTCTTACATCCATCCGTAAACAATGCTTCAATTCTGTCTGGCACACTCTGTCATCTAACACTTTTTTTCCCTGACAGGAAAAGGGGGAAAAAATCAAAGGAGCCACATCAGTGAAAAACTAACATTTATTTAGATGGCAAAAAAATATTTATTTGTTGAATATTATGCATGAGCGTTCTCAAAAAAAGAACTGGGGCCTCTTTATCATTTGTATTTTCTTTTTTCGCTGGATAACAGTTCTTCTGGCCAACAAACAGTAGTTTATAATTTTTTTCAAAATTAGCAATTTTATAATATTATCTCCCTCATCACAGACTTGATAAGTGATGAACCGATTTTGGAACTTGCAGTATATCTAGAAGTGTTTTTTTGTCTTTTCAACTTTTTTTTCCTTAAGGAAGTATCACTGTCAGGCTTAAAATGTCATCAAACATCTCACCTCATAATGTCAGATTGGATTCCACAGTCTATTCAGTTAAAAACAAGCGTGACCAAAATTTACCATGGCTCTTCGGTCTCCTGAAGGCATTTTCTTATAACACATCTGATTTAAGCATCATTTTATTCTGTTGACATTCAGATTGCTTCGGTCCTCAGGGAGTTTTTTCCCCCCATTTCAAACATTTTTGTAGTTAAAGATACTTTAATGAAATGATATCAAAACACCTCCTTTGCCCCAAGCCCTGCGCAGTCAGTAGAAATGATTTCCGAAACACAAAGTAACACGATTTTAAATGAAAATGTGTTGCAGTGCACTGCCCTGCATTAAAATAACAATAATAAGTGGCTCTACTCCTCTGGACTGTGCCTGAAATGTTTGCCTTGCACTCTTATAAATAAAGGCTCCTAAATGGTTCTTGGGTTAGATGTACAGTCCTACGAAAAAAACTTTAACTGGTATAGAACCTTTACATTACGTGGAGGTTCTTAAAACTCTAAAAAGGCTGTTCAAACTTGCACCTCATTTATAAAAATGGCTGTACCATCCACTGAAGGGAAACCATAAGTGGTTGTTCTATTGCATTGCTCTGAAGAACCTTCTGGCAAGTGTGAAAGTTTGAAGAACCTCTTTTAATTTTAATAGAGATCAATTTTAATGTAAAAGTTGTATAGCAATTAAAGAGTTTCCCTACAAATGTAGGTCCAAGCCAAGAACTGTTTAGTTTACTGTACACTCGTAAACATAAAGGTGCCAAAGAGTGAAAAGAATCATTCAGTGGATTTTTCTAAACGTCATTTGTGAGTGTGACTCGTTTTGAAAGTTTAAAGAACCTCCCTATAATGTTCCACAAAGTACATCTTAAATTGGTATAGAACCTTCAAATGTAAAGGTTCTGAAACTTTTGAAATGTTCTTTACATTCACAGATCCATTTCTTCAAACACTGGATCTCATTCACCAATATCATCCTAAGTTTTTTCTTAAATTTGTTCTTGAGAAAGTTCCTAAGAAAAAGTCTACGTCAGATTCATGACGTGTTCTTAAACCACAGAATTCTCACCTTTGTGCTCTTGATTATGCACTGATTCTGTTCTTACCTAAGAACAAATCTCAAATAAGAAAACATTGGTGAATGTCAGAATCTTCGAGAAAACTGCGGAAGTGGGTTTTAAGAAGAAATATCTTCTTAAGAACACTTGGTGAGTGAGGCCCAGTGTCCTTTAGGTTTATGTTTTGGAATATACTGACAACAAATGTACTTCATTTTCATTCAAATAAGTTTTACTATAAGATGACCAAGTGTCTACAACACTGCAGCCTATCCATATGTTTACCTATTTGACAATAAATAAATAATCAATTGAGAAAAAAGCCATCTCATTTCTTTCTACACCTCCTTTTGGCAAACAGAGACAGGGACTGCACAAGGCCCCTTCATACCTTTCTCTGGCTCTCTCTCTGCTTCCCAGCACTGAGCCTTTGATTACTTCAACATTTATTTTTCTCTGAAGTGTTTGAACTGCTAAGCCAAAAGTATGTGCGGGCCCATTTTCACTCTCCTCTCCAAATGTTAGTGTAACTTGAGCCAGATGTAACTTAGTGAACTTTCTCTTGCAGGCTGTCAGTCAAAATTGCACTGGCGAACTGTGCAAGGAGAGCATCGTTCAAATAAGGCAACACAATCAGTGCTGATACTTTTTATTGACCTTGGGGACGTTGTGTGACGATGGCCCGTGTGTTGATTGGGGATGTCTCTGCAGAGCCATGGACAGTTTGTCAAACAGCATTTTCACAGCATAAATGGAATTCATACTGACGGGTTTGGCCTTCAAGACATATCTGATAATGACATCCTCCAGATTTGGTCTTTTGGCATCATATTATGTCAACTGGTTGGCAGCGATAAGTAACACAAGCAGGTTCAAGAGAGAGGCGTAAATCGGATCTTATGAGCTCTTGAGGAAACAAAAACCACGTAAGAAATGACAATGTAATTTACTTGCTGCCCACTGTGTATCAAGCAGGGGCCTGTCTCGCAAGGAGATGGCTGGTTAACATTAAGCTTACTTCAATCTAACCCTGGATTTTCTGTTTTATGACTGTGGATCACTATGTACAGGGCTATGTCACCAAGGTAGCTTATGCTGCAAGTCTGGGATTCTGTATTATGGACAGCTCTTGGATTAATCAGGGCAGACCTTCTGATCAATCAGCGATAGCCTTCTGATGGATCTGGATACACATAGTCATGTTCTTTGGACGTTTTTGGTGTCAATTAGGTTAAGAATATCCCTTTTTTAGCAGAGGAAATATATCACTGTTGTTGAAACAAAACCTTGCATCTCCAAAATGATAACTTTACGGGAGAAGGAAAAAACCTTCTTTACTTTTAATGTAAGTCAATGGAACCAGACTTTTTTCTGTGTCATTTTTGGCCCATTCATCATGAAATTGACACACAATTTAAAAAGCAACAGGCATTTTCAAATAATGACAAAAACTGAAAAACAACAAAAGTGGAGATAGAAGGTTTTGTCCCGACAGCAGTGATATACGACATGGATGTTAAGAAGGTAAAGCAAATAGTATGACAGTAAGCACTAATATAGTATAGTAGTAGTGCTGACAGTGTTTCTTTTTCACAATTATAAATTACATTCTACATATTTACATTGTATGATTTCTTCTTCCTTCATTGAAAAATAAGTTGCTTGATTCCTCATGTTTCATCCAGTTGGCTATTCATAAATGTCATGCTTACATGGGCATAAACACAAGGATTAAACACGAGGATCTAAACCTGGTTTAACACAAAGTTGTTGACCACTCTCATAAAACGAGTTCACTGTGGTTCCATTTGTTAGGTTTTGTAAAATTTAAATTTAAGCACCCTGTCTAAGTTAAACTTAAGGTATATTATTAACTTTTTGTAGCTACCCATGAGTCACAGGTGTAACTTTGCTCAATCACCGCAGGTCCCAGTGCGATCGCCCCTCTTGCATTATTGGTAGTTACACCACTCTGAGAGCAACAGAATAGATTTTAGAATAATTGATGGCCTGCGGTACAGTGTTAGACTGTTGCTGTAGTTTGTGTGGTTACACATGGGGTGGATTTGTCAAATGGAGGAAGACTGTGGGAAGTTCGGAGTAGATAACAGTTCTCCAAACCCAAGAGATCTGGATGCTTTTCCAAATATTCATGCCAACTATTTTTGTGGCGTGTTCTTCACCAAGAGGGTAAAGCAGAGAGCGCAGCAGAGGATTCTCATCCAAGAATCTCCTTTGAAGCTGAAACGCTCCATGCTGTTTGAATTTTTTAACATTTTTGAGTGGCAGAAGGGGGAAAAAAGCCTAAACAGAATGTTTACTGCATAGAGCATTAGAACAAAATGCAATTACATAGTGGAACGCACGATATTGACAATAATAGTTGTTACTATTCATTAATAGAAAACAAGTAAACATTAGAATTCATGGACCCAAGAAGAGAAAACACTATTAAGTCAAAAAAAAAGGCTTAAAACTACTTGACGAAACCCTTGAACATCTCTTCATTTGTCCCTCACTGTTTCCATGGACAAATGGCCTCGGAAATTAAACTTTTAGGTCATTTAAAGCAATTTTAGGTAAACAGATGTAATCAATCAGCCACTGGATCAACAAGGCTAATGAAAGCTAGCTAACAAGTAATGGGAGCTTACAACCACCAGTTAGCATTGACAAGCTGCAGGGGTAAATCATCTCACTTGCTTCAAACCATGTAGAGTATGGTTTCTGACACTGTTCGACACACATATCTGCAGAAATAGGCCAAACAATACATCACAAAGCTAAAAACATCTTGGAAACTTGAACTTTGTATGATGCTAATTGATTGTTTTAAGCTTCCATGACTTGTTGGCTACATTAGACTCTTAGCTCTGCTGCACAACTCCAGAAGCAAACTTCAGGCAACAAATATGTCTTGGCTGGTCAACTACATTTGGGATAAAATGTAAAAAAAATGTAAAATAAAAAGGGGAAAATTCAGTAAATTTGATTTTGTGCAGAACCAGGGCCTCAGATGATAGGTAACAGCAAGTCGAGGGCAAGATGCTCTGATGGTCAAGGCTTGATTTTTCTGACAGTCAGTGGTGCTGCTGTTCTCGATTTTACAGCCCCAGAGGGAGGATACACGGGGGGTGGACTCCAGCCCCGAAAAATACAGAGGGGACCTTTCACGGCATTAATGCGGCGTGCGTGATGATCACTTAGGGGAAGGGAGGGACGTTAGTGCAGTCATAAGAGAAGGCAGTGTACTCAGAGTCTCTCACATGATGGCCTTCAGTAACGCTCCTGTAAATCTTGTGACCTCTGCATAAGGCAGGGCACAGATAAAGCCAATAAGTGCGATAAAGATTAATGAGATCACTTTTGTTGGAGCAACACTGTATAACCCCAGATAGGTCATGGTGTGTCTTACACGAGGCATATTTAGGTCATAACCCAATTCTGTACAACAGACCATTCAGTTCAAATGCTCTTTATTAGTAAGAAACAAGTGAGGTTGAAACTATTGAAGTTTCAGTTCAAAGCCCGTATATCAACAGAAAGAGTTGCTCCAATATGCTCTCTGTAGCATCTTTATAAGACTCACAAAAGTTTATTACCTTAATTTAAGTCCATAATTAAGCAAGCGGGCTGCATGTGTTCAGTAAGTTCTGCTGATTTGGTCACATAACGGTTCTTTCTTTCTGACCCAGTTCTGTCGTTTCTTTATCCGAACAGAAAGTCGGATATGATTAACAGAGATTGATCATGTCATGAGAAGGATATATTCAAATTTGATCAATGCTAATAACACATTTAGCCTCCTTGCTAGCACAAAAATGCAAATACAGAAAGCGTAATAGATACATTCTGTCTTTTCAAAACAAAAACATAACACACAGTAAATACAAAACAGCTTGTTTTTAGATGATGTATGACATGTACATCAACTCTAAGACCTTCAACAGATAAGAGTTACAATCACAGTTCAATTGAGTAACATTGAAGACTTTCAATTACTAATATCAAGATATATAACAAATCATACGACCACACAGATCATAAAGTTATTGCCAGCATGTAATGGCATATCTTAGTAACTCTAAGCTATCAAAATATAGACAAGGCACACATGGTACCATCTGGAAAATCCCTGCATTAAAGAAGGAAGCAGAGTCAGCCACTAATACTGTGATACAAAGCAGATAAAAGGCACAACTATCATAAGCTCTTGGTCCTACCAGCCTACAGCTTTGACTATTACATAACAGTGAGATGAATTTCTGCATTTTTATATGTTTTAAGTATTTCCATTCAAACTAATATAATGACCTTATGACACACAAATAAGCATAATTTGATTAAACATTAAAACAAGAGCTTTTAATGCATTGGAAAATGTATATTATTCCGTACTGCAGGCAGTTCCATTACTGGAAGGACAGAACATATCACACACTCTCTTCTGACCCATTCGAAAGGGTCATATCAGTTTTGAAACAATAGTTTCCACAGTCCTCAAAATCCACATGGCACACATTTTACAAGCATCTGTAATTTGCAGTTCAACATTCAGCCCCCTTCAGTGAAACTGTCATGTTCTGGGAAATCTTCTAACTCAGTAAATATAGTTATGTAGCGATAAAGGAGCTGAAGAAATAGGGCCATTGTCTCTAAACCTTTGGAATATCCAACAGAGATGTCGTCTCTGGATAAGCAATTTCAGAACAAAGCAGGCATTGTAGTTCCAGGCCTTTAAGTGCGGTTGAACGTTTAACATAATTACATCAGTACATTTGAGTAATCTTTCTTTGGCCTTTATATAGACTACAAAGCGTAATACATGCTAGCATTCATTTATAACTTTCAACGCACAAAGAAATGGTCTAGCATCTCACTAGATCTGTCTAGTGGAAAAGAATTCCACCAAGCAAGCCAAAAGGAAAACTACATACTTGGCCACCAAGTCTATACTGGAACCAAAAGGGTGTAAATCTTTGACCTCACAAGAATTCAGTTCGATTTTTTAGGAAACGATTCAACGCATCATAAATCTCAAATTTCACCATAATTCGATTTTATACAATTACAGTACAATTTGGATTTTTTTAAAAACACAGAATACATAAATGTAACTGGAGAAACTATTTACGTAGTGAAAAATAAGCAATAAAAACAATATACTATGATGGGATTTTTTACCTTTGAAAGAAAACGAGTGCATACTTGAATATTATTAGAGTCTGTCTCTGATTAAACCATAGATGCAGTTGAATCATCACCTTCAGATGTATTTTTATACCCCTAGGACCCATAGATCCATTCAGATGACAATGCACAATGAATGTTGAAGGACACACGATTCCCATGAATGGGAATTTTGAGCCATTGCTAACAAATACTGTTGTGTCCATCTAGGTATAGAGAACCCAGCTTCTTTTGTGGCCCAGTAGTTGCGACAAAGACCCCAATAATGTCTCAAATTATGTACTGTATCATGCCAGACCAGACCCTGAAATAATTCTAAGTTAGGGCTAGTTTTCCAGTCACGGATTAAGCCTGGTCTTGGACTAAGCTGCAATGCGAATAATGAATCCTCATTGAAGATCTCTTTAGTCTAGGCTTGGGCCCAATCTGGGTTTGGGAAATTTCTGTTTAAAGCTAGTTTCACAAAACTAGTGTTCCCAGCCCAGTAGTTAAGTGGACGTGTACTTGTTAGAGATTCGACTGTTGCTTTGTTCTGATCCTCGATCCGTCGTTTTCAGCTTCATGCAGGACTGCTTGTCGTCCATGGCTAGCATCTCGGGAGGCAGGCACCAGCAACACAGGCAAGACTGAACACAAAGAATGGAGAGAAATGCTATACTTCAGATTGAATGTAGGATGGACACAACAAATAGGCACTGAATAACAATATAATCAACTGACCTGACTGGAATGAAATTGAATAAAAGTTCACATGAAGGACTGACTTCAAGTTCTGATGCTAAATGGATTTAACATGCATTCAGTGATAAGAATTGGGGCTGAACAAGCAGGGACAAAAATAGATCATCAAAATCGCATCAAACACACGACTTTATGTAAATATTTTTAAGATGTTATTTTAAAGCCATCCATTTTGCCTTGCCAGATATTAATTAGGCACTCTGCCCAAGTAGTCATAACCAGTGTGTTAGGTAACTGTTCAGAAATATCAGAAAACAGCCGTACTTTTTATTGAGGTTATATTTCTGTCAGCACCCAGAATAGTGCCTTGTGACTTGCATTGGCTACCTTACTTAACAGCACAGGCAGCATAAAAGGGCATTTGATAAATAAAAATTTGATAAACTTACCCTGAAGCAGCTCTTGAAGCGCTTGCTGACCATGTATAAAGCAATTGGGTTGATGCATGAGTTCACTGATGCCATGTTGATCCCAATGTAGTCGAGGACAAGGAAGAAGCTGGAGGCAAACAGTATAACACAACATGTACAGTTGTATGCGCACCTGGTCAAATGACGTTTTCTTGATTTTCTAAGAAAAAATAAGTTGACATTCTCTACAGAGAACACACTTCTGCACATTTTAATACACAATTACTCTTTATTTGCTGAATTTACATATTGGGGGAATAAAACATAAAATGTTGCCTGTGTGAAGGTTATGATGTCATAAAATATCATATTTAAGTTTGTTACATGTAGAGAAAGTGTTAACTTATTTTCACTTAGAAAATCAACAAAACGTCAACAAAACAGGAGTAGTGAAACGTAAATACAGTAGAAGTACTGTACAAATTCATACAGTAGTATACAGTGAGTACATTTGGTGCATAAGGAAAACCATGATAAAACATGCCACCAAAGTTCTAATGGTGGGTATGTGCATGTTTTTACCTCAGAAGTTCACAGCGGTTGGGGTCTTCCTCATTATAAATGGTCAGTTTGAGGATACGGCTCAGGTGCAGAGGCAACCAGCAGAGGGCAAAGACCAATACCAGACAGAACACCGTCTTGGCCACCTCACGTCGCTATGGAAAAGAAATAGGGGTATAAGAACAACACGAGTGCATTGATCTGAAGGTAGCATTTACACATTGCTTTGATACTGGAAAGTTAGAATCTATTCTAATTGATTATAGTAATGTTCAGTAAAGCATGCACTCGTTTTGGGCTGTTTTCAAACTTGTAAATAAAAAATACTATCATAAAACATATAAATAAAACAATTATCTCCAAAATTTTGGAGACTTTACAGGAGGGACCAAAAACATTCTTTACTTTTAATGTAGGTTAATGTAAACATTTCTTATTCCAAGCAATTTTTTAGCAGTTCTATTAGTCCATTCATCATGAAAGTTGCACATAATATAAAGGGAGGCTGCTGCGCTCAAATAATAAAACAAATAAATAAATTGAGATTCTTGTTTTTTTATGCTTCACTGTTTTTTTTTAAGTATATTCCACAACTGTGTGAATAGTGCCTTCCTTCCCATAATTAGTGCATTTTTAAAAAATAATTCGTATTTGTACCAAAATAATCAAATTGTGGTGATATCTGAGATGCATTCCTAAAGAAATTTTTTCAAACTGAATTATTGTTATGTCAGAGATTTACATCCCAAAAACAAAATGTTCATCTCTTTACTACTGCTTGACGCCATGAAGATCAGAAGCAAGCTCCAGTCAGCAATTCCTTAAACGATGAATTAGCTGCACATGGAGTTTGCAGATGTGTAGCGCAGAGCATGGAAAACATGGGAACAGAATACTCTGAAAGGCATTCCATACAGTTTGCAAGTGTTTGCTTACAAAATGCTGTTGCACAAAAAATTTGCACTTGTTGACAGAGGCCTTTGGACTGTAGGAATGAAATTCAAAGGTTCTGTACAGTCGCCTAGTGTACTAACGAGGCCTGTCTAAAATTTTAGCTGATGATTAAATGCCATATAAATACTTGGATTAACAATTTGTATTTTTAGTACACTGTGAGCAACTACTAAATTACAAACTACTAATGGCCTAAAGTGGCTTAATTAACTATTTTGCTTACTAGCTTCCAACTAACAACACACACAGTTTGAGCTAAAACAAACATTACTCGCCACTGCCCTCTAAATATGTTATAGCACCAGTCAGTTAGGACTTTTGTTGTTTTTGTAAAACTGTAATAACTGTAAATTCTTTAATTATTACCTATTTAACCCAACGGTTGAAAACGTACCCACATTCAGTTTGTTACGATATAAATATATGATTGTGAAAACTAACAACTGTGGAAAACCATTGCAGTCAGTTTAAATAACTGCAGTCAGTTCAAATAATTGTGATTCGACTATTATGTAATAATTGCAACAGGCCTAATACTGACCTGTTTCAGATGGTCATTCAGAGCAATCTGGACGCCATTCTTCTTTCTCAGCATTTCACAAGTCATGAGGGTGTAGAAGATGGCTGTGCAGGCCAGCGGCATACAGAAGTAAAAGCTGAACAGCCACCAGTCTTTTGCTGACTTATAAAACTGACAACAGACAAGCACATCACATTACACTGGCACCACATTAACAGCATATTTAGCTTCAAAAAGAATATGTGACCAAAGTTTTCTAATGGCTGTCCACTTGAACCTCACACATGAATTACTGAATCCATTCTCCAGGGACAGCACTTAAATCGTGCCCAATTTTCAGTTCATTGTGTAAAAACGCTATTGACACCAGCTTTTAGTCCACTGTAATAATTCGGGCCCAAAGAAATATATAAGGTGATATAAAGCCTTGCAGTCATGTTAGACATACCTGCATGAACTGGCTCTTTTGCATTGGATGCAGCAGACAGATCCTGAGGTGCTCTCCTTTGTAGTCCATAGCAATCATATCAAAGGCAATGGCCTCTGGCACTGCCAGGACAATGGAGAGAAACCATATCAGAGTGATCTCGATGGCTGTCCACTTAGGCACTCCAATACCTTTAATGCGGTTCCAGGATGCTACTGCGCGGTACCTTGGAAAAACAGACCGGAGGTTAGAAAGATTAGGATCTCAGTGTTGCTTTCTTTGTAGCCTTCAGATGAAAGTATATTACCTATGAAACCTGACATATCATCTGTTATACCACAAATACAGGTTTTTGTTGTTATTCCTAAACAATAGGCTCAATTTATATGTAGCAAAGAGTGAAAACAAGGAGGCACAGCATGACATTAATGCAAACTTGTGTGTGATAATAATGTCGGTGAAGGATGTGTACCTGTCTATGCTTAAGGCACATAAACTCAACACTGTGATGCCAACTGATGCCTTCTGAACAAAAGGTACCAGTTTACAGAGTCCAACGCCAAAAGGCCAGTCTTCAGCCAGAAGCTGAAAGAGAAAATCAGCACTCAGTTAATCTGTAAAGGGCAAAAAATGTCTAAATGGCAGTTGAGTACAGTGTTTGGTATCGGCTGCTTTTTCAGATCAGTTTGTTTATGCAGTACTGTGTTTTGACTAAAACCCTTTGTTTTGCAATTGTGAACCTTGACTAGCTTACATGTAAGCAGGAAGTGCAAATATTCTGGATATCTACAACATATTACTGCTCATATGTTATTACTGTGTGTAAAATTGTGTAAATGTATGCAGGATCTATTGGAGGAAAATAAATGAAACAAACACAACTCTGTTCTGTTCACTGAGATCTCTGTTTAGTCTCTTTAGAAACATTTGCATGAAACACCTTTAACTTAATTTAACACCGTGCTTATGCAATTATGTTTAATATGATTAGCATAATTGCAGAATGCATAATCTGTAATTGCATAATGCATAATCTGTTGTAATTCTTGCACAGAAAACAAATACACGGGATCATTTCACGCTTTCGTAATGCATATTGGAAACATATGTGGAGATTGCTCCAAATTGAGGGGAAATCTTCTGGAACGCATTTAAGCTACTGAAGATAACTACGCAAACAGACACACAGGCTGGTGAGTTGTCTCATACAGATTGTACTTAATATGATAAATATTTAAAAACACTGAATAACAACTAATAATACATTATTATAAATAATCAAATAACACACTTTAGCTATAAGACAAATAAAATTGGCTATGCTATTTACTATAACATTATATAGTAGAAAATGTAGTGAAAAGCACAGCTTTTGTATATCATTGTGATATCATGGTGGAAAAAACTTCCAAACTTTCAAAAACTAGCACCAATCAACAACTCACACATGTTCACATGTTCATGTCACATGCCACAACGTGGAATACTGATCCTGACTGTAAACAACTGAACTGAATCGTGGTGTGTATCTATGTGTGTGTGTATGTAGGCATGTATGTGTACATGGATTTAAACAATGAATCATGACACTGAGAATTGTGCCATCTAATAAGCTAGGTGCACAGTTTCAACACTCATGCTTTCATGCTTTTTCTTAATTAATACAGATTTTGTTTAAAATATTGTGAGAATATTAAATGGCAAACTCTGAGCCTAAATGTGGGATGAGTGTACCCTAGATTTATGTACATATACACATGTATATATATATTCGCTGCTGTCAGAACAAAGCAAGTATAATGTTAATACTAATAATATATATTATTAATAATAATATTAATAATATTTGGACAGTTTATTTTTTTAGAACCTTTTTATTCTAAATGAGCAACAGAACATCTTGCTAATTAAAAAAAATAATAAATTAATAACTTTATCACTCTGAACCTATACCCTGTGTGTCCCACTAAACCCACTCTACTACATGCAAGATCCTACATATTTGCATAAGCATCCTTAATGATCACTGAGCCAATGCTTCCTCACTCCTCATCTACTGCTGTGCTTCACAGCTTTGTGCCGCTGCCCTGACACAGCTGACCCACATCATCAGCTAATGAACCCTTCGTGGGTGTGTTAACGCAGGGGAAACACTCAGCTGTGCGGGGCAGGGGCACTCCGGGACCACTGATGTAGTGTTTCTAATGGTGGGGCCCACCTTGTACACGTTGATGGGAATATCTATGACGATGTGCAGCAGGTCCCCCAAAGCCAGACTGGCGATGAGGATGTTGGGCCCGTTACGCATGCACTTATTTTTGTATATGATCCTAAGCAGGGTGGAGTTGCCGATGATGCCCACCACGAACACCAGGCATGAGACCACCGTGTTGATGTACTTGAAGGTGTCTCTGATCTCCGTGGGGCCCGTGCACATGGGCGGCAGAAGCCGCGGCCGTCGAGGCGCAGACATGTTGGCGCTGCGCTGGATGAACCTGTCCCGCTCAGCCTCGGCTCTTTGGCTCGAGTCCTTCACCTGAGCGCAGGCCAAGATAAAGTGCCCCGCCAAGAAAACGAGCGAAAAAAGGAAAAATCTGCCAGTTCTCATCTTTGTTTGTTCCCTTCTCCTCCTCCGTAAAGCAGCCCAGTGAAAGTAATAACGGCGGTTACTTTATCATCACACAGCTCAAAAAGCTCAAAAAGCCCAAAAAGCTCAGAAAGCGCGCGCGGCGGATCGGCGAAGCATTCTGAGGTAAATGTTTGACAGCTTTTTGTTAGAAACCTGTTGCTCGTTTCCTCACAGAAAAGACAGAAACGTCCAAAATTAGCGAAAAAAGTTTTATCCCGTTACAATTTCAGTTGTCGTTCTCCTCACAGGTAGCTAAAACGCCCACCCCTCATAAGCTGCTCCTCGACGCCGTTGGGAAGATCAGCTCTGTCAGGCCAGCGTGCTCCATGTTGTCGCTCTGAAGAGAACCTGAGGCGCCGTGAAGAAGCAGCAGTGACTCGGTGTTAAAGCCGTTTCTTGTTTCCCCAAGAAATGCAAGGCTGCTGTCGACCCCTCCTACCAAACAACACGGGCTACTTTTTTTCGAGGTAGGCTACAGCCCACATGACTGACCACAGTGCAGAGAAGGAGGTGGTTTTGTTTAAGAGGAGGCAAATATGTTGATGGCCTTCATGTGATCAGAGGGTAATAGTTTGATCACTTGGCTTTATGATATCATTCATTTCCTCAGGCTCAGACTTGTGCTGTGGTATTCATGTTCTGCCCTCCACTACACCCAGTTTTGGTCCAGCACACTCTTATAACACAGATCTATAGTAGGGTTTTGTTTTTTTATAGTAGGGAATTTTATCTTGATCTTTCTATCTTTGGTGCCAAAGTGCAATGTTTGTGGTGGGCCAAGCAACAAACATACAAAACAGTATACAAACAGCTAAAGAAAGTAGGTTTCAAATGTTTTTAGAAGTGTTTTTTATACTTTAGGAGCCATATTGCAGAAACTTCCTGTCTTTTCGTCTTAGATATTTAAGATATTTAAGATATTTTGTCTTAGATATTAAGATATTTATATTACAAAAGCAAATCTTAATTTAGGAATCTTATCTTCTCATACAGCATCTTATCTCAAGTTAGGAAATCTTAACCTACTCGATCAATGTCGACAATCAACTGTCATGTCTGTTACCTAGCAACCGACCTTACGCCCGCAGATGATATGTAAACACACACACACACACACACACACACACATCTTCTAGACCGCTTATCCTTCTGGGTCACGGGGGGAGCTGGAGCCTGTCTCAGCAGTCATTGGGTGGAAGGCAGGATACACCCTGGACAGGTCACCAGTCCATTACAGGGCTGAAATGTAAACATGCAATTAAAATAAGTTAGCTAGCCAGACAGCTAACATTAGCTACCATTACTAATGTAGAAAAGGTCAAGCAAAACTAAAGTGTGATAAACCTGAAGTTAGGAATATTGTGACAGTGCTTCACGCTGTTTATCAGAGCGTTTCCAGTTTCAGTCTCCATTTCTCTAACACTTGAGCTGGCCGTGCTAACATTACTCCTCCTAATAAACAGACACACGTTCAGCTCTGTCTCCACATTATTCACCATCGTCACTGTAATATTTCATCTAACGAGTTCTCATCAACATTAACGCATGGAGGTATTAAGAGAGGACGGTGGATATCAGGTCTGCAGAGTCTTTTAAAACGCTGTTAGAAACAAAAATGTCAAAGCACCATTTTCAACGTAGATATATGTAACATCATTATGCTAGTTATAGTGAACTATGCTGCCTGTCACTGCATAAAACAATAGAAACAGACAGTTAAAACGGAAGTCTTAGAGTTGGGACAGTATTAAAGAAATTTTGTCTAGTTAGGATGTTTCTGTAAAGATGATGAACTTGAGAACTGTAATAGCTTCTGTCCTAAATTCAGTCCTAACTGAAGTTGTCATGTTAACTAAACAGATAAGTTTTCAGACGTAAGATGTTCTAAGATGTAATACGGCCCCAGCAGTGCAATTTGCAATTTTAAAAAGAAAATAAGAATTTAATAAGATATTGCTATATATCTCACTGTGTAACTGCTTGGACCTGTTTGGACCTACTTTGGCCTACAGACCACACTTTGGACTAGAGGTGGGTAATATGGCAAAACGTAATATGATATTTCAGAAAGTTTACAAAACACAGGGTGTCATGACACTGTTTCTTACATCTGATAAGTTAGACCAGACAAAGCAGTGCCCTATTTTAGAAATACGATAAACTATTCCACTTGTATTCAACATTTCATGCTCTGTGTTGCGCTAAATTCAATTAAACAGGACCAATTATGCCCTCTTTAATCGAACATGCAGTTGGGAAGTGATTTTTACGTACTAATGAAATCCACAATGTCTTCAGAAAAGCATATTGTGAAACATTGTGATGTAATTTATCACAATAACAATAAATATTGCCATACTGCTTTGGACAGCCCTGGACTGGCTTGCACAAGGGTTTATGCTTATCTAGGTGTAAAATTTAGAAAAAAGTTCTTATTTAACATTAGTTAGTTTCATACTATCCTTTTTCTAAATTTGGTTGCACTCCAAATCCATAAGTCAAATCTCAACTAGTAAAGACTAACGTGTAAGTCTCTAACATGACGATACACATTCAGAACCAATCAGTAAACCCAGTGCCATGGAAAGCCATGATGGCAGTTGGCTCTGACTTTTCCATGACCAAAATATCCAGCCTAGAAGAGAACGATGTGTACAAGTTAAACTGAATAAAACAAATTATCTATAGCCACTGTGTTTATTCTTTAACATTTCTTTGAAAACAACCAAAAATGCAGCTTTTTAAACGACAATTTCTGGCTAACCGACACAACAGGAGCCTTAGTTTAGCCGTTTGGGCAGCTGCTGAGTCTCACTGAGCTGGAGTGTGTTTAGTTTCATGCTCGGAGTGAAAATCAGGATGATGAGTAAAGCTGTGAGTAAAATCGCAGCCTATAGCGGTTAGAATTTTATCTTAGTTAATCAAAAATTAGTTTGTAATCTTTTTTGTGTGTTTTTTTGTGGTTTCTGGTGGTTTCTTTGCATTTTTCTTGAAGCTATTTAACTACATATTTACATCTGTTAGATTTGACCTCATTAGTTTGTGCCCCACTCCACAAAACTATAATAATTGTCCATAGGTACTGTAAGTTTTTATAGGACTCCTGTAGTAAATCATGCATACAAAAATGTTGAAAAGCTGCCATTGAAAACTGACATAATTTCTGCAGTCTATATTCAGATACAGTTGGCAGACACTCTAGTTGGCATATGGAGGATACAGTTGCGTGTGCATTAATAGGACAGTCAATAAAAATGTGAAGGACAGGAAAATTCATATCCAAATGCATTTTTACATTTAATTTTCAACATAGTATTTGTAACAGCAGGGGAAGCAGGCAGGGAGAATGTGAATGTTCATGTCCTTTTTTTATTTAATATAAACATTTGGACTTCAGTATGTTCCATATGTCTTCCATTAACTGTAAATACATCCAAAGGGGTCTATAATATACATACGTTCATTTTTCCATGATAAACTGAATGAGTAAAATAAATAATTAAATAAAACTTTTTAAAAGAGAGCCCTTGAGATGCATTTACTCATAAAACATATTACAGGGTCAGAGTCAAGCAAAACAGTACAAATCAATCAGTAAAAGCTGGATTATTGTTGAAATACAGACTACTCTTTCCACACAGGGAAAATGGAAGCTTTCAGCTGTCTCATCCACCTGAGCCTGTGGGACCTCAGATATCACCTCCACCTGTTCCTGATTTCTCAGACCCTTTGGATGAGCTTCCAAGAATTTGCCGTGTCTTCCAAAAGCACAGGCTCCACCACATGTGCAAGTCTCAACGGTTGTCCTGAATGAGAAGAACTGAAAATCAGTGCCCCATAGGAGAGTCATTTTCCTATGTCCCACGTCAAAGCACTTGTACAGATTAATTTGCTGAGATGCACAGCACAAGTCTGGGCTCCATCTCCAGTTTCTGCTCCCCTGGTGTTTCTTGGTGGAGACATTTTGGATATATCAGCATGCTCCACCCTCTTGTTGATGTCTGCCAAGGGGATAGTCGACCTCAATAAGCCCCTGGAAAGTGCCTGTGTGTTCTTGGCCCTTCTCATTTCAAGGTATGTAGAAAAGCAAACACCATGTTTCAGAATTTCATAAGCTGATATGAGTGAACAGACCTAGGATATTTTTCAGATAAAGTCTGGTCAGTGCATATGACCTTCTAAGCCTGAAAGCCATCTGAGGGCCCTTTTAATAGAGCTCTTATCAAGCATTGTTCCAACAAAGAGCTTATAAAAATATAATAATGTCACAATCACTGCCACAGTAAAGAAATTGATGAGTCGATAAGGTTTTCTACAATAACCCATTTCATATCAGAATACTCTAGATGACTTTGTTTACTTCTCTGTGGGTGAACTATGCAAAAAAAAAAATAGCGTTAACATCAATATAAGGTTTAGTACAGACCATACCTCTAACTGCACTTGAGTTTATGAAGTCATGTCACCAGCATTTTGACTAGTAGGCCATCATCATGGCAGAAATGAAAAGTAATGTTAGGTGGTCTTAATAGATCTACAATCAAAATCAGTCACATGATCTGATTTTAAATAAAAAAAATTGATGTAGGATAAAAGAAATAAGGCCATCCCATAGTCTAAAGTACGTTATGGCATATAAGGCACAGCAGATTATATTTGTTATGTTATATTTTTCTTATATTATGTTTATTTGTGTATAGCCAAGATATGTAGGATATTAGACAAAGAAATTTAAGACGAGCTCTCATTTGCCTTCTTGTTTGATTGCACATCCAGTTTGCTGGTCACTTTGTACATTTTTAGCTGTATTTGGCTGATGAAGTTACTAAGCAGTGTTGTTCTTTTTTGTGTATGTTTTTTGAGGCTCTGGCTTTCTAGGGGGGTTGATGGTCAAATAAATATGACCAAAAGGTATTTAATTCTACTAATTCAAGTCACCAACTAATTAAAAAGATATTCTTGAGTTGTTTTAGATGTGTTAGACCAGAGTCAATGGACCCTTAGTTTGCATCAAACAGCTGAACTGTGGTCTGCCAAAAATCGTAGGTCTCCATCCACTTCCAAGCTAACTGTGATTCGGTTCACTGCTGGTGAGAACACATTTTTATGATGGTCTGCTTAATCTGCCTGTTTAAACATCTCACTCTTGACTGAGGCTAATATCGTTCTTAATGGCAGACAAGCAACAACAGTCAAGCATTTGGTTTTGTCACATGGACTGTAGAAAGCACTTTAGATAGGCTGGGCCAGGGATTTGCGACCTGATTGGTTGAACTAAAACTGATGAGTAATTGAGCCAGATGAGTCAGAGATCAGGTGAGGCTGATTTTATTTATTTATTTTTTTAATTACTTTTGTTCTGATACATGTAGACATGAAAGTTCTGTACTGTCATGCAGCATAATGGGTATAATGCATTTTATCAAGAATATATTTGAGGGATAGATGTGGATTTTGTACTGTGATGGACCAGTGAAAGTTAAACTAAAAAATGGGTTTGTTTAATGGAGGCAAACGAGAAAATAACAGAGCGCTTGTGTCCCTGCCAAGTGTCTGACCAACCAAAGCACGATCTCCCACTTGTATTATTTTGTGTACTTCAGCAAATGCCAGTACCTTATTCAGAGATCATGAAACACCAAATTTCAGCAAGGAGCCAATAGCAGCAGTTAGAAGCTTGTGAGGACCAGTCTTAAACAGTAAACTCTTCAGTGTCATTTAGAATCTTGATTTTGACACCCTTGCACTTAACCAGGCCCTTTTTGCTCATGTCCAACATCCCTTTCCTCACCGAACTATCTGCTGTTATGCAATGACTTGTTTCAGGACATAAGGGAATGGCCTGACACAAGCACAGGAATTAGTTTGTTTTTCAGTCTGTCTGTCTCTTTACCAGGCCCTTCCAGCAGCTCCACAGACAGGGTCCCCTGATACATAAAGGTCACACTGAGGCTGACGTGAGTAGGCATCTTGTTCATAACTTCTCAGATGTCTTCTACAGTTGTACAAGGTGTGTGTGTGTGTGTGTGTGTGTGTTTCTCTCTCTCTCTCTCTCTCTCTCTCTCTCTCTCTCTCTTACACACACACACACACACACACATACGCACACGCACACAGAGTCATCATCAGTTAAAATGCATTGTATCAAAGGTGAACATTTACATTTTGGCTAATAATCAGTCACTTTCATTCATTTTCATTCGGACACTTTTGATATAAACTGTTCTGAGAGTTGATGTTTTTACACTGTGTGTGTGTGTGTGTGTGTGTGTGTGTGTTCTCTCTCTCTCTCTCTCTCTCTCTCTTTTTACACTGTGTGTGTGTTTGTGTGTATAAACTATTTGGTATTACTAAAAGAAACCATTGTCATGGTGTTAGGGAAGTTGTTGTTTGTTGAACTGATGTCTCGTATACAGTCATATGCTTAAGTTTGAACACCAGTCAAATGACGTTTTGTGAAATTATGTTAATGTCCTTTATAGTGGACAAACCTATGTACTTATGCTTTAAAATGTGCAGAAATGTCTTCTCTATAGAGGAAGTGTTAATTCATTTTCACAGGAAAACATGAAACTTGACCACGGGTGCCCAAACATTTTCATACGACTGTAGCTTGGTAACATTGCAAGACTCGCACCAGCAGACTGGCATCTCTTCAGCAAAGGAAGGCACCAGTGATGATAAAGTATGGATAGTGATAACTGATAATTATGTTGTGGCTGGTTATTCACACTTTAATTTCACACTTTATTCCACAAATGAATTATTAATGCAGTGAGCATAAGAAGGTTTAAACTCTGCTGCAGGCTGCTTAATATTGTTAGGCTATATGGCTCACTGGAATATGAAGGCATTTGCAATTTAAACCTTTCAAGGTACTAGTAATGCCATTGAGGTGCCCCAAATGTATGTTTTCAGTACCTTTAGTTAGGAAACATAATTGTAGCAGATTCTGTAGCAGTTATGTTTTTAAGTTGCATTGACACATGAAGTATTCCTAAGTTGTTTTGGATGTGCGTGTATTGAAGTCCACACCAAGCAACTGAACCATGGCCCTCCAAAAACGCATCAGAGCGTGGTTTACATAGTGCGCGCCAATGCTGTATGTTCATGGAAGTAGATAATGATGAGTATAATAGTGCATAGTAATACTGTATAGTGTATAATAATATGTATAATAGTGTATAATAACACTTTATGGTGTATTAATATGTATTAAGAGTATTTTTGATTTGAAGCGTGAAAATAAGAGTGCTTGTATTCCTTCCAAATTTCTGACCAATCAAAGAACGCAAAGGTCACTTTCATATATTTCTTGGTGTACTTCAACAATTGCAGTGTGAAACTAATCAAACCAAATAAAAAAGATAAAATGTAACAATAACCAAACTTTGGTGCGGGCTTTAGCAAACAACCTAGGTATATGAAAACAGGCTTAACCACTAAACTCTACAGTGCCTTTTGGAATCTTTACACTCCTGGTCTTAACCAAGCCCTTTGTTCATGTCCAACATCCCCTTCCTCACCAACTTGTTTCAGGGAAAAGAGAATGGCCTGACACAACCACAGGAACTAAATTACACCCTGTCCTGACTTAAAGCTATGAAAAGGTATAAACATGCACCTTTGCCCTGGGAAAGTGAATGTAGCATACCATTGAAACTCATTTAAGGCACACAGTTGGGTCTAAAGGACTATGTTATACAGTTATGGGTAAATTTGCGTTGTTTGTATCTTAGGTTGAATGTCTTTAGTGCATTTACAACATCAGTGTATCTAGCTACCTCTGTTGTCCTCTGCTCGGAACAGTGACTGCCATTTTCAGTCTGCAGCATCAAAGTGTGACTTTGTGAGCAGCTTATCAGTTGTAATCGTTGATCGTCGGACTGATGATATAATAAACAGGAAAATAAAGTTTTTTAGATGATAATATTGGCCACTCATATTTTGCGTACCTCATTATTAGCATCTAGCCATCACATGCATTTGTGAGATGTACTACCATTTTTAGATGGGTAGACGCTGTTATTGACCTCTGTTCTTCTTGTTAAGCTGGGATCAGCTCTCAGCCCTCCCACTTGTTCTACAGCTGTGCCTCAGTGTGGGGTCCAGCCTCCAATGGCCTGCCTTTCTTTCTTTCTTTGAGCTCAATAATGGACCATTAAGCTTTAATTTGACTACTTGTCATGGTAGCAACCAGTGGCAACACCGTCAGACCCCTTAGGGCTTCCTTAGATGTTGGTGTGTAGGACGCTGGCTGCGTTCTGCTGAACTGAACAGCTTTGTAGTTTTGCATGAAATGCTCAGTGGTGTTCAGATTTAGGGTAGCGCGATCCAGAGATCTGCTTACTGGCTGCAAGTAACTTTGTGGGCCGTGAGCAACACGACAGCTGTGTTTTTAGATGCAAAGCACCTCATGTGCCTGGCTTGTAACTCCCTCACTCACATACCTATATATTCACTCACCTTCAGCACTGACTCTCCACAACTCTCCACAGGGGGCCGTTAGCAGTCATACAGCTTTTAATGCTATAACAAGAGTAAAACATTTTGATGATGTTGAGCTACTATGAGCTTCTAGGCTGCTATTCATTTTACTGCAGTTGTTACCCTCTACAAGTTGGTGTTATACTTCTACACACTGCAGATCCAGGTGGATCTAGCCCTAATCTAGTCCTCTTTTATAAATGCGTAAATATCAGCATTGGTTTTGGTAGATATGTGCATGGAAAATATTGGATATCTGCCCAGAGTTCCCTTATCCTTGATGGAAACATTTCAAGCACAATAAAGCAAAATGTGTGCGACAACAGTTTTCTGTAGAAACAGGTTTTTTCCTAAAGTCAGTTTGATGGAAACAAGCTGTTGAGCAGCAAAAAGTCATTTACTTTAATGCAGTGTGTGGCCCAGGGTTACAACATGCGCAAAATTGTAATTGTCTGCGTGCGTAAACTAGCTAACAGAGTAACAAAGCAAATTTTTAAGAAAATATTTGTCTAATTAACATAGCAAATCAAGTAAACAATGATCAGTGTCTGGTCTTCTTTTTCAAAGTTTTTAGAAAAAGAGGACCAGAGAGTTTCAGAAGGAATGATGAGGAGGACAGTACTAGAACTGACTTGCCAGGAGATTAGAAATGTCAAGACTGTCAAGAATAAAAGAGTCACTTGAAAGCTGAGTGTGAGGCTATTTTCTAAAATAAGTTTAATTTCACTTTGTGTCTTATTAACTTACATGTGAGTAGTGCTGCTACTCACATGTGTGTGTGTGTGTGTGTGTGTGTATATATATATATATATATATATATATATATATATATATATATATATATATATATATATATATACGTACGTATAAACATATATACACGTGTGTGTGTTTGTGTTTAGATAGGTTTATGTATGTTTCTCTGGGAGAACATGCTGCTCTATTTGCTATGTACCCATTTCAAATGGAAAATAGGAGATTCCCATCATGGTTAAATACAGCTATGGGAATCTGATCTCTGTTAATTGTGCTCAAGCCATGGTATAGGTATGAAATTCCAAGCAGGCTGCATGTCAGTACACATGTGTTGCAAAATACACAACTTATAGCTGGACCTCTTAGCAACAGAGAGGTTTGTCACAGTGACTGTACACTACATGACTGATAGATGGGGAAAAAAAAACTTCTCCAGACATGACTCATTTATGAAGTACACATGAGTGAGCCATGTGATGAAAGAGGCTTTTGCTGAATGGAACAAGTGGAAAAAGTGAATGGGGAAAAAGTGAAACGTCACCATTCCTGCCACATTTGTTAATGCAGGAAATCTTGGTAATGCAGTGCATGTGGCTGGATTTTCACCTCACATTGGCAACAATTTGAAGAAGAGGAACTACTAACAGTAACTTAATTTTCTTTTTGAAAAAAAAAACATTTAGTTTGTGTTTTGCTCATTTTGCATTGAACTTATATCCAAAGTGTTTGCATTTTTCCAAGCTGAATGGTGATACACACCATACAGTGGCCCAGATGACTTAACTGAAGTGTGAAACAGGCAAACTGCTGCCTCTCTTAAAAACCACTGATTTAACTAATGAGTTTGATTAGGGAGATCTTGACTAAGATCAGTGTGAAAGTGGAATGTCCAAGATCTTACATGGTCTGTAAAGACAGGAGTAAGATGTCAAGCTGTGATGGATTTGGAGACACAGACACAAAGTCTGGTGCAGTCAGGGTTTGCGTTAATCATTGTACAAGTTGCTTCATGTGGCTGTAGTGGACAAATGACTTAAGTCTTTGTTTAAGTGAAGACCCATAGCCTGTGGCTGTCTTCTTCCCCTTCAGTTACACATTATGGTGTGAAACACTGAAACAGACATGGCCTTTATGGGATTAAGAGCGTGTACAACAATGCCCTCTTGTTTTGTGAGTATGAGCATGTGTCTGTGTGTCTGTGTGTGGTTATGTGTAAAAGAGAGAGAGTAGCAATAAAATAAAGGGCAAATTTGTACTGTATCCTCACTGAGAGCAAAGTATCTGAATCTTTTAAGAACTAAAGCTAAATGACTTGGTCGAACAAGAACTACTTATACCGTTTACTATTCATTAATAAGAACAAAACGTGTGATAAGGCTCTCAGTGTTAAATAATTGATTAAAATACACATTCTCTATGAATTGGCATAGTAATTAATTCACAATTTGAATAATTAACTGTAGGGTTGCAGTGTCTCTGTGACAGTGGTCATCCTGATACTTATGACCTATACCACAAAGCAATTTCTGACCCGTACATGCACTACTGAGAGATGCGTGCATGCTCGCCAGTAAGTAGAACTTAACACATCGGGGGTGTGTGTAGACAAGCAGCAGTAAAAATGCTCACAACAAAATATTAACACCAGAAGGCAATGATAGTGGGTGATTATATCGGTTGGAATTCTTCTTAAGATATTAGTTTCACTGGTATGGCACAAAAATATATAACACAATGTAGAAACAGTACAAATCACACTAATCGTGTCCTCTTACCTGAATGGCTGAGTGATTTCTCCTGCTGTGTAGTCAGTTACAGTCTGATTTAAGGTTGGTCCAGGTCGTTCATGAAGGAGTGAACGTTAGAGAGACAAAAGGAAGGATCAGATGGTCTCTTGGGGTAATAAGAGCCTTTAGCCTTGGTTTAGCCTTTAGCAGAGCAGCTTGCTAGCTGGGCTAGTGTTCACAAGCCCTGTTTGCGGTGCACCTCCATCAGTCAGGTGTATCTAACAGTGTCATGGTCTTGCGGCCTGTTGCTTCAAGCAAGCTGATGAAAACAGGTGCTTTTGACAGTGAGAAAAGGACTGAAGCCTAGATTTATTAAATCCAACAATTAATTGCCATTCATTCAAGCTTAGTATGTTGTATTTGTGACACAGAACATGACTTTTTCCAAAATAAAATATTTTTGGTAAAATACTGGCCCCACCTCACACACACCTGGTCCATATTCGTTCATTGATGTGGACTGTTTAAACCCTTTACACTCAGATCTTTGCAAATGTGTTATTATTATTTTTTTTTTTGGTTTCATTTACTTCAGAATCTTTACTTCACATTTTATTTTGTCATTAAACTCTGTAAGTGCATCCAAATTTGCTCTCCTGTTTGTCTCAAAGACAAAGAGCATTCTATTCTCTTGTACGGGCTGGTCTAATTTTCATATTTTTGTTTTTCATTTCTGTTATTCACTTGAATTTAATACGACAGCCGGAAGAAAAACCTGGCTTGTGATTGGTTAAACTTGCCCAACCTTCATGTTAAACTCTTCAGCCATTCCTCTTTCATTCCACATAATACCCTGAATCATCTAAGATCTCATTGGCAAACCCAACATGTCACAACGCTTCTTCTTATAATTTCTACTGGTTTAATGTAGTTCATCCTTAAACTAGATTCAGCTTCACCAAGCTCCTTTTTAAGCTCCTCATTATCATATGTAATTTGCTGGCTTTCCACATCTGGAGGATGAGTCAAGTTCTTTCCCTGATGTTCATTTCATCAGGAAGCAATAGTCGGGTAATATTTCAGCTTTGATAAATGTTTCTTCACACTGGTGTATGTGCTGCTACATCACATCCCCTCAGGGCTTCCTCCTCTGTGATTAGCAAACTGGCATGAGGATCAAGCAGGGTGGATAACAGTGAATCCTTCTCAATGTTGAACAATAGAGGGAGGGAGGAAAAGATAGAGCTCCTTGTGTTCTGTTCAAACTAAAAGTACTCTGTTGTAGTGCAGGTTTAAGATGTTGGAATGATGTTGTGATGACCAGTCAGAAAAAGTGTCCAGAACAGAATTTTCTCTGGCAGAATTATTTGGGTGGACTTCCGTTGCATAGAGGGAGCTTGGCAAAGAGTTTGTAATTAAGGGATAAAGTGAAATTACGGTAGGTCATTGAATTGGGTCTTTGTGTGCCCAGATGACTTAGACAACCAAAACTGGTCATTCCTGTTATCTGATGTTGAGATTTTAGTCATTACATGTCTCTCACTGGCATAAAATTTTGAACATCGGACAGTGTTATAGATCACAGCTTTAGAGTTATGGTTAAGTTTAATTCAGATGTTGAATTGTCAGTGACAATGATGTGATTTTACTTGATGTTCTGAATTACTGTGTTTTGTCTCGGTAGTTAGATGAGTTATGGTGTTTTATGTCTTATTGTGAGCAGGGCCTATGGGGCCGGATGAGGGGGTTAGCTTTCAGCCACTGGGGGTTAAACATTTCTTAATGCATACATATTTTCCAGTATCTGTACGCTTGAAATGATCCCAAGTCTTAAAACTGCCAGGGGTAAACAAATATACACACTTTTAACATCACCTGCTTTGCCATTCATGTAGCAAGTGAATAAAAAATTGTACATTTGTCAATAAATGTGCAGTGTTTTGTTTTCTTTGTTTTCTCAATGCATCGTTAAATAATTCCTCCCGATGTAATGATTATAAAAGTAAGTAAACATACAAACTGAATCATTTGCATCAGTCAGTTTGGTTTTAAATGCTACAGATCGAGTGCATAGTGATTTATTAAAAAAAAAAAACAAAGTAGTTTAAACCAAAATGTAGGATATTAAGACTTACATGTTATATTCTCTTTTGACTTTTTTAGTGCATGAGTAACTCAGGCAGCGTTCACAAGCTAACCATGGACAAAAATGATGGAGGTAATGTAAAGAGAGATTGACAGACCACTGCTCAGGCACTGTTGATCATGAATACACCAAACAACAACCACCTGTTTTGGTTTTAAGTGCATTTTTTCAGTGTTTGAGTAGCTAGTGCTCTATGTGTGAATGCCCACCACAGTACACCACAGTAGTAGCTAATAGTCACACAGTGCTGATACACATAGAAAATAGTGCAGTTAGCTGCTTAGCTGAAGGCACTGCTACTCGGCACTGTTTTCGCTTTGATATTGTAGAGTTAACACAATGAATGAAATATTCAGTGCTGCAAAGAGCCAAATAAAGCTCTTTATTTGGTAAAATACTTGGTGCACAAGCTATACTGAACTTGAACTTGCAAACCAACTGACCTGCATCCACTCTCCATGCAGAGAGCAGCAGAGGAGGCACCACCACAGTATCGTTAATGTGAAAGATGGGAAAGATAAAAAAAAAAAAAGCTCAAAAATAGTGCCCAAAATTTATGGGCCTTTTTTAACACTTCAGTCATCCCTACACCCTTTCAAATTACCTTGTGACTCCCAAAAACCAGGGACAGCTAATATTTTTGAGAAAAATCTCTGTCTCTGACTCGTCTGTCAGCATTATTTGGTACACACACACACCATATTTATCTTGTGTGGAAACACCTTTAATTAATTAAGTACTTAAGTGATTTAATTTTTGCTTTAGAAATATTAGAGATCTTTTTTTTTCATTATACTGTTAGTTATTTTCAGTACTTTTAATTCATTATAGTAATTCTTGAATCTCTGAATTGACTTGCTGAATCGATTCGTTGTAGTGTGTTGAATCAACTCATTCTTAATTCACAGAAATTTTTTTTTTAATCGAAAACCTGAGAATTGTAAACTGAATTGAATCACTGTCAGCTCAAGGATTAACTCCACTAATGCTCTGTCTAACAGTAAAAACAGCCTGAGTAACAACCTGATGGATGAACGCATTTATGAGACTTTTTGCCTTATAAATTCAATTCAAAGTTTTATTTGTCACATACATAGTCATACACGGTACAACTAGCAGTGAAATGCTCAGATAATAATTAAATGCATTTGTATTTATAAGAATTTTATTTTTTAATGAAGTTTAATGAACTTCCTCTTTTATTTTTGTCCGGTAAAGTTTTTTGGAATGCCATGTATGCTTGTTTCTCAGGTTTTTGTTTTACTTAAAGCTGATTACTTGATTGTCAAAAGTTATGGATTGCACAAGATGACCAGTAAGCAATGAATTAGAGGTCTGCGTTTCTGCAGGACTCGCCACAATATCTTGTGGCGCGGGGTTCATTTTCAGTGTAACATGGGTAAGTGGGTGGGGCAGTTTACCAACATAGTGTGGCATAGAGCGGAGCAACACACAGATTTTTGGGAGTTGGACTAAAAAAACGGTCCCGCGTAGACCTATACGGTGAACCACCTCGGCTGTCCATCTCAAGAAAGTGATCAAGAACTGTACCATTCAGAAGAAAAGCCAGCATGAATCTCTACTGTAGATCCCACCAGAGCTTCTCGATGCAAAGCCTGAGCTTGACGATGAGAGAGAATTTCAGAATGGGGAAATATAGTTGGCATTCTATGCACTCCACTTCGTTAGAAGTCTACACAGTGAGCTGCCGCTCCCTACATTGTAAGCTGAAGCTCCTGAGGCTCTCTTAAGACACACTGCGGGATACTGTTGGCCCTGGCCACCTGCCAACTCAAAGTGCCCAGGAGCCAAGGTGAAGGGAACGCCGCTGATTAATTGTCTTGGAGTGATTCTGCGTGACCTCTCTGATCCCTGCTATTGAGAAAGACTCGCTCTGTTCTCATTCTGCCAGAGACACAGCTGCCTGCTTTTGTTGCTTTGCTCTTTTACACCTCTCTTTCTCTCCGTCTCTCTCTGTCTCGCTCTTTCTCTCACACATTCACTCACGTTGTCAAATTTGTCACATTCTCTCACTTGCTAACTCATTTTGGTGTTGTGTAAAATCCATTAACAGGGAATAATTTACCTACTGAAAGTTTATGCAAAGGAGATGAGGCATTGTTTGGGGTGAGAAACTGATTTATCTGCCATTTTCCCCAAGCGACAAGTTTGATAAGGAGCTGTTTTAAACTTAAATATTCCCCCACTTGACACATTTATATATGATCAGTTGTTCAGAGGGTGACGTGACCCACGTTTCGCCACTGGCCAACGTTTTTCTGCTGTGTTTTCTGTGCAAACAGTGCAAACTTCTGTGTGCAAATCAAATGGCTATTGTGTTTTGCCATTGCCTAACCTTCTGCTTCTCATATTATCAGTTTATTTTACCAGTGAGAAACAGAATGTAAAGAGTTTTATGACTAAAAAGCAAAATAGTCTATAAAACGATTCTCAGCACATGGTGTTGTCTTAACTCCAGGCTCAGTGAGAAAATGTGTTATTGTTGTTAACATCACTGCAGCTCAGACCTTCCTCGTGGGGTTTGAGCTAAGCCTTTGAATCAGTAATGTCAAAATTCTGATTTCTAGATGAAAAGGTCCTCTGTGTATGGCATTCTTCATTGGTAGGCCTTGAAGCAAGTCCCTCTGTACTGTGACTGATCCTTTAGCTGCTGACCTGCTTGTTCTAATGTGAAATTTCCCAAGCGAACCAGCCATGATTTGACCACATGACAAAACATAAAACATGAATTCCATTCTAACAAGGAAGCATCAAGTAAAACCACTTTGTGGCATGCATCACTGTCACTGACTAACACCTGAATAAAGGAAAAGTGCTAAGTTGACTTATCAAAAGACCACAGTCCCCATATGACAAATATCTTTAGTCTTTGCAACATAGTTACTAGTAGGACATAAAAAGCTTGTATAGAATAGTGCTAGGTAGTATTGATAAAATATCTTAGTTTCACAATATTTAATAATATTTATGCTATATGGCCAAAACTATTTGGACACCTATATGAGCTCAGTTGGACATCTCATTCCAAAACCATAGGCATTAATATGAAGTTGGCCCAACATGAGTATGTCTGTGGGAATTTGCCCATTCAGTCAAAGAGCATTTGTGAGGTCAGGCCCTAATGTTGAATGAGAAGGCCTGGCTTGTAATTGACTTTCCAGTTCATCCTAAAGGTGTTCAGTGGGTTTGAGGTCAGGGTTCTGTGCAGGCCACTGGAGTTCCTTCACACCAAACTCATCAAACCATGTCCTTTTATAGACCTTGCTTTGTGCACTGGGGTACAGTCATGCTGGAGCAGGAAAAGGCCTTCCCCAAACTGTTGCCGCAAAGTTGGAAGCATATAACTGTCTAAAATGTCTTTATATGTTGTGGCATTAACATTACCCTTCACTCGAACTAAGGAGCCAAGTCCATACTTTGAAAAACAGTTCAGATCATCATCCCTCCTCCACTAAGCTGTGACTCTATGCATTCCGGTTTGCAGCATTCTCCAGATTCGGAGACTGGGACATAGTGAAGCTTGCTGCATCACTCGAGAATATGTTTTCGGTGCTTCAAAATCCTGTGGTGTAGTGCTTTACAAGAAAGAATGAAACAGCCCCCTGGTGAGGCCACAGCCAGTTGTGGCCACGAGTCCAGGAGAGCACAACTGGCCTTGCTTTCTGGGTGAGTAGAATGACCGTCTCCTTTTGCCCTCTCATCACTCAGCGCGGCACCAGCCAACATTGGCATCTGTTAGATTAACAGAATTGGCAGTTAGTGTTTCCCTCCTAGCATGTTGAGCTGTCCAATGATGCATGTTAGCAGCAGTTTGAAAACATGCAATGGTGCTTTACCCGATTTGAAAAAAGGCACATGCTTTCACTCACCCACCTAGCGCTGGTAGTATTGTGAGACAGGGCTCTAGTTAGCGGGTGGAATGGGACATGACTAAATAAGGGAGAAAACATAGCCAACAGAAATATAAGACACAGGAGTGTCTACACTATCACTAATTTACCAAGTGAGGACCAGAGGATTCCTCTGAGTTTCTCAGAAATCAATTTATTGTGTATTTCTGCTGGCATAACAACAGGGACACATCTCTCAGTACTGCTAAACCTGGACACAGTTTTCCACTGATGCAAAGGAGCACTTTTACAACACACCAAATGCTATTAAGTTGTAATAGTTTCCACGCTCAGCCAGGTAACCAGGAGTGCGGGATGGATGGCAGGTCCATGAGGTGCTTCATATCTAAAAAATGAATATTGATATGTGGTAGCAATACCAGCATAGTAGTATAGACAATATATTGCCCAACACTAGTACAGAGACATATTTTGGACTGGTAATCTCGCTAATGACTACAGCCGTGTTTACATCCCCTCTAAAGAGCTATAGTAAGTGTAGAAGGCCGCATTCTCGACATCTTTAAACCCCCATGTTAATCACTCTTGTAGCCTTTCTTACTGTAGGCAAGGTCTGTTATGCTCTCATCAGTCACCACTTGAAATAGGAAAGCATACAAGCAAACAAAACACAGCAAGTGTCATACTGACCAACCCTATAATATTATCCTTATCGTTATTACCATTATTGTGGTGATGATGGACAGCAGCAAATACCGTGTCACCTGAAGCCTTGATTTGCTTGGCGTGTTGGTTGGGAAGCAAGCAAAAGCATTTGGAGCTGTTTACCAGTTGACATGAAATCATAACCTAATTTTTTTTCAGGACAGAAATCATCTAGTGCATTTTGGCCATGGAACCCAACATACAGTGTGTTTGAATACCAACTGCAGTATGGCACTTCTACTTACTAGGCACTGTTAATGTAGCTACAGGATGAGAAAACTGTAGTAGTGCGATTTCACCTTTTGCGTTTTAAGAGAGAAATTATGTTCTTTGTACAAAGACATCAAGGAGGCCACTGGTTGCCTTCTAGCGCTACAATAATCACATACACTCATACACACAGAGCACCGGGATCTGGAGAGAGGGCTGCCCTGCACTCAGCTGCCTCCTGCCGAAGGGCCAGATGCAGCTGAACTGTAATTGCATTGGGGATGAAGGGGTCTGACTCTTATTATGCTCTCTCTCTCACTTTCTCTCTCTCTTTATCTCTCTCCCTCCCCTGGCTGCCCATGGACAGAGAAGAGCTCCTTGTCCCTGTTACTGAGAGCTTCTTTTATGGGATGCATGCCTTGCCAATCATTTACTATTAACTGCTCATTCCTGCTTTAATTCACTTTCTCAAATTTCCCTTTTTACTGCCTTACACTTTTTTGTATGTCTTCAGTTGAAGATTTAGAATGTCCTTTTCAATTTCTGTGTGCTGTTGAAAATGTGTTCATCAAAAATCCTGGGTTCTTTTGTCTTATGACAGATCTGGCCACAGGATTCTGAGCAAAAGTTTACTTTTACATTCACTGTTGCATTTGTCTATATGATTTTGAAGTAGGCGCTAACATTCATGTGCTAAAATAAGACAAATTTGCTGTTACATAAAATAAGCCCCTTTGTCTTGTTTGGTTTCTGTTTCTTTTTTGTTTTGTTTCTTTTTTTTTTAACTGCCATTTGTTTAGTAGCGTAGGCCCAAATCATTTGAGTATTTCTTCATTATGTTGGCATGTGTTAAACTAATAATAAATTAATTGTATAAATAAATAAATTATAGCCTAAAATAAAGTTTATCTTAGAACAGTGATTTGGTTATATATAGATAATGCTAAATTTTAGATGGTGTAGTTGTTGAATCATAGGTTTATGCATGGTATACCATGGAGGCATAACACGTTTGGTGAATCATTTCAAATATGTGAGAGTGTCCTTTTCCGAGTCCTGCCATGCGTCCATCCACACGGCCTCTTACTCAGCTCTTGTTTTGACGGGCTTGATACGCATCTAGCGCAGCCACTATGAGCTGAACCACTCAGTAAGCATAGACGTGTATCTGTTTTGCCAGATGAACCACTAAAAAGCACTTCAAATATTATTGTTTTTAAGGGTGGTTTGTGAAGAGTGTTGGAGCACTTGTTCAGTCATAGTATTCGAATCCTGTGAAGTGCTGTTCGGGCCAGACCTAGTGTACAGTGTTTTGATACTGTACATAATTCAAGTACATCATCAGTTTATGCAAAGAATACAGCTCAGATGAACGGAAAGGCTACCTGAAATCTACTAATCTATTATAGCTGGTTCTTTAGTGACCATAAACCACTCAACATAGTCAACATCAACTCAGAGACTCTTACTCAGATATCAGTTCATTTTAAAATACTGAACCATTTTTCCCTTTAGCGCATTATATTATACAACCTTTTTCTCTTGAGAATACTTTGCTCTTGTCTGTTTTCCTATTGAACTAACTTATTTACTCATCTAATAATACAAGTGTCAATATCATACTAGCAAGCAACATCATTAAAAGGACAAGACCCTAAACATTGCATCCTAATTTGAATATACCCTGAGAGAAAGCTAGTTTAAGTTTGCTGGTTAGTGTACTGAAAGCCCTTTATGTCTGTGCATTTATATTCCAAGGCTTTGCCTTTCCGTAGGAATGAACTGATGCCCCATAAGGTCACATACAGTGCATCTTTTGTTAGCCTGTCTCATCCTTGACCTTATCCATCCCCAGACACTCCAAATATAAGCATTACTGTTAGTTAAATTTCTTCTTTTTTTTAACAGTCGATTGCCTCAGGGGGTTCTGGCTGTAAATTGATGGTAAATTTGAACTGTGAAGTGACCCATCCAATTACAGCCTTCCTACGCAAATTTTACAATGAGGCCAGCTGCTTCCAGGGTCTGTAGGTCTTTCTTGTTGAAAAAAAAAAAAAGTGTTATTCTGAGCAAGAAAAGACGAGTCATGGAGTTGGTCTTCTTTTTTTAGTAATGTTAAATGTCATGAGGGACAACGGATACAGCTCTCAAACAGACTATTTCATAGTCTCTTGGATGCCTTTTGGATTAGGGCCCAAATTGACTCACAGTTCTGCTTTTCAATTAGCTATTTTTAAAAAGCGTTTCATCCTCCCCCCAAATAAGTTAATAAAAGATTTGCAGAATTCTCCCTAAATAATCATATTATTGGTTAAAACAATGTGAGGTTTAATGCTATTCACAGCCTTCCAGAGGAAATGCTTAATAATGTACATTTTAAGAACAAGCAGCTCATCTTGACTTCAGCATAATTGCCCAACAGTGAAACAGGCAACTAGAGATGACATATAGTCTCTGACAGATCCACATAATTTAACCAGACAACTGTTATAAGCAATACTGACACATGATTTGAAGACCGGCAAAAGTAATTACCATATTTGACCATGGAACCCACAGCATTTTACCATACTTCAGATTCATGTAGGCAACATAACAATGCTTTCTGGAGTCCTGAACCATGTCAGTTGTATTTCTATGGAAAGGCAGGATTTCATGCACGTAATGTAATGTACATTAATGATAATAATGGAACTAACAAAATGCATTCATTGTTAAACACTCAGACTAAGTACATATTCAATTCTTATCCATTTTCAGCATCAGTTACGCTGAATGATATGAACTGTTAAACATATTTCTCTTAGATTTGGATGATTAGATTACGTCTTAAAAGACTTGGGGAAGGATTCATAACTGATTGATAGTGACAGTAATATTATTATTTTGCTCAAAAAATATGATTCATGTTGTAAGTCATGCTGTTCTCAAACATGTGACAAACATCTTGTGACTGGAAGATGCAATCTGTGGGATTTGTCTTTTAACAAGGAGATATCACCATCCTTTTGTTTTTCTCAGCTCTATGCTGCCTGTGAAAGTGAGTTTTAGCGCCTACTTTCTGAAGAAAATGTACAACAAACATATGCTTTCAGACTGCTCTATCTCACTTGTAAGACAAAGCACAAGCCAAGTTGGAGAATAAGTTGCATGTTTTGCTCAACGTTTTCCCCTGTAATCAATTTAGTGGTAGGTTAACAAACTTCTACACTGTTTGCCAAGAGGTTTCTCATGCTGCAGCTCAACTCGTAGTTCTCAAATCAACAAAATCGCCTGTTTCCTGTAACAAATGCCAAACAGAATCTCCACCATGATCAACTCAATCAGATTATTCAGTGGGCAGAGAAAGGCCTCATTTTTATGTTCGGTATGTTCCTGATCTGTTATTGGACACATGGATTCCTAAACTGTCAGCTGCCACTTTTCATGAGTTTTGTTTTTGGGTACAAGAAGGAACAAAACCATTAGAATATGGGACATACACTCTCAGAAAAAAAGGTACGAAACTGTCACTGGGGCACTACCTCTCGGGTCACTGGGGTGGTACATCTCAAGGGTACATCTCAATACCTTTAGTCAGGGAACCATAATACACTGAAATTATATTTTCTAAGTTGTATTGACTCCACACACCACATCTCGTATATGCTTTATATTTTTAATATGTACCTGAAAAAAATATATTAAAAGTGCACAGTTGGACCTTAAAGCACTGTTATACCTTTTGAAGGTACATTGTTTGTACCTTGATGAATGAAAAATGTACCTGCACAGAACCTTTATTTCTAACAGTGTACCTTAAAAAAACAGACATAAATACTGCTAAAAATACAGTAATCTCACTATAGCCACTTTTGTAGGACAGTTTGATAGGCTTCTAAGATCGTATGCAGTATCCCACCAGTCGCACCCCCTGGCCCTTACTGATTGATGATGGTATCATGAGGGCTCGTCTGGAAAATACGGCAAACACTTCAGAGATGCCTGCTTAAAACTACCCTATATACAATTTGGGGATTTGGAGACCTCTCTGGTGGAAATCTGTAATTGCACACAACGTGTGGTTGAACATTTTTTAACATCTATTGTGCCTTGGACCCCTTCCCCGAGGGGATGAGTCTGATGATTGCGAATGTGTTGAAAAAGTATTTAAAGAGAACTCAGTCAAAACCTGAGGAAGGATGTATTTTCAGAGGATATAAATGAATTATCTGCTGTTGTCATCATATTATCATTGTGCATTTGAGACCTAAATGTCCAGCCAGACCTTCTTTTTAAGCCTGCGTGTGTGATGTTAATACGTAAAGATGCATGACATGGTCTGAAAAAAAGTGAAATCCGACCTGACAAACAAAGAGGCTACTGATATTGTAACTTGATAAGCTATAATGCTGGGCTTTAGTAATTTGTATTTCTGTATTGAACAACTTTGCACAGCGAAGTCAAAATTATTTATAAAATTTATAATTTATAAAATTATATAAGTATCTTAAAGGGTGGCTTATTTTGTGATATTTAAATCATGCATCTTGAATGCCACAGAAGCAGTCTATTGGAGAATCATGATAGTATTGTCATTAGCTCAAGAGAGTGTTGTCCTCCACAGGAAATTGACCCCAAATCATGCCTTCATCGTTTAAACTAAGGCTAACTATCACTTTTGCGTCTACATCATCTTCACATCCTCAAAGTCATGCATGTGCTGAACTCTGCATCACATGGCTGTGATGTGACCTTGACGGTGACAGGAGGCAGGCTTTGCCATGTGGCAGGGGACAGAGGGGTAGTGGTTTAGATGGGAAGCATTCAGACAACTGTCACCTCGTCAGCTCGTCACAAACACTTCTTATGATCTCCTTTGACACCGGAGTCGGAACAATGTGCGCAATTGCAGCTGAAAGGTTGTTGTTATTGGCGCCCTATGCCTCGGTAGCAAGGACGTTATTTGTGTTTACTTTGTGGAAGAGCTAGTCAAATGACAGCAGTAGATCTAATACCACTATCGAGGTTTTGTTAGAGTGGATAGAAAGGCGTTTCGAGTGCTATTATGTTTGTGAAAAGCTGATTTTATACCAATCTAGCATCATCTTCTGACTTCTCAAATAAACCATCTTTTATCCATGAACAAATTACATTAAGCAAACATATGTTCTTATCAGAGATGCAATTCTAGGCAAGGATGGCACCAAGAGACAGACCAGCTACATCTAGGGTCCACTATCATCCCTCGTTTTCCCGAACGCAACTAGCAAGATAACAAGCTGTCCATATCCTTTTCAGAGAGCTAAACGTGACGACTCAGATAACACGCTGTATAGATTCTCTTGTATCTGCCTGACAAAAGGCCGTCCGCCCTTTTCCCGCCTACCCAACACGTTCGTCTCTCTCTCTCTCTCTCTCTCTCTCTCTCTCTCTCTCTCTCTCTTTACTTTTATCTTTTCTTTGCCCTGAGTCTCGCAGCCCCCAATTTCTCCTCTAAAGTCTCTCCATTTGCTAGGCTCTTTTCCCTTGCCGCTCGGGTTCTTTCACTCCTCTCTTACGCTTCCTCTTATCTCGTTACTTTTACCTCCTCCCACCCCCCCTTTTTTTCGTCTTAAGTCCTTCTCCCTCATTCCCCCCACCCGTTTTCCCAGCTTACTTTCCCTCTCCCCCTCTTCACCTGTCTATTTTAATCTATTCTTAAGCACTTCTTCTCCTTGCTTGCATTATACTTTTCCCCCCTCTCTCTGTTCATTCCACTTGGGAGGGTGCTCTCTTGTGGGGGGAAAGATGGTGGGGGGGAACTCGGCGTTGTCTGCAGAATGTTGAGCACCGTGGAACGAGGTCAGGCAACGTTAGAAAAGTGCTGACTGCCATTCAACACAGTGTTGTGGGAACGTCGCAACGTCCTGCAGTTGGATTAGGGGCATGTTAGTAGGTGCCCTTGCCTCGGATTGACTGTGAGGAAACAAATTCTGGCAAAAAGTAAATTAAAGGTCAGGTTGTTTGATGAGTTGTAGCGGCGAATAGTGATAAAGGTTCTGTTAGGCGTGGTCAGTGTTTGTCTGAGTAAAGATGGGACATATGGGCTTATCTTATGTACTCATCAGGCAGGAATGTATTGAATGCAACAGCGTAGCTTGGCCAGACACGATGCAAAGATGTGGTCTAGACACAATGATTATATGGAGATAGTGTTCTTCTGCTCTTTGGGTAACCAAAATACAATGATATCTAAGCTCTCCCAACACCCCAAAAACTACACTTCAAGTGCTTTTTTCATATCCCCAATACCAACACAACAAACTTGACCAATGATCTCTCATACTGTCCTCAAATGCTGTATGTCAAATCACTAACTCGATCAGACCTATGCTCATACTTTTGCTTACCGTTACTCTATACTTTACATCTTACCTGGCCCAGAAAGATGACTTTGTGCTCCTTTGTTCAACAGCTTAGAGGCACTTTTAAGAAGAGTTAGTGGAGCGCCTCCTACTGCTCAGTGGAAAACATGCTTTACCCAGCATAATTTAATCTAAGAAACATCTCCCTGTGGTCATTGAGCTACGAGATTGGAATCAGTAATGAAGGGCTTACTGCAGCTGTGTATGTTTCAGTCCCACTTAACACTCTTTCCAAAGTAGGTCACTGTAGTTAGTGAATGCGTGAATGCAACATGCTTCTAGGGTGTGGGCCACATCTCATTGTTCCAAGATCAAAGAGGATGAAGAAAATGTCATTATTCATTTAATCAGTGGGATTCATAGAGCAGGCTCATTTAGGGCTACATCAGTTGTCAGCCAGTTTTACATCAGCTGCATGCCGTGCAAGCTTTTACTTATTTACTTCATTCTTTTTTAGGTGTAGAACAATCTACATGACAAGCAGAACGCTGAATTGTTTACGAAACTGAAAAAGGGTGGAAAAAATGTTTTGTGAACTTGTTTGTGACTTTGAAGATGATGTACAGTTGTGGCGTCACAAATTATACTGATGTTTTAAGGTCTACTAAATGTTTTAGCGTATTTTTCTGGTAAGAGCTGAGTCAGTGTATAACAAACATCTAGACCAGTATCGGACAGTATATGCCCCAATGGGTACTTCTCTTATTCCTAGGTTGTCTAGGCTACAACTGAAAACATTACACTCCAGACTTTTTAGAATTACCCTTGGGCCAATAATTGACATTATCCAATGCTGTAGTAATATAAATAAACACTGATATTATGCAAATTATTGTTCTTTTGTTCTCTTTTACACATCAAGTGGTTTATGATTTTTATGCCATTCACAGTGCCAAATTTTTTTGCCATTGTTTCAAACCATACACATTGATGCATGTTGGCACTCTGTGACTGTTTTGCCATTACTGCGTTAAATTAAAGTCACATCAAGAGCACAAAAAGCCGTAAGTCTTATTAAATTTATACGAGTGGAGTGTAAAAATGAACTTGGGCTTGGTGTTTATCAGTGCTCTCACTGTGTACATTCTAAAGCAGAGCACTACTACATGACTTTATTCAATTCAATTCAACTTTATTGTCATTATACTGAAACAGGGTTGTACAGTACAACGAAACACTTTTAGGCTAGATCTCCAGTGCAATTACAGACAACATAGTGCAGGACAGGACATAGTGCAAGACAGGACATAGTGCAGGGACATAGAACAATAAATACAGAAAATAAATACAAGTATATACACTGCAGTAGGTGTGCTGGTACATGTGCATTTTTTGATTGGCTGTTTAGCCTAATGGTTAAGTTACTCATCACCCTTGTGGGAGAGCAGAGTTAAACACAGCGAAGGACTCATTAGACTTTCAATGGTTTGTGCCGACAATGTAAGGACGTCTCTCTGGCGCTGTGTGTATGAGGTAGTTTGATCTGTTCTGTCATTGCAGCTCTTAACAATGTGTATCACGGAAACTCATTTAGCAAGAACAATAAAAATGTAACTTATCGTGCATTCCTATATAGAATGTAATATTGTTCCTATTTCCATGAGGCTGATTTGGCGTATTTGCCAATTTTTGTCAGAATTTTCTGTTCCATTTACATAATTTCACATATTTCACGTACTGAAGAAGCTTTTATTTGAATTTTCCGTTCCACCTTAAATGATGCAGCAGTTCCCTTAAATGGTGGACAGGTGCAAGAATGTAACTGCAGCAACATTTAAGGCGGAATGGAAAATTGGAAAAACAAGCTGGTGAATAAGCCAATTCAGCCTTGTGAAAAGAGGGACAATTTAATATCCAACTGCTCTGGAATGAAAACTTTACTTCAAATCTGGTTAACTGGCTAATAATCTTTTTTTATAGAGTTATGACTACAGCAATGATTTTCTCAGTACATCACTCCGAGTTTCCTGTCAAAGCTCCCTTCAGCGGCCTCGTTATGTGAAGTATGTGAAATTATGTGAATTCTGATGGTAAGATGTATTGAAACATAAATCAGCTCCAATCATTTGTCCAGTTACCTGATATTACTTCAGATTTACATTGTCACTTTAATCTGTAGCTATATACAAAGAAATGGGTAAACTACGTTTAGGACAGTCCAACATCTGCAAATCTCTTTGTCGCTGGCTCTAGTGCTGTCTTGGTTCAAATCAAGTGGAGCCAAGGACTCCAGAAAACCCTAATAACATTTTGGATCACATT
The DNA here is from genome assembly GCF_904425465.1 of Colossoma macropomum. Lineage (NCBI taxonomy): Eukaryota > Metazoa > Chordata > Actinopteri > Characiformes > Serrasalmidae > Colossoma > Colossoma macropomum. The sequence goes on from NW_023494808.1 coordinate 18,406,822, forward strand.
AGTAATGGTGGTCAGAATTTTATGCACTGACTTAGCAGACAGCCACAAGTCAACTCAGGCTTTGTCATTTCAGCTATGTACAAGTACACAATGAAACGAAACAACACTCCTCCAGGACCATGGTGCAACACAGGAACACAAGTGTGAGACAAAACAATAAACACGGTGCAGACAATACAGTACAATAAATAAATACGAAAGACTTACAATAAATATAGAACAGAATACAGGCAGGACACAGTACTGAGAATATGTAGATTGTGCAAAGGAGGATGTAACATACTATGACATATTAGCAGCTTAGCAGATAGCCTAGCATATATGAGCATAGGAGTCACTGAGGTAGCAACCAGGGCAGCAATATATAGTATACAGTATTTGGTTGATACAGTAATTCCAGCAGCTAACATCAGTGAAAGGGAAGTACAAGTGAAGTAAAATGTGCAAAAAATCTAAGTATTCAGATCTACAGTCATATCAAGTAAAGTGTTTCAAGTGTTTCTACAATAATATGAACGAAGGTCATACGCCATATCCTAAATTGCTTTTTGACCAACTGATGATGAAACCTTATTCCAAGCCAGTCTTTTGTGTTATTTTGTCTTTCACATGTGAACTAAAGACGATGGTGTTAAAACAGTACTGTAACATTTCTTCAACACTAGATTCTTATGGAACGTTTTCAAAAAGGCAAGCGATGGCTGTATTTTTTTTAAAGATGTATTGTTTGCTTTACAAATGTAGCTAGCAAATTGTGTGAAATAAAGAATAAAGGGCTTGTACTGAAATTACCACATGAAAGGAAAGCTCATACAGTTTTAACATTTTTTTAAATTTTTTTTGTGAAAGAGAATTTGATATAGCAGCACATGCATGTGTGAGAGAGCATCCATAAATGCACAATGCTTTATATGTGAAAACAACAACCACAATACAGTCTGCCAGCCAGCAACTTGGACATTCCCAGGTAATGCTCCATCGTACCAAAGGCGCATGTTTACCTGTTAGCACAGAGTGAGACACATACTGAAAAAGAACAGCATGCATTTGTTTGTTTTCAGTCCTTGATTGTTGTGTACTATTAACACAAACAATGCTGACCTTTTGTGCAAATGTTACAAGAAAGCAAGGTAATGTCACCTGACATTATTTACCAAGGAACATCTAACATTACAGTGGTTTCAGTTAGGCCCTCTGCCAGAAGTAAATCATGAGTTCGGCATCCAAAAATGACTGAAGGGGCCGGGGGTTAGTGTGAAGGGAGGAAAAAAAATAACTAAGATACATTTGGGGCGAAAAACCTACAGTAGACACATTCAGGAGAGAATCAACAGGAGCGCCACGTCATTTATAGCAAAGGTCTACTCATTTAGTAAATCTGTCTGCTGATTTATCTTCCTACTATATAAATGCATCTCTATTATGTAGCCAATACAAAGTGATGCATGCAAGTCTTTGTGGTAATTGATGTAGCTATTTTTACCAGGTGTGTGTGGCAAGCAGTGTAGTAGTGCACACAAATTGCAGTTTCACTTCGTCATTTTTGCAGCTTGCAGTAGAAGCATGTAATGTTTATAAATCGAGATGTCAGTATTTGAATACTGAAATGAATATTTGTTGCTCATGTCATTTCAGTACAGGAATAAGGAGAAAATATAGACTATCAATTCAATAAAACACTGTTTTATTCCAAAACACGAGTGCCAGAACTTGAGCGCGTTGTCCAGGACAGATGTAATGTGGCGTTATTGCTAACCAGACTAACTACTCTAGCTGATGGAAGCTAGGTCTTGAAACGGTGGAAATAATTTTTCTAATCAGCTAAATTGTTAGCACATCATCCACTGAGGAAAAAATATGGTGGCACTTTATTTTGAGTGGTACTTTTTAGATGAAAAAAACAGTCAACGGACTCTCAGTAAGATGTAAAAAACATATGAGGGTTAAGGTTAGGATTAGGGCCAGGGCTAGGGTAGGTTTTGGGTAAGGTTGGGTAAGATTAGGTTTTGCATAATGGAAGTAACATATTAACAATACATCTACTTAATGTACTTCATTATATTCAGATGCTTCACTACAGCTACTTCACTGATATGTTGTTGATGTGTTACTGATACTCTGTTAAGAGTTTGTTAATCATCTAAAAAGGACCACTCCAGATAAAGTGTTACCGAAAATACTTCATGTAAGATGATGAGTCCTCATCAGCATACAGTGTTATAGCAGTTAGCTGTAGTTTTAGTTAACATTTGAGGAGGCAGCCTTTGTTGTTTACTCATCCAACAGGAAAATTACCAATTTTCCTTGGCCTATTTTGAATAATAAAGCATGTTTTCATTTTGTGTTACTGATTTGTTTTTAGCCAGTTAACACCAGTACTATCACCTAAAAGAGTAACCCTCCAGCTCCAGCTTTGGCTGAAGTATGATTGTTTTGGCTGTTTGTCATGTTTTTCTCCTTAACCAGATATCCATTCATAACTCTTGCGATACTCAAATATCAAAGTTAGTCAGAATGCACATCCCTAGTTCCTGTCATCATTTTCAAGGGTGAAAAGATACAACTAACATCATAAAATCATAAAATTAAAAAAGGTAAATGGACCAATTCGATTGTGTTGAAAACTAGGGAGGTTGCTGAAGGCTGGGGAGGTGACTCGCATGTCTGCAAAAGCCTCCATAGGCAGATGCTCTTCTCTCTTTGTGTTTGCCAGTGTGGCCTCAGTCCTCCAAGTCCTGGCGAAATCTTTCGACATCTGCTGGGATCTGTAATCCTCTGTCCCAGCGAACACAATTGCCAGACGGGGCTTGCCAGTGCTGTGGAAATATGTCCTTGTGCCCATGCCCGAGTGTGGAGGTACTTAGCATGAAAATGGGGCTCTATGGAAACTCAATGGAAAAAGTGCAAACACTTGCTGTGCTCCAACAGAAGACCACAGAGAACAGTGTACCAGCGTAATAGCTGATGATTAGATTCTATTGTTGGACTACATATGATAAAGTTGACTTTCATTTTCTTTTTCTTTTTAATGAATTTGAGTTTCATTATAAATAGTCAAATAAACAGCAGGCGGCAGATTTTTGCTTTTTATTACTTTTCTTTCTTACCAAGATCTTAATAATGTATGTGTTTTTCTTTTTAAAATCTATTTTTTAAGGCAAAGGGAAAAAAATCCTCAAAGAAGTTATAGGCCAAATCCCAAGGCATGTATCCAAAAAGAAACCCAACATTTTAAAAAGAATAGCTGAAAGTTCAAGACAATTTTTTGAGTCTTCCCCAGGGTAGCCAGTGGACTACAAAAAAATAAAACCCTTATATAGAAAAGTAGGGCTCTTCAGCAAAATGGAAGAACAATTACATCTAAAAAGCTTTGAATAATTCATAAATCATTGTTTGAGAAGCTGTCATTTGAAACAACAAGGCTGCTCTAGATACAGTGTCCTGGAGGAAAACTATTAACTGGCAATCCTATTTGTGAATGTGAACACAAAGCTCCTCTTGCTGGAGGACACGATTAATAACACTTCTCATTAACCACACAAGCCTTGATTCAAATAATATCCTGACAACTTGTATAAAAGAGATTAAAGTGAAGCACTTTGAAATCACTGATGAACACAGGATCTGCTGTTCCTTGGCCCAGCACCATATATATATATATATATACGATACACCTATATTTGTTTTTTGCATGTGTTTTTCTTGTTTAACTGTGCGCATACTGTTAGGCAGGCTTGTTGAATGAGGCTGCTTTTTAATACCGTATGCGTGTTTGCAAGCAGGAGATCTTTGGTGTGTGAGTGCCACCTAGAGGGGTAAAGTAGAAAAAATATTAACTACGAACAGCATCATTACATTACATGATAAAATGAAAGATAAGAATGAGCTAACTAATACATGTTTGGTGTAGTGAAATGCTGCACATTAAAAATGTGCATATTTATTTGCCTTTTCATCCTTCTTATGCATAAAATTATTAGTTTGAGTGCAATCTAAAAGAAAAATCACTTTCAGAAGTTCCAGTTGTTGAGTTGTTATGGAACAGAACAAAGCAATAACATCAAATAAACTTTAACTAAACCGCTTTCTTAAACTGCTATTTTATACGTTCTCAGGCTGTGTTAACTCTATAGACGTGTGTGAGCTGTATACCTCATTAAATAAATGTCAAAAAAAGTATTTTTTTATGATTTAGCTTTAAGTAGTGTCCTCCTTAATGCTAAAATAATTAGAAGTAGTGCATTTTTGTGAATGTTAAAGGCACACATTCAACATTTGATGTGTGTAGGTGGGGTAACAGAACCATATCAGTTACTGTTCACATCATTTTAAAACGATAAGTTGACAAGATGTTTGTGACTTGAAGCAACACAGTTAAACACTGTTTTTTAAATGTGTCCTGAACACAAATCAGTGTCAAATCTGGTACTGATCTACCAGATTTGAGGTGCTTAAGCTGTTCTGCACCCCCACCTGCATGCAAATGTGTATATATATAGTCAAAAGTATGAGGACTCCTCCTCATTATTGAGGTTAGGTTTGAGCCACACCCATTGCTAATAGGTGTATTAAATTAATCATGGCTGTGTAATCTCTATAGACAAACACTGGCAGTAGAATGGGTCGTACTGAAGAGCTCAGTGACGTTAAACGTGGAACTGTCATAGGATCCCACCTTTGCCCATATCAGTTTGTGAAATTTCTGCCCTGCTAGATCTGCCCCTGTCAACTGTAAGTGCTCTTTTTAGGAAGTGGCAGCGACTAGAACAACAACTCAGCCACAAAGTGATTTACCACGCAAACTCACAGATCGGGGCTGCTGGGTGCTGAAGTGCGCAGCATGTAAAGATTGCCAGTCATCTGTTGCACACTCACTACAGAGTTCCAGACTGCCTCTGGAAGCAAAATGAGCACAAGACCTATGTGCCAGGAGCCTCAGGAAATGGGTTTCATAGTTGAACAGGTGCAGATAAGCCTCTCTACACACAATGCCAAAGATCAGCTGAAGTAATGTAGCGCATGTTGCCGCTGGACTCTAGAGCAGTGGAAACGTGTTCTCTGAAGTGATGAATCACGCTTCACTATCTGGCAGTCTGATGGGCAAATAAATCTGGCTTTGGCTGATGCCAGGACAATGCTACCTATCGGTATACACAGAGGTAGCAGTAAATTTTGGTGGAGGAGGAATAATGGTCTAGGGCTGTTTTCAGTGTTTGGAGTCACCACCTTAGCCCCAGTGAAGGATAATGTGAATGTTGCAGCATACAAAGACATAGTAGACAATTGTATGCTTTTAGCTTGGTGGCAACAGTTTGGAGAAGGACCTTTCTTGTTCCAGCATGACTGTGCTCCAGTGAGCTCCATAAAGACATGGTTTAAGAAGTTTGTTATGGAGGCCTGCACAGAGTCTCGACCTCAATCAGACTGAACACCTTTGGGAGAAAATGGGACATTGATTATGAGCTGGGCTTTTTTGTCCAACAGCAGTGCCTAACCACACTAATGCTCCTTTGACTGAATGGGCACAAATTCCCACAGACACACTCCAAAATATTGTGGAAAGCCTTCATAGAAGAGTGGAGCTAGAGGAGTGGGTGTGGGGATGGGGGAACTCCATATTAATGCTCATGGTTGAAATATGACATCCAACTAAGCTCATATTCATAGTATTCCAATGACAGTTAAAACATATTTACCAATATATTTGAGCATTTTATATTTGTGATTTATTTTAAATATTGTAATTAATTTTTAGATTTTGATTTGTTGCTGTAGTGGTAACAAAAGCTGAAACCTAAACAGCTGAGATTTCCTGCTGCGTTACTTCAGCCACATCCCAAACCGCATACTACCTCACTAAACAGTATGCAAAAAATAGCGCTATACCAATAGAAGTGCATTCTTTAGGTAGAAGGTGAAGTACAGAAGTGTGTGGTTTAGTACACAACATTAGATCAGCCTGTTCAGCAGTTCTAGCGGCTGGTTATTGCTCTGCTGTGCTGCTTGTTACCTGATCATTAAACATTTCCAAGTGAAAGTTTAAGGTATTTCTTGATTAAAGGTGCATTTATGAGGTGAAATAATGCATTTAATGAGGTACCTGATGCCTTTGTTTTCACCAAATTCATTCTGTTTAAGGCACCTCAGTGTAACTGCAGGACAATTTAAGGTGCAACATAAAATCCAAATAAGAGGAACTTGAGTTTATTTAAGATCTTTGGCAGTTTTGGTAGCCACTTCTGATACTTTTTGTAAAATGTCACACTTCGGAATTTTCTGAACTCTGGAGATATGCAGGCAGTACGGATTGAGTGAACCAATCTAGCTGATCTTCTTTTTGTAGCATTTCCTTTGAACTGCATCTAAAGTGTCCACATATGAAGTGTCATCTTTTTTCGTGGTCATTCTGGTCTATTTTGCTTGGTCTTCATCCACTTGCAGGGTTGTAACTGCAGTAACGGTGACTAGACAAGCTATATCAGAGCACAGCCAGAGCTACTGCTTGCCTACCAAAATGGCAACAGGGTGTTTTTAATGATGTAATTGAATACTATAAATAGGTGTGATGGTCAGGTGACCACATACCTTTGGTTATATAATACAGACTCACTGGTACTATAAGAGACTCAGAAAAAGTAACCCATATTCAGAGAGAAGTCACCAAACATACAGCAAAGCATGCACTATATGTATTGTCTTTACCAATACAAACCTTGTATCTCTGGGCCGCCTCGATTGGTACGTTCAGCATGACATTTTAACATAAATCACATTAGTTTGCTAGTTAAACTTGATTAAGTGTGTTTATCTTATTTGTTCAAATGAGACCATTAAAGTTTTTTCATTAAAAGTAGTGTATTTTGTTATAGCAATATAAGTGGATCAAAATAAGCTTCATCTGAATGTATTTATTACTTTCAGACATTCACAAGGACATGGGAAGGTTTTTTTTTTTTTTAAGTTGGTGGGTGCTGATATTTTAAGCAACATATACGTGATGTTAACGATGATATCATGTAAAACAATTTGACCGTTTTTTTTTATGTTTTACAGCAAACAGAACATATTGTACCTCATGTAAATGAGCTGAGTGGCGACCAATCAGATTGTTGATATGTGGTGTGGTATCTGATTTTGTCACACCCACAGTCTCACACTGAGATTTAACACTCGAACACATGCAAAGAGGGAGATATAACAATAAAAAAGCTCAAATATTCAAAGCTTTATTATAATAGATTACTTAAACTACATTTGCAGCTTTCTGGTCAGAAATAGCTCATTGCTCTGCACACACTTCCACCTCAACCTGCTAGTGTTTTAACAACGCGCCCCCACAATGAAAATCTTTTATTGTTATTATTATTTTTGGCAGTACCAGTCAATCCTGAAATCTGGGGGTGCTGTGACACGCTCACCACCTCCACTTCCACATCTCTGGTAATTACCTGACATCATTTATCATGTAAACGCAGGTTTCAGAAGAACTGAAAATCACATGAATTGCCTATGTTTAGGCCCCGTCCAATGGGTTTTATGAGCACTATTAAATACATGAGTAAGGCATCTGTAAAAGCAATACCTGAAACTTTGACAGAGCAGAAGATGTCTGTTTTTAAAGCCAGATATAAAATGCCAACCACCTGAGTTAAAAAGTTAGTTTGTCAGTGATCTGCATCATTCGAGGAAAGATAAAAATGGAGAAAATAATAAACATTTCCAAACCTGCCGTGGCAGTATGCTTTAGCTGGGCTGCTTGACGGCTTGGTTTTTACATTTTCTGCTTTTTTCTGTCTTTATGTACATTTCAGTTGTTCAATTTTAATTTGTCGTCTTCGTTGGGGTTAATTGTTTGCTTGTCAATAGTGGATGCAAGCTTTATATAGATTTGTTGCATTGGTTGTTGGGTTTATGTCAACCTGTGTTCTCATTAATGTGTGAGTAATTTTTCTACTGTTTTGTCTCGACTGGAAAAAAAGCGTGCACTCATAGCAGTGATGTGCCAACACTGTGGTTAGTGTGCTGCTGTCGTGGTGCTGCATAGGCCTTGTTTACCTTGCTGTGATATCTTGGGGAAAAAAATCACTGACCACCCAAAAAAGGTAGCCAGGTAGGACCCCAACAAGTATTTGTGTCCAGGGGCCCATAACTAGGGGTGAAGGCAATTTCCGATTTTCATCACTGGCGTTCAATTAATACAGCAGTTGTTGCATTTTCTATCCAATGACTGTATATTTTATTTATCCATGGGTTTCCCGTGAGCACTGAGGATTCTATAATAGCACCGTACAGCATGAGAGCAGCTGAGCCTCAGTCTGCTGTCAGATGGGATCAGAAATTACATTTAGATATTCTCCTTTTTTTTGTGTGTCAAATATTTTAGTATATTCAAATTTTAAATACTTTTTTCATAACGCATTCTTTTGCAAAGAAAATAAGTATAAAGCTACATAACTGCAGTAAATACCGGATTTCCCAGTCAATGTTATGTCTCCTGAATCCACCAGAGGGCGCTCAGCATAAATTATCCAGCATGCCTTCAAGCCTTCAAAACAGAAGAGTCTGCCATCTGAAGCAGATCATTCAGTTACCTCATGCAAAAACGTATTTCTGCCCATTAGCATATTCAGTTTATAAAATAAACAGATCGCCTCATTCAGAATGGCTAAACTAAAAACTGTCAGGTGTTTGTAAATATGCCTGTAGTATGGAAAACCCACAGCAATTATAATTACATCCAAGATAATTCAAAGTTTTGTTTGTTTGTGTTCAGCAGTGGTATGTTTCTGTTACCCTCTGTTTGGTCATTGTCATTTCTGATAGTATTAGTGACCAGTTTGCCTGAAACATAATAGGCCATAGATAGTAGAGGCAAATTTATACATTCTTTCTGCATTTAAATGTGTGTGTGTGTGTGTGTGTGTGTATGTATATATATATATATATATATATATATATATATATATATATACACACACACACACATTTAAAAAAATTTTTATATGTATGTATATGTGCACCCTTCACATCTCTGCTAGTAATTCAATAGTATATCTACGTAGTTTGTACCAGATGAGCTGTCCACTCTATACACATATCAGTACATGCAACAAAATAAAAGATTCATGAAAAGAGAATGTGTCAAATGTGGCAAATTTATTTTTAACCACAAAGTAGAAGAGCTAATATCAGTGCCCAGTAGCTGTATTTTAACCTGGCTAACTCTCACTGTGAGTCATTTACATGCTTTAAAATAGTGCTGTGTTACAGAAACGACAATTAAAATAATATTGCTGTGAATTCTGTGACTTTGAAAAACTCATAGGATGGGAAAAATAAGTCACTTTTATGGTGCAAAAAAGGTCTTGAGAAATATTCATCTGATTGCTGTGGAAAGTCACAGCTGTTATGGAAATATAAGACACTGGCTGAACGCACTTTTACCTGAACCCGTTTCATGACACAAAAAGCCCATTATTACATTTTAATCTGTGTTAGATTGTGCCCTGCACTCCCATAATGATCTATTTAAAAATGTTGCATTCATTTGTCGTTATTCCCTTTATACATAGAATTGTAAGTACAAGAATGACCTTAAGGAATGGCTGTGGTTTAATTGCCTTGTGCAGTATGATGAGATCACCCAAAATCGTTGTAGACACTTTCTTTGGATGCTCTTTTTTGAGACATCGTTGCTTCTAAATCATTTTCAGTTATTAAATTGGGTTCTTCCATTCGCTCTGCTGACAGCTGTCCAGTTTCTCTTACTGGGAGCTGAACCCAGGTTGACTGGGTGGAAAGCAGGAATCCTGAATGATAGACAGTACAGGACGTACTGAGTTTTAAGAAGTAAGATCCTAGAGGGTTGTCTTTCTGTGAGAACTGGTGGGCAAGTAATATAAATTTAATGGTGTTCTGGTTTGAAAGTGTTCAAAAACATTGAAAGAAGTACATTTTCAGTACAGCCACATTTGATCTACAGTTGTATGCAAAAGTATGAATACTCTCAGTCAAATTGCTTGTTTTGGTGATTTTCTCAATGAAAAGAAGTTAACATGTACAGGAAACAAACTTCGAAATGGCATTTCCTGCAAGTCTTAGAGTGCAGTTTCTATGTATTTGCTAAGTTTAACACATTGGAAAAAATAAGTATAAAATGTGCTATAACTTTTTTCACAGAATACATTTTGTGCTGTAGTTTTTTTTTCCCCCCACGATATGTTAAACTCAGGAAATAACAATAATTGCATATGAAATTGTGCAGAAATGTTCTCTATGGAGGTATTTAATTTATTTTCACTTAGAAAAATAACGTCATTTAACCATGGGGGCCCAAATCTTTGCATACGACTATGTTTTAAGACTTTAATGTAAAGTAGCTAACTATGTACTTATGTAAGTCAGAAATGAAAGCATGATACCAACAAGTGACCCATACCTTTAATCAGTCTTTCACAAATGCTACAAAAATTGCACAGTGATACAAGCTTTCAAAACAACTCCTTGCAAAAGTGTCCACAGGATCAAAACAGGGTATGTCAACAACGTTTTACCCTCAGGAAAGAGGGGCAGACAGTTTATATACAAAGAGATAAGAGCTGACCCTTTGCCACATAGATTATAGCATCTTCGAAAATGCTTAGACTTCATCTTAAACTTAAACAAAATATTCATTTTTTGTCTTTTAGAACTTCACATAAACAACTATTGGAGCAACATAAATAATATACATCGTTAAGCAAGCATTTCAGTTTGAAGGCAAGAACGCTGTCATGATACAGAGTGAAGGTGTGAACAGATCTGCTTGTACAGTCCGTGTGATGGTCATTAGCTCTCTGGGATCAAGTCCATCCAGAGGTCTCAACCATTGTGTTATCTGTGCAGCAAGATACATACACCGTGACATGAATTGTAGTTTTGAATTTATAAGCTATGTTAGGTCAGTAAATGATCTGAACTACACTGGCACCACTGCTATTAAAAAAAAAAAAAACAACTTTCCCCAACAAAATCCAGTTCATATTCATACGGTACATTGTCAGTTCATCTTATATCTTGAAAATCAACAGACCTTTTTCACCTCGACGTTTATCTAGATGTTTATCTGTCTAGAAATCCAGATATCCAAAATGTGGATTTTACAGACGTGTATTATTGTAACATTAGAATAGTCAGAAACATAAAGTACATGTATATGGAAAAACAAATGTGTGTCATCATGGACCAAAACAAAAACAAAAAGACACACTAATATTACGTAAAAAAAAAGTAACACATGACATGATCAATGTATTACATCAGTCCTGCTGTATTAAAGCAAGATTCTATTTTACAAAGTGAGAATGGCTCATTTCTATCCAGTTTATATTCGCATGTCTTATAGATGTTTTGCCTCTTAATGCAATGAAGCAACTGACGTGCTTAAGCATGTTTAATGGGATTGCACAAGGTAGCCTAGTTACAGAATTGCATCAAATTGTGAGACTGACTTCAACTGTGATGGCCACCCTTTTCATAAATAAACTAGACATTATTGTGCAAAAGTTCTCAAATATCTCTATCAAATGATTTCACTTTTATCTTCTTAAATACTTCACTGTTTTCTGTACAGTAAGAGCAGAAGTAAACACTTTTTTCCTTTCAGGGGATATCAGACTCCCTCCTGTCTGTTCACAGAGAATTTCTGTCAGTGTTTTCTTTGAAACTCTGAGTAAAAGGAGGGGAGTACTAAGTGGCCAATGATGGTCCGAGGTGCATAGGGTGACTTGGGATAGCTTAACATAGTCCGAGCTGGTGAAAGCAATTGTAAGCAGCTCAAGATGTCCACTTTTGATTGCCATGTCAGTCAAGGGGCTCCACGCCCTCCAGATGGTCTGGAATGGGGAGGCCAGTTAGAACTGTGAGACACTTGTTCCATACGTTAAAGACTGGACAAACTGGCTGGGTGAAGGAAACATGGAAGGTGTGAAGGTGCTGAGAGCCCACGGCATCGTAGAAAGCCAGCGAACCGGCATCATAGTCCAAGAGCACTCCAACGCGTCTCAGATGGGGAGAGGGCTCAATGGCCATCTCCTTGCTGTTGTGGCGAACCACCCAGGAGTTGTTGCACCGGCAGAGCACCCACGAGGAACAGTTTTTCCCAATCCATTCATGTTTGGGTGCGGACTTGTAGGCTATTCCCACTGCGTACCTGAGAAGAAAAAGTTGTTAGTTTCTTTGTGATGATTTCTGTCTACAACAGCGCTAGTGACACAAAAGTTTTTCTGCAAAACTGCTTGTTATGTAATTATTTTCTAATGACAATTTAGAATACAATATTGACGTCTTGTAAGCCTCACCAAGTGCTCCCTCCAATAAGAGCCTCCCAATAGTGGCGGCCGCTGTCAATGTAGACGTTTCCAGTGACCCCGTAGCTGCTCTGGCTGCTGAAACGCTCCTGACCATGGCTCTTCTTAGAGGATGTCTCGTCACGCTCTACCGTCAGATTGTCATGCGACACTTTTAGCTTCCTATGAGCAGACTTAGGATCAAGCTTAAATGGCTGACCTGGGGAATCAAGAAGACAACAAATAACACATTTAGAGAGGAAGATACTTGCTTTTTTTATTTTTGCCACTGATAACATCGATGAAGAAAGATAAATGAGTAATGTTCACTTAAAAGTGCTGTTAATAGTGAAAACTAAAGATGCACCAGTATGAACGCTGATGCCAATATCTGATATTTTTGATGTATATATCTGAGGATGCCAACGCCAATGCAGAAGTAGAAGATTTAGAAATTGGGACTTCATCTAGCTGGACCAGCATTAGCATATGGAGAAATATAACATTTACTTCTAAGAGTAACAACTGCAGTAAATCTAACATAGCATCATAAATCAGCATCTGCTTTTGGAGTACACTAAATACACCATCAAATATCAGTTTCAAATATCTGTCAGATCTAAACATCTGTCAAATGCTGCAGATTTTTAAGCAGTTATCTGCCAATTAAAAAATCACCATGCATCCATAGTGAAAACTGTATGCACATGTATTGTTCTTCTGAAATCTCTTATAAAAATACATGCTTTTGAAATATTGGATCACTTATGAGTGAATCAGCTAGTAAGCTAGAATGAATATCTTGAACTTATTCATGTATGAAACAGGATTATACTACCTTTGAAGCTAAGCCCAGCCCAAAAAGACATGATACATGGTCTTACTGTTGGTCTTCAATGTTCCAGGCTCACTGCTGCGACTTCCTGCCTGATTGATGGCCTTTACAATGAAGATGTACTTTGTACCGCTCTGTAGGCCATGAACCGTGTAGTGGTTTTGCTTGATGTTAGGGACGATCATCCAGCTATCAGCAGAGTTACAGAGACCTGGACAAGCAAGTAAGGTAAGTTTTGCTGTTTATATTATGCCACCTGAAACAGTCAAAGCCCTCTTATTCATGCTAGTTTGTCTAGACATAGAATTGACTGAGAACTGTGTACTGAGAACTGGTGTGCATGTGTTAAAGTGAGTGAGACAAGTCTTTGGAATGCACATAGGACTCATTGTGGCTATTTCCTTAAGCTGTGGCTTACATGGTTGTTATCATTGGCTAGTCTCGCAGGGGCAGGTGTGATCACTCAATGAGAATACACATCTGAGGGCAACTTGTTAACCTTTTGGAACTGGATTGCAGTGAAATGTGCTGTAAACAGGGGTACACCCCCTCTAAAAAACAGCCAGAAATTCTCTAGTCTGTGTTCTTTTAAAGCTGGGACTACAGTCGATAACTACGTAGCAAAAGGCTGTCGTTGGCTAACAGAGCTGCTTTTCTCTTGCATAAAGTGCTGTTCACTTTTATCACATGTAATGTGTTCTCCGCACATTCAACACACATCTACATGCTTCATTTAAGTATGCGGGACTTTTCAGCCATACTAACTGTACTTTATTCATGGTTGAACGACAGACTTGCTCTGCAGACAATGTTGATGAGCTCACCATCACCCCCTATTTTGAGCTCTGTCTGGGAAAGCTATTTGAATAACTGGTATTTTGCACATTTTTTTGAAAGCATGCCCCTGTATGCATCAGTTTTTATCAGACGGTGAACAAAGTTTTGTTTGAGTCACCAGTAGCACATAGTAACAGCACATCTAAAGTAAATAAGAGAATCTCCCTGCATGTGGTAATAATGTCTGTTTTAATCATCCAGTGCAGTCGAAGTGCTTTTCCTACTGCCCTGGATTTGCTGGCTAGCATGATCTTTTGCGGTGTATGATGTCTTACCTCGTCCTTTATTTATAACTTCAACTGATAATCATATAGAAAATGTGCATTTCAAGTTTACATTGATTAAATATGATGTTAATAAATGCAAATGTAGCCTTGCTGCAAAATGACCTTTTCTATAGTTCTAAATACTGCATCAACCAGGTAAGTGTGTCATAGACTTGTATTTAGTTTTTAATTAGCCTCCTTCTCATTTTAATAACTCTTGAGGGTGTAATGAATAGGGATAATGCACTGACACTGTGCTGCTCCAGTGACTTCTGTTGATGATATTCCAGCATGAATGCGTAGTGCAGCACTTACTGCAGGCCACATTTCTACATCACTGCCTCCATCTCGCCTTCAGCACTGAGCATGCACACACGTCTGTTCTGCTATTGTACTCTCTGTGTTCAGCACTGCAAAACTGTACTGTAAAGATGCCTCCTGTAATACAGTGCTACCATTCAGCACATGTTTATAGACACGTGTGCATGTTGAAGCGGTCTTAAGCATGTGCTCATAAGGGCAAAATCTAAAGTAAAAATTATGTAATTGTTAGAAATTGTGGTTAGTCAAATATGCAAATATTTGAACTTATAATGGTATTTTTTGACTTCATTGGGTATGCAAATTGTAGTTTAGTAAAAAATGAAACAAATTGTTTTATCTTGCAATTTTTTTTTTCCTCCCCAATTTAGTCGTAGCCAATTCCACCCGCTAGTTAGGACTCCCCCAATCACACACGATACTATCAACGCTAGGAGGGTGAAGGCTAACACAGGCTTCCTCCAAGACCTGTGAAACCAGCCACTGCATCTTTTCGAGCTGCCACTCACGCAACGTCATTGGACAGCTGAACGAGCTCGGAGGAAAGCGCCAACCCCCAGATCTGTTACGTCAGCTAACAGACGCCTGCGCTGACTAGCATCGTGCTGAGTGAGTGATGGGGGGGAGAAGAGCAGCCATCCCACCCACCCAGAGAGAGCGAGGCCAACTGTGCTCTCTCGGACTCCCGGCTACGGATGGCTGTAGCATCACCAGAGATCGAACTCGCGATCTCCTGATGACAGGGCCGACGCTTAGACGGTTGGGCCACTCGGGAGCCCTGTCTTGCAATTTTAAAGTACATTGTTGACAGTGTGCGACGTAGAACCAAAGACTATCGAATCACAAGCAGCTGATGTGTCTCGTGTTAAGTGGAAAGATGAAATCTAAATTCAGCTATATATACAAATGTTTAAAACAAAAAGATAATAAATTCTTACAGTAAGTGAATGTTCAAATAAATAAAAAAAATGTGTTTTGTTGAATGATGGGTAACTTTGGATTAGAGAGGCACTGCATGAGGTAGAATATACCACTTTGGAATTTGTCAGTATCTATTCTGAGGTACCTTCTTACACGGTGTAGAATATGTACTCTTTTGTTAAAACTGCCTTTTCATGCCATACTTACTGACAATATTGGACTGTCCAGTGAAGATAGCGTACTGAAGCTCATAGGAAACCACAGAGAACTCGTCATCAGATGTCCAGTGCACAGTTATGGTGTCATAGGAGGCGGTGCACAGCTCCTCTCGGATGCCAGGGGGACTGGGTGCTGGAATAGATGAGAACAATGCATAATGTTCAGTACAAAAGCAATGATTTGACAAAAAGGTTGTTACCTAGTGATTTATTACATTATTAAGTATTCTTTGTCATTTGAGGCTGAATTAGAAACATACTAGACTAGTGAAGTTAAGTAGTATTCACACTATTGCAGCAAAATGTTTTTATGTGCATCTTTTGGCTATTCACTTTTAATGGAGTTTTTTTTTTTTTGGGGGGGGGGCACGCTGTCACATGAAACCAGGTGGAGCTAGTACAGTATAGAGTATACGACTATAGGACTTTTGCTTTATGCTACAGTAAATAACTTCCTACCTAAAATACAAAACATAACCCTTACCTAGTACAGTAGAAGCTCATATCCAATATTATTACACAGGCAGCCAATGTTTTATGAAAATAGTAACACTACACAGTCACATCACTCCATAATCTGAAAAGTATATTCTTCATTCTTTCCAAGCATTGTAATTTTAACACTTAAGATATTTAAGCTCAGGCCAGTAGGAGGAGCAGTGCATGTTCTGCTTGACTGCAAACTCCACAAATGAGGACAAAAATTGGCTCATGAGCCCACAGAATACTTTTCTTCTGTTGGCTCACTATTGAAACACCTGGATGATTTACGTGCTTCAAATAAATAGTGTATATGAGAGCACTGAAGCTAATTCATCAACTGCACTTAAATTACAGCTTATTTTGCCATCATACAGTTTCCTGAATCAGACATGTAGTTGTTCGTACATCAGTTGGGACAGTCAAATCTGCACTCATGTCATACTTTGATGAATAAGGGCCTAAGTGTTGGCAGTAAATTCATTTTAGAGTTAGACAAATCAAACTAGGGCTGGGACAAAAAGCAGTTTTGAAAAAAATGATAAATAAATCAGGGCCATATTATTGTTAAAAGTATAGTTTTTTTCCGTTATTTAAAACCACAGGTATTCTGCAGTTACATGTTCACTATGTCTAGGACAGTTTCCATTTGCACCTCAGGGGGCAACAAAGCTACAAATCCTTTTCACAGAGGGCTTGTTTACAAACTGGGCATGCATTTTAGTGAAAAATGTAAATTAAATCTGGCCAGTATGATCCAGACATGAAATACATTTTAATGCAAAGTGTAAACAGGCTCAGTTTTACAGACAAACGAAAAACGTGTCAGTTTTTGAAAATGTGCACATTAACACTAATGCCGTCAGGGATCATTACTGCTCTTGTAGTTTGTTAGCTCGTTTTAATGCTCGGAGCTTCGAGCTAAAGCACAGCCTCAAACTCCACCATATAGAAACACAGCTCTGCTGTAGACCTTCAGCTCCTGTGAGTTGATGGAACTTCTTGTGCTGTGACTGATTTTTAGCAGAATGGGCTGTTATGCATCTTTATACATCTTTGAATTGCACTGGATGAAGAAACAGTGGTAACTTTGTTGCTGTTATTTGACAAATCCGTTTCTCCTTCCTCTGAGTCTAGTGTTCGGCTTGGTGTGAAAAGACTTTATGATGAACGAACAGTAAATTATAATTAAACATAGAAAATACTGTTTTGATAACAGGTTGGAGCACAAAACACTCATTCTAAATGAAAAGAAAAAAGAAACACGTTCTGCTTATGTTCTGCTGCTGCTAAAGACACCAACAGGTTTGGAACAGTTTGCCAAAGGTTGCAGCACTTTTGACAGAATCGACTAATGATCTATAATTGCTTCTCAATCTTCGCTTGCTCTCCTTTGACTGCCCATGGGCAGCGTGGTGAGTATTTTGTGAGGGGACTGGAACTGATTTGGCTTAAAAGCCCTGCTACTTTCCCCCCTTGTCGAGATCGCTCTTCAGCACAGCGCTGCACTGCACAGTGCAGAGATTTTAGAGTGCACAATGCTGACAGATTTGTCCTGACTGCCTTAGCGAGCTGTCCCACAAATTTAGCTCAGCACAAATAACTCAATATAACAGAAATGCCTAACAGAGAGTAAAAATTGGGAGCATCACAGGCTTATCGGATTGTAACGCAAATTATAAACGCATGATTTTGCATCTGAGTCACCAAATGTGTTAGGTAGTAATTATTTTCATGCACTGATGCATAACTTTCTAAGTGCTGCAAGATTTTTACATATCTTCCCAATACAAACACTTGGTGCAGTATGTTAGCAGCAGCCTTACATAAACAGCTTGTTTAAGACACATAATTAATATTATGTACTACATCATATGACATGAAGTATTTGCATTTACCTGTGAGGTAATCAAGACTTTCCAGCATTTTCTTCTCTCTGGTAAAGTCCAGTGCAAAGGTGTCAAAAGTGTCCGTCAGATTAATCTCAGGTATCAGGACTTGAGAGGATGCGGTCGCCATGGAAACTCTAAAACAGCAGTGGAAATAATGGGCCTGGTGTCATATATCTTTAATCGTTAGTTATGATTTATGAATGGCTGCCTTAAAATTTTTATTTTACTGAAATTTATTGAATAATAGGTTTTTATAGAATGTAAGGCAAATTGCTGTTCTGTTAACTTACTACTTGATATTCTCCATAATCAAAACTTTAAGGCAGGTTACGTACTTTTATATATGAAAACAGCAAATCTTTTGTACAGGGTTCTGACTACCATGAAACTGAAAGCACCACTTAAGGGCTGCCCACTATGTGGTCTTTATATTGGTCAAATAGTGCATCTTTTTGCTTTGAAACAGCAAGATATTTTAAATGTATTGCAAGGCAAATTGAAATCTGCGATGGCGTTTTAGGGCCACTGTTAGAAAAAAATAAAAAATAATACACTTTGAGAATAAAGAATATTTTCTAGAATAAAATCGTAATATTTAGAAACAAAAGTTTTAATACCTTGAGAATAAAGACACAATATTTCGAGAATAAAGTCATTATATTTTGAGAATAAAGTCTCTGCAAGAAACTGTGTTTATTGAGAATAAAGAACCAGATGAACTTGGAGGAAATTGTCTGTTTTGTTGAAGGAGAACTCGCAGGCAGTGTCGTCTACAAGGCTATCGGTGGTTACATCTCCATGCCATTCGAAGAGGGCATGTAGTTTCACAGGAGACAATAAGAATATTTCAAATGATCGATCCCGAAGTAGAACTCCAGAGCGCTCAGCATCTTCATCCTCACCAGTACAACAGCCGAGGCCCCAACGCATTACAGCAGACCTCCTACAAATAGCCCACTTTATTCTCAAAACATTGCGAGGTTATTCTTGTAACGTTACAACTTAATGCTTGAAATATTACAACTTTTTTATTTTTTTAAAAATTATTACTTTTTCTGAAATTTTATGATTTTCTTCTAATAATACGACTTTATTCCCAAAATATTACAACTTTATTCTCAAAGTCTCATTTTTATTTTTTCGTAACAGTGGCCCTAAAACACCATTGTAGAAATCAGGGTATGTAACAGTAAAGCAATATTGTCACAATCAGGTATTTTTGTCCATATTGTGCAGCGCTACTTGATGGTGTTGATTCTTTTTTTTTTTTGTTTTGCTCACCGTTCTGAGATGCTCTTGGCAGTCTGGAGGAAGCGGGCATGATCAGTCTCTTTGAGTGTCTGGTCTGCCTGAGTTATAAGAGCAGAGGAGCGCTCTATGCACTGCTTGCAGTTGGCGATTTGCTGTGCCAGTTTGCGCAATCGGACCGTCTAAAGACAACAAATTATATATTATAAACCAGTAATTACAATAAAATGCATACATTTATTGACAGACCTTTAAGTACAAAGTCAGTGACAAATTCTGTGGATTGGTGAACCGTTTATCCAGAAGAAATGTTAGTGTAACAACACCATATGTTAACACTAGAGTTCAGTTCTATAGGATGTGTTAAGATGTAAGAAAACTGTAATTTACATGTAGGTCAGAGAGATTTAGAGGGATTTAGGTCATGAAGCTAGTAGCCTTACTTTAATATGACCAGGCATATGGTAGGGGCATAAACACATACTCTTTAGAAATAAATCCTGACCTCTGTGCCTTGAGTTCTCATTTTCTTGTTTTTTTTTGTTTTTTTTTCTTTCTATTTGCCCTCACTTGCCAGCTTAGCCATCATATTGTAACTGTAACTGCTTATGATTAATTGAAATGGTGAAATAAATGATTTTAAGTGGATATTGAAGTAATTCTGTACATTCTAACTTCTGTTGGACATCCTGGGATAGGATTTTTTCCTCAAATGTTCTGGCTTTAAATGCCTGTCCACTAAGAAACGGTTTCTTTCAAACAGCAGATTTCTGTAAAGAATTTTCCATAGTGAAAACAGTTATTATCCTTACTTTGCCCTCTTTGATTTTAGCACCAATGATCTGTCTCCGCTCCTGAATTATATTGATCAATAGGTCGCACTCCTCCATGAGCTTTCCTTCCTGCCGTGATGCATTCATCTGAGAAAAGAAACATAGCACTGATGAGCACTGATGAGTATCATCTATGATCCTTACCAGACAAACGTACACACAGCATAAACCAGTTTTATGGTTTATGTGCATGATAAATTGCAAAAACTAGAGGCTGACTTATAACAATAAGATGGCAGTCGATAGACAGCCTGCAGATTTCTATTACTTTTTAATTGCTGTAATGTTGTTGGGATCTGAACACATGTTCTCCCAATTGTAGACTAAAACTGTGCACAGTGTCACTCAGGAATTAGTGAGTCACCACCTAATTACATCTATCACAGCAATGCAGTCTAAACTGGTAAATACAAGTAGAAAAATATATATATGAATGTGTGTGTATGTATATGTATGTATGTGTATATATATATATATATATATATATATATATATATATATATATATATATATTAATGGGGCCTCCTTGTCCAAATCTTTACCTTAAGTCACCATAAAAATTAATGCACCGTTCTGAAACTCATGTAGAAACACCTGAATCATGCCAAAACTACCATACATGACCAGCATTCTCATTCTCCAAGGCCTGCATGGTGTGTAAAAATGATGAGGCGCGATGTGAAAGAGGGGATTGTTTGAGGTTTGCGAGACCTTTGAGGTGTGTAATAGCTTCTCTCTTGAGCGATTTTAGCTTTTTTTGTGTGAAAGAGACTTATTCACTCACAGCTCTGGCCTTTCAACACCACTAATTAGGTCCCCTGACCTTTGAGTACTGCTCTCAATAGTCCTACTTCAGAGTGCTGTTTTTCTGAGTCATGCTCATTTCTTAGCATCTGTGTCCCGGAAACTCTCTAGCTGGTGCCTTGCTAATGAGCACAGAAGCCTTTAAATGACTCAGGTGGGGAGTAAAAAGACTTGTTAAGTAAATGCTGAATTCAGATTGGGAGCTGTATGTAACTACTATGTAACTACTGACTCCAGTTCTGTGAAGAGAAAGCCTACTGACTTACTGAAGAGAACGTCCAACATTAAGCTTCTCCCTACACCAGTGCTTCTCTAGTCCTGGGACTCATATCAAAGTATGCATAGAATATGTTCTACAGTACAAACCACTATGCATGTTCATCAAGGATGCATATGCACAACTGCACACACTGCTGATGATCCATTTTACACCTTGTAATGATGCTCTGCTTATGTATGGCCAGGTACATTTACATAAACTCCTCAAAATTGCTGTATAATGTGAACAGCTTCACTTTAAAAGGCCTCAGTAGCCTAATGCAGTGGTTCTCAAACTGGCCCAGATGCTCCATGTTTTCGCTGTTTTCTTAATGTAGTTTTCCATTTTTACATGTAAGAACTAAATTTATAATAATTAACATATCATAATTAAATTTTCACTACTAAGAATTAAATTTGAACATGTAATAATAATTAAATTATAATAATTCAGTAATACCCACCTTACTTTTGACAATTTAATTAAGTTTTAATTTAAATCTAAAGTAGTAAGTGTTTTTTTTGCCCTTGAAAATGTATCGAGAAAAGCCATGAATTCTTGCCAGTAATAACTGAATTTGTAGATGCTAAAGTATAATTCTGACTAAACTGAATTTGGACATCAGGATTCAAATTTCATTTCATATTTTTACGTTAACTTACTGATTTCTGATTCTGATTTCTAAAACACACTCCCAATGCAACCCACATGGCAAAAATTCAAGCAAAGCAAGGTCAGCCATTGTCTGCATCTTAAGTCATTTTTTAGTTGTGCTTTTAATGTAACATTTACCATATACCTAAATCTGCTGTGATCAGTGCCCCTTGTCAGCTCCTTATCTTTGAGCCCTGTAGTCAGCAATCATTCTGTTAATTATGCCAGCATGGTTGACGATGGGTGTTTGTGCATCTTATTATTGGTTAACCCACAATTACATCTAGAACTAGGGGTTTCTGCACATGCATCGTTAGGAGTAGTTCTAAATGAACGCTTGTTCTCAAGTGCAGGAATAAATAGATCTGTGCAGATAAAAGATTGATAAATAAGACCCCTGGTCCTGGAGTGCTGCTGCCCTTGAGTTATAACAAAAGACAAGTAACAGCTATATGTATTCAGAGTATAAATAAGAAATATCTTTTTTTAGTAAGGATGCACCAATCAATCATTTTTAAGGCTGACTGTTATTTCTTTACAGCCAAATTGGCCAATTAATAGCCTGTGTTTTAATCCAAAGCTCACACTGTGTGGGGTAAATGAACACATGAAGCACAGTAGCACATTTCCAGTACCTTTGGATTAGCCAAACTTGGAATATCAACAACATTATTTGCTCTTTAATGGGCTAAATTTGCATTTCAATTTTTTGCCTACATTTAAAGTAAGAGCTGGGTGGCTATTCAGCTCAATGATTTGTGCATAATTATGCTTTAAAGCAAGTGTAGCAGGAGAATTCAAATACAGCACGAGTGCACTTACCTGCTTCACGTTATTTACATCATAACAGTGCAACACAGGTCTATTAAAATAAACAATAAATTGGATGTTTTGAGCAAAAATCTGTCAATTCTGACCATGGCTGATTCTAGTTTTGCTCCCCTACTATTCAGTCTATGATGTTGTAAAAAGGCAATTAATCCTCATTATTTTACTCTTATTCAATGCTTTAAGCATGCAGTCTGCAAATATACAGTGAATCATCTGTGCAGATTTGTCACCTTTGAAATGCTTTGGACTAATTTGAAATAGACTAGTGATAATTGTACAGTAGTAGAGCTGGTTTAAACAAAGAGTCCAAGCTTTCATAATCCATTCATGTTGATCCCTGGCCATTTTATGCAGAGTAGCTAACAAATACACCATAAAGAGGCATTGCATAAAGAAAACTGCCAGCCAGTAACACAGAGGAACAGTGTGATTTCAAGTAGGTCTGACAAATGACAAGTGTATTCTAAAAACGTCACTCTTTGTGTTTTAATGGTGTGTGTTGCTGAGCTTCACAAGTCACTTTAGGGCAAGTCTGAATCACGTCTCGAGTCTTTAGTCATAAGCTTTAAATTTCAAATTATCATTAGCAATTAAGCTCCGCCTTAGTGATATGAGCGCTCTGCCTCACACACTGCACAGAATACAACTTTGTATTTGGTCTTAGTTGTGGTCTGCTGTCTGCGATGAACCTGACTGTGTGCTTGTACACCAGACATGACCAAAAATAGGGTCAGTCTTGCGTTTGTTCCTTTTACATTTATTCAGCTGCAAGAGAATGTCATTGCAGTAAATGACTGTGTGTGACGGTGGCAAAACTGACAGGCAAAGAGGCTCCCGGTTAGCTCAGAACACACATACAAGTTTTGCGCATGTTTCCTCAGGCTGAAATTTCCCATGTCTTTAGTCTCTAAGCCAAGTCAAATTGAGACTAAATAAAGGAAGAGTCCCAGTCAACATACGAGTCAGTCAGCATGCGACTCAAGCAGGACCGTCTCGAGTCTCCCTCCCTGGTATTCAGTATTCAGAGTGTTCAAACTAGCTCTCCCCCTTCAGCTGGGTATGTCAGAGCAAGACAAAACAATAAACTATGCAGGACAGTGAACTGCAGACCACTGCCCTACAGTATTGTAACCTGTCTGTTGAAGTAACAGTACCATGTTTACATATGTGTTCATATGTACTCTCATGTAGAGTGTGCCCAATACGGTGAGAGGGAGACGTAGAGCATGACTCCAGTGAGTGCAATGCCCTTAGTGTGGCTGATGTGATGAAATAGTCCTCGACAGACCCATAAGTGATTCATTTAACCCTGCGGTGATGCAGCTTGGCGAAAGGCCACTTTGGGAAGGCAAAGAGAAAAAACACAGAATGGAGGAAGCCAAGAAGCTTGCTTTGTGATGTAAAATATTTAAAGACCAGCCTTAAATGCACATCTCTCTCCCATGTGCTGTTTCATATTCTCAGTGCTCAAGAAAGGTGTCCCAGCAACTCTTGCCCAAAATGTGCAAATTTACAATATTCGAGATGATTGTCTGGCCAGCATTCATGGGGCATTTAAAAAAAAACACTGTTCCATTCTTCTTCTCAGTTGTTTATTGCACAAATGCTTCTCACAGCATTGAAATTAGGGATGTGCAATGATATCAGAGTCATTTGGGCATTCACAGTTGTTTAGATTTGACCTATATTACAAAATGATATTTGATTATGTATTTATTGTACTGTACAAAGCATTCAGATGATGCAGGACTACTGCACTGAAATGTCTGCATTTTATTCACTTCTCAAGTTAGATATAGTCCAGTTTTACATTTTATAAATGCTATATATTGACAGTGGTGTATTCAGCAGATATGTACATGAAAAATATTGGATATCTGCATTGGCCTACAATTCCCATATCAGCACTTCCCTAACTGGGGGGAAAAAAGGGAGCTGCACACTACGAAAATAGGCAAGTCGCAAATGGTCTATCCTTATCATACTAACATATTTAAAAAGTCCAAAAATTCTCCAAAAAGTGGCCTGAAACAAGACTTGGCATTTTCACATTATTATGCACATGCACAAATAGCATTATATTATAAATTAAGACTGGAGACTGTCTTTGCAGACATTTCAGTGATATTCATCTGCATTTTGCTCTTTTGTATCATTTGTGCCACCTTAGCAGTGATGTACCCTAATTTGTATTGAGCTTTCCAAATCTAACTTTATGTTCTCCACTTTTTTCTGCAGTTTAACAATAATATTGAGTTTTCTCCCACTTACAGCTCAATTAATTGTGCATGGTCACATAACATGCTAAACCATGCATGATGCACACTCCAAGTCTGCACCGCAAGCTCTAAAAGGGCATGGGCGTATGCAAAAACGTCAGAACCAAACTCCAG
This sequence comes from Colossoma macropomum, assembly GCF_904425465.1. Taxonomy (NCBI): domain Eukaryota; kingdom Metazoa; phylum Chordata; class Actinopteri; order Characiformes; family Serrasalmidae; genus Colossoma; species Colossoma macropomum. The sequence goes on from NW_023494808.1 coordinate 18,431,940, forward strand.
TGACCCAAATACAACACGAAAAAAGAGGACAGGCTTTTCATCTTTGTGTTTACTTCCCTAAATGCATTATTTACACACACCCGATTTGCAGACACATTCTGTTTTCAGTTTTCTTCTAGACCTGAAACTCTTCTGGAGGCAAAGTCATAAGCACTTTTAGACAGGTGTGGTAAAGGCATTATACTCGTTTGATATGCATACTCTTAGACCAATTTCACTATTGTAGCTGAGCATTTGTGGAGTACATAGTATAGTGACATTGACCCTTAGTCATCAAAGTTGCCTATGGTCAAATCTGATGGTAAAAAAAATATCAAACAAATTTCACCAACGGTTTTGTTATTTATCAGTTTTAGCTTTAGCTTATCTTTACGATGTACAGCATAATAGTTTAAAAGCCTGAAAACAATGCTTGATTTGCAGTTCACTAACTGTAATCAGGATCATCTGTAACACCAGTAATAAGCTTTAAAATGAAAAATAATAATAATACTAATAATTTGAGCATGTGGCAGTCCAGTACTTATTTTCCATGCTGCAACTATTCCATATTTCATTTAAAGACATACTAACTGTGCTTTTGTTTTATGCTTGTCGCACTGCCCAAAAAAATAACAAATTAAACGCGTCAAATTCCGCCTACGAGTCAGCCATTGGCTCACAAGCTGCTGAATGATGTCATTTTATTGGCCCTCTGCCACAATATCTGCCTGAATTAGAATGTGCTTCATGTAAATATGTTAACGAGATGCTGGTAGGCACTTGATTTCATGCACTGAAGCTGATTCATCATTTGTGTTCAAATCTCCGCTTGTTTCCACGTTGTATGAAAGTTTCAACAGACACAAAGTAGTTCATACGTCAGTAAAGGCAGCCAAATCTGTGGTACTTGGATGAATAAGAGCCATTGTGAACTGTATGCTAATTCAGGACATAGTGTTCTCTGCATGCTATTCACAAATACAGTGGGTGTGAATTCAGTGGTCAGCGATCATCTTATGAAGGTTGTTACACTGATGCATAATCATAAATTTCAAAATGATCAGATAGGACACCGTTGGCTCTCTGGGTGTAAAATGATTTTTGTGTTGAGCTGCTAGCGAGCAATGAGGAGTGAAAGAGGAGGAGGGAGAGCCCGCTGCTCTATGAACATTTCACATCTCTCCACAAAGACAGCCCAGCTGAGATAAAACTAAAGATAAAGATAAATCTTTCTGCTTATAGAAAAAGTTTCTATTTTTTATAAACAAAAGTTGCTTGCTCACATAAAAAAAGACAAAAATCCAGTTCACTTCTGATTTCGTCAGTCCTGCACATTTCCAACAAAATAATCTCTTCCATCAAGATTAGTAAAGAAAAAATGCATAGTTCAACTAAGGGCCCTCCAAAGCAAGTGGAAATTGCATTTTATGCCTACTGTGAAAAGAGATTCAAGAACAAATTGAATCTGTTTTGGCTGATCCTCAAGATTTCAACACTGATATTAGTATCACTAAGTGGTATCATGCCATCTCTTCCCAAGTGCAAGTTTAAATAAAAGCAAATGGAAATCAACATCATGGGTATATCTGACAGTGTTGAAAAAGATGTAGCATTTATAACTAGTATTAGGAATAATTGGCAATTAATAATTAAGTAAACCACAGCACTGCTTTAGAGCAACCATAATGCATCTATCTGTCCATATGTCACTACATTTCACTTAAAATATGGTAAAGCATTCTTCCAGTCCATTTTTTTTGTTGGTAACAGATTAGTTGCAATCATAATATTTCTCAGAAAATGCCTCTTGAGCTACAGATAAGAATAATGTTTAAAGGAAAATGGAAAGTGACTTGATATCCAGTGATATCCAGGTTTAGTTTAATGGCTTTGTAATCTATGTCTAAAATTTGTTGGTTGCTGTGCACAAGAGCAGAAATGCTCTACAACTGTGGGTTTGTGGTCCTGTCCACTATAGCACTCTTCTATTTTTAAACTAGGACAGAGCACACACATTTGCACGCACACACACACACACACGCACATGCACAAACACACACACACGCACGCACACACGTACTCTCTTAAATAACAGACAGGGCTAATTTAACAGTTTGCTCACTCTAATTAAATAATTTGGACTCTATAATTCAATCATTCAAAATAAGTGAAAATTCAGTGCGTATAATGGAGCATCAATCATTAGACACTGGTCTTCATTTTTCAAATACATTTGAAAAATACATCTATACATCTAAATCTATACATTTTAGAGGATAATATTATTAAAACGAAATCTTCTAATTGCCAACCTGGTAACAGATTTGAAATGAAAACAGAACCTCAAGCAGTCAGGGATGTTTTTGTAAAGCCAGTGAACTTCACTGCACATACATACATCTCGTAATTTTAACATTACACAAATATTTTACTTGGAAAAAGATAAAAACAAACCAACAACAACAAAAAAAACTTCTGTTAGGAATACTACAGCCACAGTACACATTCTCTCTGGAGAGGCTGTATATTAGCATTGTAGCATTAGGCATTGAGTGTACATGCATTACACTTCCAGACTCCAAAATGAAGAGCAACAGCTGATACCACTCACCTCGACATGCTGGCAGGTTTGAATGAGCTTCCCCATCAGAGATTCCAGCTCGTTGTTCCTCTTGATCAAACTACTGAGGTTACAGTCCAATGTTTGCTGTGAAACAAGAGCAAAAATACTTCCTAAGCGACGTAAGAAGAAAGATAAAGCCTTAAGGGTAAGTAAATCATAAAACCGATAAAAACATATAACCCACCATACTTTTAAGTCTAAGAGAAAAACTTTGCAAAAAATTGCAGGTTTAAAAGCGTCTTTACCAAAGCAAAGAGCAAATAAACTGAACACGTTTAGAGACTTCCTGCCCCATTATTTCCTATACGAAGCCTTGTCACTTTCAGTTTTTGGAGGTTGAACCACTGACCTCGGGGCACTGTCTCTCTGTCCGATACCTCCTCATCGCGACCGCTTGTCTACAAGCTTAGATTCCGACAAACTCGACTGGAATAACCTCAACCGGGAATGAAGCTCTCTTGGAAAAAAAAATATATATATATAAATAACTCGACCCACTCGACCAGCAAATTGAGCATCAATAGCCCCTTTCTGACATCCCCTCTACCTATCAAGTGTCTTTTACGTAAGATGTCGAGATGCATTTTTTTTTCCTCCCTTGCCCAGAAACAAGGATGCTCTGTCTCCTTTATTTTTGCATGCCATCTTATTATTGCTCAATCGAGCATGTTGAGCCAAAATGGGATGTGGAGATTAAATTTGCCCAGTAGGTAAATATCGTGCCAAACAGACGCAGGCCAGTGATGTACCAGCTAATGGATGAGCCTTAGTGCTGGGATGACGCAAAAGGGCTTCGAGTTCTATAGCGAAGGCTTCATCAGTGATGCCAAATATAGATACTCTTATCAGGAAGGGATTTATTGCAAGGCATTAACATTGTATAGTGTCTTGAAAAAGCATGCTGAGAGGCAGATATAAGAATAGAACTCCATTTTAATTTCTGGGGTTCTCTTGTGGGGCAGTCATGACCAGTTCTCAGTGGGCAGATTATTATCCAAACTATCTAATTGCCCCAAATATCCATGAAATTATTCTGTAGTGTGTGATATTTGTTTCATCAAACACTATTTTAAGGACCTGAAAATACCCCTCTGCTGTAAGGCATGGTTTGTGAAAGAAAAGAGCAAGAGTGATTTTGTTGGATTTAAAGAAGGTGAAATTGAGTTTAGTTTAGTTAAAATGTACACTGATTTAATTAAGTACATAAGTTTCAATTTAATTATATACAGTACTATGTCAAAGTTAATTTTCAGTTCAAAATGGCTATTTAGTAAAGGTCATTTTACAGTGTTGGGAAATAAAAGCATGAAAACAGAAAATTGCACAAAAGCCTCAAACACTGAGTATAATATCAAATCTGTAAGTATTTGTCTGCTCTTTCTTTTGTGCATCCTAATGCTGTTCTAACTCTTCTATTCTTTCAATCTTAACACCAACAAGTTACAGCTTTGTCTCCCCAACAAAAGCTGTTCCCAAAGGTGGCACTGACATTATGCTGCACAAACTCAGCTTAGCTGCCTTACAAGTTTCTTTCTCATGAGGACTAAAAGAAATATTTTTGAGGAGATTTCCGAAACTAGTGTTATAAAAGTTAGTAAAAGATGCAGAGAAAATGAGATTCATAACAACCAGGACTTGGTAGACCACCAAAACTGTCTCCATCAGATAAACAGCACTTAAAGTTTTCATCTGTGAGAGATAGGAGAAAATCAAGCTCCACACTTGATTCAGAACTGACAAAATTCAAAGGTGTTTCTGTCCATCCTTCCACTGTGAGAGGACAACTCAGTGAGTTCTGAAAGGATGTGTAGCTGTCAAGAAGTCATTACTGAGAAAAGGACAGAAAAGATAATAAAATTTGTACTAAAACTAAACTATTTGTACTGAAACTGGGCATGTGAGATGTGGAGTAAGATTCTCTAGACTCTGTCAAAATTCATAATTGTGATTACTTGGATTGTTAGAAGCAGAAAAAAATTCTAATAAATCAACTCACTCGTCATTGTGAAACACACTTTTTTAGAAATATATCCAAATTCTAAAACCGATGCCTGCAACACATTCCACAAAAAACTTGTGAAGAGTTAATTTAAGACCAGAAACATTGTGAAATTTAAAAAAAAAAAACATCTTACACAGGTGATACAGTTATGTTTGGGTATAAAAGAGGAATCCAGGAAAGGCCAAGCCCTTTGAGCTAAGATGGGTCGACTCTTACGTTCCTTGGCCAGGGATTGCAAGGTTTTTAGGTATTTTACGCTCTCCAGTGCACACTATCATCAAAAGATTTAGGAAATATGGAGAAATCTCTGTGCATAAAGGGCAAGGGCCAAAACCACAAGTGAATGCCTGTGACCTTTGACCCCTCAGATGGCACTGCAAAAAATCAGAATGCTTCTGTAATGGATGTCAACACATGAGCTTGGGATGCTTTGATGTCACTGTATCCACAAATGCAAGTTAAGACTCTACTAGGCACAGTGGAAGCCATATGTCAACAACATCCAGAAATGCTGCCAACATTAACACATTGCTAATGCTGCATCGTTTACTTAAGGCAGCTAAGTAGAATTGTGGTTAAATTTAATGTTTGGGCACATTTTCTACTTCAGCAGCGGAATGCATTGTGTATGGATGGCAGCGTGTAAATCGAGTAGTCACTCCCAGCTCTGTACTCTGTAATGTATACTGAGGTTTCTTGTCCCATGCTAATCATAAATATTACAGACATCCTGTGTTAATATAACTTTACATCACCTCCCCGTGTAAAACTAACTCCGTCTGTACTTATGTAATGTCTATTTTCCTTAAACATTCACCTTCGCTCACTTTTAACATCCTACGCAGTCTGCCTTTTGCTGTTTTTCCAAAGGGCAATGGGACAGATCTCTCTTTTCCGACTGTGTCTATCCACTTTCCTCCCTCATAAGGCTGAATGCCATGTAGTGTTCTGCAATTTGTGTCTGAACCCCTAATACTACCCAGCTGTCTTTCTGTGAGATAAACACTATGATTATGTTTACTGTTTGAAACAAGTAGCTTTCAGCAATGTGTAGCACCTATGCTAGACAGAGAAACAAAGATGAGAGAATACAGTTTATAAAGCTATACATTTGCAAAAGGTGACCACTGAATAAACTGACACCTGATTGGCTTCTAAGTCAATGCCTAGAAACCACAATCACAGAAATACTATCTTACTATGATGATGTCTCAAGAGACGGTTCAGGAAGTGCCTGAAATGATGGTCATTGCATGTGTGTGTCCCTTAGGAAGGAAGCCTTTCTCCTAAACCTGAGATGGAGCTGAGCCAAATGGTTAGCAAAAGAGAGCTGTGCTCCAGTTTTAATTTTCCACTGTGTCCATTCTACTTTTCTTCTGCCTTTCACATGTCACACTCTAATGCGGCTTTACAGAGTTTCTAAAAAACAGTCTCTTTCACTTTAAAGGGTCCACATAATGGAAAAACACAGTTTCCTCACTTATTGAAATTAAAGATTTTGATGTAGTTTGTAAACTTTGTTTATGTTTCAGTTCACACTGTTCATTCCCCACTCCATACAGTCTTTATATGGAAACTAAACTACAAAAAATAGGCTGTTTACAGAAAATTATAGTTAATTTGATGAAGGTAACATATTGAGGGAATAAAGCATAAAATGCAGACTGTGCAAAAGTTATGGCACATTTTATTGTTTATATTCTCTTTTTTTCCCCAATATGTTAAAGCTGCTCTATGTAAGAATGAGAGACTGAGAAATAAACAACATGCTAAAATATGGTGTGCATGTGCTGCTGCGAGTCACCTTGTAAAGCCTGAAATAGTAATTTACAAGTCCGAGGTGTCGGTTTGGATTTCACAGGAGTCTTTCGGATCATGTCATACGCCTTCACATGTTAACGTCACACGCTCAGGCTTAAAAAGTAGGTTCCAGCTCGATGTTTAGGTCTCACACAAAAGCAGGATTATACTGATAAAGACATGATGACAACAGTAGATAATTCACATCTTCAGATATGTCCTTCACCAAGTTTTCACTGAAATCTTTTTCTTGGCCCAAAGCACACTCAACATTACACAATGTTCTTCTGCAGGATGTGTGCAATTACATGTTTCCACCAGAGAGGTCTCCAAATCCCCAAATCTTATTTTAGCTTTAATCTCAGCAGAAAATAATATTAATAAAAAATTAATAATTGTGCACTAAAATTTACAGAAAAATGCCACATTTAAGTTTGTTCCCTATAGAGTAGTGTTTACCAACCCTCCCACTGGAGATCTGCTTGCCTGTAATTTAGTTCTAACCTACATCTAAATTGCTACCTCATTCTTACCCAATGCGTGTGATCCACACAATCTAGAACATCTGAAGAAATTAATTAGCTGGAGCAGGTGTGGCAGACTGTGGTTGGAATTAGTCTCTGCAGAAAGGTAGATCTCCAGGACCAGGGTTGATGACCACTACTGAGGATATGTTAACTTATTTTACCTTAGAAAATCAACAAACCAGGTAATTTGACCAGGGGTGTTCAAACTTTTGCATATGACTGTGTATCCACCTATTCAGCCTACAGCATTTAATCCCATCCATACTGAAAATTATAAGGAGTGTTTCAGCCCAGACTACTTTCTGAATAAAGGGCAGCCAAACAGAGCTGAGCTCATTTGCACAGGGTTTCGAAGGCAAGGCACAGTAACAAAAACAGTCTGTTTAATTCTAAGGTACGAAGAGAAATTGGAAATGTAAGGTAAAACTGAATTATGACATAATTAGTACAAGAAAAATGTAGGATATGGGCCTTTTGAAAAGCCTAATTTATATCAGTCAAATTGAAAAAGGCAAACTTTTATATTAAGCCATTTTCATTCCTTTGGTTTCAGTTTAATTCAATGCAGAGATCTAAAATGATAGGCCAGTGTACTGTGGTGATTTAATACAGATGACTTTTGTCTTCATCCTGCCTTCTGGTTATGATGGCTATATCTCATTACAAGACATACATAGTCCCAGTCCAAATGTTGAAAATAGCAGTTCTGGCAACTACAGTTTATCCAGTTAACTGATTTTAATAAGTTCCAGCTCTTTGTTTAAACATGTCCAAGCAAAGAGCAAATATGCTCGAACACATTCTTTATTACATTAGTTCTCATGCAGTCAATGGAACTACTGGATTTAAGTAAACTCTTGGAGGTTCTTGTGTAACTAAAACAAATCGTCAGTGGTTATTTAAGGTTTGGCGCATCTGTGGTATCTGACCTAAGCCCTTAGACCACCAAGAAAAGACCACTCTATTTTTGGCAGTTTCCTTTTGGTTTCCTCCCCTTTCAAACTGCATTGTAATCCAGTCTCAACAAAGCAAGGACGAGTCTGGGCAGGGTGTGTTTGTGTATATTTGTGACTGGAGAAGGGAAGATGGCAGTGAATGATAGGTTCAGTTGTGCTACTTTCAGTTGTGTAAAATAGTAAGAAGGTCAGAAGTTGTAAGAACGTCTGTGGTCAATGAAATCACATTCATATGAGTACAACATTTAATGCAATGTTTTAATGTAAATACAAATATGATGTTTTTGTAGTATATTTTGCAAAGTTATCAGCAACCAGTTTTACTGATTTATTCTACTTCATTAACTTTCATGCTAATGTTATTAAAATTGTAGTGGTCGAACATTTGTGGAAAAGTTGTTTGATTTTGTTGAAAGAATAAATCTGGCTTATTGTGTCTTTGGAAGAAAAGGCCTTATAAAGCTGAGGCCTGACATTTTCACCATGACAACACTGTCATACCGAGCAGAGGGTTATTCAAAATGCAAGAGGCCAGAGTTGATAGAGCTTGTAGTTCTATTTTTGTTTTTCCAAAGCACTGAATAATTTACAAAGAAATGAATAATGATAAAATCTGCAGTGCTCAGAACTTTGTTTTAAGAGCACAGACACACTCATCTACATGTCTTACAAGTGTATTTCAAAACATATTATTTTCCAAACATTATTCAGCAATTTGAGGTTTGAGAATAAACATCAGTAACAACAGAAATGTGTCTAACCTGTTGTTCACATGTTCACGAGACATAGTCAGAGCTAGTTTCCCTGAATGTATTCAGCTTTCACTGTGGCAATTCTGTCTAATCCCATTGATAGTTTTGGGGGTCAGAGCGGATTACAGGGTCTTAACCCTCCACTCTCTCTAGGGAAGAAAAAAAAAGAAGCTCTCACCAGATGGCTGTTCACACGTCCAGAGCCCTGACAGGTGTCCTAAATGCCTGGACAATTACTGTGAGAATGTGTCTAGAGGTTAAAGTTGTATGAATAAGCAGCTAAAATACCCTGAACATCTTTTGAATACCTCTGATCTGAGGCACCATAAGTGCTCTTGAAAATTTCAGAAAGTTTCCAAAAATGTTCAGTGCATTTTTTTATATACAGTGGGCTCGTAGATCTGAGACTGTTACTACAACCATGCTTCTAATTTGCACCTTTTCTAATTTCATACAATGTTTGTTTTTCATTACAAATTATATTGTCAACATAACTGAGTGAAAAGTGGAAGCCTTGAAATTTTGATGTGAATTTTAGAGTTTCTTAGTGTTAATGACACATCACTTCACAAGTTTGGGTACAAGCCTCTGAAGAGAGGATCAAATCCACCTGAGAGCTTATAAGAAACAAACACTCAATGGACTCTCAGTAACATGTGAAAAACATATGAGGGTTAGGATTAGGTTTTGGGTCGAGGTTAAGGTCAGGGTTAGGATTAGGGCCAGCGTTTGGGTTAGGTATTCGGTAATGGAAGTAATATATTAACAATGCATCTACTTAATGTAAGTAATGTATCAACAGAACATCAAGATGTTTACTTCAGTGTATTCAGATGCTACACTGCTGCTACTTCACTGACATGTTGTTAATGTGTTACTGATAATCTGTTAAGCGTTTAATCATCTACAAAGTACCACCCCAAATAAATTGTTACCTGCATTTTTCTATTACTTAGCCATCCGAGTGTTTAAATATGACTTATCACAACAGTAAAAGTAATAAATAGATAGTAATAAATAGTAATAAGTCATAAATAAAATATGTCTAGAGACCTTTGGGGTTTAACATTCACTGCAAAAAAAATCGAGAGTTGAGGACACTGTTTGAGCAGTAACTGTTCAAGCAGTTACTCCAGCCTGCAGTATTGAATCAGTAAGCCCAGCTCCATTTAGTGATCCAGGAGGGGAGGGTGAGCACCAGCCCCATTTCCCAGTAGGGCTGCCCACTAACACAGCTATGCTCAATTAAGCACTCTCACTATGGGGAGAGCAATTAGAACTGCTTAACCTGAAACACTGAGGGGTGTTTCAGCTTCCTTTTTTTCTAATGAGGCTGGGAGGTGGGCCATTTCATCTTGAGCAGAAATAGTGGAAAATTAAGCCCTTGGGCTTTTGTACTCATGCAATTTATACCTTACTACCCCAATTAATAAGCATAACGATGACTAATTGACTCCACATTAACATGATTATGATTTTAGCTCTTTGTTGATTTACTATTAACAAATTGGAACATATCCACAGCACCTCCAGCAGTTAAGGTCTGCCGCAACATTGACATCATTTGGTGGCGTTAAAATAAGAGGATATTGATCCTTTCTACACCAACATACACCAATTCTCAAACCAGGCTTTTTTCTTCTTCATAATTTCAGGAACAAAGCATACAAAAGTATGCTCTATAATCTGACAGTGTGCTTCTGGGAACTACTTCTCTGCCCATTTTAATCTGCTTCAGCTGGGGATGCTAAACATCTGGCCAACACAGACATTTTGAGTGCTCTCTCTCTCACTGGGGTTTAAGTGCTGGGCTTATCCATCCTTAGATGGCTCTGTTCTGGCCTGGGGCAGCAAGCACTGCACAAAGCAGTAGCCCGGTTATCAGTGTTGACACTCTGTCACTTTTCATTTTCCAAAAATATCAGTTTCTGTGGGTGTTCTTGCAGACATTCCGAAATATAAGGCTGAACAAAACTTTTTGTGGCAAATGCATTGTTGGACGATGCCCTGTCAGCGGATGCTATAGGACACGACTGCTTAAACAAGCCGAAAAATAATTCAGTAAAGTGAGTGACTCTGCAGTTATCCTGACAAAATGTCATGTACTGACTCCTGTAATTTTATTCTTTTGGAGATAAAAGGTTTTATTCCAATAGCAACAATATTTGAATATATTGTCACTGTCATAAGTAAAACCTTGTATCTCTGAACTGGTTATGTAATGGTGATAAACATGAATGACACTGAATGGCATTTTTTGAAAATCGCCAAAATTTCCAAACCATTTTGTAATGTGTCCGTTCCAAGCTAACTACCACTCCAGTGCATTGAAATGATGTTGCATGGCAGTAAGTCTACTATTAAACCAACACCAACTACTCAAACTATAGCCTACTACTGCCAAAGCAACTAAACTACCACACTTGACAAAGCTCGAAGTTACACATTGGTAAGGTTGTAAGTTCGGTGTGCAGCAGCGAAATATTTGTATTTCGACTCTCTACTGACCTCGTAATTCAGGGGATCTAGTGATAATCGCGGACTAAACGTATCTGTATTTTTGATTTCCAAAAATGCCGTTCACTTGTCTCACTGACACATTTGCTTAGACCCATTGTTTCTAATACAACTACAGAACATGTCAGAGGTGTATTGTAATGGAGAGCCATCATTCAAATGGTTTAAAGAAATAAAAACAGGGAAAAATGAAGTGAAGTTTGGAGGTATAAAAATAAAACTCGAGATCATCTTATGATGGCAACAATATATCTACAGATTTTCAAATCTTAATCCCACTAATAAGATGCTAAGATCGAGATGCTCGACACACCTTAAGCTTTTTGTAACGCTCACTCAGTACTGCCACTTGGTGGTCACAGTGGTGGCCCCCCGGTTTGCACAGGGAGCAGTACAGGTAAATATACATTTGCACATTACTAATCCCAGTTCAACCAAAAGCTCTCATTCAGAATTAAGAAGATTTTCGATGTACCTTCAGTTTCTCATAGCGGTCACTCAGTGCTGCCACTTGGTGGTCGCGGTGGCGGCCCACCAGCTTGCAAAGGGAGCAGATGAGCTGCTCATCTGTCACGCAGTACATGTTCACCTTCTCCTCCTCATGCTCCAAGCACTGCAGCCCTCGGAGGTGCGAGTCCGGCAGGGGCTCAATGAGGCGGTGCCCCGTGAAGGGTTTCTTGTTGGGGTGCGTGGCACGCAGGCACTCCTCACAATATGACACCTCGCAGGTGACGCAGGTCTTCACAGCATCCTGTGGTGGGTCCTGCTCACAGAACTGGCACTGCACCAGTTCGGGGGAGGGAGTGGTGGTCATGGCGGCGAGAGAAGCAGGCGGAGGACGTCCCTCGTCGCCTGGCGAGTTGGGCCCACTGGTGGGCAGAAGCAGCGTGGTGGCAGACGACGCCCTCTGGATGCGGTCGATGATGTTCTGCAGGGTGACGTTGCGCTTGAGTCCGTCCAGGCCACGCTGTGGGCTCAGGGCAATGACATAGCGGCAGGTAGGGCACTGGAAGGCGCCGATGGACTCTACGGGCTCGCTGGAGGCGCAATGAGAGAGCAGGACGCGTCGGGCACAGTTGAAGCACAGGCTGTGGGCGCAGGGCAGCAGCAGCGGGTCCTCGAAGAGCTCCAGGCAGATTGGGCAGGTCAGCTCCGACTCCAATGCGTCCATCCTTTCAGGCGGAGCGAAGCGGGGAGGGCGTCAGCGAAATCCAGGGAAGCCGGGCAGCTATCTGAAAAGGGGGGTACACAGAGAGGGCATGAAGAAATTAGGTTAAACTGGCTTGGGTGTTGTCATACAGAATTGGAAAAAGACACAAATGACACAACAGCGGGGAGCCTGTGAATGTTCACACTATGATGTGTTGGAAATTGACAAGCCCAACACATTTTCATTGTCCCATTGTCCTCCATTATTATGGACTATTATCCTAATTGAGTTACAATGTGTCTTAAATAGGCTAACTTGTAGGTTCATAGTGAGGTTAGAAAAAGGAGAAATGGTTAAACTCAAAACCTCTTTTTCAGATGTTTTCTTGGGCAGTAACTCATCATATTGTTATTGAAATTCTTATTTCACTTTGATATGATTATATATATTACTGTACATAAGATCCATATACAGCAATAACTTATGCATTGTGGACTTAAATATTACAAACTATTTGTCAACAGGTATTTTTAAATGTTTGGTTCAATATCTATGAATATATCCATACAAAAATTCAAACACAACACTTTTTACTGAAAAGATTTTCCTGAAATCTGGCGCAAAACAAGAAGGTTCATAAAGAGAGTGACAAATTGCCTGTAGCAGGAAATGGTCCTGGAACTGCTGAGCAAAACCATGAGCTGTATTTATTTTGTTCAGTATATTTGCATTCATTTTTTGTCAAGTAGCTTGCCTTGAGATTTGATTTCAACTTTGGAAATATGAATTCTGCATACTAATTTTTCTGAATACTATTTTTTCTGATTTTTTTCATGTCACACAGCTTTCTCAGTCATTGTAATATGTTCTGCCGCTCCATTCATTCTTCTGGACACATCAAAACCTTTTTCTTTTTCATTCACAAGTTTAACAAGACTAGTGTATTAGAATCCTTTTATACGTTCATCTGAAACCAAACTGGTTTTATAGTATTGAAAGCATTCCACACTTTCGAAAAGTGTTTCCAAACTTTTGAACAATAATGTACGTAATTGTATTCATCAGCTGCAAACTTTTCAAAGATCGTTTCAGCATTTCAAGATGGCTTTTACTGGTCCATACGTACAATCTACAGCACAATACATGTCAGGCACTTCCTTAACAAGCCAAAACGTGGTTCTTATCTAACCGTTATGTTTCCTCTCCTGACCAGCCAAACAGTAGCTCCTTTGTCTCAGGGGCATCTGTTGCTTTCCATAATTGACACATTCACACCCCCCACTCCAGTGCTCCATATCTACCACATACCAAAGCCTTGACCTCTACATAAACTCTCTGCTTTCCTAGGTATCAGGAAAAATATCATCAAGCTACTGTCTGACTCACCATTACTGGAGCTTAGCAGGTTCCCATTGTGTGTCTGACACCGAATTTCATTTCACTCACTATGTACAGATCTAATTTAGTCTGGAGAAATAAGCGCTGTTAGTTTGGACTTTCGTGTAATTGCTTCAGATATACAGTCTTTTACTTTTTATTATTTTTTTCTATAAATATGTATGAAAAGGATTCAGTTAGAATCCTTGGAGAACAGAGACTGATGCCATTGTTTATGGTGTTTTAGAGGCTAAGCTAGCGTCACTGACCTACATCCCAATAGGGATGCTTTGCTGCCCTCACTGCTCACGTTTGCTCTTAAACTCGAAAATACATCATCTCAACAAACCCAATGCCTGTAAGGACCTTAAGTGCATAAGTGCTTAGATTATACTGAATTTTAAAATTATATTTAGATGGTATTAATTTCTATATTATCAATCCATCAGCAGTTTAGAAAGAAACAGAATCTAAATACATAGATTATATTGCATTTTAGTATAATCACTCTGTTGCAGAACACTGTTCACTTCACTTTAAATGTACTTTCAGCAATGCAATGCAATGAACCTCAGTCTGATGATAAATATACACTGAATACATACATTCCACGTATGCTAAATTACATTCTCACAACTTGTAAACATGCCTTCCCAGACAAAAAGAATGTTGCATAAAAACTGCAGCCGTAACATTAGCAGTCAGGAGTGTGCAGTCATAAGTCATCTCCACCTAATGGCACTCGGAAGAAATTATTTACTCTCTGCCCTCCGTGCACATACACACACGCACACACATCACTGGACGCTCATAAACACACACACACACATCTTTCACATGTGTTTTCGCCAGTTACCCACCGATGGATTTCGCCCCAGACCACACAGTGGAGACATCTCTCTTGATGATAAAGACCAACGACCCGAATCGAGAAAGCGACGAGAGTCTCATGCCTCATGTAGACAGCCTCATCTGGGGCAACTTAACAGCCTGCATCATTCCGGCTCACCCTCCTCCATCCCTCCTCCCTCAGTTTCCCCTTCTGACTCCTTCTCCTGGTGGCTTAGGGTCCGGCAAAGCGGGACGCTAGTTGTGACTAACGTCTGTGTCGGCCTGTCGCTCGTTCCACGCTGAACCTGACAATTCCAGGAAAGTCAGTTTCCTCCACCCTGCAGCTCGTGTGAACCGGAGAGGGGGCGGGGGCAGGGGGGACAGGGGAGTTAGGACAAAGCTGTAGAGCGCAAACAGCCGCGAGTGTGTCCCAGCGCGGAAAGTGGTGCGATCACAAACGATTCAGCTTGTCTTTGGAAATCCGAAGTCCGAAAGTGAAGAACGGAGGGAGGATGAAAGAGTTGCCCGGTGCCCATTGTGTGCGAATGAGGGAGAGAGAGGAAAAAACAGCAGGGATCCGTGTTGGCATGCACACAGACACACACACACACATACACACACATATACACACACACACACAAATGTGAGCGGCTTTCCTGTGTTGGGGGATTTCGCAGAACGCCAGGGAAATGGGAGTTTGAAGAGGCACTGTGGACAATAGTGTGGAACTACAGTGAGCAGAAGAATCAGCTCAGCAGTCACATATTGAACTTTTGTGCTTGTGCTGATTTGTCATTACTTTTTTGACTACTTTTACTGTTTGTCTGTATTTGGTATTTTTTTTTAGCCATTTGAATGCTCTTGTGCCTTTGCTAGGAATGCACCGACCCCACTTTCTCTCCCGATAGATGCAGTTATTTTACTCCCAATACCAATACGGACACTGAAATCTTGAGTATCGGCCAATACTGATAGCAGTTCAGTACTCTAGTACTAGTTTTAAAAAGGGCTGTTTTAAATTGAAGCATTGTTGGCTTGACAAATTTCACAAGACAATTACATGTGTTTATTGATCAGTGTTCGCTCATTACACCATGCGTTGGGCAATACATTGTACAGCCATTGGGAATCCCTGTAGTGTCAGTCAATCCTGACTGCTAGCTTTCCCATC
Organism: Colossoma macropomum; assembly: GCF_904425465.1. Taxonomy (NCBI): domain Eukaryota; kingdom Metazoa; phylum Chordata; class Actinopteri; order Characiformes; family Serrasalmidae; genus Colossoma; species Colossoma macropomum. Next base: position 18,447,628 of record NW_023494808.1, read on the forward strand.
TATCCATTGAGTAATCCATTCTCTGCATTGTAATGAAGGCAGTTCTACAATTATATTGCTTTCAAAGCTATTTGGATTCGTAGCAGTAATGATGTAATGAATCCGTGTGTATTCTCCAGTTAGAAGAGAAAAACATCAAAACAGCCCACAAAATCCATGCAGTTTTACTTTGGGTGTGTTCAATTTGCCTTCACTAGCTGGCCGCTTTTTACATAGTGGCATGGGTAGAGAAACTGCTATACTGTATACTACCACGTAAAGCCTCCTTACTTAAATTGTTGCATAGTTTATCAACAACTCAAATAAAAATGCCACCAAAGAAGCTGTTGTACCTGTTCATGCTCAGCATAAATATTCACTTGTGTATTTAGAATTATTACTATTGACTATTGTTAAAATATGATACGACTTTGCCAACTGAGCTGGAGCTTTCGAGCGGCACTAGCAGTGCACACCAGATCGCGAGATGCTTTAAATTGAGTGGGAGCCACATCCACCTGGCATAATCAGTATATGTGCCCTGAAATGCTGAAATACACTCATTTTCAAACTTTACGTCCAACTTAAAGATACGTCATCAGAAGAGGGGTTTTCCTAGTTTTTAGACTGTAATATCTCACTCTGTGGGGGGCAAGTAGGTATGTATACAGTATATGTAGCTGAAGTGTCCCTTTAAGATACTGTACTTAAACTGCTCAAACTCTCTTCTGCCTACAGGAAGAAATGCATAGCCAACAACATGACTTGCACATAACCGCAGCTTTTTTATTACTCAGTTGAAGGGTTTTTAAAAGTGAAAGTTTCCGTATTAAATGCTTTGAAGATGGCCATCTATTTATTGAAAAATGGTTGATAGGCTCATCCCTATGCAACTTGATCTCATGTTAACATTGGCTTCTGGTTATGTGGCTACTTTTATCATGTGATGTTATCATGTGGTTAACATTGTGACCTACTTTGCTTTGTTTTTTGGCTCTACTGGCAGTTCTGTTTCAGGCTAGATTCTAGATTTGTAACATTCAGAACTGATTCATTCTTTTATATATAGATATATATCCAAAATATGTGTGTGTGTGTGTGTGTGTGTGTGTGTGTATATATATATATATATATATACACACACACACATACACTCCAGCATCCAATCCTGATCTTGATTTTTGATGCCATTTTTACTTTTTAAATCTGTACGCTCTGTAAATTCTGTACAGTAACATGAGGATGCCTAACTATAAAAGACAAACAATAAATATAACAAGTAAAAGAGGTGTGTGACACAAGAAGCTACTGGATAAATTGCTGTTACAATTTTATAAAGACCCTGACAAGTGTGAAATAGTATCAAATCTGGATTGGTCACATTTGGCTGATGCCTGATCCATTTAAGAAGATCAGTATCAGCACCAGTAGTGATCTAATATATCAGGTGGGCGTATCTAGTCTTTGTTCTTATATTAAATCTCATGTAGACGTGGCACATATGACATTACCTTCTTTAGAGCCATAAAAGCCTCTTACCTTATTTAGCAAATCATTATTTTTATTGCTATTAGATAAGTAGATGCTTTCAGCAATGCAGAAAATGTTCTTTTTAAGAAAATAGAAAGAGTACACCGCATGATGACTCACTTCTCTAGAGGCATCCCTCTGGCTAAATACTGCATGATGCTTTTTAGCCACGTCTACTGCAAACATATGCCCTGTAAATTTGCCTGCGTGACCTTAGCTCAACTTGTACGCAGTGTTTTGACCAAACCCTGTACTTTTGTAATTGAGTCCATTCCGGTAACTGATGCCGGTTGAATGGAGGTGGGAAATATGGGGCTCTGACCTTGTATTGTAATTTAAAACTTGGTTCTAGTCAGGCAATTCTTTGTCACTCGTCCTAACCCTGCATTCTAAGATTATTTTACACTTTTGATGTTTGTACAAATGGACTCACGCAAGGTGAGTCGATGGGAAAAATGTTTAGACAAACAGCAAAAAAATCTTGTCACGCTAAATGATTTTACTCTACAGACAAAAAGCAGCAAAACAGAACAAGCCCGGTTACCATTCGTCAGCATTTGATACATGTACACTAGGAGGCGCTAACCTTTCCAAAGGGCCATGCAGAGGCTCTGTGGATGAACTGCATTTGACCCTTTTCTCCAGGATCAAATGAATGCCATACACGTTTTTCTGCATGCTTGTTGACATGTCCGCCCGAGCGGGAGAATCAGGGGTTCCGAGGGACACTTGGTGATGTGGAGGGTCTAACTTTGAGATAGAGCTGGCTGGCTATCACTCCCGAAGGGAGAGTGAGAAAAAAGGATAGGTGACGTCTGCAGAGTCGATATTTAGTTGGGTTCAGAGAACAGGCCACTAGAGCCAGGTTGAAAAGAATTAATGCTCACTTAAAGCCCCTGAATGATGGTGAATGAAAAACAAAATCTGTCTAAAATATGAATAGCGGTATGTGGTGAATGTCAAGCTTTTGTACATAATCCCATAATTATCAAACTAAACAGAAAGATATCCCGCACTCAAAAACATGCAACATGGAGACAGGTTAACAGCCCCACACACCTCAGCATAGCTCTGGTAATACTAAATATACTCCACTAATGCAAGTTAAGAGTATAGAAATCTGAGGGAGTGCATGTTGTGGTGTGTGGAGCTATTAGCCTGCTAACTAAACTACTTTTGCTTCGCTATACTGTTCTGTTAGCACTAGGTAGTGCTGCCTTAGCTAGTATGCCATCAGCTTCACACATCACAGCACAACTTCATTTCCAGCTGATGCTCCACTGGCTTAAGTTTAGAGGATGAAGATTCAAATCTGACTGATGCTGGAGTGACACCACAAAGTTTTGTGCTGGGTTGGGCCATTAGCCTGTTAGCTAAGCTGGTGTTAATGTCATCAGTGATACAAAAGTCATGCAAAAGTAAACTTAATTACATCGGATAATTATGTACTCGTGGCAGTATAGGATATTTCCAAGCCTCATCATACCTTGCACAAAATATGTGCAGAACTTTCGGCAAGCTGTAAACAGATGTGCTAAATCCTAGGCTCGCTAACAACAAATATGTTCCCAACAGAACGTTAAACTGAGGTGGTTTTGTTTTAAATTATCCTTCTACCGTAGAAGGATGGGAGGACGATATGAAGAAGTGGCGAGTTACATGTGGAAGTATTTTTAAGTAATTGTGGAATAAGTGACAGAGATGCTATAAATAACCTGAAAAGCTCAGAGGCATACCAGTATTGTTGTAGCAATACGTTTGGCGGGTTCTAGTGAAAACTTTTTCCTTAAAAGCAGACACTGAGCCTGATGAGAGCCTCAAAGTCCATACCATCATGATTGGGTGGTCACTGCAGAGACAAGAGAGGTTCACACAGCAGGACGCCCGCGCATTGCAGGACTCAGGAGGTCAGGCAGTCATGCTGCTGCTGTTCTTTGGAAGTTTAGCTGCCAAAGTAGATTGTTCATTAAGTAAGATTAAATCACTTTAGTCACTTTGAATTGTAACAGAGCAATTCCAAATCATGTTTATTGGCAGAACCATCGAATTTATGATTATTGGATGTATGCAGCAGGCGTAGTAAATAGGCTAGAGTGGGTAATGTAAATTTGTCTTTGCAGTAAATGAATGAATACTCTCAGTTGCCACATTTTGTACAACTGGGAAGTAATAAACTGTCCCGCGATCTGAGAAACTGCTTTTGCTACCTTTTTCACAGTTAACATTTGATGGTTGGAGAATCACTGAGTAGCACTGTGCTTTCTACAGTGGTTTATGATCAAAATATATTCTTCAGACACTAATTTAGCTTTGCTAAATTACTAAACTATCTTGAAATACAGAGGTCACATGAAAAGTACTGTGGATAGTGCTGACAAACTGAGTCATACCAAATGTAAATACTGATGTGGCTGGCTGCAGTTAGGCAATGAGCTAACAGTTAGCAAGTTGGTTAACTTGCATACCTTAAACAATAAAAGCACAAAAGTAAACATATCACATAACTGTTTACTCATCACAGCACAGTGCTGCACACTGTTTTGTAGAAAAAAAGTGTAGATGACTGGGTTGGTGACTGTGGGGTTACTTGTTTGCAGCTTCAGTTAGCCATGGAGCTAACATTGCAGTGATCAAGCTGGCTAGCTCCTCTAAAACAATCAGTAAAACAACAGAAGTAGAGATAATACAGTCTCCAAACTGATTTGACATGTTTATTTATAGCTACTGTTGAAGAAAGGGTTGGGCTTAGACACTGGTTAGCATTTCCTCTGTATTAGAGGTTCAGTGCTATGAAGGGTCACCCCATCAGAGGTCAGTCTGGCCAAAGCAGTAGCGCTGTTGGTCAATGATGCAAACTTACATGTCAGAGTTCACCAAAGTTCGCTTTACTTACAAATGCAGGTGTGATTGTTATTCCCCAACATTGCCTCTTGCTCTTTTTTAGTGAAGCTAAAAGGACAGTGTGCAGGGAAGTGGGAGGTGGGGGGTGTTTAGAAAGTAGACTTGAAACAGTCTTTCATAAGTGTGAATGTTTAGAGATGCTCCTATGAGTAATGCAATAGACTGAATGCCATTGTATTATAAAGGATACTTTAAAGCAGCCCATTGGGTTTCCCCCCAGAAGATGGCGCTGTATCTCTGAGCCAGAGAAACTACAGATTGTGCTGTAGTACTGAGCCAGTGCCTTGCACCTTTTTTAAAAAAGACCTTTTGACAGTCCTTTCCTTTTCGTGACAAGAGACTGCATGAGTGCTTGCTTCTGCTGATGTTTTACACATGAAGTACCCACTTTTTAAAGAGCTACACCACTGGAGCCATGCGTGCCTTTTGTTTCATGAAACCTGCTGCCTTAACAGCTAAGAAGGCCTGGGCTGCAATTAATCATCTGTAAAACCACTTTGCTAGCTGTAGTCTCCCCCTGCTATCTCACTTGGGCACAGTGGCATTAATTTTTCATTTAACCCAGGAAGCGGAGATGTAGAAATCCCACTATATGTGTAGTTTGGTAATGAATAATGAATCAGTTCTTATTCTTTCTGCCCTCTGTGGAGGAATGTAGCTAAAACAAGGAGAAGAACTAGCATATCAATGCTTAGTCACAGGGATATAAGTTATAAAGCTGCCATTATTTACAACTTAGTCATTGTATTTCCATCTAGTTCTGAGAGTAAAAGGTAAGACAGTTTTGATTTGATGTGGTTCCTTTACTACTAAAACACTTAGTACATTCAATTAACCAATGTGACCACCAGGGGGAGACCTTAAGACATGCATGGTAGTCATGATGAACCACCTCACCCAGACTAAAACATAAATGCATTTCCAAAGTGTTCACTTCTTAATCGCTCAATTGCATCTGCTCACTATAATAATTCAATAATTCACATAATTCATACAAATTTAGTAATTTTCCAGCTGAGTGAGAAATGTGAATGCAAGTAATTAATGCAAAAGGCATTATCATTCCATCAAATCTGATTTGCTTGGATGAAACAAAAGCAGCAAAGGCAGAAACAGAAACTCTTTATGTAACGCAGTGTTTGTCATGCCACAGCCCAGAGGAATTTAGGTGACATGAAAAAACAAAAACCAGCAGAGAACTGCGTGTTATGAAATGGAGGGGAAATTGCCCATCCGATTAGGTTTTGATGTGAGCGGCTGTGGCATCCTGCGGAGAGCGAGGCTCAAAGTAGGTCAAAGGCATTGACCTATCTAACATTATCAGCATGCGCGTATGGAGTTTCACTTCCAAGTGAAGCCAGGCCATGTGTAAAACGGGAGAAAAAAACAGTACATGGTGAAAGATGCATGGAGTGCAACATGCAGCAGCATGATGAATCAAACTGTCTGGGAAGCTTAAATATTTGTGGTGACAGATTCTATGTTTCTGATGCTTAACACTCAAGTCTTTTTTGGAATTCAGGATTGGAAATGCTTCAAAAGGGGGTTGTGGGCTTAGTGTGACTCACTGGAAATATCTCCATTGCTCACCATCCTGTTTTGTCTCTCCCAGCACTACGCTTTACCCTATGAGGGCTGGAATGATGATGCCCACATCACAGCACATTAAGCAGTAGGGGTGTCATGATATGCGTGTTGGGTTTTTCCAGTATGGTATTTGCAAGGCAGTACATCCGGGGAATCATATACAGTTCAGTTTCATACTATGCATGATAACGGGAATGGTTTTTATAGTTATGTTCAACACAGCTAGTTTGGGTAGCCTAACTTGGACGAAGCTGAAGTTTCTTATTCATCAGCTTCTTCTTCAGATCTTCCATTCCACCTTAAGTGGTGCAGAAGTTACATTCTGGAGCCTCAGAAACATTCAGATAAGAAACTGGTGAATAAGAAGCTAACTTCAGCTATGACTTGGATGCTTGATTAGCCAAGCTATTTGAAATGGTTAGCGGAGAGACCAAGCTTTAGCTGGAAGAAGTGTTATCCATGCATTCATCTCCTGTTTGGGAACACTTCGGTTTACAGGTGAATGCAGTAATGATGGACAAAGACTGGTAGAACAGTGACAGTGTGTCGACACTGCGCAAGTATCAAATAAATGTGCTAATACCTAAAATATGCTAACTCGCGCCTCTGTTACTGAAGGGAGGAGAATGCGTGTGTCACGATGGCTGTTTTTAAACACAGGATTCAAGCAGCCGCCAAGTGTCGATTTTGAACATGTGAAACAAAACTCAACAGGGATGTTTATAGCTTTTGAATTGCACCTCTATTTGGTTGTAGACTCATGGGTTCTGCTGTTTGAGCCACATTAGAATATCCCCTCTCTCACTCAGCAAAAGTGTAGGAACCACACTTTAGAAATATGGGATCTGTTTGTAAATAAACTTCTCATGCTCAGTTAGTTTAATTTTGAGATGTAGCTTTATAGTCTACAGTGGTTTTTTTTGTTTACTTTTATTATGAACATAATAACGCACATGCTTCCACACACGTCCAACGTGTAACACAGATCTTAAACTTTTATTTTTTATTCATTTTATGTTTTCTAAGGAAATAATGTGTCAGTTATCCATTAAATAAGCACAGTTCTCTTTTTAGGAAAATAAAATTTTGAAATTACCAAAAAGTAAAGAAGTAAATAAAGAAATACAAAATGTATTGTATTATATCATGTTGTGATGCAAATGGCAAAACATATCAGAAATTTGCATGTTGTTACACTTCTTTTAAGCAGACTTATGATTAACACTTAATATCCAGTATGGGCCAAACATGTTGACCTCTTACTGGATTAAAAAGTAGAAAAGCTTAATGCTGTCAAGGCCAGTGGCAGATCAAGCTTAAATACCACAGATCTATTTTTGCTGCGTATTTCAGCTGAAGTTAAGCACCTGTGTCCCTCTGCTTTTCCATTTGAACACAACCCTAAGTTCAAGAGTCTTTGTTAACGTCCCCCAAATGGGGATGTGAAGCCCACGCCCCCCTCCTCTGCAAATGTCATTTGAGGTCTTCGCTAATACCTTTAATGACGGCCCTGATCTTCTATTGCCCCTCATTAGAGAAGGGTATTTGTATGCCCACCCCCGCCCGCACATCGCCTCTTGACAGGCAGACGCCTCTCCTCCACATCCCATAATCCTCCCAGACTGCTGTGTCTGTGACCAATCACGAGCCTTTCATGTCTGAATCAACAGTGGCAGAGCGTGCCTGCGACGGCTAACGGGATTGGCCGTTGATTTGAGGTTGGGCGTGAGGCAGGCCAGATTAGACGGAAAACCTTAATCTGGCACATCTAGCCCCCGCAACGTCTGGCACTGCGCCCTAACTTGCTCCCCATGACTGACCTAAATATCAAATATGGGTAATTCAGTTTGATACCAAAGAATTAGCAGATATTTAAAGACAGTTTCTGTTCAATGTGTGGAACTAGAGAGGCACCCAGAGAGCACTGAAGAGGATACAATGATGGAAATATACACATAATACAGTGTAGATGTGCACTTACAAGTTGACTGAAGTTAGTTTGTGTTTGTGGTATTTGTCTTTTTGGAGGGTCAACAGGTGTTCCCAGGTTGATGGAAAACCTGAAGAGTTTGATGTGGGAAAGGGGTGGGAAGTCATTGTAGTTTGTGTTTCTTATTATATTTCTCAATGTAGTTTGAAGACAAGTGGAAAAATTATACTTTACACAAGTATTACTAAAACTGAATACTAGTACTGTTACTAAATTACATTTCACAGAGAATAAAAAACATACTTTTTACTCCTTACACTTTCATTTAGACATTCAGAGTAGAAATTTTAAACATCATGAGATTTTTCTCATATTTCTCTTTTTTCTTCTTCCTCATCAGTCATCACACACCATCAAAAAAGACAACTTTTAAATGTTACACTTACTACTTTATGTGCTTGATTTAGTTTAAATACTTTTTTTGATGCTCAAGTATGTTTTTGGCTGTGTATGGTTTTACTGTACTTTGTACACCCCTGTTGTGGGGGCATTTGGCAAATTTTTACAAAAATTTATGTTGCAAAGTAATATGTATAGGTATATTATTGCAGTACAATATACCTTTGTCCATGTTTATAGATGAGGAAGGCTGTTTGAAATTACATCAGGCAAGTGTGATCATTTCGACATGTTGTTTACACAATGTTAATAGGATGCTGAAAGCTTCCTTTACTTGTTAGCTACTTTAGCCTTGCTGCAACAGTGCAAAACAAAATCATGGCTGATTAACTATATTTGGCGTAATGGGAAAATTGAGTAAATATGATTTTCGACCAAAACATCACTTTAGGAATAAGGTTTGAGTTTAAGTTGCTGTAATACAGAAGTCAATGGATATATCCTATAAACTGCAAGAAAGTATGAATATACATGACAAGTGAGATCATCTTAAATCTGGTCATTATATTATTTAACTTTAAACAGGACAAGTGTAATTTTATCTAGAGAAAGTTTCTTTTGTTGGCAAATAATTCAACTTTCTTGTTTTCACATGTTGGAGCTTTCCAGTTTTGTTAGTTTTTCTCACACAAGCCCTGTCCTGTGTAGTCTGCTGAATTACTGATATTACAAGCAACAATGGTGTTTGGGAATGATATTTTAGACTCATTGGGCCTCATTCACCAACCGTTTATAAGGAGAAATTTCTTCTTAAAAACCATTTACGCAGTTCTTACAAAGATTCTGACATTCACAAATGTTTTCTTATTTGAAAAGAATCTACACACACATAAGAGCACAAAGATGCAAACCATTCTTCTGGGAAGATATTGGTGAATGAAGCCCAATGTACTTTGGTTATAAACCAGTTCACGGCATTGCCGTAGCTGGAAATAACTTTGCTTTTGTCAAGACAGCCTTCAATGGATCTTGCCATCTAAATAAGCTGTATTTGAACAAAGGGCTTGAGTCGCAATATTACAACAACTACGCACGAGCAGCTCGGCTTTAGGTTGGAAGTACAGATGGTTTGACGGCTCAAACAAGGAAAAAGCTTAAACGGCACTAAAATATTTGTGTTGTTAATTTTTAATATGTTAACTTTGGCACTCTTATAAAAAATACTAGATATTTTGATTAGCTTTAAGATGTTTTCACAAGCCAAGATATAATTTTTTGCCGCACAATGACAGGAATACAAACTAACATGTATTTGTTCAAGTGCATATGAATGTGTGCATCATGTCTGCTCTTATGTGAGAGTATGAGTGTGTGTGTGTGTGTGTGTGCGCGCTTATGTCAGTGTTCATGTGTGTACAGTATGCGTGCACTTGCCGGCAGCATGTCGAGACACTAGTGTGACACTAAAGGTTAATGACACTACATCTCCGAGCATCTGTTTACACATGTGAAGGTCAATGATGGTATGTCACAACATCAAGATGAAAAATGAAGTAGCCTTCCACACCTTTAATGTACTCCAACATTAACTAAACATCTCATTCACACATACCAATAACTCCAGCTAACCAAACAAGAGGCCGCATCTGCGAATCATACCACGTCACCGCCCTGACATATTTAACAAATACTCGGCGGCGGAGCATTTGAAGGTTGCCATTTCTCTCCTCTGACAGATGGTGTTGCTATAATGTGGAGTAGATATGAGAGCTGCGACGGGGCAATAATCCTGTTTGATATTTGAACCATCTGCTATTTTCAGGCGAAAGGAAGCATTGGATCGTGGCAGCGAGTAGCCTTTCATGGAATAAATGACTGTATGTTACCTAGAGACAGCAACAGGAGAAATGAGCCTGAAAAAGTATGCATATGTGTGTTTTAGTTTGTAGATGTGTGAGGTAGTGTGTGTTATTTTAACAAGAAAACCTAATTCACGCTTGACATCAAACAAACGGCAACCACCATTATGTCCTGAGCTGTAATCACAGAATCTCAAATTACATGCTTTCTGCTTCTTCTTCCTTTTTTGTGCATCTGCAGCGTGAAGGGCACCTATTATTAGCTGCCATAACCAGAAACAAACAGATGATTTAAACTGCAACTATGTTGCGGGCGAGGTCTGAAAAAACACCTTGAAGTGAGAAACGTCCTTTGACACATCGACAGGGCAGTTGATGCAGCACTCTGAATAGATGCAAAACACAACATTCAACATGCAAAACCAGCCACTCAAGTAGTGGGTGGTTCTTGGTGGCAGTTCTGTCTTTGGTGATTGTTCTGGAATAACTTACCACCTTAAACATTATACAGTCAAAAAAAAGAGGCAGTGCATTGAGCAAAACCTGCTACTTTGCAGATATGGAGAAAAGCAATAACTGAAGAACCTACTAAGGTTATCATGTCTATTATTATTTTCAACATCATTATTATTATTATTATTATTAGTAGTAGTAGTAGTAGCAGTAGTAGTGGTGGTGGTAGTAGTGGTATTGCTGGTTATTTATTTATTCATTTATTTTTACCTATGTTAATGTTTAATTTGATTCTGCATATCTTGCATCTTATCTTTAACAGGGAATGGATAGAGGAGGAGAGATAAATGGGGTGCAAGACAAAGCAAACACATTTTTGCTTTATTTGCATTGTATTGTAATGCAGTCCATGTATAAAGCAAAAACTAATAAATTATGAAAAAAGGAGGCAGTGCTATTCTGATCTCAGTTACTGGTTACCAAGTATAATTCATTTTTATTTGTAAGAGCCGTAGTCCCAAAAGCAGCTTACAGCATACAGAAATGCTGTATATCCATAATGATTAAGCCAGAGGCAACTGTGACGAGAAAAACTCCCTAAGAACCTGAAGAATCACTCAGAGCAACCAAGACTCAAACACAAAACTACCTAAGAGCTTGAGGAAGAAGCACTGAGAGGAACCAAGTCTCAAAATGAAGGACCGTCTACACTGTTAGAAATAAAGGTTCTGTGCAGGTACATTTATCACTTATTAAGGTAGAAAAATGTAATTGTTCCCTCAAAGGTACAACAGTGGTTTTAGGGTCCAGTTGTGTACCTTAGACAAGTTTTTCCCAGGTGAAAAATATGTATTTGTACCTTTTCATAATCTAATGTTTTAAAACAGAACAATAAAATAAAAGGCCTGGAGATGAGACGGGTATGTGGAGTCAGTACAACTTAGAAAATATCATCCCAATGGATTATGGTACAATTATGTTCCCTGACTAAAGGTACTGAGATGCACCCTTGAGGATACCACCTGAGTGACAAGAGGGGTACTACCCCAGTAACAGTTTTGTACCTTTTTTCTGAGAGAGTATGAGCATGACGAAGGAACATTGAGAGGAACCGAGGCTCAAAAGGACGAACTGTGTAAGAGCATAAGGAAGAAACATTGAGAAGAACCAAGACTCAAGAGCACGAGGAAGAAAAACTGAGAGGAACGATGTCTCCAGGTGAAAACTAAGAGCATTAGGAAGACACATTGAGAGGAACCGAGGCTCAAAAGAAAGAACTCATTCACCAACTGTTCATAAAAAGAGATTTGTTTTCAAAACCCACTTCTGCAGTTTTCACAAAGATTCTGACATTCACCACTGTTTTCTTATTTGGGATTTGTTCTTAGGTAAGAACAGAATGTACACACACTCAAGAACACAAAGGTGTGAACAATTCTGCAGTTTAAGAACACGAAGATATTGGAGACTGAAGACTTGAAAGGAAGAACTCTGTGAGAGCATGAAGAAGAAACATCGAAAGAAACCACAACCCAAAAGAAGAAACACCATAAGAGATGAAGGAAACAATGGAATGCATAATCATTTGAACAATAGTCAATAGATGTCAATAGATTTATAGCTGGAATTTACAAACAATAAAACAATGTCACTCAGATCATACCAAGGAGAAAAACCAGTGATTCATGTTAAAGGTCAGTAAAGGATCTGGTGGCCTCCAGATTTTACCAAACATATAAAATAGGTTGGCAATACGACATCAGGAAAACCTAAATTAACTGAGCGTAAATAATTCAGTACACTTCTCCAGCCCAAGCTGATATTTAGGCAGTATGATACCGGCTTCGTGGTGTGGCATATCTGTCAACTGTTCATTCCTGTCTAAGTCAGAAGCCTGCATACCTCACTGACAGATGCTTGACTATAAATTATGGTGTTATTTTGGCTCTGACATGCGATGTCAGGCATACAAAGACTTATTGATATTCATTTATGAGCATAAATCAGCCACAAGCCTCAAACCCAGGAATGTTAACATGAGCACACAATGTTTACCAAACATAAAGTTATGTGGAAGATAAGGCTACAAAGTGCATTCCATATTCAGACAACACCTGTCAAATGACAGCACCACATAGTGAATGATTAATATGAACATATGAACTGATGAAGTGTCTGAGGCCTTACTTTTGTTATTGTAAATGGTGTTATTTTTAAGTGTTCTGAAGTTCACAGACTGAATTCATTGTTCAGGATTAGTGTTCATTCTTTGTTTCAATTTCAAGAGATTTAAGAAGGCGTATATGTAAAGAGTATAGTAATATATATATATGTGTGTGTATATATATATATATATATCTATACATTTCATTATTGTAAAAAATTCATTTGCGGTGGATTCTGTATTCTATATGGTGAGGCTCTCAGACAATTCAAATATTTAATCACAATCAATTTTTCCCATGGAGCAGTGGATTTTGTTTTAGCTGTATCAGTGGACAAAATAAGCTTCATCAGAAGGCATTTATTGCTTTGAGTACTTCATTAACGTTATTATCGTGATGCTGTTGCAGAACTCACATGAGTCTTAACATGAAAATCACGCGATTTTCCCAGAGTGAACGCATTTTCCAGTTTTTATCACTGATGTGACATCTATTGAGAGCATCTGTGGCATCATGTTCCAAACAAAGAGTGTATACGTCATGTAGGTCATATATACAGTCAGTGGTTTCAACACCTCTGTGATTAATGGCTATTGCTCTCGCTCGTGGATTCTAATTATAGTGCAGGCTCTCGAGGGAAACTGGAGTTCCACTTTGCTGTTGCTTTTGTTAGTTTGCTGCTTGTTCATTTACCTGTAGGCCTTCATAAGAAATGCGCTGCTGTCAGAACAAAACCCTGTATCTCCAAAATAGTAACTATACAGGAGAAGGAAAAACATACTTTACTTTCATTGTAAGTCAGACTTACATTAGACTTTTTTCCAAGTAATTTTGCGCTGTTTCTTCTCATCATAAAAGCTACACACAATGTAAAGGGGAACAGGGATTTTCAAATTATGACAAAAATGACAAAAATGGAGATGTTCTGACAGCAGCGAATTTCTAGCTCAGTCTGCAATTAATACTTTAAAAGCCATTTAAAAGCTGTATTTGAATGAAAAAGCTACAGTCACAGAATCTATCATAGCAACATAGAGCACACGAGCAGCTGGGCTTCAGCTAGCACTACTACTGATCGTTCAAAGGGTCAAACAAGGAAAATGTGTTAACGGTGTTAAAAGAAATGAGTGGGATTAAAAATGTATGCGTGAACACATTATTAACAGGTTGAATTTGATGGGCCTGCTAAATGCACAAACTTGTCATGATGTATTTGTTGCATTACTCAGCACTAATTTGTCAAAAATCATTTACCCACTAGTACTAAAAATAATCAGCTTCAAAGTGTAAACACAGAGGCATCGTGACAGACTGCAGACTAGGCTTATCCACCTGACACCAGACTGTCTGGATGAGTCAGAACACTATGGTCATCACCCTTCAGGATTATTGTAGAAATCACCACTGATGCCCTGTACTTTCCAGCATTAGACACAGCCTGCATTTGCATGGTAGCCAAGAATAGAGGCTACACTTTGTAATGTTAGGTGTGCTATGTTGATGTAGTCTTGACTGTTTAGTCTACAAGCTGTGGATATATAATATAGTATCCCATCAACTCATGTACTCTCAGTTGTCCACTTCAACATCTCTCTTCTAATTCCGTGCTCTGGGCCCCCACTGAAAGGCCCACATACTTTATAGGTCTACCATATAGGTGTACAATTACAGACAGACTGTCAGCCACCCTCTACCCCATTCAACATTGATCAGTTTCTGACCACAGGACCACTGTGTTTCGGACCATCCTCAGACCAGCAGTGACACTGATGTGGCAGTGGGGTGGGAGGAGGGATTGGCACCAGGAGGGCACAGCAGTATTGCTGGAGTTTTTACGCATATCCGTTCCACCACTAGTTTGAAAGTGATTAAAAAGTATCCAGTCAGTCTCCTTGAGGTCAGAAATTGACATTAATGGAGGGGCAGAGGATAGGCAACCCAAATTGTGCATGGCAAACAGATGAGCTGCAGGCTCTGGCTGCCCACCAGCAATGTGGAGTGTATGTTCTATGAGATCTTGCTGTGAATGGAGACCTTAGGAGCACCCTCTGGTGGTAGAAATGTGGACTAGCACAAAGCCAGTGCATCTGCCAAAGGACCACTTAAATAAGTGACTTATCAAGACCTATCAACACTACCCGCTTTTAACAATGCCGTAAACCAAACAGACTTCTCTGTCCTTTTCTGTAGCACGTCCAGATAGACACAGTGCCTGCCCAAGAGCGGTGCACTGGACTGTGAGTAACATTTTGATACTGGAGAGGTTTTTTCCCATACAGCCTTTCAATGGTGCGGAAATTGCCAAAAATCACTCAACAAACTGTTCATTTAATACAGTCGGAGTCGCCTGAGCACATATCAAATCAATGTAAATATGCATTAGGATGGAAAGGGAGTGGAGAAAAAAGGTAGAGAGATACGTTTTGACACGTTTCCCACTGGAACATGTCCAGAGCAGAATTAGAGGGAAAACCTTGATCAGCTTTTGCTCCACAGGGCTCAACATATTCTTGAGGCTGGGTTTCTTTGCCAGCATGAATTTGCAGAACTTTTTTCCCTGTTCTTTCAGCAGAAGCAGAGCTTCCTTGGAAAATCAAGCAGGTAAGGTTCATACTAATTGAAATCAGAAAGGCTGTGGCAGAACAACATCAGCCAAGGACTGGAAATGCCTCTTGCTGTTCGTTCCTCATCAGGTCAGAGACACAGATAGAGGTTATCATTCTGTAGCCTCCAGCAGCCCTTCAGTCTCCAGAGTGCAGAGCTTATCTGGTAGCAGTACCAGATGGAATGGTGAGAAAGCCATTGCTCCTACACTGCTGTGGTAAATCTTTAACCTGAAAGGTTTGAGGGCCTTTTGAATTCCTTAGTGGAGTTAATAAAATAAGTCATTGTCCTTGTGC
Source organism: Colossoma macropomum (assembly GCF_904425465.1). NCBI lineage: Eukaryota > Metazoa > Chordata > Actinopteri > Characiformes > Serrasalmidae > Colossoma > Colossoma macropomum. Next base: position 18,463,331 of record NW_023494808.1, read on the forward strand.
CACATTGTGCTCTAACAATAGGTGGCACTCTGTGAAAACTTTGATGTCCAGTGGTGGAGACAAGCCCATCCGATCTGGAGAAGGACAGACTTGATCTGTGTCAGCTCCTGTCACCATCATCCTTGTGAAGCGTGCGACACTTTTAATAAACAAAACGGAACACACTGTTTGTTGCCATATCCTTCTCCTTTCTCCTTGACTCAAGTCTAGTAAGCCAACCCACACTACAGTCTGCTTCTACAGTTTATACAATTGCACGCCCCTGCAGCACTCACAGATATGCAACCTTTGAACAGCTGCTGGCTCGCAATCGTCCCCACACCGCCTGTACAGTGCCTTCTTCCCATGCACCAGACAGAGAAGCCACCCATTCATACAATTAAATGGAAAATGAGGTCAGCCCAAAATGACTCAACAGCAAAGAACACTCCCTCAAACAGAGCTAAAACAGTTCTCACATTCCTGCAACTTGGACCTGCTGAAATTCCTCATTAGTCCTCTTCTGTTTGGAGCTCTACTAATGGGTGATCTTGCATTTGCTTTAAGAAAGCCTTCAGAGAGTTTGGTGTTCAGTAATGTGGCAAACCTGAATCTGGCAGCTTCCTGAGAAGTGGGACTCACTTGGTGACTTGGGCACCAAGAAGTTATTGCTTACTCATGATAAGTCTGAGGTGAACAGCCGAGTAATCAAAGTTATGAGTGCAGTTATAAGCTTTGTTACCTGAATTTTTATGTGAGCAGCCAATGTAACGTTCCTCATAATCCAAGTTTCTCTTTGATACACATGACCAACTGTTTTGCTGTACCTATAATCTGACACTATTGTCATCCGCCTCCACAGCTCCGCTTCTACTCACCTTCCACATGGTTAAAATTCCATCATCCACACACACAACGAAAGGGGAGGAAAGGCAGTGAGACTGTGCTCAGGTTCTCCCGGCGTTCTGAGCTCCGGCCGCTCTTTTTCACTCTCTGTGCAGCTCTCTGAGAAGTTGGAGAGCGAGCACGTTCAGGTCTGCCTGTGTCATTGTCTCTAGCGGCTCGCTTTCCCCTTCAGCCACTCCTCCTTCCCCGGTTAGAGCGGCTCAGGAGGAGTGGACCGGCGCATTGGTCCGCCTCTGGCTCACTCGGCCCCTCCCCTTTGCATTCTAGCAGTGGGCAGGGTAAACATGCACTGGCGGGGGCTTGCAGAAGTAGTCCAATGACGAGACAGATGGGAGGAGATATTCCATTGATGTGGGTTTGTCAGGCTGCTTGGATGGCTACAGCAGGATTTATGTCTCTCACATCTCCAGACAAGATTTTCTCCTTTCTCATGTTTGTCCTCTCTCTCTTTTTCTTTTTGTCTTTCTCTCTCTCCCAGTCATCTGATCTGAGATTGTCTCATCTGTCGCCCTCAGTTTACTCTCCCCTTTATTTCCCAGGTCCTGTAAACAAGCCTCAGTTTGTCAACTTAATCACTCTTTATAAACACACAATTGCAGAGAGTAGAGAAAGGGCAAGTGGGAAATGAAGACCTGTTTCATAAACTAACTTCAATAGAATGCTTCTTCTTCTTTCTCTTTCACTCTTCAAAGGCAACGAGTCAAAGTGAATCCTCTCAACACGGATTTTCCGCACACAGCCAAGCCTCAATCCAATAATTATGTTTAACCAACACCGAGTAACTCACGACTACTGAGGTCTCCCATCTCCACATGTCAGCACAAACTCAGTATCTCTCCCAACAGGTCAAGAAGACACAATGACAAACTTAGTCTCTCAGCATTGCAGCTGAGCTAAGTCAGTTTTTATTAGCTACCACTAAGTGATGTTTTAGTGAATAGCAGGATCAGTCAATTGCTCACTCATTTTTCAGCCAGCCACTCTACAAGGAAGACGAAAGGAATGTTACGGGTCACTAAAGGGTCACTGTGGCCCGACATTGCCCTTGATCCAGAAGGCCAAAGACCACCATAACGCCTCTTAACTGTTACCACATGGTGCTTTAACGCCCGTTTGCCTCACTTGACTTACACCGAGACTCTCTGGCTGCCAGCTGTGCTTATCGAGAATTAATTGCAAGTGAGAAAGAATCCCTGTTTCTCATGATGGACTGATATCTCATATATACCACGTCAAAGAGGGATATATGGGAAGCATTGGATAAATAAACAGTACTATGGGGGCTCTAGTGAACCCACCATCGGCATTCGGATGTGCTGCATCCAGGGATTTTTCATCATGACGTCTGAGTACTCCCAGCAAGGGCTAATTCTTTAAGAAATCACTCTGCTGTGCTTTATTCCTTTTTTTCCCCTCTAATCTTCCAGCGAGAACACAGCGTGAGCTCCTCAAAAGTCGACATTCCTTTAGCGCCCAAGAAGCAAATAAACAATTAATCTTTATAGACTCTGAAAAGTGTCTGGCATCTCGCACAGAGACTGGTGCATGACTCACAACTGGGCCCATTAATGCGCTATAGTACATAAGAACTTAGTAAGCAAGGTTGAACCGCAGCGTGACAGGCCTGCCAAATGCTATGCCTTTTGTACATTTTGCTTATTACTTTTAAATTGGTTTTGGGGGAAAAATGTGCTTTATGCCTTCTGTCTTTTTCCTATGTTGGATCAAACCCAGTTTGCTTTGAATTTTAAAGGTTTTTTGGAAGGGTAAACCTTGCTTTTAGCTTTCTGGAATGCCTGGAATTTCAGGGTCTTTGCCTCGTCTCTTTTGGCAAACCCAGTAAAGGAACAAGCAGAGCTGGTTCCACAAGACGTTAAGGGCAAGTTCTGCTTTCCCTGATTTAGGACCAGATTTCTCCACCCTCTAATTTTGCCTTTAACCAGGACAGAAAAACAGTAAGACTGCTCTCAGAGTAGCACAAAATGCCGTCTTGTCAGTACTAAGGTTCAGATCTTATCTGCGGGAGATGGTCCGCTATTCTGCTGCTGACTTTTATTCTGTGCGACTTTTAATGTCATTTAATTGGGTGTCCTGGTCTTTCTCCAATCTCAGCATCTTTACAACCCATGTCCTGTTTTCCTTCATTCCAAGATGTTATCTGACTTTTTTCAACTTTCAAAAACAGAAACTGGTTGTATTTCCTCTATAGCTAACTGTTGTGTTGTTTACAAGGATATCAATTGTACATAGTCATTTTAAACGGCAGTTAGACTCAGAAAAGACATTCTGTCTCTGTCACTCTGTTACGTCTCTCCTGTAAAATCCTGAGCGCACTGCTTGTCTTCATGCCCTTTGACCACTAAAGTGAGTTCAGATGGCTTGTTAAAGAGCTGCTTTAAGTAATATAAGCTGCTGCAAGATATACTGCACCTTTGTGAACTGGGACCTGCACGAAGAGCCAGAACTGTGCCTTCTTGTAATTTTCCATGCCATCATGTTAATTATTCATATGTAGGTCATGCTTTGTCCTTCAGAATGGCAAGATCACAGTTACGCAAACCCCAAATGACAGCAGAGCAGGCGAACATTTGTTAATTAAGTATATTGTTTGAGCTCCCAGCCTGTGGGTCTTGTGTGGGGTCACGCAGACGAACTGAGTAAGCAGCTCTGGGGCATGTTCTACTTGTTGACTCCCTAAAATTGCTTTGTCTGCGACTGTGGACCATGTTCCATTTTTAACTCATCCGGATAATGTTACAGAGCCCAGGTCAGAGCTGAGATAATGATGTCACAGCCAACATAAATATAATAACAAGCATGTAAATATTAGGTTTCAGTTGAGAAAACAGTTCATTTAAAACTAGGCTGCTACTAGCAATTATTTCCATGATTGATTAATCTGCATAATCATTATAATTATGATCAGTCAGTGATTCAGAGAAAGAAGTGCAACAGTGTGTCAATAATATAATCAATATAATCAAAATATCTAATGTTGTATGCATTTTTAATTTTGGAAATGATGCATACAAGCATCATTTTTCCTTCTGCACAGTGTTCTTTTAAGACCCTCTGGTGACACCTCTTACTAATAAAAAATAAGTCATGGTCACAGGTTAGCAAGGCATGGGAATGAGATGGCTGAGTTGTGGTTATGACTTGGTTAGGCGTGGGGATGAGACAGTTGAGTTGTGATCATGACTTAGTAAAGTGTGGGGATTACATATACGTACATTTACGGCATTTGGCAGTCATTCTTATCCAGAGCAACTTATGGTTTAATCATTTTACACAGGTAGGCGAAGGTCATATTAGGAGTCTTGCCTAAGTACTCTTATTGGTATAGTGTAGGGTGCTTGCCCAGGTAGGGGATTAAACTCCAGTCTACAGCATAGAAGAAGCCACTACACCATGCCAATGAGAGTTGAGTCACGGTCCTGACTTTGTAAGGTGCGGGAACAAGATTGTTGACTTGTGGTCATCGTTTAGTAAGCTACAGGAATGAGATAGTTGAGTCGTGGTCACCATTTAGTAAGCTATGGGAATGAGAAAGAGATCAACAGATTGCATTCCTCTTGAAAACCTTTTTTTTTCTTTGTCGTACAAAACGTACAAAAAAAAAAGAAATGTACAAATTATTTTTCCTCTAATAATAAAACAAAGCCAAATTATTTTTTTTTTGTTAGTAATTAAACCTGATATTACTGAGCACGCAGGAAGAGCCTGGTCATCAGTGAGTTCTGAAGCTCAACACAGCATTGGGCCAGAACTGTCAGAACAATAAAATTATGTTTTACCTGCCCACACAAAGCTTGTTTGAAAAATCTCCACTCTGGAGAATGTTTTCCAAAAGCTCAATTTTCATGGTTTGCATGGAAGGGAGGTCTACTACTACTTAATAATGTGTTAAAGATCAGTGTATGTATGGATCACAGCTTACTGTTAATGAGCCAGAGTCACAACTTTTTAGATAAAAATTCTTGTGAGGTAAAGTTTTATTTAGAATCATTTGCGTCCAGACACTTCTTTGTCTTTTCAGGTAAAACAGTTTTAACATGTCTGTTTTCACAGTGCGCTTGTACTAAATAAATGCAATTTAATGCACTTTAAACTTTACCCATATTTGTTTTGGCATAAAAATATATAGCCTTAAATGTTACCTATTGTGACACGAGAGACATGTCTAAAAAACAACCAAATTCAAACACATTTTGACTGTCGGCTGATGTCAGAGGAAAACGTCTTCTCAGAATCTTGCCAACTAATTTATAACAACAACATTAGCAGTTGAACCAATTTGTTAATGCAGGCATTCTTAAAACTAAACCAATATCATTAATATCCACAAGGTCACTTTCTGCCAGTACTGAATTACTCATCACATGCTGCTGTACATGTTCACTTCGTCATAGAAGAGTGCGCTGAAATGATTCAACCACTTCTCCACTAGGGCTGCACGATATTGTTATAAAATGCGATGATCGACAAAGCTGTTGGATATCACAATGGTGTGACGCAAATACAGACAGCTATCATCTCCTTTATGCAAAATACAGAAGTACAAAAGCACCATTTACTGTTCTGCATAATAAAATGAAATGAACTACTAACATTTTTTGTGCACTGTTAGGCTGAAAACCAGTCAGCATTTCTTCAACAACTTTTTCTGTAAACGCTGCACTGCATTCTGTACCTTTTTTTAACCCACTGGGTTTTTTTAAAAAGAAAAAATATTTTTGTTGAGAATACAGCAACGATATAATGGCTACATTTCGTTGCAGTCTGAACAAAACCTCTTATCTCCAAAATTATAACTTTAAAGGAGAAGGAAAAAAACCTGCTTTACTTTTAATGTAAATCAATGCAACCAGACTTTTTTCCAAGTCATTTTGTGCCGTTTCTTTTGCTCTATTCATCATGAAATTTACTTACAATGTAAACAGCAACAGACATCATGTTAAAACACAATACTTGGTGTGAGAACAATCCTAATGTGTGATATGTTTTTACAGACTTGTACTTCAGGATGTAGTACTTTTTAAGCTGTGCATGTGTCTTTGGTATTTGGCTGTTTAGCTGAATGGTTAAGTATTTTGTCTCTTATTTGGGAAAGTAGGGTTCAGTCCCAATGCAGAGAAGCACTCTTTGGGCTCATGCCAGCAATGGTGTCTCTCCAGGGCTGTGTTTATTAGGTAATTTGATCTGTTCTGTCATTGCGTTCTTAATGGTGTTTCTATCACAGAACCTCATCGCAGTAACAATAAAAGTACAATTTATTGCGCAGTCCTACCCTCCACCCACTCCATCATTCATATTGTGTAGTTTTCACATTGGTCTTTCATTGGACACAAGTTGCCTTGTCCCACTCTTTCCCCTGCATCGCATCATCATGGTGCAGTCACTGATTTTCCTCTATATACATTCTAAAATGTCAAAGTAAAGCTTAGACAGTACAGCAATTATTTGCAACAGAATTACTGGAATACTACAGCTGAAATAGAAAGATGGCACCTGTCAGATTGTCTCTATGTTCCAATTAAAATGCAGAGCATTTCTTACTCTTTAAACAGAGCAGTGGCAGTCAAAGAGGAGTTTTACTCCCTCCCAGTAATAAAGCATGCAGTTCAGTTAATCCTCTCCAACCGAGGGGGGATCATCACAGGCGTATTAGTGCACTGCCTTTCACTTCTGTGTTAAGTACAATTCACACGTAATGCAGTGTGACTGGCACAGAGGTGATTAGACCTCTAATGGCATTTAACAAAGTCTGAGTGGATCCTCGGTGTCCAGCAGAAGTGAGAGTCATTTTTGGCCTGAGAGAAAGGGTTTTGATCCCACTGTGGTCTCTGATTACAACCACACAGCTGCATTGAAATGTTGGATGGTTCTCAATTGACATTGATTTTGCGCTAGAAACTACGCATATGAGTATGTTGGAGCTTGTGAGGAGCCACATGTATTCCAGTCCATTCTGCATAAATTTATTCTAGCTCCTCTGTTCTGTGGTCATGCCTACTGATTAGGATAGCAAAGGTCATCTTGTTTCTCACTCTGATTATTTCTACCATAGTTCAGAGGCACTGAAGGTGCATGTGTCTTAATCAAATCCTTTAAATGTTGCATGAATTCTTTTTGATGGGAAATCATGCAGGTATGTAGGTCAACCATGATGGATCACTTTCATAAACAGTTTCAGATTCTCTTTCGTTAAATGAGCAGTTGAACTGCACTGCACAGTATGCAGAACATACTGTACAGGATTGCCCTTACACCGTGATTAAACTTGAATCAAAGGTCCAGAACCCATCAAGCTGACTGTTGAACACCATCAGGCTTTTGGTGAGTGTCAGTGGCCAACCATCGTCCATAAACAGTGCAGTGTGTTGGTGTGCTAGAACATTGGCTCTAGTTGGTCCTCATCAGCACTTTTTTGGCCAGTTGAGCATGCTAAATCCCATCGGCTGTGACAGAGGGTACACAAAGGAGAGAAATGAAAACCAGAAAGGAAGCAATGCAAGAAAACAACATATCAGGAGGGCATACACAGAGTATAGCATAATTTTTGTCATTTTTCAATTTAGCCATGTCCAATTCCACTTGCTTACTAAATCTCCCCCACTCGCACAATACTACCAGTGCCAGAAGGGTGAAAACTAGAATATCATTCCTCCGAGTCATGTTAACTGCACCTTTTTAATCTGCCACCAACACAACGTCATTAGACAGCGTAATGCGCTTGGAGTAGAACACTAACTGCCAATTCTGTTGTGTCAGCAGCTAACAGATGCCCACCCTGGCTAGTATTGTGTTGAGTGATCTAAGAGAGAGCGAGGTCAGTTGTGTGGTCTTGAACTCCCAGCTATGGATGGCTGTAGCTTCGCCAGGGATCAAACTTGCAGTTCTAGCAGGGCTAATGCTTAGACAGTTGCACCACTCAGGAGCCTTTAGCCTCAAAACCCTTATATTTCTATGTCAATGTAAGTAGCAAAGTTTATGTACTAGGAATGGGCATTTTAATAGTTTTTGGTATTCCAACATCCAAATATTTGAGCAAATGTGTGATAATTGTATTCCCAATGAGGAATATATTGTGAATATACACGGACACACAAAAGCTCTGAAGAGGCTCTGACAACGCCCAATCATAGTGTTGAGTTGATGTTCTCTTTTCTCAGATTTTTAAACTTGTCTAGTAATTATGAGCGTGCGACTTGTATTTTAATGCTCAATGTACAGGCGTTCACATTTAATTTGACTTTTAACCCCCCCAGCGCTGCAATGGTTTACTTTAACTTTCACACCCTAGGAGTAGTTTATACACAAACATTTGGAGCTTATAGTCCATTCAAGAAATGGTTTTTATTTTGTATTTTGTATTTTATTTTATAGTTTTAGACTATTGCTAACTCTTGCTATCTGCATTTAAATACATGTGTGTCAGCCTCAGTGGTAGTCTCTGCAGTATTTGAATGCAAATTTTCACAGGTAATGAAAGACGACAGTGAACTGATGGAAGGTAATCATTAGTTGGACGTTGTTGGCGCTGGTTCTTAAGCGTTGGCTTGGTGCATCATGAGAAAAGCAGTTATTTTTGGACATCAGAACTACAGGGACCACATCACTTAACCAATACTTATTGATAATTTCTATGAATATTGAAAAACTCCAGTTCTGGTTTTACACACACAGCTGGGAATGTCACAATGGTTTCCTGTCACATTGGGAAATGGCATAAGAAGCAGTACTTTTCATTCTTAATTATACTTTAACCTTTAGTTGTCAAAAGTCTTTTTACGTCAAGTAGATTTTTACAAACTTAACGCGCTGATACCTTCACATCAAGTCCAGTATTCCACTTCAGCTCAGCACTCTGAGTATAAAAATCCTGGTATGGTATGAAAGATAGCTTTAGTATGAATGTTCCCCCCTTTTTTTTAACTCAACCCTGTGGCACAAATACTAACTCTCCTAGATATTTTAAATATAATTGTAATAGTTTAAATAATGAAAAATTAAAATGACAGCAAATTGATGAATGGCTTTGACCATAATAATAACTTTTTACTGATTTCAGTGTCTCATCAATGAAGAGAGCAACATAATTAATAGCACTACAATGGCATTATACACCTAATTACAAATCCCTGTCTTGCCGAGCTGGCCTATAGTTATAGCCTGTAGCACAGTGGTTTTCAAATCCAGTCTTTGCAACCTCCTGCCCAACACAGTTTCAGGTCTTCTCTGTCCCCAACACACCTGATCCAACACATAAAGAAAGTGATAATTATCTGAAGAGCTGGACCAGGTGTGTTGGGGCAGGGAATAGTGCAGAACTGTGCAGTGCAGTGGGTCCCTAGGACTGGAGTTGAAAAAGCTCTGCACATCTGTTGAGGCATAGTTCGTCATCCTCTCTTTCATTACTAGTCACTTTCTGGCCACAGAGCTGCTCTTGGCTGCATGTTTTTGGGTGGCGACTCATTCTCAGCTAGCATTGTCATTGACGTGTGTATACAATAATGCTGGGTGTATCTCCTAAAGTTGCCAGGGAGGTTAAGTGCAAGTTAGATTTCTGATAAAGTGAATGGAAGGCGTATTATAATATAGCATTTAAGTTCTGGACTGTGTCCGAATTTATCACATTTATGACATTATCTATTCCGATATACAATAGTTGAGAAATATTCCATTTTCAAGAGTGGAGGAATCCTCTTCAGAAACTGTATCGATGTCTTTACAAACACACAATAGGCCTATTTTTGGATGGGCTGAATCTAACAAGAGACGTCTCATCTGATAGACTTTCAAACAGTTGCTTTTGAACAGCATTTCATTGGAAAGAAAATCGCTGAGTCATGTAATGATTCATTTTTTTGCATTGGGTCCAACAATCTGAACTTCTAATGCCATTTACACAAGGTTACACACCTTTACCAAAGAAATATTGAAACTACATTAATTCCGGAAGCTTTCAGTGCAGGACAAAGGCAGTTTTCTGTCTAATCCAGGTCAATCTGATTAGTAGTAGTGCATAACACATAAATAAAAAAAAATGTTCAGGATGAAGCAAAACCTTTGCTAAACCTGGAGCAAAGGGAGTAAACAGCACAAAGTCACAATCCTTCCAACCTAAGCAGAGTGGGAAATGCTGCTGATTATTTGGAACGAAAGTGGTTTAATCAGTAACAGAGCAACGGATTACAAAGAACAAAGCAAGTAGATAAACAGCAAGAGGATGAATCTCAGGCTTGCCTGCCCTACTGGGAGTTCTGTGATCTTATTTTCCACGCAACAGATCTGAAAATCAAATACCACACACCCTACTGTTATAATTAGACCAGGGTGCATGTAACCACACAGGCATTAGTTTGTGGGTGGATATTGGCATAAAATCAACCTGTATAAGATCAGCACTGTATGATACCAGTTGACAGAATGAGAAGTGCACAAAGAACTTTTTATTGGGAAAGAGTTATTTTCTGAATCGTGAGTATTCCACCCACGGTGTTGCCCAAGGCACCTTGGCTCCATTAGGAAGTTTATGGGTTTTGCTAGTTTGTGGACACTTCAGCTGAACTAAATAACTCTCAAAGACTTGATTATATACAAGAGAAATCAAATCTAGCTTCATCTCATTCTGATTTGTATGAGCTGCAAAAACTGTAACTCAGTAAGATTTGCTTTTGTTTCTGAGGTGGCAAATTTGAGACTTTCTCTGAGGTAAAATTCCATTGATTCATCGGAATAAAACAGATCTTGTCAAGGAATAATCCCAACAGTTTTGCATATTGTAAATAATAATGTGCTCTGTCAGCTCATTATGAATTAATCACTTTTTTAAGAAGAGAATTCAGTCAGCATGGCATACGTTGCAATCCATAAGCAACTGGACTGTCATACAGTTTTTGTTTTGGTTGTTTTATTTTGAAAACCACAAGCTTCTGTCACTGAGTGTGTTTACATGCACCCAGTAATCCCATAATCGAATTTCTGCAGTTATCTGATTATTTAAATGGTCATGTAAACAGCATACTCTGAATTCTTAAATTGGAGGAAGGTCTAGAAATCTGATTAAGAAATCAGATTAAGAGACTTGGATTTTAGCTCAGTAATCAGATTTCTCAGTGCATACTCTTACTCGGATTTCACCGTCTGCGCGTGTGTGGAACAGGCTCCTGTACTGGAAATAAGCAAGCAGCGTTGCTGCGAGACGGCAGCAAACACTTTTGGAGCGACACTGAAACCAACTACATTCTTGACAAAATGAAGAATTTAAATCTTCTAGATGATGTATGTTCATATGTTTAGGTAAAGTGGTGTGATGATTTTTTTTTTGGGGGGTTTTACATTAAATTTACGTCTTATTCTATGGGTTTATTGGTTGGTTGCAAAGCAGAAATCCAATTACTGCCTGACTCATGTAGACCCGGAGTTTCCCCATTATCTGATTACTCAAGTGCATATAAACACATTGATCAGATTACTCAGAAAATCTGATTTTCTGAAGTCATGGGATTATTAAGTGCCTGTAAACGCACTCACTGTTCAGTCATGTACATATTGTGATTACATACTGTAAATATTTGAAATACAATAATCTATTCGTTTTTGAATTCACAACCATTATTTTTAAAAATGGTTAAACTTACTAGTTTTTGAACAACATACTAGTACTATGTATATTTTACGCTCTAGATTATACACAGTACCTCTTTCACTAACCATAGCCCTTGATCACCCTCCATGAATTCTTTAGCACTAAGATAATATAAGACAATACAGCTGTCCAGTAATTAATTACAGTTTTAGTAATGAAATGACCTTTTAAGTCCTCAGCTGGGCAGTGGAATCTGTAATCTAATTATGAAAGTCATTTCTTGCCAACAGTCAAAGGTCAAGTTTGTTAGCTTCATTGGAATGCCATCTGATAATGATGGATAGCAATTTTATGACCATCTGAAACAAAACTTCTTCCCATTATGTAGAGGTCATGAGTTCCATTCACTAAAGCATCTACTCGCCTCATAACAATGAGGCATTTCTCAGAGTACCACAGCTACCATACATTTGACTGTTAAAATGGCTCCCTGAGGAGCTGCGGTAAGTGAGATGCTATAGTTTTAGAGCAGACCAGCGCTCGCTTGCACGATAACCCCTGCTATGCCCTTGAGCTTCACTCTTCAGAAAGTCTAGGTTTGCTGGAGTGGAGAGAGTATAATGAATGCTGTAATCTTAAGTAAGACTTGCACACTCTCTCCCCACAGCTATGTCAGCTCTCCCAATGCGGAAAACCAGTAATGGAGTCTTTAGTTCTCTGGCCTCTCTCAGATGTTTTTGATTCATTACACCTTCCCACTGCCATGCTCCCTGGCCAAAAACATAATGTTCCACTAATATCATGGCAATACATTATCCCCAGCCACTGGCTAGGACAGTAGTGCAGAATGAAATATGGGGATGGTTAAGACTCTGTAACATTCATTATACTTGAGATACATTGGAGAGAAGCAGGCCATGGACAGATACTATACGGAAAATAACAAATGATGTGGTAATTATGACCTTTATGCAGTGCATGCCCATAAGTTAAGCCATGTCGACGTTGTGTGTGGCGCCAGTGTCAGCAAAGGCTCTGTGTTTCTCGGTCTCAGGGATACATCCTTGCTTCTGGATATCTGCCACCCTGCAGAGTTTACTTTCATCCCTAATTTAACCCCTTAAACCAGAGACGTGTCAGAAATCACCCTTTCTTTTATTTACTTTCCAGTTAAAACAGCCATTAGGTGCATGTTATTCTATTTTTCAGCATCAGGTAAAAAGCAGAAAACATATATTTAATAGAAAATTACACAGAAACCTCAACAGGAAAATTTAACATTTTTCAATATTTAGTGTCCACTCTTTGCTTTTATTAGATATTCCAATCTTTTTAGTACACTTGCTTTCTTTTTGTCAAAGAAATCTGCAGAGATATTTTTCCACACCTACAAAGTTCAGTTGTAGAAGTTGGTTGCATTTTCTGCTTCTCACGATCCAAGTAATCCCAAACACATTCAGTGATCTTGAGATCTGGGCCCTGGGCTGACTAGTTAATTGTTCTGAGATCAACGGCAGATTCTGTGTTTAATTTGTAAATTTTCTTCTATTTTCTTTTTTTCAGTAAGGGCTTCTTGACAGCTACACATCCTTTCAGATTCATAGTGTTGAGTTTTCTTCTCACAGTGGAAGGATGGACAGAAACACCTGTGGATTTTTATAGCAGATGTAAAGCAAGAGTGATGCTTGATTTCGTCTCAAAGATGAAAGTTTAAGTTCTGTTTGTCTAATGGGGACAGTTTTGGTGGTCTACCAGGTCTTGCACGGTTGTTTACTGTACCTTTTGGAAAAAAAAAACTCCAGTTAACATTCACTTCCGAAGAAAGATTTGTCTGGAAATTGAATAAATAAAGGGTAGTTCCTGCTTTTTGTACAGTATTATATGTGGGCTCAAAAGAATTAAAGCTCAAAAGAAGTACAGTTCTTTACTAAAACATACATATTGATTTCATGTTAACCATCAAATTAAATAGTTACTGTACAATGAATCTTAAGAACAACTTGATGTCAAAATGTACCTTTTTATCTTGTTAGATCATGTCACTGATCCTATAAAACATGATTCATCTTATGATTTAAAATACATTCTTGTTTTGCATAATCTTTGAATAATGCATAATAACTTGCGCTTTCCTGTAAAATATCTTCTGCGTTTGGCACAAGTGAGCAAGGAAAAATTATGTTAATCAGTAATATTTTACCTCCCTCTCCTACTGCACCCACCTTTCACTGAGCAAAATGCTCAGCTAGCTCAGAGACCCTTCCTTATACCATGTTTCAGTCAGAAATGCTTCATGGTATGAAAAGAAAATGCATTATGATTTCAGATTCACCTTAACTTTAAGACTAAAAATTGGAGATTAAGCCTGGCGTTCAAGGAGTTCCAGCTGTTCAAGCTCTTCAGAAGCTTCTGAATGTTGGAGCCAGTTGTGTGAGATTAAGTAGGGATCTCTGGGAGCAGGGTTGGGTGCCCCTTCTACAGAATCCTCCCTTGACACACAGTATCCACCTTTGAACATTCTGGCAAAAGCGTGATGACCTACAGGCAGCAGCCTTAAAAAACCTCCTTTAGCAGTCTTAAGACTTACAAGTCAATCACTTGATGGAAGGCCCACGCAGGGATGAATTACCACATCATTAGAGCCATTCTTTGTGGGGTTTAGTGGTTGGTTTCAGAGGAAGAGGTTTTTGATGGTCTAATCAGAAGCCATTGATAGCACATGGCCTTTCAGAGCTGGGTACCTTTGGACTTGATAATCACCCTCAAATGCGAGTTGCCCTGGTCTTCTCAGATGAAATAGGAAGAAAAGATTAAAGGCTAGTGTCCTATGGGGACGAGGCTGTGTTTGATGGTGCCAAAGCAATTATCCTAATCCAGAGCATCTAATAAGCAGCGTATGAAATAGGTGTTAGATGTGTTTAGAATCAGCGATTGTCGTATCGCTCTGGTAGGCCTAAAAGAGCATTTTCTTCTTCCTTTAAAATACCTAGTGGCTGCCCACTACACTTGGTTATCAAACCATAAAAGCATCATCCCTCAAACGACCTCTTTACTTGTCTATTTCTTGTTTCAAACTGCTTGAGGATCTCATCGTCGGTTTCACGTTCTTGATATTCTGGATGGACGCATTCTTAGCGGTCAGTACCACAGACCGCAGTGTGGTTTGTGAATGAGCGCAGACTCCTTGTGCATCAGATATCTGAAATCTTTTGTGGCAATCACACGACGGCTGCCTGGCCAAACCGAGCAGATCTTAGCTGAACCAGTGCTTCCAGCTTTATTTTCTAGATTTCTGGGTACAGGAGTCATGCGACACTAACCGCTAGCCCAAAGTCAAGAGCGCCCTCACCGTGACTTTGAAACAAAGGAACAGTCTTCCCTGCGGAGAGCAGAAATCCAAAGCTGATTACACATCTGTGGCTTTAGGTCACACACTGAGTCCACATTATCCATTCCCAGCAGCCTTTCATCAGGCTCTTCGCTGCTGGGTTGGCAGAAAGTAGCTTTTTGGCTCTGGTCTGGACAAGGTTCGCCGATTCTGTTATGTTAGGATTTTTGTGAGGGCGTCTGAAGCTCGGTTGCTGCACCAAGAACATCATTTGCAAATAAGAGATGAGTCTACAAACCAGAAGTGACACCGTATGCATTGTGCGTTCTTGTTCCGAGCTCAGCCGTGCATGGTAATGAAGTAACCCTACAAGGATTGCTTGGCCCTGCATCATTGAGCCTGATCATTGAACATTCCCGCGATGCTTAGTCAATAGCATGAATCGAAAGGCCTTAGGTGGGTGACGGAACCGAGATTAGTTTGTTGCTCCTGGAGTATAATGGCATTCCGATGGGGTATAAAAGGAGCATGAGGCTGCATTCAAATGGCGTTCTAACCGCTATTAAGAAGCAAACAAAAAAAAACTGGGATCGATTACCAGTTGCGTTAATGGTTAAATCAGACACTTGGGGAGTATAGTACATGAGGATAGAGTGAACTAGAAGAGGGTTTTTGGCTGCTTGTTAAAGTGGGAGGTTTAAGGTTTTCATGAATTAATAATGAAATGGACATAGCATGAATATACATTTAAGAGGGGAGAGAAACCTTAGGAAATTTAAAGAAGCCATCTGGAGGGTCTTGACTGTAAATTAGAAAGGGAGGATGACTTCACTAGTTCCAAGAGCAATCTCAAGTTCCCCTCATTATTATCCCGGGTGATGTTTGTTGCCCTTGTGTGTCATTTATCACAGTCTTTCACAGGCCAGTACAAAGTGGATCCACCTAGCTTCCCATTTCTGATGAAACCTCATAAACCAAGCCAAATTGTCCTTTTTGTAACACTTTGTTATGACAGTAGTCTGCAAGACATCTGTAAGCTCTTACTTCATTAACTACTCACAAATTAATGAAATATTTAGTTATTTATCATTAAACTGTTTATTAACATGTTAATTTTACTTTATAATATATAAAGGGTGTTAATGCAATATATCTTTTGTAATGATTTAAAAAATAATGCAAAAATGGTAGATCTCCAAATGATTTGGTAAACAACAAATAACTAACGTTCTTGGTCATGTTTTGCAAATGATGTATAATAGTAATCGTTTACAAATTTTTTATGCTAGAACAGGAGATATTAGTCCATAAACATCCTTAATACACACTCCTATACACTAGAATAGGAAATATTAGTCCATAAACAACCTCAATAAACAGTTATACACTAGAATAGGAGATATTAGTCCATAAACAACCTCAATAAATACTCTTATGTAATAAAATAGGAGACATTAGTCTATAAACAACCTTGATAAACACTGTTATACACTACAGTAGGAGATGGTGGTCCGTAAACATCCTCAATAAACACAGTTATACACTAGAATAGGAGATATTAGTCCATGAACAACCTCAGTAAACACTGTTATATACTAGAATTGGAGATATTGGTCCGTAAACAACCTCGATAAACGGTTATCCACTAGAATAGAATCCTATACATTAAAACAGAAGATACTGATCCATAAACAATCTTAGTAAACACTCTGACCAGTCCATCATTAAAGATGTAGGCTGAGTTGATTGGTTTTATTTAAACTTGAGGCAAAAACAAACACTGCAAACAAAACATGAAGCAAATGGTGCCAAACAAAAGCAAAAATGAGAGCTACTTATACCAAAGACGAGAACAGAAACACCTGGAAAGGAGGAGTAACAAGCTATACACAGATGGTAACACTAATGATAAGGTGGGGCTACATGGATGATACAAGAGAGGGCGGACTTTAGATTTGAGGGCTGCAGAAATAACTTAAGCCATTTGTAAACTATGCTTATGTTATGGTTTATATTAATAGTGTGCAATATACCAGTTGAAATTCTTAATGTTTTGTCATTACCTTTATACCGCTGTGCCACAAGTAAATGCAGATAACATGATATCCAGAGCAAAGCATGGTAGTTCCCTCACCTCCCATGTAGTGCGTTACAGTCAGGTAACTTGCTGAAGGAGCAGGCATCAAAATGTAATGAGCGGGAAAAAGGAGTGGAAAGAAAAAGCGGACTTTTGGGGTTAGCTGTCAGCCATTAGCCAAGCATGGAGAACAGCTTGGCCAGCTGCTTCAGGTGATGACACGATCTCAGCCAGGTCCTCACTACAAACTGAGAGACTCCTCAGCTTCTCAGTTAATACTGTTAGTTCGAATAACTTGTTAAATTTATCAAATTCCAGCAGTGACTGACAGCTGTAGATGAATGTTTGAGTGTGAGATGTATGTCCAGGATAAATGAATTGAGAAATTAGGACATTAAAACGTAGTACTGTACTGTAATGTAGTAAAAATGTAGTAGAGTACTGTAAAAATGGAATGGTCAGTAACTTTTTTGAAAAAACCTTACAAACTACGTTTGAACACTGCTTTCGGTTTATAGAAATGTAAATTCGCAAATCATCTTTGAAAGATATTTGTATTTATTTTAATGGTTGCTACTGTTATTATTATGGTAAAATACTGTAATAAAATAAAAATGCTAGAATAACTACACTGGCAGGAAAAGAAGGTACAAACAATATAAATGTACCCTTAAAGCTACAACAATGAAGTTAAGGTCCAGCTGTTTACCTTAAATAGGTTTCTCCCAGGGGAAGGAGCCATTTTTGTACCTTTTCGTAACCTAATGTTTTAATACAAAACAATAAAATAAAATGCCTGAAGATAAGATTCAACTTGAAAGTATAATTGCAATGAAATACTTGTGTTCCCTCACTAAAGGTACTGAAGATGGATCTTGGAGAGAACCACCCGAGTGACAGACCTTTAGTACCTTTTTTTCTAGGAGTGTGATTGAGCTGGTGATACTGTTGAATTACAGTTAAAGGCAATTTTTTTTAAGAGAATAAATGACTGTAATTTTACAGATTTTCACTGTTATTCAGATTCTGCTGCCAGACTGTTTACATTTTTTTAAAGCAGTGTATTTAAGCATCTAAAAAGTATTTGAAAAATAAAACCGTGATATATAAATATATATATATATATATATATATTTATATATATATTAAAATACACAGAAACTGTCAGAAAAATGAATTATATTGTGATAGAAATTTCAGGCCATACTGCCCACTAGTAGTTTAGGTTTTAAAGTAATGTTAATATATTCATTAATGACAAATGATTCTTGATACCTCATTAGTTCATTGTTCTGCACTTGTCTGTCTCTCTCTCTCTCTCTCTCTCTCTCTCTCTCTCTCTCTCTGTCTCTCTCTCTCTTTCTCTCTCTCTCTCTCTCTCTCTCTGTCTCTCTCTCTCTTCTCTCTCTCTCTCTCTCTCTCTCTCTCTCTCTCTCTCACTGTATCATTTTTGTTTCTCATATGAATCTCTATGGGTCCACTTGATCCCTAGCAGACAGCAGAGGGACAAGCTTAACTGACCATCTGTTTCGAGGACATCTGCCTAATGGGCCTCAGTCTGACTGCAGTAGGAAAACATGTCAATGAATTGGACGCACCGATGTAGCATCCAGTTAGTGCATGATTTATCAGGAGACAAATATTGGCAGGGCACAATCATAGCTTTTGTCTGCTTTTGTTGGATCCTACATAAAGACAGAGCTTCACCTAGGGAGTCACTGTGAATACTAAGCAAAGCAGACGAGATATATAGAGCAGCTGAGACTGATGCTGATGTTAGTTTTAATTAGAAGCAGATTGTTTAGTGTATTTGTTAGCACTGATGTATATGGCTAGACCAAAGAAAATAGTGAAATATGAGTAAAAGAGCTCACTTCTCTCCTGCCAAGGTAAATTAAATCAGTATATTTCATACTCTCTATGTAACTGTTAATATCGTTCACAAATTCCAGTAGAAGCAACATCAGATATGAATGATATGAAAATAAATAGAAGAAATATTTTGATAATTTCACCAAAGACTTGGCCACAATCCTGTTAGCATCGTCCAGTCCAGCAGGAGAAACATTCCTGAAATCCTTAGATAACAAAAGCTGTTCTCCATTGCACAAAACTGAAAGTAGTCTCATAAATAGCGCAGCATGCTCACTATCAAATGATGGGCACTGGGGTCAATTCCTTTTAATGTGTGAAGTCTATCAAAGCCTGCAGTGGTAGCTGAAATGATGTGTGTGAAAAGATAGCACTTCATCTAGAACCAAAAGAAGGAAAAAAAAATCAACAAAGAAGCTGACAGGAGTGAATGAATAGATGCCACACTGTCATGTTCGCCTGACCGTACAGTTCTTGAATTGGACCCGTCACTCTCAGACCCCTTTGTGCGCTCGGTCACTGGAGAGATCCCTTCAATGGACCGAAGAAACCCCCAGTGAGGGAAAAGCCTCAGTAAACAAATTACTTTCCACTTTCATTGTACACTGTGCTCTTGACTGATGTGGGGAATGCAGCAATATTGCGCGGGAGGCTGGAGAATGGTTGCCAGGCCCGGGTAGCCATAGCAGTAGGACAAGAGAAGCTTTCATTTTGGAACGAGGAGGGCCGGTTTGCCGTGAATAGATCAGAGAGTATACTTGACGCACAGGCCAAAATCGTGCTGGGAAGAAGGCCTGGTATCCAACCAGGGCACCGGCGTTGGGCAATAGCACTGTGTAATCTCTGCAGAGATAGACAGAGCTGAAGCTACAAGAACAGTTCCCTCCAAGTCTCTGGTTGTCAGTCCTAGGACTGCATGTTTTGTGCTTTCTCCAGTCTGACACTCTCATTGCTCTTGAAAAGCTTAACATTTACCTGATGAGTATGTGTGTGTCAGCTTTATTCTCATGCTAAGTTTATCATGAAATTTACACTTATATAGTTGATCAACCAAGATATTTGGAGTCCAAATTATTATTATTATTTATTTATTTATTTATTTATTTTTTTTTAACTCGGCACTGGAGCTATGGGGCTAACAAATACTAGAACTCGGTAGTCACCCAAATAGATCACTGCATCATCATATTCATCTGTAAATAGTAGTGTTATTGAACTTGCGCCTGCACTGTTTAACAAAGTGGCAATGGAGGGTCTCTGGTTTTTAGCCTCCCTCAAAAATCTTCCTTTAGCCTCAGTGCAGTTAATAGGAGAGCAGTGGGCTTGTCTGGTAGCTCCTCCAACATGGACGGCTAGTTTGACTTGGCCAAAGCACATTGCACAAAACTTAAAAACATTAGAACTTTGCATGACCCTGCACGTCTGCCGCTGTGGACTCAGGGGTGAGTCCACTAAGCGGAGTGCTCTGCTGTAGACGACTATGCTGTGCATCCCACGTTTGAAAGTGCATCTCTGTGTCAAAGCAGCTGTGTTAAGATGATGGAACGTGTTCCGCAAAAAACTTGTGTTTTAACTGCAAGGAATCTGCCCGAGACAAGTTTTGCAAAGCGGAGGAGCAGCGGAGAGGATTTTTATGTTTAACACCACATCACACATCCCTAAACAGATTTGCACTCATTGCGCTTCATTCTGGAGAAAAAGTCCATCACTCAGCCCATGTAAACAATAGCAAGTGCCCTGAACACAACCAGCACAGAAACGCAGCATCGTATTTCTGCGTTACAGTAAACTAATCACCAAGCTACTGCGGTGAGGAGTCTATTTCCCATGGTTTTTAAGCAAACTTCAGTGATGACAGTCCCCATGGTAGTAAATACAGCAGTGAATAAATATTTGTCTTGGAGCTGAGCATTTTAATCATAAATGTGAGCAAACCTGTCCTGCTGTACAGCCCACATTCGCTCTCCAGTTTTGTTCTCTGTATTGGTTGATTAGCGTTACCTCATTAAAAGTGACACATGGCGAGCTGAGCTTTTCAGCTGAAGCGTATTATTTTTAAACTTGATCGAGTGGAAATTTAGGTGAGGCTGTTTGATTGAATTATTGGTGCATTTAGGAACACAGTAATGATTTTGGGCAGCATCAGCCATTGTTTACAGTGTGACCGGAAGCCATTTAATACTGCCATTTGCTCGTCTTCATTAACAAACATGGAAGAGTGAAAATGGTCTATAGCTAACGTGGTTTAGAGCACAGTCTGGCTTACTGTGAGCTATAAAAATGAACAAAACTGCAATGCTAGGCAGAACAGTTCTGCGGTTTAAGAACACTTTAAAGAAGCAACATTTGAACACCAAAAATGTCTTGACTGATTGGCTACATCTGGGGTAAGTGGAAAATTTTGTACCTTTTAGATTTTTCGCCAAAGCACTTCTTTATTATGACTAAAGTATTACATTTTCATTTACACATAAAAAACAAATCACCTTCACAGGTAGCTTGCACAACACAGGAACTCAAGGGCTTGGGTGATTTTGCCTAGATGAGCTTTTCTTTTTTAGGCGCCGGTGCCACAGCTGTTTGTAAACTAAGAATATCTCCCAGCCTTGCCTCCTGCTGCCGTCTCGAAAAGAAAGTTTTACCCTTGAGTGTGTCATCTTGATAAATGGCAGTGTTGCTATCTGCTCCAACAGCACGACCTGTCATCAGCCCCAGCTTAGCTCTGAGAACAAGGTCAGCCTGTCACTTCATATTGATTCTGACTTAGGCAAGCTTTGATAGCACCCAGCCCTAAGACGTCAGGGTTTTGTGACATAGAGACTGCCTTAGCACTGACATGGCCTGAAGAAGCACAGCAGGACCTTCTTAATTAGATGATGATGTAAGGAACTTCTGTTTTCACACCTTCCACAAAAGGTGGGAGAATGAATTGCTCTGTTTAATTGGAATAGGTCTCATTTCCTATCCATCAAAGTTGCATTGGGATTTTGAGGTTTTGTCACTTTTTTTTTCCATCTTATTGCATTTTAGCACTGTTAGCCTATATATATCGAACTTCTCAAAAAAAGTTTATTTGGGATCTGCCTTTTCCATACAGACGTGTATAAAGATTGGGCACCCCTGATAAAATAACGATGATTTTGTAAGTGAAAATAGGTACCATCCCCTACAGAGAACAAACTTATGCACATTGTAATGCATGTTAGAATTACTATTTATTTGCTGAATATTAGGGTGGAGGAGTGGGTGGCTTGCCTGTGCGAAAGTTATGGCACCTTTTATATTTTATGTTTTTTTCCCTCCCATTATGTAAAAATCAGCAAATACACAGACGTTGAGCATTAAAATTTGCTGAAAAATACCATGTATTAGTTTGTTCCCTGTAGAGGACGTAATATTTTCACTTAGAAAATCAGCAAAGCATGTAATTTATCAGGTGTTTTCAAACTTTTGCTTACAACTGTATATGCATGAATCAGAGATGCCACTGATCTGACACCAGGTATCAATGTTGAGCCAATATCAGCAGAAAATGGTGGACCTCATGTCAAAGGAAAAAAAGTGAATCTGATCCATTATCGGAAGAGTGGTATTGTGCTGCCTCTACCGTGAACTGATGAGACATGAACTTTGACATTCCAGATTCTACCTGCAAACATCCCAGCATTTTCCTTACCATATAATAGGCTGGGTGGCTGCTCGGCCAAACTCACATGCTGCCCAGTTTGGTTATTTTACTAACATTAAGATGTAACTGACAAGCAGGCTAAAACATTTACTTTGTAGTGTTTTATTTTTGTGTGGTGGTGCATGTTTTTTAGCCAAAGTTACATTATCAGTCTGTTTTCAAATATAATCATGCACTTAATTCAGAGCCCAAGTCCAGCTCGGTGATATAGCAGGGTGTTGCAGAGGCGAGCTGATTTGTGCCAGCTCTAGAGTTCTGATATCCAAGTTAGTCACAGTAGTCCTTAAAGGAGTGGTTTGGTGAAAAACCTAATTTACAGACATGTTTAGTCCAAATTTTGTTTCTTTAGTTTACAGCCTGACAAACACTAGAATTCAGTAGTCACCCAAATACATTTGGTTGCTTTGGAAGGTCTACTGCCTGTCCAGGGGGAAAAAAATAAATCTAGTGGAAATTCATTGTACTACTGAACATTTGTAGTCCTTTGAGAAATTCACCTTGACATACTGTACAGTATTGCATTTCTGCAGATACCATAATGAACCTGATTCTGCTCTAACAAACAGTGTTGAGGGTAACGTGGAGTAATGTAACATGTTACAGTAATGTGATTAGTTTTTCCGGTAACAAAGTATTATATAATATAATAGTAATGTAACACATTACACTTTAAATTCTTGAAATTACATTAAAGGTAGTTACTAATAATAATTTTGTAACTTTCATTAAGAGCACAGAATTGATTGCATATGCTGCATTTAAATTGTATAAATAGTTTATCCATGTCTGTCTTTGTATGGAAGTTGCATGTTACTTGGCTCGACAACTCTGCAAACCATCTGTCAAAGCATCTAATCATGCTAATATGAAAATGATAAAGATCACTGTGCTAAAGAAGAGAGATCCCCAAACTCACCCAAATAGACTAGATTCAACTTCATTCAGCTTTGTAGTTTCTTAAAGATTACTGTCGAGAATACTGAAGAATACTGTCAGGATTTGGGGCTTTTTGCTTGTACTTTCGAATCAGTATGGATTTGTTTGGGTTTTAGAGAGTAACTTGGAAGTAAAGAGTAGTGAGATTACTTTGGGAAGTAATAAGTACAGTTACAGTTTGAGAGAAGTAATTAGTCATTTATAACGGATTGATTTTTTTGAGTAACTGCCTCTACATTCCTGCTAGAAATCACACACAGTTCTCTATTCCTACTGCTATGGAATCTGCAATCATCCACCATTTTAAAAAAAAAACCTACTTACTATTTTATGTGAATATTTTATTGTTCTATAGGATGAAGTCCTTTGATTTTTTTTTTAATGAACATGTTCCCAGCCCTCCTCTACTGGTGTTCAGTGTGTGGATGTGTGCTATCGCACATTGACTCTTGAGGTTTCCTAGGCAAGGCATCCCTCCCATAATTTATTAATGACATAAGAAAACGACGATGATGCAACTATAGGTCAGTGCTGTGAAAATATGGCAGTTCTGAGCCTCCAGAAATGTTTATATGACAGTAAGGCAACCATAAACAAATGAGCGTAATGTGTCACCCTGTGTCCTTGAGCAACATTTTAGATTGAAAGCCTGTTCACGGCTCATTTGCTCTATATGGGCTGTGATCATTGTTTCGCGTGTATGTGACCAATGTATAGGGAGTGAATTTATAGGAAGTGGCGTGTTCAGCAGTCATGTCAGATCATATAAAGTCCCGCAGGCAGCAAAAACAGCATGTAGTATGTGGGATTTCTCTAACATGTTGATTTTTATGGTTCGTTTTCAAGTCTTTACATTATAATTTACATTGACAGAACATAATGTGTAATGTGGTCCAGACATTTAAGCTGCAGTAATTGTATAATTACTAATTAATACGTAAAAAGAGATGATGATGATAATAATAATAACAATAATAATAATAATAATAATGAACCAGAACGTACAAACCTCCGCATTGAAACATTGAAATTGCAACTATTTTAATGTGCAAGCATTAAAATAGTTTTGGTCACTTCTTATCAATGAGAAATGGTAACAAAATGAAACATGAAAATTGGAAAGCCAAAGTTAGTTAGATGAAGCCAAACCAAAGGACTGATTGGTTAAAGCAAGATGTTCTGATCCTTTCAGAAACTCCACAAATTTCCTCTCCAGCTGCAATGCAGATTAGCATAAGCGCATACAAAGGACAATGAACCCAACACTCGTTAAGGGCGTCCACAGTAGCACGTGGACACTGTTTCTGTTCTGCCTCTACCCCCCGCATTGTGAAGCAAGATTCTCAACGCCTCAGTTATTAGCGGTGCATCCTCAGAGCGCAGCACCCATGGCGCCTCCCAAGACAAATAAAAGTTCATACTCACATGCTACACCTTTGGCCGGGGTATGGAAGAAGAACAAGGAGCCACCAGGAGAACACAAAAGACGCCACTGCACGGGAAAGATGTGGCCATGCGTCTGACAGCCGACTCAAAACACCGAACAGCCGATGCGATGCCTTGCTGTGTGGGTCTCCCCCTCCTCCCTCCCTCTCTCCCTCCCTCCCTACCTCCCCCCCCACCCCCTCTCCTCCCGCTCTCTTCCTCTCTTCAGCACTCCCACTCCCTCCTCTTGTCCTGGCTCGATGTTCGGACAAGCGTAAAAGCAGACTTGAGCGAAAGCGCTAAGCTTCTTCTTGCTTTGGACCCCATTCGATAGAGCATGGCTCTCTTCCCGTTGCTCTCCTTCTGTTCAGAAACAAAAGGGCGGGAAACTTGGTAGGGGGGTGCACACAAGTGCAACTGTTCTGTACACAGATGGGGTTTCCTGTGGAGAACTTTCCATCACCCAGCACAATGAAGAAAAGAGAGAATAGTCACATTCACTGTGAGGTCTGGTGCCACAGTTATCACAGCTGAGATGTCCATTATCTCAATATTGACTGATTTAATTGTCTGCCATATAGAACTTGCTAAAAGCTTGTCAGAGTTTGCAAACAGAAGCATCCATTCATTGCTGTTTTGGTTGAAGGGACAAAGAGAGGAAATGCCTGTAGATAGTGATACCAGGAGCCTATCTGAGCTTCGTTGCTTGTTTGATTTTACTAAAGAAGGCTGGTGCATTTTGGTCACAGATTTCAATTACTCTATATATTGTCTCTATAATATATGAGGGAATATTTAGTTCACCCAATATGTGTGGGTGTGTGAGTTCCATGCATTGCAGTCATACCCCAACAACCCAGTGACTGATTCTTTATTTTCATTTAAATTTTATATTTCATATTCTGAAAACCGGTTCAAAAGGCATATTTTCTATTTGTTTTACTGTGGGAAAATTCAGAAAACATTGTCAACAGCTTAAATTCATGCACTATTTTTCTGTGATTACTGGTGAAAAATCACCAGTCTGTTTTAGAAGAGCTTCAAAATTGTTCCAGTTTTTATCTAAATTCTGGATTTCAGTAGAATGGAACTGTTATAAGCTCTTATTTGCATACACTGTATGTCCAGACACACCCAGACACCCGTTCTAATTAGTGAATTCATCTACTTTAAGATGCACCAAGTACTGATACAGGGCTTAAGCTCCAATATGTTTTATACGGTTCCATACAGAACCTTTTTGAAAAGGGTTCTATATAGCACCAAAAAGTTGTCAAGCCTGTAACTATAGAAGAACCCTTTTTGGTGCTGTATAGAACCCTTTCACAAAGGTTCTGTATGGAACCATATAAAACACATTCTTTATCGATCTGAAGAACCCTTTCACAATGCAAAGAACGCTGTAATCATGCAAAGGGTTCTTTGAGTGTTCATGGTTCTATTTTTCTATCTTTTTTAAGATCTTTTTTAAGTGTGTACCTAATACCAAGCCCCACATAGAGTGGTATAAAGCCCCCCAGCATTGCGCTGTGGAGCAGTGTAACTGTGTTCTCTGAGTGTTGGAGCTTCTGATACCTTTGGGACGAGTTGGAGTGGCGTTTATGATCCAGAACTGATCATCCAATATCAGTAGCTGACCTCACTAATGCTCTTGTGGCAATGCAATGTTCCAAACTCCCTATTATGCCTTTGATCAAACTTTTGGATTGTGGTGATATGCAGCCCTCCTGTTTATAAAGTGACCATGGCAGTGATCAACACACTGGTCTCTCCTTACTGTTTAAATCTTTTACATGTGTCTTAGGTAAAACCTCATCAAAATCAACATGTTAATGATACGCATTAATATCGTCACTCAATAAAGGCCTATTTGGCTGCCAAAAAATGGAAATGTGAAAATAAAGGAAAAATCTCAGAGAAGAAATATCTGATAAATGAGGTGGGAAACTCAGCAACAAACAACATATCAACGCATTATCAGATGTACCCTTGAAAACCACAAAAAGCCAGAAAAAAAGAAAGAAAAGTGGAAGCAACCAGATATGTCCCCCTCAAACCACTTTTTGACCAGCAATAGTATTTACTGGTAATGTTACTTAACAGAAACAAATGGCTGTCCTGCATTTAAGACAATAATGTAACATCTATGATGTACATTGAAAGCTTCACTGAACTCCTGTTAAGACAAGGAGCAATACTAAAAATCTGTGACCAAACTGCCATGACACCTGGTCAAGTGACATGTTTTGTTGATTTTTGAAAATTTAAAATAGTGAGTTTTCTGTTTGTTTGTTTTTTTTTTACTCAATTTGTACACTCAGTTTGTTTTTCCAGTTTTGTTGAAAAGAAGTTAACACATCCTTTGCAGAGAACACACCTCTGTACATTTTAGGATCAGAATTTAACATATTGGAAAAAATAAAGCATAAAATGTGGCCTGTGCAAAAGTTATGCCACGTTTATTTTATTTATTTTTTTAAATTTCATGCATTTTTCCAATATGTTAACTCAGCAAATTGTGAAATAGAAATCAGCCACTAAAAATTGCAGACAAATGCCGTATCTGAGTGTGTTCTTTGTAAAGGATGTGTCCACTTATTTTCACTTATAAAATCAACAACACATGCCATTTGACCAGGAGTGTCAAAACTTTTGGAGAAGCTTAGATATTTCATGATATTATTGCATAAGTAGCCTCTGTTTTGCACTGATGAGTCCTGACTCAGTATGCTGCATTACTGTTAAAATTATTGTTGAAAAATATTGTTCCCCAATTATGAAGCCTGTCATGAGCTGAATGAGGAATAGGAGAAAACATGAAACAGGATTATAGCATACATAAAGTCCCAGACTGTTGATTTGTTTTCAGTTGCTGTGCCTGTGGGTCCAGGCTGAGTTTTGCTAATGAATCAGAATGAATATGTATAACTGCTATGTATGCATGTGCAACACCCTCTAACAGCATGTGCATTGCAAACGGGCAGAGAGACCCTGAAAAATTGCTAATTAGACAAAACACAAAATTGTTTTATTGAATAATTTTCCACTTAATAGACCACAAGCAATAATTTAAATAAAATGAAAAAAAAATAAATTTAGTTTTACAATAGACATTGTTATAAAGCAGCTTTACCAATTGTCTTGATCCAGACCTCTGAGCAAACAGTAAGAAAAGCATGCGGAAGAAACCCTGAGAGGTGGCAATGGATATGAATAGTGAAGGTACATTTAGAGATGACATTTGAGTGGCATTAAATCGAGGCAGTCAGATCCAGAAACCATGAGATAAGCCAGTGTCAACAATCTAATTCATCTACATGAGCTACTGATGGTGTTGGCATATACCAGATGTTGGACATGTGGATGATGGAGAACTTGGCAGGTTGTTGAGAACATGGCAGTTAGTTGGTTAAATTACTGGTTAAAATCCCTGGAGTGTCCAGGAAAGGTTATGGGAAATGGGAGCATCAGGTGAGGTTGTTGGAGGCTGGTAATCATTGCACATGCAACAGGAAGATAAGCAGCACATACACACGGCTACAGAAAGCAATCAAGCATGTCTCTGTGGCTGATCTCGGGGGATAACAGCATAGGGTGCCATTGGCTGGAGCTTGTGCTAGTGTCATATCAGACAGCACTGCAGTGATGGTGGATAGGCAGGATCAGAGCTCAAATACAGTGCATTATGGGGGTCCTACCTAAACTATATTACAGAATTCCAACCTGGAGATTATAAAGGCATGAGCTACTTTCTCTTCATCATGTAAAGAAAGTCTAGATTTCTAAGTATAGACTAGTGGCGTTAGTTATATATACAATGAATAAGTGTCAGTTGTTACACTTTTATCGTGAAGGTTTTTGCAGCTACACCTGATGCAGTTGTCATCAAGATTAAACAATAATTATCCTCAGAATGTACTACTCGTTCTGTCTGAATTAAGGAAGAGAAAGATACCTATAAGCACAGTGCCATTCTTGTGAATAATTAGTAATAGAAAAAGGAAAATAAAAGTGGTCCTAGAACAGAGCCCTGTGGGACACAGACTGACTGGATTTTCTAAGTAAAAGTTATGGTGTATGATGGCAAATGCTGGGATGAGATCAAGTACCATGAGCAAAGAGTTGTAGCCCTAGGAAGAAACAATTTAATTATTGTTGAATTATTAGCAGTTGTTTAAGGAAATTCATAGGTATTTCATCAGATATACACATTTGATCCAAGTTTTTTAATCAAATATTTAAGTTAGCCAAATATACATGATGAGGTGATCCAACCAGATGTAAATCCAATCTATGTATGTAATTCAGGGTTCTTCATTGGTTCTTCCACTGTCATGGATGCCCATTTATGACACTGCATTGCTTACTGTTGCTGAAGCTGACAACTATGACAACTCATGCTCTTGATGGTGATATATTAATAATCACTTTATGTTAACACCACCTGCAGGTAGGTATACTACAACATTAGTTTTCATATATTTTTGATTTTCTATAGTTGTGCAAAGACGGGGTGTGTTTTACCAACAGGTAACTGCAGCTCTTTTGTTGGAATGCCTCAGCTTGTACTATTCTCAGGTGATGATAATTAAGAACATAATTAAATCGGACCATATCGGAGTAAAGAAACACAGCCACTTAGACACAATGCACATATTCTGAATATTCCATTCAATATTTTCTGCTTCGTTTTAAGAAAAATAAATCCATAATTCATTGGTCCCACAGACTGTCAGTGCCTGGGCCTCACTTGCTGTCTGACTCCTTGTTAGTTTAGACACTGTGGTGAATGTGAGTATGGCTCTAGGATTGTTTTTTGTTGTTTTCTAAGAGTTCAGAAAGATATGCTGACAGAGATGTAATAAAAGCTCTTCAACAGTCTATAAAACTTTTCTATGGAGTTTATTTCTAGTTTTATTTGCAACATGACTGAATGCAGTATTAAAGTTAGCTCTAGGAATTCGGTCACTTGTCTAAAATTAACTGATTATGGTTAATAATAAAACCCATCACCATGGCTGACAAGATGGTATTCTTTGCATGTAGGTGCTGAAAATATATGATGGCTTAGGTGCTGTTTTTAAAAAAGATAAGGGTAATGATCAGACATAATCTTAGCCAGGGGGAGATTAGCTGGGTTATCTGACACCCTTCATGACGATGAACAAAAAAGACAGTTTAGCAGTTTGATCTTACACTAACAATATGTAAGAAAGCTAACCTTGTAGCAGTGCTGAACATTTCCATTACAGCTAGGCACATGTCAAAACACCTCTACGCTAATGCTAAATTCTCTAGGGTCCTTCTGAGATTTTAATAGTGTGCTAGCGCTAAGCTAATGCTGGTGCATATGAATGGTTTTTTTGTCTGTTCTAGATTAAACACAGACATGTGAAGCTTGAAACAGACATGAAAATATATTTTACTTTGTTTTTAGCAGTTTTACTGTGACGCTTTTTAGTATAGAGCAGCTGCCACTGTTTTCTGTTTCTAACAATTGACTGAATCCTTGTCAGACTACGGCTCATATTCACAGGCAGTGATGTGTTTACACTGATGTAAAATCTTTATAGAAAACTCAATAACATGTCTCCATTATAATTTCTTAGAAACAATGGACCTCATTCACCAATATCTTCCTAAGTTTTTTCTTAAATGTGTTCTTGAGAAAGGTCCTACAAGAAAGTCTACGTCAGATTCATGATGAGTTCTTAAACCTCAGAGTTGTTGCTCATGATTGTGTGTAGATTCCAAATAAGAAACATTGGTGAACGTCAGAATCATGAAAACTGTGTGAAATGAGAGGAAAAAGTAGTTAGATGTCAGGTAATGGCTTTGAAAAATTGACTCTCACTTGAAAATACCTATCTCTTCTATTAGGTCACCATGAAAGTAAAGCACTAAGCTGTGATGAACCTGCATGAGGATGCAAGAGGATGCAAGTGCACTTTGTGCACTCATACATAGTGAGGAGGATGATTTGATTATGCATTGTTTGATTATATTACCTTCAACTTGTTTTGAATGTAGCCTAGTTAGTGCTAGTAAAAAACAAGGGAGAAGCAAATTAAGCATACAAATTGAGTCTAATAAATAAACAAATAACACTGCTTTACATTTTCAAAGAAAAGTGTTTTTCATCTTCTATATTGAAATTATGTAAAGAAACTACTTGTTTACAATATAAGCACAACATTTCAGTTGCCAAATATTCAGGAAAGATGAGAAAAAGAAGTAAAATAAAGAGCTTTTAAACTTACTTTGGCAGAACACTATCTCTGTCTGAAAACAATGAGCACAATGCTTTCTTGATAAAAAGAAGCCCTTGCAAACACTGCATAAATTTGTGATCACAAATTTCTGGAGGGACCAATAGTTGTGTACTAGGTACTTGTGCTCAAACACAAGCAAATATGTGTGTGTACATGCCACCAGCACACTGATCATTGAGAGATGTTTTAACTCTTAACTTTACATGCTGAGGAGCCTGTAAGCAGCTTGCTGTGATGTGAGCATATGCCACTTTCAGTCAATATTTGTCTTTTTTCTGCTCTAACCTGTTTGCAGCACTGCAGGTAATGTGTCTGAACCTTTTCTGTAGCCCCAGAAAAGGTTCAGATGAAATAAACATGCTTGTGTTTTTGGTCAGAAACATGCAGGCCAGCTTTGTTTGTACTACATGTAGTTCGATAGTTCTTGGTGGAAGTTATAGCAAAAAAAATCACACTTTTAATATAAGAGGCTAACATAACATGGCTTACCGTGTTAAGTTAGCCTGTCGGTTACTGTTATTGAGGCTTGTTATTGTTTTTGGTCTGTTATAATACAGGCTGTTATAATAGGCTTGGCTATAATAAATAAATATTTTATTAATTGAACAACTTTGATGTGCCCACAATTTCAAAATGATTCAAACCCACATTTATGTTTTGTGTAGTAAGTAGTGATGTGTCGACTCTGAGTCAGCTCTTTTAGGTAAACGTTTGTAGCGGACTTGCATTGAGGAGTTTTTGTTTTTTGGTTTTTTTTTTGGTGGGGGTAATTAAGGAGACAAATCTGTTGATCTCATTTCATGACACTGTAGCTGAAAATTCTCTTCTGGATCTTTTTGGAATGTCCCAGCTCCCCCTCCTGATCCCCAAACCTGCTACTTGTTATGTTAGTTCGGCTCTAGATCTTTTCTTGGTTGTTTTTTCGTGTAATTCTTCCCTTTGTTAGTTGATGACTGGTTATAGACTTGCCTACATTTTGCTTGTCGGCTTATCTTGTGATCACTGCCTCTTGAAATTCATCCGGTGAAATAACAGACATACAGCAATTTTTATCAATTAGTTAATTAAATAGTATGCAAGGGTTTTATTTTAAAAATGATGGCTAATATCACTATCTTGGCTTTTTTGCAGGGAAAATAAATGACAATGCTACTGAAGCTGCAGCAAGGCTTTGTCTATTTAGCGAGCATAAAAAATTCAAGTGGTGCTTTGCAATGCTATAGAATGTTATGAAGACAGGCCACATATTACAACTAATACAGGACATGGAATTTTGCATTAAAAGTGCCAAAAATACAGATTACAGGGCACATATTTACTTTTATGCTTTTCAAAACAATTGGTAGCATGTTTGCTGACATTGATGGCCTTTGCAATTCTAAGTACTGTCTTGATATCATACTATCTCCAACTACTTTTAGACACTATTTTTATTTCAAAAGAATATCTGGAAGACGTGCCTTTGACGTTGTCAAATCACAAATAAAAGTGTTTGGAGTGCTTGGAGCTTGGACTTGACTGGAACTGCAGCTGGAACAGGGTTCTGTAGTCAGATAAGACAAAAACAGAGCTTTTTTGAAACAGACACCAAACATGTCAAGGTGATGCAAATAAAAGTGCAATCCAATCCCCAATGTGAAGTATGGTGGCGGACCTGTGATGATGTGGGGATTGTTTACTTTCCAAAGCAAAGGTCCAGGGATTCTTGCTTAATAAATGGCATGGACTCAATCATGCAAGATATTTCAGATCAGATTTTCAGATTTTCAGAACTGTGAAAAATGTCAAGGCAAACATCCTGAATGTATCGCGTCATCAAAGGTAAGACATAAATGGACCATAAACATTTTTCATGCAAGCCATGGCAATTTACCTTTGCCTACAATGATTAGGTTTCTTTATTTTAGGTTTGCTGTGTTTTTTCCCCGTCTTTGCACATCTCAGCCGTCTGATTTTCTCTCAGTCATGTCGTCGTTTTTGGGGCCGCCCACTGTGCTGCTACACTTCATCCTAGGATGATTTACGTTTAGGTTTTTAAGTTTGCTGTTTTGTTTTGTTTTTTTTCCTTGTCTTTGTACCTCTGTCTGATTTTAACTTATGTCATCTTCATTGGGCAACTGTGCCTGTGATGAGCGAATGCATGCTTTATAGTGAAGGGTGCTGCAGTGTTGGTGTGTTTGTGTGAATCCAGCATTGTAGTTGATGTGTACACCATCTCGCTATTGTTTTGCAGGCTACAAGTGTTGGAAGAGTTAGGGTGATGACTGTACTGTTGTCAGTAATAGGCTATAGCGTGAGGTTATGACATTGCAGGACAATTGTGCCTTTGGAAATTGTATCTACTATGTTGCCCTACCTGCTTTTTCACAGGTCTACCTGATTTTTTTGCCTATGCCACTGACTAGGACATTTCTTTATGATAATTTGTTATAAACTTTTCATTCATTTTTTTTTTCTAAAATGTATTTTAAAAATACCCACAGGGCAGAGGGCTTCAAAGTCCCCAAAGAAAACATATTTTTTCAGATTTACTGATAACACTTCATCTTGTCATTATCAACATTACATATAAAAAAAATCAGACAACACATGGAGGTTCACTGGTAGTTTGGATAGTAAATAAAATGGCTATATTAGTGTTCTAGACATGGTGACCCCTGATTCCTGTCACTACCACTGTAAAGAAATCAGGGTTGTTAAGTTTCCGTACAATTAATCATTTCACATCAAACCACTGAATGATTTTGTTTGCATCTCAACAGTTGAATTACACTTTGACAAAAAGCTTGACCTGTTTATCCTAGAATGCATCATTTTTGCAACAATCTGCGTGTATTTAAGGAATAATAATAATAATATTTATTATATATGATTAGGCACTTTTTTGTAATGCGGTCTTCACAGCCAGTGGACCTTTAGGTGAATTTGTGATAGTGAATTCTATCATTAGCAGATCAAACCAGAATTGGCTGCTGTGAGTTAGAAATGCCCAATTTAAAACATCACAAAATAAAACAAATATAATGAAGCTAGTATGAATGAAAATTTAACCTCTGATAACTGTGTGGATAACCTCTTCATTTGATCTCACGCTGTCCTACCTCAAACAAGCCTCTCTATGAACACAGCAGAGGCAGTCCACAGAGCTTCCCCAGAGGGCTTAACGGGATGAAACAGACTTCCTTTGGCTCCAACCTACACAGATCCATAAAAGAAAGCAATATAAACAAGCTATTGCCCAAGCATGGTATGATGAATTACTATAAAGCCTTAGTTTACAGGGTCTTTAAGCACTCTAATAAACGATGTTTTGCTTTGTTCACGTACAGTTTACAAGGCAGTCAAAGCAAAAACATCTATCTTTCGTGGCATACTCTTGGATAAGTTTCTGACACTGAATCAACTCTGACAGTAGCAACATTCTTTATGCCATCTATAGATCCATAATTCATTACTATCACACCTTACAGATCACAGGCTCCACAGCTGAGCTTATCTTCAGCCAGCGGTTGCATGGAAAGGGTGAATATCCTCATTTCCACTATCGGAATCAGATCCAATTGGAAGAACGTTCCCAATAGTGTTCTAATGTTTTTTTAAAGATTACTAGCATTGCTTCCTGAACTTGCTGGGCATGTTGAGTCTTTGGCCTGAAAATAAAAGGACAAAGGATGATCATATGGCCAGAATTGTAATTCAGCATTTGTGCTGAGATAAACCTGCCATTGAATTTTGATAGGTGATATAAAATATTATAGGCTCTCCTCCCACAATGCTCAGTATTTAAGGTTATGCAATGTATTGAAAGTACAATAAACACAGCTCAGCAGCAGCTCATTGGTCATCATTTGGCCAACTCACAGACATAGTGTTTAATTTTATGGACCAGTCAGTACTAAGGAGATCTTACCTAGACGTGAAGAGAGCCCTGTTTCATGAGTGGTGAAGCTGCAATTTCTCAGTCCTACTTTTCTTTTCGGTAGCTTTTGAACAGTGGGCGAAAAAAGGTTAATATGTGTGAATCAAAGGACTGGCCACCAAGAGGACCAGGACAATTCCCAGTGGGCTGCCATGTGTGTGAGCCACTGAAAGAGTGAGAAAGAGGGAAGTGCATATTCATAATGGAGTCCTACATAAAATGAATGGAGATCACTCAAGACAAATGACATGTGCCAGGCTTATACTGGAGTGCACATATTTAGACATGTTAGTGGCCCACTGCATTCTCAGTGTGTGGCCGTTGGTCAGTCATGCAAATGCTGCCGCCCCCAGACCAAAGCATAATGATAACAACTGGGAGAGTTAAACCATGAAGGCTAGCTAGAGAGAGATGGATAAAACCTCCAAAGAAGCTGAAGAGGTGTGACATGATTAAAAAAAGAGAGTTACTTAAATGAAAGAAAGAAATGAAAAAGGAAAGTATGTGATTTGTTTGAATGTCAGAGTGAGGAATCCCAGAGCCAAAGTGCAGAAGGGGTAAGTAAGCCTGTTCATTCAGTGTGCTTATACACTGAGGCTGCAGATGGCTAGTTTAATGTTAGGGAGTCACTCCTTAGACAATAAGCTTTCATTTGGTTTGCATCTGAAACACATTGATTTCTGAGGACTGTTGTAACTGCTATGACAACTTCGCCACCATCGACAAAATTATGCCACAAATATGCACTTTATGGAGGCAGTAGAGCACAAATAATGGACAAAGTTTTTAGAAAGGCCCCTATTTGTTATAGATGTGGGTTCTCAAATGGAGAACCCACATGCCAAATTTTGCACACGCTGACCTTTTGACCTTGATATGGCAAGAAACAGATTTTCAACAAATAAATCAAAATATCTCAAACAGTACATTATTTGGACTTGGTATTTGCTTATTTGTTAAACTTAATGAGCTAAATAATTCCACAGCATTTGCCCCTGAATTTTAGTCCTAGAGTCCACAAGAATTGCATGTTAAAATCACTAAAATGTTCTCATGAATGATGTCCCGGACCCAGTTACAGGAGACCTTTTTCACTCCTCATGAGATTTTACATCTGCAGAGAAAAGCTTTTAGAGACGCTCATGTAAGGACACCTAGCACAGATCTTTTGAATAAATTGAATTTTCCATCAAACCAAATAACCTCTCAAACTGTTTATACAGGATATGCTTTAAGGTGCATTCCACACTGACATCTCATAACAAACACAGTGAACAGAAAAAGATGTTTCAACCACTATTTTGGTCTGCATATTTCAAAAACATCTAATTACAGCAAATGAAAGCTGAGAAGTGGAGCAACTGCAGGAGTGGTTAAAGTAGATTCACCATCACTAATGAGATAACAGGGCTTTGTATCACTGCAACTTATATATTCAACATACAGACTCTATGAATATTCCAGGCCTTAAGCCACAAACCTAGTTTTAGTATGATTCAAAGGTCAGGCATCTTATATGAGCTGCAAGGCAGCACATTTACTCATGGTGACATACAGTGTAATGACTTTTGCTCATGTCAGTTGCTCTACTGCAAGCATAGTCATTATCATGTTTTATTATGGACAGATATCCTTCTGAATATTAGAGATAATGGCCCCTGTTCATTAAAGTTGCAAAGGCAATAGCGCAGATTTGACCGCCTTTGAAGACGTACAAACTACTCTGCGTCTGATTCATGAATTTTTGTACGATCTGGAAATGAGCATTTGACCAGCTTCAGTGTGTGAAATCAAGCACCAGCCTACCAGCACCTCATTTACGTATACCATTTACATGAATCACACCCTATTTTATGCAAATGTTTCAATAGGGAGCCAATAAAATGACAGGATTCAGCAGTTGTGAGCCAATGGCTGCGCTTATAGGTGGAGTCTGAGGCAGGGTGCACAGTGCTCCGCCTACCGACCAAACTTGATAGTGTTTAAATTACAATGACCAATGTGAAATAAACAAAACATCGGTACGATGGTAAAATGATGTGATTGTGTAGTATGATTATTTTTTCTAAAATAACATATTTAAAAGTTTTATTGCAATGAATGAGATGCTTCTGCACT
Organism: Colossoma macropomum; assembly: GCF_904425465.1. Classification (NCBI taxonomy): domain Eukaryota; kingdom Metazoa; phylum Chordata; class Actinopteri; order Characiformes; family Serrasalmidae; genus Colossoma; species Colossoma macropomum. The sequence continues at coordinate 18,500,445 of NW_023494808.1, forward strand.
AGCAGTCTTTTGAATTTGTTATTGTTTGGGTGGTGTCAGTAGCATAAAACAAAAGCATAGTGTAATATGACTTTAACTGGAACAGGAAATAGTTGCAGCATTTATTTATACCAATGTGGATGTAAAATAATTGCATCCATGTTTGTACTGGATTACCAGGTGAACAAATGATTATGGTTGCAATATGTTATTGACAATATAAATATTGCTCATCCTTTTATATTATTGCTCTTTTTTAGTATTCTTATTTTTCTGCCAGAGTTTTCCACACCAAATACACACACACACTTTTAAGGTAGCAGGAAATTTTAGGTAGCAGTGTATTTAAGGTGGCACTGGATTTAAGGTAGCAGGTGTTTAAGGTGGAAATGGATTTAAGGTAGCAATGATTTAAAGTAGCAGTGAAGTTAAGGTAGCAGGAGATTTAAGGTGGCAGTGGACGTAGGCAACTGCCAACTTAGCAACACCATAGCAACGACATAGCAATCACTAAGCAACATAATAGCAACCACCTAGCAACCACATATGAACACCATAGCAACCCCCTGGGAAACCATAGCACCACCTTAGCAACACCATAGCAACCAACTAGCAACCACTTAGCAACACCATAGGAACCACATAGCAGCACTGTAGCAAACAGCTGGGATACCATAAGAACATCAAAGCTATCACCGAGCAACCACTTAGCAACACCCTAGCGACCACATAGCAACACCAAAGTAACCAACTAGGATACCATAGCAACTTCCAGGGCTACCATAGCAACACCAGAGCAACCACCTAGCAACCACTTAGCAACATCAGAGAAGCCACCATAGAAACTAGCAACAACCTAGCTAGAAGTGGGAACTATTTAAGCTGCGCAATCGTTCTGGGTTTCCTTCAAGAAATGCATGTTTCTAGTTAGTATTATTGTTGATATTGATAATAGTTTTGGTTAGTTAACTGCAAATCAAGCATTTTTTTCAGGTTGTTGAACTAGTATGCTTAAATTTACACACATCATACCAGACATGAGTTTGATTGTACAGATATGCCAAAGATGAAAACTGTTGAATAATAAAACATTTGGTGAAATTTTACGATCAGATTTGACCGTATGCAACTGAATAAGGGCCAGTATCGTTGATGATCTTTGATAACCTGATGTCCATGCTTTAATGTTCTGATGAACATTTAGAAGTTGCAGTTATCACTGGTGGTGATAAAAGCATGTTGTAATTTTATATTAATTATTTTCTCAATGATAGCTCATTGAAACATGCAGAGAATTCTGCCAGAACTGCAAATCTTAATATTTTAATCAATTACTACTTTTTTGTGAGTACAAAATATTTCATCATTACTTGAATTTGATGAAATGTTTTTGTTTTACTTACAGTCTTTGTTTTGCAGTAAGAAAAGCATTTTTGGCTTTAAAGCAATTGAAAAAAAAGTCAGAAATGCAGACTTGAGCTTATAGGTTGAATTCACAATAGTAACCCTAGACCTCTAAGAGCTAAGAAAGAAATAAAAAATGATCTCAAACCCTCTAATATAAGCCATTCCATCACATTATATCACCGCTTTATCCCCATATATCTCACCTTTGAAAAATCCAGCCCCAGCTTTGATGCATTATCACTGTAAGATTGTCTCCATCTAAATCGAGATAGTTCTGAGTTTATCTCTCTCGTGTTTCGTGCGTGAGTCTGTCAGTGTTGTGTGCTCATGCTTGGGGCTCCTCCAAAGCTTCAGCACAGTCTCCAAGAATCCGCCTCCCCCACTGCACACGGACCACCCGCAGCCATCCCCCGAGAGTGGACATGGGCAGAAGGTTGCAGAGAGAGCATGCCATTGCTGCCCTGCCCGCCTAAAGTGCGCCAGCTGATGATGACCTCATTCTATCTGACCTCCAGACTGCTTCATAATTAGCTGTGAATAAAACCTTGTGCTAACAGTGGGCTAGGTCAGCTGCAAAGAGCCTATGATGAGCGATGACCTGGAAACAGAAAACATTCCTTTGCTTGAGGGCAGTAGGGGGCAGATAGGGCTTATTGCATGGTAGAACCATGTTGCATTACAACATACTGTGAATCTGACCCTCGACTTTCAGACACGGGCACTGGAAAAAGCGGCATAACAGTTTAATTCAGTTATTAACCCCATGGAGCTCACTATTGAACAAGACAAAAACCTTTGTGTCATAAATTTATATTTGAAGTTTTATGTAGCTTTTTTTCAACACAAACTGAAAAATGAACAATAATGTAACAAAAGCAAATTACAAGTAGTTTTGAACAATTTCTATTCTCCTGTTATTGTTTCCTACCCGGTGTCGACCAGAGGAGGATGCGCCCCCCTTTTGAGTCTTGGTTCCTCTCAAGGTTTCTTCCTCTCCCTCTTAGGGAGTTTTTCCTTTTTTGTAAAGCTGCTTTGTGACAATGTCTGTTGTAAAAAGCACTGTATAAACTTTGACTTGACTTGATGTATTTGTGATGTAATATTAACACAATGTAAAGGCAGCTGACAGCTGGTGGAAAAAAAAATATCTGAAACTACATTTCTAATGACAGCAATCAAATATACAGTGAGGCCTTTTCATTGTACTGGTGTCATGCTTAAAGTACACTTAAAGTCATAAATTGAATTGAAACAAAAAATAGGCTCCCACTGTAATTTTATTGATCAGAAAGATTCTGTCTTTCTGTCATTCTAGCACCGGTCACTTGATTTCACTCACTCAGATTTGGGTCTTTAGCCTCTAAATTTGCCTCAGTGCAGTGTCAATGAGGTGGAATTGTTGGTGATTTAGCCTTGTCGCTAGCCTCGTTAGTCTTTATTCTCTAAACTTGCATCAGTGAGGCTTCAGTGAGCCAGAATGAATCTGTCTGTTAGTTTTTAGCCCTTTTTGCTAAACTAACACTAATTTTTAGTGAACATGATCAATCATGGCACAAAAGTAGCCTAGACCAAAAATCCGATTTGAGTTTTTATCCTCAAAACTTGAATCAGTGAGCCTGAATGAACCTGTGCTGTGGTGAGACCCTAGTATGCTAAGCTACTGCGGGTTTGGCATCAGCAGTGCAGGCACATGCCACTTTATATGGCTTGCATCAATACTAAGGGCTCGGTGCTGGTTTCTTGCTGCCTGGCACATCCTCTCATTAGCATATTTTATTGTACTGGACCAAGGTTTAGATAGGCTCAAGCTAATATAGCGTCCCTTGACTTGCTTTTTTCGGGTACTATGAAAGCCTGTGTAATAATAATCTCAGCTAACATCTCTATGTGATTACTGAAGTTAACGGGAATTTTAAATAAACATTTTTAGGTTCTAGGTTAAATATGAACATTTGAAGCTTGTGTCAGACATAAATCTATATTTTAGTACTTGCAGAGTTAAAATACAGCAAGCATGATGATTTAAATTAATAAAAATAAACTGAAAACTAAACTACTCGTGCTTTTTAATTAATTTCACAGAGATCATTAGGCCTTATTTCATGTTTGCATGTTTCTCACCCTGACTAAAGTGCCTTCATAAGGTTGCAGTGCTCTATGGGATCGTCTCTCTTGTTATATCACAATATGTAAGGTATAGCCTAAAACATGATAAATTATAATTATATTGTAGTGTCTAACTGTGCATTGTAACTGAAAACAGTGGTAAGGCTATTCTCTGTCCTTCCTCGCTGAAACTTCATAATTGCCACCTAAAGTCAAATGACAAACTAAACTACATCCAATTTTATTATTAAATGAAAGCATAGTGATAATAATTTGATGATATGCCTTCAGGTGATGTTTGAATTTTGGGACTAATGAACAGTGGGCCCTAATGGCACTGTAATAAATGCAGATTTTTTTACAATACAGATATGTAATCAAACATACTTGTAAATGTGATAAATATTATTGATTATTTGCAAAAATAAAGCATTATATTTTTATATGCTTACTAGTTACATTTGTTTTAAGTGCAAGCATAACAAACGAAGGAAATACAGCAGTGAATACGTAGCTCTGCACCTTAATCTGTGGAAGTTTTTGTGGTCATTTGTGTGGGTCACGAGTTGCAAAAGTTGGAGCCGTTTTATTCTGTTAATTTTGATTTTGTTGATATTCAGTAATGACTCTGCTTCCAGTTATCTTAGATGGAGGTATTACACTTGGCGGGTCTTAAAACTGTTTCTGAGTCTTACCCTGAGACAAGACCAAGTCCAAATGATATCAAGACTGAGACTACTAGTTTATGGTCTCTAGACCGGACTTGACTACTACAACACAAGCTTCAATTGTGAAAGATTATTATTTAAATGTTATAAGAGTTACAGCCTATATCCTGGATGTCAACATCGCAGGGTGCTGCAGAAAAGTTTGATTTAGCAGAACTTTTGAAATGGTTCACGTGAAAAGAAGCAGTTCTTGTCCGATAATTTATCTATAAGTGATTTGCACTTATAAGTGGTTATGCATGACTGAAATTAGTTCCTCCACTGCAAGAGCTACTGTTCATATCAAACGAGTGTTGGGGGTGATGGCCTCCATTAATCAAGAATTTATTGCATAGTAAAATTACCAGCACTGTATTAAGACAAAGAGCTAACAGGGTTCAATTAAATAATGTGAGAATATCTTCTGTAAAACTTGGTGAGGTTGTGCTATGGTGCTTCTGTGTGGCATTTGGGCTTTACCACCACTGCAAAGCTGGGAAAAAGTGCCAAGCTGTGGCCTGTTAGCACTCTGGCTTGCGAGTAATAGCAGGGATTAAGGGGGAATGCAATCCCATTGTTGTCTTATCATCACCACCATCATGCGGTCGTAATTGGCAGAGCTATTGCAGGCTTTTGCAGTCATCCTTAAGAAGGAGCCTGAATGCTAAGGCAGGCTGCAGATCAGTACTGGGGGAAAAAAATGAGCATCGGCTCAATATAAATCTCAGTTTAGGCTTATTTCTGCAGAGATATGAACCTAATTTAATTCAAGCCACCACAGCGCATGCTTTCACACTAGTTGCTGGAGAAAAATAACAGCGTAGAGGTGAGATAATGAGTCTACGACTTTCCCCTTGCACTCCTTTTCATCCTATCCAACACAGGAGCTTAGGGAGTGATTAGTCCAAAAATGGAATTAATTTCACACCAACTTATTTCGGAAGCTCCAAGCTGTGGAGATGCCCTCACAGAAGAGCCTTATTTAGATTCCTGGTGCTACATGTCAGCGGGGTCCCTCTGCTTCCGCTTGCAGTTTTATTGTTGAGGACGCCGTAATTTAATTAAACTTGCAGACTGCTCCAGCAGACGTGCTGTAAAACCAACACAATTATAAAGTCATTCTCCTGCTCTTTGTTCCTTTTTGCCTCGGCTGGCTCAGCAAAAACAACAAGGTCTATTGAGCTTCCAGGTTTCAAAAGGTAGTGTCAGTCTTCCGTGCTCACAATGATGAACTGCCATGCTTGGTACAATGCTGTGTTAGGCACTAGTGTTCAAGGTTGATCGGCGTATAATCATGATACTTTTGTTTTGTTTTGTAACAGTTTAGTACTATAGTTGGCTTATAAAATAGAGTATAAATCACTGGGATTGTACCTCATTTAACCTTCAAACTTATTAGTAATTATAACAGTAATAACAAATTTTACTTGAATTTAAATATAACATCACTACATCAGTTCTCTGCTTTTGCACATTGGTCAGTTGTTGCTTTTATGCTACACCGCTTCCAAACCAATGTTTAGCCATGCAGAATGTTGTTGAAAGCCAGTGAACTTGAGTCACCTTCATGATCAATTCTTTGTTGTAAACCTAATTAAAAGCCATCTATTGTTGAGCGTTACCAGCTACCACTGATCAATATGTTTAAAAGATGCAAAGGACTGTTATTGTACTCTCACTTTATTTTTGGGGGGGTTGGTTGAAAGACATTGATTGGTATGTCCCCATGGTAAGGTCAAAACAAACTGGAGGCCAGTGAGCATTACAGGTCATGGTGAAAACCCTTAATTAGTTTGTATGTCAGTGTGTGTTGCACTGGTCTGTGTGGATCAGACACAGCGGTGCTGCTGGAGTTTTTAAAAACCTCAGTCACTGCTGGACTGAGAATAGTCCACCAACCAAAAATATCCATCCAACAGTTTCTTGTGGGCAGCGTCCTGTGACCACTGATGAAGGACTAGAAGATGACCAACATAAACTGAGCAGCAACAGATGAGCTACTGTCTCTGGCTCAACAAAGTAGGTGTGTCTGATAAAGTGGAAAGTGAGTGCACACAGTCTTTAAAAACTGCAGTTCTGAGAATGATCCACCACCCAAATAATGTGTGTGTGTGTGTGTGTGTGTTGTGTGTGTGTGTGTGTGTGTTTAGTGAATTTCTACGTAAATGTGACCTTAAATATGAAATATATCAGATCTTTATTTAACTCACAACAGAAGAACCCAATCAAACAAATCACACAAAATGTCTATAGGTTTCCATTCATTTATTGAACTAAGTAATCTAGCATTACATGTGAACCCCTGCTTTGAGGAACTGGTGTGACCCCCTTAAACAGCAGTGATTTCAGCCAGACGGTTCCTGTAACTGTTAATCAGCCCTGCACACTGACTTTGAGGAATCTTGGCACATTGCTCCTTACAGAACTGCTTTAACTCTGTTATGTTGGTGGGCTTTCTTGCATGAATGCCACACCTTAGATTCTGCCCCAACATTTCTATTGAATTAAGGTCTGGACTTCGACTCAGGCATTCCAAAACGCAGCATTTCTTCTGGTTTAACCATTCTTTATAGACTAAATGGCATTTTTAGAGTTGTTATATTTCCACAGAGCTCACCTTCTGTTGAGGTTCAGTTCACAGATGGAACTCTAACATTCTCCTGTAGATTTTTCTGATACAACTCATAATTCATTGCTCCATCAAATGGTGGCAAGCTGTCCTGTCCAAGCGGTCCAATAGCAGCAAAACAGCCCCAAACCATGATACTGCCACCATTGCGTTTCACAGGTGGGACAAGGTCCTTATGCTGGAATGCAGGGTTTAGTTTTGCCAAATACAACATTCCTCATTTAAGCCAGAAAGATCCCATTTACCCACATGACATTATTTCAGTAGTTTTCTGGCTCATCCAGGTGGTCAGCTTTAAACAGGCAGTTCTTCTGCAGAGAAGTTGCTTTCTCCATGTTACTGTTCTTATTCAGTGTTTACCTGATTGTAGACTCATGAACACTGAAATTAGCCAGTGTAAGAAAGGTCTGCATATCCTTAGATGTTACGCCGTGGGGTCTTTGTGATCTCCAAGAATATTCTTTGTTATACTCTTGAAGTCATTTTCGTTGGATGACCAATGCTGGGAAGGGTAGCAGTGGTGTTGCATTTCTATTTGTACTGCCTGACCGTGAACTCTTACTAAGTCCAAACTCTTAGTCGTAGTCGTCAGAAATTTACTGAGACATTGCCTGCACAAACAAATGTGTATGCTGAGGACCAGACGTTGACGGTCAAAACTCAAGTTGAGGTTTTTTAAACAGGGTAGGGTCAGGCACACTCACACCTGCCTGTCATCCAATTGATTAAACCTCCTGACCCTAATTTCCACCTATACCAAATTGATAATTCTAGAGGTTCACATACTTTTGCCAACAAAAGCTTTTAATGTTGGCTCACTTTGTCAATAAATGGATCTAAAACTATACAATTTTTTGTGTTTGTGTTTTGTGTTTGTTTAAATGGGTTCTCTTTATGTATTGTTATGATTTAAAAGAAGATCCAATCACATTTTAGGTCACATATGTGTAGAAGTAAAGAAAATAAAAGGTTCACAGACTTTCAAGCAGCACTGGGATCACCAAAACAGGCAGAAATCTCATTACGGCTACTGTAAAAAATAAATAAATAAATAAAAGGCTTAAAGAAAGAGACTGCAATGAACTTGAATCAGACATAGTAGTATGCTTAAAGTACATTTATTCATTTAACAGATGCCCTGATCCAGAGTGATGTACAAAACATACATACAGAGGAAGGTATGGCAATACAAGAGCACAGAGGTCCTGTAAAGATCCTTAATTTTTAAAGAATTTTCTTGACTTGACCGAGGAGGGATATAACTTAAGTGGTAGTTAGAAAAACAGTAGCAAGTATATTAGTAAGAGCAACAACACAGGAAGAGGATTAATCACTTAAAAATCCATCAACATCCACAATAACTAGGGCAAGGTACAATGTAGGGCTGTGCTGATAACCAGAGTCCTCTTATTCAGGTAACTGTGTGGAAATGCCATATGACTTCAGTCTCCCCCAAATAAAATACCCCCAAACTTTACCATCTGAGGTTACATAACTTATCCTTCTTTTCTAAAATTAATTTTGCCTGTGGCCATTTGAAATTACCTATTTTGCCTGACACATGAGAGCTGAGACATGACTTTACTTGTGTTTTTCTGATACCGTAAGTTGTTTTTCAGTCTAAAGTGTTACGCTTTGGTCTGAGGATGTCCTAAAATCTACACCATACAGTAAAGGCAGCTTACAGGTATAAAAAGCAGTTATGTTTACATGTGGGAATACTGCTGTCTTGCTGTTTGCAGGAAACAAATAAAAAATATATACTTTTTTAACATTTAAAAATGTTTTGTGAGAACATTTTGTTATGTGTTGCTGCCTATCTTGGCCAGGACACTTCTAAAAAAGAGATTTTTAATCTCAGAGAGTTTATTTTCTGATTAAGTAAAGGTAATAATACAGAAACTGGCGCTAAATGTGCTTTTTAACATCACTGGAGGCTGTTACAGCGCCAACTCAATTAGCTGTCACTGGGCACAGGCCTGGTACATAAAGACATGAGATGTGCAGTGCAACCATTTAAAAATATTGTTATCTAAATGGGCTTGCGCTCAAATGGGGTATTAGCTTAGGCCTTGCCTGAATAGAAGCACAGTGAACTGCGCAATGAACTGCACTGCAGCATTTTTGTCTTTTTTTTTTCTCTTGTTGTTTGTTTCACTTTAAATGAGCAGACCTCTTCTCAGTCCAGAAAAAAGGCCCCTCTGTCTCTACTGTCCCCCACGTATTCTACAGCACTGCCAGCACCCCAGATGCCCTCCCCATTCACCAGGCCTCAAGCAGAGAGGTCATTATCATCTCATCGACACTTGGCAATCCAGCAAGCCAGTTTTCCCCCATTCAAACACTGCTTTCCTCTCCCAGGGTCACTTTCCCACTACAGGGGCAAAGGGCCACAGAGGACGCTCCACAAAAACATCTGAGCTTCTCCATGAAGCTCGAGCAGCAGGCCTGCCAAATGCGAGCCTGCGAGCGCTGTTTTTTCTCTCTCTCTCTCTCTCTCTTCAGCCTGACTGCATCGTCTGAGAGCGCTCTTTTGTTCGGCACGGTGGTGCAGATGGGCGAAATGTTGGCATAAGGGAACATGGGCAAAAACAGGAAATTAAAACAATGTTCAGACCGAGATGATGAGTGTGACGACGGCGGCAGTGGCATCGCGAGGAGAAGATGAGTGTTTGGTTAAGCAGAGTTTGTGGAGGGACGAGGCTCGCTTTGTCATTCGCACTCGTCCAGTGGGTCAGGGTCAGGGAAGATATCAGTTGTATGAGTTGATTTGTGGCTGGCCTGCAATAATTCAAAGAGACTCAAGAGCTGTTGCATCAGGCGTGCTGCATCCCCTGCTGAGCAGGTCTGTTTTCCTGTGCTCTATGGAATGTCGGGGGGAAGGCGTGTGCACCTGGCCCAATCTATTTTCATAATGCAGAAAACTTCAGCCAAAATTGACCTCTATTTACCTTAAGTTAATTTAATATTGTTAATATCAGTTAACCTCCCACCACCCCCACCTATCATCTAGAGAAAATGCTCAGCTAGCTCAGAAACTGTCCCCGATGCCATGATTCAAAAAATTAAATGGATTGTGATTTCCAATTCATGTTGACTTGCACCTAGCTAGTCATTCTATATAATCCACATCTATTCCACACATATAATCATTGTTATAAATTATTATTTAAAAGGTACTGATGTATCAGATATTTTATGTACATATTGGTCAAAGCTGATATGGATGCAGATACATGAATATTTCTAATATGTAGAAATTAGGATTGCATTTACCTGGAGTAGCATTACAGAGAAATATAACTGCTATTTGTAGAGGGTTACAAAAGCAGTAAAAGTAATAAGAGGCAGACAGTTTAACACAGGAGCCCAGTGTCACCTAAACATTCTGCTCGTCCAGGGGACAATAAATACATCACCAAATGTCAGTTTGAAAAGTTGGTCAAATGTAAACACCTGTTTGATGCTGATTTTTTCAAAACTTTATTTCAGTGTCATCATGCATTTAGGCCTGTGCCCAGTGAGGGTTAACAGAGTTACCGTGGTAATAGTCCCCAGTAACAGTAAAAACTTGTTTACCACCAATTTGCAAAAATGTATATTTACTGAATTATTTCATGCAAACCACAGCAAGACAACAATATTCCTATGCATACATATGTGACTGAACTTTTAAACGTTGGGTGATGTGATATTCTACATTAATACTACATAATACCACACAAATGAAATGGTTCTAAAAATGTCGCTGCGTTGGTTAAATGTGCTTGGTGCTGCAGGCAGATATCATGCCTGTGCAAAACGTCTCCTATATTAAGGCATACATTGTAGGACATCCTCAAAACAAAGCATCGTGTTTCACACAACAGAAAAAAATGCTATCATGTGTCAAGAAAACCATGTCAAAATTGGAAACATTATGTCTCAGCTCTCGTTTATCAGGTGAAGGGGGCTTTTTTAAAAGGCCTCAGGTGAAATGGCTTTGGAGATGTAGGCATCCAGTCAAGTGACCAACAAACACTCAGATTCTGTAGTTTTGTTTCTGTTCCTTCTTACTCAATTAATTGCGGTTTTGAGGCTAAATTAAAGATGACAGTCTACTACAACTTGAACTTTTACTGAACAGCACTTTATGATGTTCTTTTACTTGGCAAAGATTAAGACTCAACTCACATGCTATCACTGGGCTTGCTCCCATATGTGCTTCAGTGTAAGGGGGTTTTACAGAACTACCAGATGATCAGGTAATGGAACAAAAAAATCTCTCCTCCCATCCCCACAAATCCTAAAGATGCCCAGAACTGAGGGACATTTTAGAAAGCCTTTATATATGTAGTTTGGTTTTGTTGATCCAGACCGATGCAGAAAATGATACATTACATGGCGTGAAGCAGGATGAAGTCACTATGAAAACACATGGCTTTGGGTGTCTCACAGATTTGAGCTTGAAAACTTGGCACATTAATGTATAATGTAATAGACGTATGCAGTCATATGTGTATATTGACTATTTTGTAAGGCTTTGATTGTTTTAAAACTGAAACTCTACATTCTGTAATTACCAGAGGGAAACCTCAGACTTGCTAAGTCCTTCAGAGAGGATCTAGTGATTTCTGTGAAATATGAAAGTGTATATGTTTGTAATTTGTTTATTTTTATTTAATGTTATCATGGTTGTTGTATTTACTGTTTAAGTATTACTGCAAGTATTGTAGTAATAGTCTCATTTCATCAAGTTTTGTTTTTTTTTTTTAGTTTTTTTGGAAACAAAGGCTAAATTCTTAAAACTATATAGATACAGCCAAGCAAGCTCTCACATTGGTTAGGAAGTGAGGAGCTAAACTGAGCACATAACATGTCAGATTAACCACCAACGTAATTAGGAACTGACAGTGGAATCAACCAGTTATGTTTTCATTTACAATGGGCAGGACGAGATTTGTGAGAGAACACATCACTTTAGACCCTCTGGAGGTTCTGGATACGTCACCGAGTTTAAAAGCAAGACAAAGTCTGACTGCATTTCAATCAGATGTAAAATGGAAAACAGTGGCAGCTCTATGCCAGAAGTCTTTACTGAAAAAAACACCAAGGTAGAATATATGTTAATGTCTTGTATAAATTTCATATAAAACCCTGAAAGTGTTTTACAAGCTTCAATTGTCTGTGTTCCATCTCTGCGGTTGAATCGGTTAGCTTAGCACTAATGTCTACATGAAAAGCAGCATTAGTAATTTTTCTTTTGCATGCGTCAAAGAAGGTGTGTGGAGGAGAGAAGGTGGTTTGTTCTATGTTTGGTCCGTGTAGAGATCTTTGGTCTGTAATGTGTTCATATTTCACACCACCCACACCAGAGTTTGTTTGGAACTGGACAGAGAGCAACCTCTGTAGGGGGTCTCGGTCTGCTTGTTCGGTGCGCTCCATAGTTCACACGTCCTAATGAGCCGCACTAACAGACAATCCTACCTGGGTTTTTATATCTTATGTAAGGCCGAGGAAGCGTTTTGTGTATTTTTTGGTGGTGTTATGTGGGGTCTCAGGGGGCTGATGGCAGTCCATGTATCACATCAGCTCCCCATTACTACCTCTTTCGCTATTGACTGTTACTCAAACATCTTCTGCACAACTGGACTGTAAGACAGAAAGGTCAGAGGAAGTGATGCGTTAAGAAGCCCCAAGCTTCCAGAATCCCTGGAATTCAATATGATCCTACATCTGTCTTTATGGGACCCATATGTGCCCTATATACGACCAGGTGCTTGGCCTTAAGACTTCTACTGCTACTTACCCTACACGTAGTCCATACACTGTAAAACTTGATAATACAATATGTTAAGCTAGAAGACTGCTGTGGTTTTTGGTGCTGAAGACATTTTAGCACAAAAAGTCTAATCAAATGTTGAGTAACATGCATCATGGCGTGAGCCATGTACAGTGCATGTTGTCGTCACTGTCCAAAAAATAAACAAGTGTCTCCAAAATGCCAATGTACAGGAGAAGGCTCAAATGTTACCTTTTAATGTAAGGTAATGTAAAGAGAGATTATTCCAAGTCATTTTGGAGCATTTCTATTGGTCCGTTCATGCAGTCTCTCAAACAAATTATTAAAATATATACATTTTACAAAATATGGTAGTTTGCAGTTTTATCTTATATAAAAATTACCAAACTTTAAAATGGGAAAATGAATAATTTAATGTTATGCTATACCATTTAGAGCTTATCCAAGAGAGTTATGAGAATTATGACACTCAATTATTTGTGGAGAGGATGTGAGGCTGTTCTGTGTGAGTGACCCTACTATGATTTCCAGTCTGTGTTACTTTATTTTGTCCCGTTTGTATATTCATCAGTAGTTGTTACACTTCTAACAGCATTTGTCTATGCATTCCAGTATGTAGCATTCACCTGGCATCCACCAAACCCACATTCGCCTGTCAAACTGCCCGGTAGTGAAGCATGATTCATCACTCCAGAGAACATGTTTCCAGAGCTCCAGAGTCTGGTGGCGGCATGCTTTGGGCTTAACGATCTTAAGCTTGTATGCAGCTGCTCAGCCGTGGAAACCTATTTTATGAAGCACAGTTCTTGTGCTGATGTTGCTTTCAGAGGTAGTTCGGAACTCTGTCGTGAGTGATGCAACAGAGAATAAGTGATTTTTACATGCTGGCACCTACTTTGTGAGTTTGCGTGGTCTGCCACTTCAAAGTTGAGCTGTTGTTGCTTCTAGACGCTTCCATTTCTCAAAAATAGCACTTACAGTTGACCGGGGCAGATCTAGCAGGACAGAAATTTCACACTTTTAAAATCACTGAGCTCTTCAGTCAGACCCACTCTACTGTTTGTCTATGGAGATTGCATAGCTATGTGCTTAATATAATACACCTGTTAGCAAAGGGTGGGTTTAAGACAACTGAACTCAATAGTTAGGAGGGATGTCCACATACTTTTGGACATACGGTGTAGCTTTGTTTGTTTCCAAACACCTAGAGCTGAACAACACTCAGCACAAAGCTTATCACAATCTGAAGGTGAAAAAGAGTTTTCAATTTTATCACTCGTCTCAGCCTTTTATGTTCTCTCAAGTCGTTCAGTCAAATGCGTTAACTCGCTCCCTTAAGAAGCGCCTCCAGCTTCTACGCACGAGAGACATGATGTGCTTGATGTTTAAAAAAATGCAATCTGAACACCCCCTCAGGTTCTGTGGGCTCGCTTAAGGGGAAAACGATGTGGAAAGAGGCAGCAAAGTGTAGGGATTTTTTTCATGTAGCTCACAGCCTATGCCATTTTTTCTCATCTCATATCCACTGTAAATATTTGCACTTTGATATAATTCAAATATTTGCTTTTTTAAAAAAAAAACTGTTGGCTGCACTCCACATGATATCCTCTGCTGTATTTATGCTCAAGCCATTCTGCCTACATGTCCTTGGGCAAAATAGTGATCTTATTAAAAAAAAATGTGCAGCTGAACTGTAAACTGTACAAAAACAGATGGAATGCACCCTCATGCTTAGTTCATTCACAGAGGTTTCCACAAAAGAAGGCAAAGGAGAGTCCTTCATAAGAGATGGAGGAGCATATTGGTGATACAATCTTAAACTCTGATACATGGTTTCTTTTTAAATATATATTTTATATACTGTATAAAAATTACAGCTTTATTTATTTTTTGTCATTACATCAGTTATTCAGTTCTGTGTACTTGAGTCAAATTTTGAAGGATTTGTAGTTTTCTGATCACTGACAAACTATATATTTACTTACACTCAGCTAGATGTGTGAGGAAAGATTTGTGTGGTTTTTCTTCATTTCTATTACAGCAGGGGTGTCCAATCTTATCCGCAAAGGGTCATACGGTGTGGCTGCAGGTTTTCATTCCAACAAGGCAGGAGATCACCTGATCAGCAGTTTGAAGCCTGAGAGGAAGTGAGGGGAATCAGGTGAACTTCAGCTTGTTTGGAGTGAAAACCTGCTGGATACTAAGAATGTACACTAGTTTTATAAGGGAACTTTGTACTTCTTAAGAGTTTTTCTGACTGACACTTTCTTGCCAAACTGTAAGACTTTTTGATCATTTCTTCCACATTTCATCCTGAGTCACTATTTCTTTCACATCACAAGACTGTTACTTGAGAATGGGGTTTAGGCTTCCTTACCCATGTACCCATCAAGTCACTGTCAAACTTGTAATGCACTTTAGCTTTTGTTTTTGTTTTTTTTAAGTTGTTTTTAATGCTCAAAAATGTATAGAGTTTGATTGAGTGGCAGGGGTGCGCTTTTGGTGTGTTGGGGGGGGGTGTTGGTGGTCTGTAGTGTACATACAATGATTTAAACATACAAATAGGTGAACAAAGTACACCTGCATTCTTAAAAAGGTGCGAAAGGGGCATAAACCGATGACATAGAATAACCATTTCAGTTTCCTAAAGAGGTTTGTAAATGAGATGAGTACAAAGAACCTACACACAATATAAATTTATTTGCTTATTTAAAGATTCTTCCTATGACCTATACATGATGTGGAAATTCTTTAAACTGTAAGAAGGCTCCTAAACAAAAATTGTACTCCAGTTGAAAGATTTTTTTAGAGAACCAAAAATTCTTCTATGGCATCATGCAGAGAACCCTTTATGGCACCTTTTATAGTGTATATTTAGAGTTACTAAATTGTTGTTATATCTAATGGCTTGTAAATCAATAGTAAATGTAAGAAGATTCTTAATACTCGTGTCCATTGCAGTGACAGGTTTTGCTTCATTGTCTCTCACTGAAATAAGTTTTTCCTCTGATCTGCATGCCATGAAGTATTTTAGAAAAGCACTATAAAGGATTATTAATTAATGTTATGGTATAAGTTAAAAATGATAATAGTAATTTCATTTATAAAGCCAGAGCTGGCCAGAACTTCATTTGTGTTTTATTACCTATACATAAAAACATTGACTGCACATTTGATGCCCCCCTCATCCTCTCATAATTAGCCTAACAATCATATAATGACGTACACTGTGTACCTAATTCACTGTGCATTCTGTGACCCATCAGAATTATCCAGCTCAAAAAGTGGGAGAGACATGCCCCCCCCCTATTTTACACCATTGGCTGTAGGTAAAATTTGTTACTGTCCTTAATTAAACATGTGATTCACGGCTGAAAGATCCTCTGTGCATCAAACTCCACAAATCACAGACTTTGAGCACTTCTGCAATCACAGCTGTGAGCAGAGAGCGAGAGAGAATTACCAAGAGACACCATTTAATCCCCACAGATCCATGCAGTGCTCGGTTAATTTCCCCATGAAGGAAAAGTTCCCCACTAAATAATTCACCAAAAGCCAGATAATGCTCGGCCAATTTTAGACGACAGGGGGAACACTAGTGCATCCACTTTCCTCCATGCATTTTTTATGGGTTCTGATTTTCCATATATGTATAAAAATATATATTTATGCGCTTCCGAGGCTCTGCCGTGTCCCAGAACAATGGAGGGCTGGCTCTTAAGAGGCATTAGGCCATTCGTTCCTCAGAAGAGCCTGAACAATCGCACTCAGTCGAAATGCACTGCCTCTCAGCACTGCATGAAATCTTAAACACGTTCTTAGCACTTTTTTGTTGTTTTTTGGAAAAGCACCTAAACTGGGAAACGGTAAAGGTTTTTCCTTTTCCTTTGAACATCCACAGCGGCACCAGATCCTCACCCTGGATCTGGCTATAAACATCACAGCTGCACGGTTTTACCAACAGGGAAGGCAGTGAAGTTGGAGCTTGCAGCACTTGTGCTTAGTTAGCTCTGAGTGATTAGTTAGTGATGAAATGAGCACTGTTTTATTTGATTTCTTTTTTTTCAGCATTTCAGCTCAGACTGTGTGTACAGCTCAGCATGTGTGTACATGCATGGGTGTTCCTGTAATTAGGGGTACTTTTGGCTGCTCAGAATATTAGAAAGTGTATATAGAACCCTTTTTTGCGAAGAGTGTAAGACAAGATGAGGGAGTCATCTAGTAGGCTTCAACCATATCTGCCACTTACACATTCATTTTCAAAGGCTAAAGATGCAAACAACAAATAAACCCAAATATTGTAAAGAAAAGAACAGCAATGAAGATGATAAAATTAATGCAAATATGTAAATTACACCTTGTGAATGACTTTATAGCGGGAACAATTTGGTGTAGAAAAAAATATGATATAATTTGGTTAACTAGTGGAGTAACTGAATATGTTATGATTTTTTTTTTTTTAAGTGTTTCGTGTAACTGTCAAGTTGCAGGGAAATTATGTTGCAGGCAATTCACAACATGCAACTAGTTGCATACAAGTTTCACAGTGTAAAACCAGCCTTAATATCTGAGTATGTAATAAAAATAATGGGCTATACAAAATTGCATGTAATTTTTAACATTTTTCTGAATTTAATTAGTTTTTATAATAACGAAGTATTCACTGCAACACTCTAAGTCAAAAACATTGCAATAAAATATTGTCAGTGCTTTTGAGTATAAATGGGAAATAACTTTGGCCTGTTACATTAGTTTTGGCAGTTGCCTTCTAATATATTTCAAATGAACATGAATATCGCTGCTGTCGAAACAAAACCTTGTATCTCCAAAATGACAACTTTATAGGAGAAGGAAAAACATACTATACTTTTAATGGAAGTCAATGGAACCAGACCTTTTTTCCAAGTCATTTTGGGCCATTTCTGTTGGTCAATTCATCATGAAATTTAATGAAATGAAATTTACATGCAATGTAATGTACATTTTCAAATTATGTCAGAAACTGAAAATTGACAAAAATAGAGATACAAGGTTTTGTTTCCAACAGCAGCGATATGAAATTAAGTCTAATTCAGAATACATTAAGCTGTGTGGTAAAGACATGGAGACAATATTGACAATGAAAAGATATATTAAGTCGCTTGTCTGTGAGTCCAAGAACACCTGAATTAGGATTCCCTCAGTTTTCTAACTTAAGTTTCCATTGAAAATAGGTTTGTTTGGCGTGAAAAAAATTCATTATAGATCATTCTGGAACAGATATCTATGTAAAATAGTACCTGATCAACAACAGTATTTATTTAAATAGGTTTTAGTTTAACATTAATATGATGAGTCTGAATTGAAAAGATGTAATTTTGTGATTCGGAAACTTTTATATATATGAAGATTGAAGATGAGTAACACTGGCACTTTGACCTGAAATATTTTTCACAAATTACATGAACTCATTATATTCAGCAAAAATTTGCATGTGAAAATTTGTTATGCCACTAATGAATTAATTTCAATTTCACTGTACTGAAGGGGCCCTGCGATGGACTGGCGACCTGTCCAGGGTGTATCCTGCCTTCCGCCCAATGACAGCTGGGATAGGCTCCAGCACCCCACCGCGACCCAGAAGGATAAGCGGTTTAGATGACGTATGTATGTATGTATGTACTGAAGGGCAGCATTTATCTACACCTACATAAGCCTTTCATGGTAACTGAACTAAACCTACGTAAAATGTTATAAAGGCTCATTTCAACAAGTGTTAGTTATTATAAAGGCTGCTTTTGGTCATTTTGATGTCATTTCACCTCAGACAGTTGATTCCAAGTTTAAATGAACTCACGCGGTCCCAGGCTTTTGGACCCCATGGTATAACAAGAATCCACTGCCGGCAGCTAAAAGACCATTTTTGCTGGCTTTTCTGCATTCATGTTATTTTTATTTGTTTGCATGCTTGTTTCTTGAGCATTTGTACATGTATATTTATGTGTGTGTGTTTTTGCCAGGCCAGTTAGCTCACCACATTAGAGCACTGGCTGCAGCGCTCCCTGAGATCTGCAGTGTGTACTCAGTAATCAATGAACGCAACATGTGCCTTTTTCTCTAAACAACATGCACTTCTTCACCCTCTACTTGTGAGCTTTTTACAGCATTACAACAGTTTGTCAGACAGTTATAAATACTGTACATCATGCGTGTGTGGGGAGCACCACGGAAAGACATCTGGAGAACCTTAACGTAATTACAGTGTGTTACAGGATGAGACAACACCATAACAAGCTGTTTCATAAAAACAGGAGGTCAAACCAACCATGAAAGCAAGCACTGAGCATGAAAACAAAGCTTTGACTTTGGCAAACCACCCTGAAACTAAAAATAAATTGAATTTGAATTCATTAAAAGAAATTATTAAAGTTTTTTGTGCGTAATATATATATATATATATATATATATTATGTATATATATAGTATGTATGTGTGTGTGTGTGTGTGTGTGTGTGTGTGTGTGTGTGTGTATATATATATACACACCGATCAGGCATAACATTATGACCACCTCCTTGCTTCTATGCTCATTGTCCATTTTATCAGCTCCACTTACTATATAGGTACAAGTTCTACAATAGTTCTACAATTACAGACTGTAGTCCATCTGTTTCTCTGCATACTTTGTTAGCCCCCTTTTATCCCGTTCTTCAGTGGTCAGGACCCCCATTGACCGTCACAGAGCAGGTATTATTTGGGTGGTGGATCATTCTCAGCACTGCAGTAACACTGATGTGGCAGTGGTGTGTTAGTGTGTGTTGTGCCGGTACGAGTGGAACAGACACAGCAGTGCTGCTGGAGTTTTTAAACACCTCAGTGTCGCTGACTGGACTGAGAATAGTCCACCAACTGTGCAGCAGCAGATGAGCTACTGTCTCTGACTTTACATCTACAAGGTGAACTGACAAGGTAAGAGTGTCTAATTGAGTGGACAGTGAGTGGACACAGTGTTTAAAAACGTACACATACGTGTTTTTTTCTTTAAATTGTAGTGCACAATTTCTATTTTCTTTTTTAAATTAACATAAAAAAATAAAACATACAATATAAAGTGTGACTTTATATTCTGTTTTATTGGCAAAAGTGGAGGAGCATTTTTTTTACCCATTAAATATCAGTCAGATAATCGTTCAAACTCGTTCGTAGTCACTGTACTATGGCCAATCAAAATCTGCCAAGCTTCACATTATTTTCTAAACACTCCAATCACTGCTTAGCAACCGTTGCTATGTGCAATTGCTTCAGTACATTATCAGCGCCTGTGGTGTTTGTGACTAGCATCAGGACACTGAGATCCTCGAAAGTTTCTGAAGGGTTTTATGAGATTTCCCTGTGGAAAAGCGATGAAACTAAAGAGTGAGCAGTGAGAGGTTCTCAGCTGACCTCAGAACTGTTATGGTTTGGTGCTAGACTGAACTGCCCACTCTGTGTCTCTCTGTACGAGTCCCAGAGTAACTTTGACTTTTTGAGATGTTATGCAGTATGCAGCACACATGCTATAAGCTAACATATAACATTGGTATGGTAAAAATTAAGAGCTTATGAGCACAATTTACATATTATGCTTGTAAAATGCAAACTCCATTATTATTTTTTTTATTTGGAGCGCTCACAACATTGCTAGCTAAATCAGCATGTTTTATTCTAGTTCCAGTAGCTGCTCAGTTTAGGCGACTGTCTCCATAGTCGGCTATATTAGTGATTAGATGATAAATTAAAGTTGTACTGTGTTACCTACACATAACATACAACCAGCATGAGAAAGTTCACTGTTAACCAGCATAGTGATGGTACAGTATTATGTAGCTGACTTTATTAAGAAATCAGCTGGTTCATTAGACTGTATTTTGTCTCATTAACTGTATGAGTAGCTGCCTTTTCTGTTGGCTGGGGTTTGGTACAGACAGCCTTTTATAACGTATGTTTAATGTGCACTTTTACAGTAAACAGTGAGGACAGAGATGCAAAGAGATAAGCAAAGACACCTAGAGAGAGAGAGAGAGAGAGAGAGGGGTAAACAAAAATAAAATCAATTTGAAACTATCACTTGATTTAGTGTAGGTTTCGATATGTATTTTCAGCAGAAGATAAACATAAATAAATCATTATTAATTAAATAAAATTAAACAGGGCAGCTGAGGTCAAATCAGTTTATGGAACAGTTATAGCAGTTCATGGAAGTTGGAGGGATGGGGAAGGAACAAATGAAAGAAAAGGTGCATAACAGTTATAGGTGGGTAAAAAGGAGCAGTGATTTTGTTAAAAAAAACTAAAGGAGAAACCTACAGTTGGTGTAATACTCATATTTTGCAGTTATTTTATTCGGTCTGAGATGTAGGTCACATTTGTGCAAAATGGACCTTACTAAAACTCTGATCCTAGTTATGGCCCCGTCAGCTACTAAAACTGTACGAACTCTTTCACTCACAGCTCGGATCTCTGTAAAGAAGTTGCAACTCCACACGAGACGAAGCACAACACAAACAGGCCGAATGTCTCGAAGTGCAAGTATGCACCATTCCTCACAGAACGAGTGAACAGTGATGCTGGGCTGCTTTTTATTTTGGAAAAATTGAAAGTAGTGTGAAAAGCTTAATCCCTTTATTCAGAAACTGAAACCTGAAGTGCTTCCATGTACAACTCAGATCTTCATAGCCCTGTTTGAGCTGCTTTTGGAGATTCTAATCCTTTGATTGGTCAGACAGTTTATGAATTAATAACATAAATTAATTTATTGCCGTCTGAATAAATCGCATTTAGCATGTAATGGCCTTTACTATGAGAAGTTCGATTAAGCTAAAATTTTGAAAATGGAGGCAGCCCAGTTACTAACTTTTTAAAATGTAAAGTAATTATTTTACAGTGTAATATGTGTATATTCATATGCATTGAACCCCTGAAATGGCCAGGGCCCACTGGCAGGCCCAAAGTTTTATAACGCCAGTTTGCATTGAAGTCCCTGTTGTTACTGAATAATGAGTCTTGGAATGTAATAAGCCTGGGATTTTAAAGATTTAAGTTGCATGAAAAATACGGTTTCTCTTTTATTTATTGTTATAACATTGTTATGACAGTCTATGGCTTATTAAATTAGATTTTGTTGAAAATAGTATATGCATTATTCTGTAATATATATATATAAACCCAATGCAGAGATGATAGTAGTTAATGTAGGAGGGGTAATCATTTATTTAACATGCCAGTTTGTAGCACAAATTTCTAGCCATTCAGACCCGACAATGTGGCGAAGGCCTCAGCTGTCTTTGCAGTCGGAATGGCTTTTCTCCAGGGCTGGATCATTTTAACTGACATCTCTCTGTCTCTCTCTCTCTCCTCTCTCTCTCTCTCTCTCCCCTGAGTGCAATATGCTACACTTGAACATCTGCACATCACATCTCTGCATGCATGGATAGAGACTGTAAAATATAGAACCAGAGAAGGGTATGTGATATAGAATATTCCCTTAAAAAATAAATAAAAACACTTCAACAGTTGTGAAGCAGTTGTGAAAACCACAGATAAGTGAACACTTTTGAACATCCACTTTTTAATTTACTCATCCTGTTTCTAAACAATATTCTCTGTTGTTTTCATTTCGAGCATTATGTTGTGAGTCTGTCTCACTCAGCAGTGAAAGAGTCACTGTATAAGCAGTCACTTCTCATACCATATCAGCTGAATCATATTCCTATGAATAATACAACTCTATATTCACCTGTATATGCTGACATTATCTCTGATGACAGCACTGCAGCCAGGAGAGCTGCACTGAATCTTATTCTGAATTGTGCAGTCATTGTTAAATATAACCTTTATGTTTGCTTTTTATGAAGTGGGTTCTAGTTTATGTTTCTCTTCATGTTAGACCAGTGGTATGTGCTGTGCATTCCTAGGGACCCCCCACCCCTGCCTGTGTGCTTCCGTACACACCCCGTTTGCACACACCCCGTTTTGTCATCTACTCAGTAACTAAAGGACTTAAACCTGGGTTAGAAGTCTTGTGTAAATAAAAGATGTCAGTATGAACTTAACATGATATATCATGTCTCAATATAATATAATTTAAATGACATTTAGTTACGTTACATAAGTGCATTAAGCAGATTAGATAATCAGATCATATAATGGATTCCAAACCTGATTTATTGGACTAGAATGTGCTTATTGGTGCTATTGTTGTCATTATTTCATAAATTCCTTTATTTCATTCCTGCTTTCCTGAGTGGTGAACTTGTATAGCTTAGCCTTTAGTTTGGGCCACAAATGTTAAAATAATATCAAACTCACTGAAAGGAGAGTTTTTTTGTCCATATAAAACTGCACAGCATCAGTATTGTTTTTGATGCCATTATACAAGATAAATATACAGGATTAACAAGATGAGCCTATGCAGACAAGCGCGGTAGGAGAGTTAAGACTTTTCAGTAGAATACTGGTAGACATTGTTAGCTACAGTCAAAGAAACCTCGCTAATGCCAGCTTAGTTGCTTAATGTTAGCTGTTTATTTGGAGTTACCAGTGTTAGTTAGATTAAAACGTTATTAGTTATGACAGAGTATTACTGATATCATTTCTATTAATCTGATACTAGAAAGCTATAAGACATCTAGTTAACATTGAGGCTACAAGCAGACTAGTCGACTCAATACCACAGCCACGAACATACCTTGACCAATTGGCATAAAGCTGCTTAATAAAAGACGCCATGATTGGTGCACTGACAGGAACCGCCCCTCCACAGCTCTGATTGGCTGGGGTTTTGACACAAACATTCAGATATTTTACAGTGAGCATATCTGAAAGTTGAGTGCGCACTGTGGAGCTGAGAGCAGAAATGATTTGCATGCATGTGCGAGTTTTGAAGGTGAAGAGCGCAATTGAGCAAGTTTTCCAGTTTTGAGTGAAAACAGGAGTGTTTTGCACGTACGAGTTCTGAGAGGGACACGTACTGTTGTGCAGATTTTCAAGTTCTGAATGAAACCAGAGTGTTTTGTTGAGCAAATCCGAAGGTGTTTATCTGCGCACCACGTGCTGACAAATGCGTTCAAGTTCAGTAGCTGCGCACTCGAGGAGCACCGCTGCCCTCTCAAACCAGAACATTCCTCTCTCAAGCATCAGGATCTTCTCTCAAACATTTTGGCACAAAACTAACTCCATAAAAAACTGACTGAGACTGTTACAAAAATCTTAACCCTGAAATCTTATCTGGTTAGTCCCCATGACAACTTCAGTTAGGACAGAATTTTGGAGAAGAGCTATTATAGAACAACAGTTCTTAAGTTCACAGTCTTAACCATTATCTCCAGATAAGAAAACAGTATTACAGAAACATCCTAATTAGACAAAATAATAACTATACAAATACTGACCTAACTTTAGGATGACCCCAACAGTGTCCTAACTTCTGTTTTAACTGTCTGTTTCCATTGTTTTTAGGCATCGATGACAGGCAGCATAGATCACTATTAGTATAATATTTCTGTTTTTCTAACTCCTGATTTTAAAAAGCCCAGACACTGCTCTCCACCGTCCCCTCTTATTACCTTTATGTGTTAATATTAATGAAAACTCGTCAGATAAAATATTACAGTGATGATGGTGAATAATGAAGAGACAGATTTGAATGTGTGGAATAACATTAGTGCGGCTCACATGCCACATACAGCTTTGGAAAATGGAAACTGAAACTGGGAGCAGAAACACTGATGAACAGCAGGGGGCTCTGTCACAATGTTCTTAACTTCAGTTTGTTTTGACTAGATTTGTTTTGACCTCTTTTTACATTGGTAATGGCAGCTGTCTAGCTATCTAAGTTTTAGCTATGCTTGTATCATCGGTTGCTTGTTAATAGACATAACAGTTGATTATCAACCTCGATTGAGTAGTTTAGGATTTTCTAACTTGATAGAAGATGCTGTAACATAAGATAAAATTCATAAATTAAGATTTGCTTCTGTAATACGCATTTGTGAAAAATCTTATTTTGACCTTTTCAGATTCTAACTTAGGACTAAACATAGATTCCTGCAGTTCAGCCCCTGGTTAGACTATGGCTGGTATTCACAGTCAGTGATGTATCTAGGTCTGCCAAATAGCCTAGAACATTGTTTTTCTAACAAAATCGGTCCCACCCATTGGAAATTAAAATGATTGGTTGATTCCGCTGTCAGTTCCTAATTAAGTTGTTGGTTAATCTGACACATTAGCGCAGCTCATGAAGTTCTAACCAACGTGAGAACTAGCTTAGGCTGTATCTACTTAGATATCATGCAAGAAAAACTATTTTCCGTTGGGCGTAACCATTTGTTTCCAATTAAAACTAATCAGTGAAATAAGAGTGTTACTACAGTGCTTGCAGAGATCAAATACAACATTCTGTTAAATAAACATGAACAAAATACTATGGACATTTTTTATTTCACAGACATTAAAGGCCTAGAAGGCCCTGAAGGTTCCCCTCTGATTGCCGTATATTATCTAGCTACTAACTATCTAACATTACAGTATCAACCTTGCGTATACTCCAGACCATGATGGCAAGAAAATAGTGACAGCAGAAACATCACAACACATTAAGACTGAGAAGATCCAAAGACATCAAATCCTCTCTCATCCTTCTGTTCAACTTCATGTACTCCACATCTTCAACAAAGTAGCACAGGGAATGGATGTGATTTTTAATCTTGTCATACCTAAAGTCTCATCAGTGACACATTCAGAGACTTTGGCAATGTCATTAAAATCTGCATCTCGTATACCCTAGCAATCACCTAGCAACACTCCAGCAACCACCTGGGATACCACTGTAACCACCTAGCAACATCTAGCAACCATAGGGGACATCATAGCAACACAGTAGCAACCACCTGGGCTTAGGCTGTGCAGTTGGTTCATCATTACATCTGACATTATTTTATTCAGTGTACCATGTTACATGTGCTGTGTAGCACAGGCTGTAATGTTAAATGGCTTCAGTTCATAAACTTACTATGAACTTTTTAGTTAACATGAATGGTAAAGTAAAATTTTATCATGTAAAAATATGCATTAGTCTGTTTGTTGTGCTGCACTCATGAGAACAAGAGAAAAACAGCTTAGCTAACATTAGCTAACCAAGAAAGCGCTAAGTCTAATAGCTTTCCACACCTAGTGATTTATTAAACCTAAGTACAACCTATGTAAAAGGAACTGAATTAACCTGTTTTTCACTTTATTTTAACATTCTATTGGAGTTAGAAAGCGAGAACAGAAATATTAAAATAATTGGTTCTCCTCTGAGGAAACAGATTGTTTTTTCTTATTTCTGTTTCTGAGCCCTGACAACAGCATTTGGAAATCACCTTATAAAAAGGAGAACAGATTAAAAATCTAGTTTTATGTTGCAATTAATAGCTCACTAGGGAAGATGCTGAAGAACAATATTCAGGACTGCGGTCAAGTGTAGGGTGGAGGTGAATTCAGCTGAAAAACTAAAAAACTAAAGCACCCACACCCTTTTCCCCTCAAAACCAGGGTAAAACCACATTTTCTACTGAACTGTCATTTCTTTCTAGGAAAGAGACACACACACACAGTGAAAGAGATACACCCAGTCTCAGTTGACCCTCTAAACCCTCATCCACACCACTCCACCTCAGTTTTCACATTCTCACAATCTTCTGAGATGTCGGAGCTTGTCTCTGACAAACAGTTTGCAATGAGGGTGAGTGGATTGCATAAAACCCCCGAGAAGTGAGTCAGCATTTGATGCTGGCCCAGAAAACCTGACTCAGTTACACTTTTATATCTTACAGTATGAGATACAACACAATAGAATGTTTTATTATTATTTTTTTCTTATGTAAAGACGGTTCATAGGCCATGAAGTGTAGGATACCATATACACTAAAAAAGCAGGTACATATTACTGACCTGCCGAAGTTAAACTAATATGTCTTAGGCCACTACAATACAGTATCAGCCCTAGAGGTTCACTATGTAGCCAAATGTCTATAGACACCGAAAAATCACTCATGCACTTGTTGAACATCTCATTCCAAAAGCATGGACGTTAATATGGACTTGGTCCCCCTTTGCTGCAGTAACAGCCTCTATTGTTCTGGGAAAGCTCTCCAATAGATTTTAAAACAAGGCTGGATTTGCTTCCCTTCAGCCACAAGAACATTAGATAGGTCAGGTACTGATGTTAGACGATAAGCCCTGGCTCACATTCTGCACTCCAGTTTATCCCACAGGTGTTCAGTGGGGTTGAGATTAGGGCTATGTGCAGGCCAGTCAGTTCTTCTACACCAAACTCAGCAAGCCGTTTGTTTATTGACTTCACTGTGTGAGTGTGAGCGTTGCCAGGCTGAAACAGGAGATGGCCTTTCTCTAAATTGTTGCCACGAAGTTGGAAGAATGTCTTTGTATGTTGTAGCATAAGGGGGCCCAGCCCAAAACAACCATTATTCCTCCTCAGCCAAACTTTACAGTTGGTGCTATGCATTCGGGCAGGTAGTGTTCTAATAGCATACAAGGAAACCCAGTTTGGTCTGCGTGATTTATCACTTTAGAGAATGCAGTTTCACTGTGAGTCTAATGATGGTGTGCTTTACTCCACTCCAGCCAATGCTTCGTTGAAATCTGTGAAACCCAGCGAACAGTTCATCATTGATGTTGCTACCATAGGTAGTTTGGAACTCGCTAGTAAGTGTTGCAACTGAGAACACATGATTTTTTTTTCTATTTGTTTCAGCACTTGATAGTCCTTCTCTGTGGGCTTGTGTGGCCTACCACTTCACAGCCTGGTAGCTGTTGCTCCTGGGCATTTGCACTTCAAATGAACAGCATATACGGTTGACATAAATTTGACGAACTGACATGCTGGAAAGGTGATATTTTATGGCAGAGCACTTCGGTATGACCCATGCTATTGCCAGTGTTTGTGGAGATTGCATGGCCGTATGCTTGCTTTAAAGCATTTGTTAATAGGTGTGGCACTATTTAGTTATTTATTCATCAGTTTTTTAAGACTTATTGTTCAGTAACTACTATGATTTGGTAAATACTATGAATCTGAATTCATAAGGTATATGATTGACAGAGAGGAACTGCAGTGTGGACTTACAGCAGTGCAGTTCATCACACTTTATCATTTTCTTGCAACAGCAGATAGTCAGTAATGCAGTGTCCCAGTGTTTTAGGTTTTTCGGTATTAAAACCACCTTCCTCATGTTTGGCAGTAGATACTTAACACTTTAAGGTGAAACTTAAGTTTCATTAACATACACAACCAGTGGGAACAGATAGTGGGGCCTATGAAGACATGCCCAGAGAGGTAGAGACAACTTGGCAAAGCATAAATAAACAAAGTTCAAAGTAGCTGTTAGTCAGAGACTTGTGATGTCTAGTTCATGAAAGTCTGCGCTGCAAATGTTTTAACCAAGATTGTGAGTGCCCTGTCTGAAGTTAAGCTTTAAATGTCTTTTAGAAATTTGTAGTGCACAAAGAAAAGGAGATATGCCACTGCCTCAAAGCATCGACTTGAACGTTATACAGCTCTGGTTTGGTTTGTAGTATATGCAAAGTGAAACACCTCACTCAGTAGGTGTCTTTCTATATAACTGTAATAACAGCTAAAATCAAGAACACACATTCAAACCTGAATGGCAAACAGAATGGAAAGTTGAATGTCTCACTACCGTATTGATCAGGGTTTGGTAGAACGAGTACCTCAGACATCAGCTGTCCATTTATTGACAGAATTACATGAAGTGAAGCCTCTGTAGGTCAATGTTCCTGACATACTTGACAGGAAATGAATGGCCTTCATGAAAGATAGTCTGCTTCAGTATTATAAAAAAGTACAAATCTTCTAGAGAACTGTTGTGCAACAGTATTCTTCTGCAAAAGCAATTACAGTGAAAATCTTTACATTTTAAGTTTTTACTTTCATTCAGTTATGTGTAATTATATGTAGAAATATGTATGAATAATTTCAGCTTGTAACTGACTGAAGCTTAATTAAACTACAGCTTGTATCCATAGTCCGTGACATATCTAGGACTTCCAGAAGGCCTAGAGCAATCGTTCTCAAATTGGGGACCACAGCGAAAAGTATTAGAAGTTGCATCAATGCTTAGTATGTTTTCATTTTGGGAGTTTATGAAATCTACTTTAGACCTTAGATATTTACAGCACTTATTTAATTGCCTTTTTCATTCATTTATACTCTCTGGTTCTTCATTACATATGAAGACTCTCTTCACTGTCAGACCACAGACCTTATTAAGAACAAAAGGATGTTTTGTATTATAGTACTGCTTTTTAATTCATTTGCAGTCTCCCTTCCCATAAATTGTGTGAATTAGCTTGTGAACCAGCTCGAGTTGCAACATACTATATGTGGCCTAGTCAACATGAACCGCAGCCTCAACAGTCTCACTGACAAAGTCCATGGCCTCAAGCTTTTCGTGAGACTAACCAGTGATGTTTATCATAGACTCAAAGCGTTGCCATAAGCATGGTGGTTCTTGCTGACTGACATCCAAGGCTGCGCTGCTGGGGAACGCCCGGCACCACATGACTGTCTACTGACTCACATTTTCCAGCGCAGACCTTGGCTTTGAGTCACCTTGCTCCAGACCAGCCCTGCTTTAGTGGTCTGTCTCGGACACTTGGGGCACTCAGGCCAAAACAACTCGAGCTTGTTGGATTTTCGATATTTCGAAGGCAAGAATCAAATTGAATTGCTCTGCTGAGGCAAATAAAATGGTTCACCCCATGAGTTGCCTGGTGAAACTAGGACAAAAGAGAAAGTGTGCATGTCAAAAATATGCAGACACTCACATTTTCAACACCCACATCTGACTAAATTTACATTGCAGCGCCCGCTGGTTTCACATAACAGAAGTAGGAATGCAATTCCCATTTGGCCGCTTGATTTGAAGAAGACAGTCAGATCAATTGTTGCGAGTAATCGCTGCCAACATACTTAACTCGGCTCTTCTGTCCTGTCATTCATTGCAAGGAAATGAAACATTGTCTCTGAGGTAATGAACGCACGGATACAAGTGGAGAAAGCAGAGCCCAGCGATGGTAAACAGCTTGTCAGCTGCAATCAGTCATCCAGTCCATATTCACTGGCTTTCCTAAGGCTAAATCCTGCTCTGGCTTTATAGAATGAGGGGAATATTTCTGAGTCATTTATTTATTATGCCTCCCAATTTAGTCAAATTCATGCTTAAGGGGCCAAACAAATCTATGCTACTTGGCAAAACGCGGCTATAACTAGCTACTGTATAAAATCATCACTGATGGTACCAAGGAAGTCTTCTGGGATAGAAGTTATTTATAGCATGGCTATGGTGGACGGCTCTTGGTCAGGCATGATTTTTGGCTGTGACTTCACATATTAAGTTTATTGATACTTTTGGGTCATTCTACCAAAAAATATGTGTGATATGTAATGAAAGTTTAATATGTTGTCTGTTATAATTAGCAGTTCAATAATTCAAAATCCACAGGAGCTTAACAGTGATGGTTTTCAGATAATTATAAAATACTACCTAAGTATTTAAGTATTTTTGTCGGTGATGTTTTTCAAAACATATGTATGCTTATATATAAATATATATTGCTGCTGTCGGAACAAAACCTTGTATCTCTGTTTTTGTTGTTTTTCAGTTTTTGACATAATTTGAAAATGACTGTTACCCTTTACATTGTGTGTAAAGAATGTACATTGTGTAAAAAATGGCCCAAAGAAATGACCTAAAATGAGTGGAAAAAAGTCTGGCTCCATTGACTTACATTAAAAGTAAAGTATGTTTTTTCCCTCACCTGTAAAGTTACCATTTTGAAGATACGAAGTTTTGTTCCGACAACAGTGATACATATATGTGTGTGTGTGTGTGTGTGTGTATGTGTGTGTTTGTGTGGGTGGGTGTGTGTGGGTGTGTGTATTGATAGTTGTTTATAAACAGAGCTGTCTGTAAGACATAACTAGACAAGTAAGCTCCTCAGATTAGCCTCAGATGTGAAACCTGCTGTTACTATGCTACAGAGACAGTTGTTGAAAGAGACAGATGAGGATTATGGGATCAAAACTATGAAACGTACTTTACTTACAGCTGTAAGAAGTGCTTTCTGCTCTTCTTCACTGCAGTGCTACTTAATCCAAGGTAACTAATGTAACATAGCTAGCTAATGCATATAATTTAAAATCAACTAGATTTGAATGATTTCACAGTTAAGGTACACTGCACTAATTGACACTAACAACTACTGAATTCTAAGTAGGTTACTCAGTATGGTATCGGAATCAGTATCAGCAAGTACTAAAAAAAAAGTACTCAGTCTGAAAAAATTACTTCAATGGATTATTATTATTATTATTATTATTATTATTTAGATTTACCATTTGTATATATTAGTGAAATGTGTCAACAGTTTTATCAGTAAAGTTGTAACACCACTGATAAAATTACTGAAATCTAAGCATATCTTAATTATAGACAGCTTATCTTCCACTTTAGACTTAAGGTCACACTTAATACACTATATGAGTAACACCACTGACACAAATTTTATAGTGATACATTTAGTTGTCAGTATTGTTTTTTTAATTGTTTGTTTTTTTAATGATGATTTTGGTTCTGTAACACTGCTGACAAAGAAATTCTTGGGACTATATTTTGTTGACCCAATACATTTGTATTAAAATTTTTAAGATAATTTCAACAGAAGTCAAACATTTTTAATACCTTTTCAATTTAAACTAAAAAAAAAAATCTAAATTGTAGTTTACTGTAAAAATAATACTAAAAAAATAGTTCATGTAGTAACAATTTAACAGGTTCCATTACTCATTTACTTTGAATGTAACAATGAATACAAAGTTAACTTTTAGTTTAGCTGAGCTGAAGCAATATTTTACATCAATTGTAATGAGAGAATCTCTTCACATTAACTTCTGCCCTGTCTCACTTTTACAGAGTGACTGTGGGTTATTCTTATTCTGAGCTCACTTTATGGCTTTAAAGTTATAGGGCAACATTGGCCACCGCAATGCTAGAATAACCCTTTTGTTGTTTGAATCCTTTGAGTGGTTTAAACAATCAAGCACGCAACATATTACTTTGAAAAGAGGCACGATTTACTCTTAATCCGCCATTAATGAACACAAGGATTTGGAAGCTTTTACATCTTTCTGTTTATGAAAGCTCACCTGCCAAGTTTCAAGCAGTCATTTCCAGTAAAGCACATCCTGCATATCCAGAAACCAGTGAAACACTGTGAAAAAGAAGACACCATCTCAGGTCTACAGTCTAATTCCAGTGAGCGAAGAGTGAACTCTTACTGTGAATAGAAAAGCAGGCCTTCTGCTGAATATTTTAACCCCTGTTGTGGTAGCGGAACCACAGGGGGAGCTGTGGAGGAATAAAAAGCTCTGACATTCTTTACATCCCAGGGCACGTCGAAATTATCTTCACTGTACGCACCGACACAGTAGTATTCCAGGCATGAGTAATTTGTATGTGACCTTGGAGCTAAGAGCTAGAAAAAGGCTCTGAACAGAAGTTGCTCTTGTAGACTAGAAACAGTTCCCTTGGCACAAATCTTACTGTAAACCACATCAGATGAACTGCAAAAACTGACCTTAGCTCAGCGGTAAAGGCCAGCTTCTGCCGATACTGTG
Organism: Colossoma macropomum; assembly: GCF_904425465.1. Classification (NCBI taxonomy): domain Eukaryota; kingdom Metazoa; phylum Chordata; class Actinopteri; order Characiformes; family Serrasalmidae; genus Colossoma; species Colossoma macropomum. The sequence goes on from NW_023494808.1 coordinate 18,532,772, forward strand.
GTGAGGGAGCACCGTTTGAAACATGGTCTCTGAACACGGAGGGCACTAGAAGGGTGGAAAGAGCGCAGAGTTGAAACATTAATGGGCAGAGCAGTTAGCAATGCCTTTCATATCCTTTAAAAAGAAACTCATTTCTAACACTAGAGCAGTTTGAGAAACTTCCAGACCTTGCAAAGAAAATCGAAAGGGATGAGGCTCATAAGACTGAGATTGCTGTGGGACCTAACGTTTAGAGTAAAACTGATTCTTAGCACAGTGTATTTGTATGTTTTATTCAGGCGAATAAACACTGCATGCATTTTTTCTGAAGCTGATTATTTGACATCTGTTTGATTTTTGCAAACCTCTGATGGCAAAATGACCAATCGCTGCTGTCTCTAGTGTTGGCATGGCGACAACCAAAATGACTAATCAAATAACCTGCAATGAATACCTTTTGACAGACGTCTCCAGAATTTGCTTGTCTTCTGCTTCGTCACATATGTTGCTAGTATCTTCAAAATCAGCTCAGGGTGAACTACAGACGCTCAGGCTAAATGTGAAAGCACTTGAAGTTTTATCTTATGAAAACAAGGGGGGAACCTAGTCTACTTTGTACGAAACAATGCAAGTGGGTCATTTAGTGGGATAGTGCCCCACCACACAATCATCATACCCCACTAAACTTCTTTGGTAGTGAGAATCGTTGCTAATTTTGAGCATAACTCAAAAACACTTGCCAGTAAATGACTAGCAAACACAGCTTTGAATAGTTCTACATATAAAATAAATAATATTTTTTTATTAAAACAAAAAATTAAACAAAAAAATACTTAACTGCAGAAAATACATGTTGAAATCTCAAATAATGCCTTGAGTTTAAATAGATGCTAACATAATCCTTGTAAAAAATAGGGTCTGAATACGTATTTTTTTAACTGCAGTTAATAACTAATTTGGTAGAATGGTTCTGAATATTTAGCATTTTGGTATCAGATTTAGTATGCAACAGCCTTAAGAGTTCACAGCCGTGTTCATAACTTTACAGGATTCACTGTGCACACTATTCTAAAATTGTGCTTGATAGCTAGATAGCGAATAGATAGCTTCATTAGAACTTCAGTATCCATCTGTGTTAGTCAAAAACTGAGTGAAAACAGTTTTTCACAAAAACACTGGAAGACCAGCCACTCTCCCTGTAAGCCTTATTGCAGATTTCCACCTTGTAACAATATGGCCCCAGCGTATCCTTCCAGGACATCACTTCTAAATACACTGAAACCTAGCCAGATCAGGTGCGATGTGACAGCAGGCACTGGCTATCTGCTCCTGGCATGCCATATGCCAGCTCGGTGTCATCCCCGTCAGCCCAAGACCAGATTGGAAGTCATGCTTTTAAAGGGTCAGTTAAGTCCACCAGAGGAAGCGCCACTCATCTGAGCTGGAGCTATCACTTTAGCTTACCACATTCATCTAAACTCCACTTACAGCTCTTGCAGAAGAGAAATAAGATTGCAATGTGAAATGCCTGTCTGGGTGTAAGATACTGGAGTTTTGAATGTTTGGGGAAAGTTTCTTTCCTCCGAGTCAGCTGATGTAGGCCTAGTGATAACTTGTCAGCTAATGGTTGCACCTTCTATTTGCTTTTCTACCACAGTGTTATTTTTTTCCCCAGGCCTGGATATATTGCAGTGAAACCTGCAGCCACTGACAAAATTACTTCGAGCTTATCTAAAATATAGTGCACTACTGCTTTACTTTCAAAGTCATATGCTATGTAGAAACTTTGTATTATTATTTAATTTCAGTTTAAATTGTTTTGTCATTGACAGATTTTTTGTGACATATGAAGCTGTCATTGTTTTCAGAAATATAAAAAGAGATTTCTTCCTCAGAGCTATCTTTACAGCGTGTAATTCAAAAAGACTTCTCTGTATTTTTGGGTTTTTTTTGTTTTTTTTTCCACTAATAACACTGTATGTTCTGTTGCATGGAGATGTTCTGATAAGGACTGTTATTGTGAAGGCAGGGCTGGTTTTCCCCAGGGGTATTTTGCTTTTTCTCCTGAGGTCTTCTTATGAAATTTGTATGCTTTTAAGTGCCGGTAACTGTCATAATTCATTTTTACATGGCCTTTGTCCAAGCTCTCTTTATCCCTTTAAATTAAACAGGCTGTTTTGGTTACTGTGCCTTTAAGACTGATGCTTAGAAATGAGCTTTGTTCTGATTGGCTGTCCTGTATCATGCCTCATTCAAAAAACACTCATTATAACTGCAGCATGAATGAGCAGAGCCAAACTGCTGTATGTTGAAAAGGCAGATATATGTAAATGAGTTCATTCTCATACATATTACATAGTAATACCTCTGTAACTACACGTTCTCTTGTCTCTGTAGTATTTACAGCATAACCATACCTAATGTTCTGATCTAGTCTAAGTTGAACCAAAGCAAAATGGTGAAGACATAATACACTTTGTTTTACAGTTCTGTTTCCATTACATTACAGGGAACATGCGAGTATCTGTAATTAATATATATTTGCTCATTAATTACCATGTACATACCAAACTGTAAAGAAGTGTTACCAAACTTTCTGCTTTGTAAGCATTCTAAACCTCCAAGCAGTGAGTCATCTGCCACTTTTGCTGCTTTTTTGGACAGCCCTCATTTTTGTTCCCAACTTCACATACAAACTAAGTTATACAATTACTTATTTTTTTTTAACCTTTTACCTTTTTAACCTTTTTAGCTGTAGCAGACGTGACACTGAACCTCACTCTCATGAAATGCATTATGTCACCAAGATAAAGCAAATCACAGCACTTCATTCTTCTAACCTTACAAGGCACTCTGTCCACCTCCATTCCATCCGTCCCTACTTTCACTTGTATATGCTGCATATTTCATAACCAAGTCATGAAAGGTTATTTTCGGTATTACTGGTGAAAGGGAATGTCTTGTATTCTCATATGGGAGTTCAGTGCAGATTTAATGGACAACGATGGAAAGGCATGAACATTGCAAGAAAAATTATAAATTAACAATGGGCTGGGTGCCCTAACCCTCCACCCCACCCCCCTCAAAAAAAGATAATTTGATTCTTTGATGCATTGCTACGTTTATGCTAACTGCCTCTGTATTATTCATCCTTCTTCCTTGCTCTTCAGTTATGGAATATTTAACAAGATATGGCATGACTCATCGGTTTCCATTTTGATGGACAAGCGAGGCTCTAGTTTAATAATTGATGCAGTCATGCATATTTGATGTTCCTTAATAGTATCTTCAAGCTAGCAGTGTCAATGTCCGGCTATGCTGATATAATATTCTGCCTGGAATTATGCCTAATTTAAACAACTTTCCATTACCCCATAAAGAAGAACACCCTGTGAATTTGCCTCATTGGCTTATTCATTCAGTCCCTGAAATCATGTCATGTCATTGACCTATTCATGCTCGCTTTAACCTTGGAGTGCATCTAAAAACAAGTTATATTAGTGCAGAGAATAGTGGATAGAGACATGCGCTTAGTTACAGTACTTTTTCCAAGTATCTGTAACTGAAGTATTTTCTTTTGTTGTTTTTACTTTCACTCCATTACCTCTCTAAGTACATTTCACTACTTTCTGCAAAAATACCTGAAAGACTATGTACACTTTGAAAACGCTTTCAAATTAAAGCAAACCAATTATCTTCATCAAACAAGCCTTAAACCCTTCCTCTAAATACTGAATGCCCTAGCAAGTGTAATTTGGCCCAGACAATTTAACAATACACTGTAATGTTTTGTGCGGGGTACTATAAATCAAATACACGGTATCCCAAGAGTGTGGAGGTGGGAGAGAAATTCACATCATGAATGTGCTGCCTAACCCTGAGTCTCCAAATCCCAGAAGTATATAATCATACATGTATGTTCCCTGCAGGAACAATCTTTTATTTCCATCTCATCATCTACATAGTTTTGATGGCAATTTAATGAAGCTTCTCCTTCTTTGACTGTGATCTGTAAGCTTTTGGTGCTATACGGCTGTCAAAAGACCACAGTGTGATGTATGAAGCCTTCAGTTGCAAACTGGAGATCATTTTATCTACTCCGTTATGATGAGCATGAGCCAGTTCGTGCATCATCAGTCACCACTAGTTTCCGCCTATCATGATTTTTAATCAGAACACACTGTGGTTTTAAAATGCACTAAGTTGATTATAATTGTCTTGCAGTCTGTTTTTCATTTAATGTGTAGTGTTTGTCCACATCCTGAATCAGCCCTGATATGTTCAGTGGCTTTAGAACATTCTGTAGCAGCGCAAGATAGATCTTTCTCTTTTTTGAATTATTTTTTTTAACCGGTGGTGAACTGATAAACCCCTGTAGCCGTCTTCCACGCACAGCAAGACCTCACAAAATAAGAGGGGCTTAATAAAAAAAAATTATATTGTGTTTGCATCAGTGAATACAAACAATAAAGACAACACATAGCTCTGTAACAGTGGCCATTAGGCTCCTTCACATGGTGAAGCTTTAGCCATTTAATTATTTTAAGCTGTTCTAACAAGAAGCAGGATGGTTCATGGGAAAATGCAGAGCTCTGTAATGTAGCCATCTTCTGTTCTCAAGAAAACTGAAAAGAGCTACTCAATACTGCTCAAGAAGTTTGGGCCCCCCTGACGAAATGTTTTAATTATGACTTTTTAACATGATTTTTTTTTTTTAAATAAAAAAGTGGTAAATATAACCTCTGTACATATCTACAAATGTTAATGCACAGTTGCTTTATATTCAGTGTACTTAAAAATAGGCATTAAATAAAATAGTAATTATGTAATTTGCAAAAGTTTGTACACACTTCCAGTTGTACAGTTTCAGAATGTAATTAACTTCTTAGGCCTTAATGGATGGGTTAGGACTGCTTAGGCAGGTCAAGAATTCTCATTAGAAATTGACAAAACTGATGACAATTTCTGAGTGTAATAAATTCTCTGACTTTTCAAACCTTGTGATAACACTCAGCAACCAGGGCCTCCTCCAAGCAGCTGGCTGAGCTGATTGATGGCTACTAAGATGCCTGTATCAAAATGCTTCCTCTGCAAAATTTCCACTCTCATTACAAAATCACAGTTAAGATCTAGAAGACCAAGAAAACTCTCTGATAGAACCTCAAAATACACCCTGAAGTACTTCAAGAAATGCAGGCTGGAGCTTTTGGAATGACCCTCACAGTCCCTTGATATGAACATCATTGAAAATCTGTGGGTAGACCTTAAACATCCTGTGCATGCAAGATGATTCCTAAACTTCCTAAAACAAGAATAGAAAGATTCCTAGCTGGCTGTAAAAATTGTTTGTAAGCTTTGTAAGATGGGGTTGTTACTAAGTACTGTAATGTGTGATAATTCATTAATGACTCTCAACCTGTTAGTTTTTTTAACAGGCTTTTTATTTCCCTCTAACAGTTGCCAACAACATTTAGAATATAAGGCATAGTGTTCACACTTATCATCATAACGTTACCAACACTGCAGCAACTAGAGATGCAGCTGGCAAACCGCAGATCTGGCAACCCTGACAGCAAGTGTACCAAACCTAAATAAAAAAAATGAAAAGTGAAAGTGCACCATTCTACATAACCACCTCTCCTGTAGGTGTGCACATGCTCTACCCTGATCATTAGTTGTTTGTTTGATATGAAGAACTCCCATAGTGTGTAAATCTCATGTATGGATGTAATGAAAATATCGCCAATATACTTCTTAAGTGATATCAAGTTAATGCAAAGGGGATATTTGTTTTACAAGGAGGATGGTTTTTGTCATTTTGTTGTGACTGGGAGGATGGCATTCCCCTGCACCCCTCCCCCTCAAATTGAGCGCTGGTTAGAATATCACATCATAACCGTGATATTTAGAATATCTAACAGTTCTTTTACTTTTGATACTTAAGCACATTTAAAAGCAAGTACTTTTGTACATTAGAAATAAAAACAGAGGACTTTGACTTTTTCTCAAGTAATAGTTTAGTAAGGGTAGCTCTACTTTCACTTTCACAAGTACAGGATTTGTGTACTCTGTCCACAGAAAGACAGAGGACTTGACTTCTTAGTTCTGAGTGATCTTTTTCTGTTTCTGTAGGTGAGATATGGGTCTGTGATCTTGTTGAGGATCATTGTACAGCAGTAAGGCCCAATCCCATTTCTTATTTTTACCCCTACCCCTTGTTTTGAGTGTCTTCTTGCCCCTTGGAACTGAGTTACAAGGGATAGTGGTAGAATTCTCCCTGCAAAATGGGACAACCCTCAGGTAAAAAGAACATTACTTCATTAACTCTGTAGGCAACCCTGCCACTCTGCAGTGACAGGAGAGGAGGGTAAAGTTCAGCAACCTCACTGCTGGGCTTTAGTAATGTTTGGGGAATCATATTCAGCAGTGATATGAAGGTGAAGTCAACTATTTGCCAGCTTCTTTTTCAAATTTTGCCATTCCACCTTAAATGGAGCAGCAGTTCTGACACCTGAGGTGCCAGAATGTAACTGCTGCACCATTTAAGGTGGAATGGGAAATTTAGCTAGCTAGCTACAAAGACAGCATACTTCTAGTGACTTTTTATGCTTGTTATGAAGAAAAGGACCATAATACATTGAAACAACTTTAAACCAAGATAACACAATGGTTATCGTAATGTTTTAACAGAGAAAATACTCTCTTTTCTTGGGTTGCTTGCGCAGCCATCTTGCTGTTTTTTGTTTTTTTTTTCTCGTAATTCTCCTTTTGGACCATGTAACTTTAACACTTCACCCTACCTCTTTATCTCAACAAAAATCGGGACACCCTACCCCAGGCGTAAGCGTACAAAATGGAAGGGGTAGGGCTAAGTAGTAGGGGCAAGAGGTGAAATGAGATTGGTGTCGTTCCAGCGTGTCTGGACCAGCATGTGCTTTTGTATCAAAAGCTGGCCAAAACACCAGTAAGGACACTTGAGTACCTCATTAATAGGCCACCATTTCTGTAATTGACTCATGCGAAATCATGTTTTGTTTTGTTTTGCTTTTTATAATAAAGTGTTCAACCTCTGGCTGTGGAGGAAAACTGTTTTAGATGCATACATACTACAAACAACAACGTGTTTCTCTTTTTCAGTTGTTTCTTGCTTTGTGTATCTTCTTTTTTAAGATTCCCTCTCAGATTTTTAAGATTCCCTGTGTACGAGAATATTTTCAGCCGAACCTAAAATACTCACCCTTTAAGAGGCTTGTTGAAAGTTTTCAAAAGCTTCTCTTCACTTTCTGGCTACTCTGTGGCATAACAGTATCCCACAACAGAAAACCCTGAAAGAAAAGGCACAAGAACTGTTAGGCACAAGTTCTGTTAAAATACTCAGAGTTTCAGAGCTTTAGCTCTGCTTTACGTGTCACTTGATTTTAATGACCCGACGAACATTCTTATGACTCACACCCGCCTCTCCACCCACCCACCAAATCCTCTGATACTTTATCCAGCCACAACTGTGTTAACAACCCAACCCATAAAAGTGGTGCTATTGTCGAGATGCCAAAACTAAGAATTCAATACATATTCAAGGTTGGAATCATTTCTAAAGTGGCTGCAGTATTCCCATACTGTACACTCCAGTTCAGAAACAAAAGCACTTCAAATATGCTTCCATCCATGTGTGTGGTAGGCTGTGCTGAAGTAGTAAGGGAAAAATCATTACTGTGTATTAGTTCTTTGAGCTTGCTTTATGGTATAGGAGATGAGAATGATGAAGGAAACACCTAGAAGGAATCATTTGGATGCCTGTAGATCGTAGTGGTGGTTCATGACCATAAGAATTGGCTTTGGTTTGGAGGTAAGAATGTAGTTGGCCCATCTGGAGCTTTTTGTTATATGGGAAGGTTGGGTGTCAGAGGTCAAACGGACCCCTATGAAGGAACAGGGGGCTACTGGAGCAGTTGATGGAAAGTCTTTAAAGTGGCTTGACTGGTTATAGCCAAAAAAACAGAGAGCGAGCGAGAGAAACACTGAAGTATTTCTAAAAGCTAGCACAGCTCAGTGAGGAACAGTAAGACACAGGAATGTCATGGCAAGTGCCAAGGGATCTGCTTTCCACGTCTCTCTCTCTCTCTCTCTCTCTCTCTCTCTCTCTCTCTCTCTCTCTCTTTCTCTCTTTCTCTCTTTCTCTCTCTGCCTCTTCTCTTGCACCACCACAGTGGGTGAGGTGACTCCACACTTCTCCTACTTCTCCAACACGTTCTTCTCACAGCAGTGGTTAGGAAGTAGGACGTATGAGTGCAAAATGTAAGCATATGTGAGAAGTTGCTCCTGGATATGACATGGTAACAGCTTGAGGTCCTCAAGAGGGATGTAGAGGGATGCTGCAGTGTCTGTGTCGGAAAACCCTGTAGCATTCATGCTTTTTTCGTTCTGCTCATGCAGTCACAGTCAAATTACGTTTGAGAAGAAGTTACTACATCCTCCAACAAATTTAAATATGACTTTTTTCTGCTAATTGTAAAACACTATTTGTACTTATTTGCTGAGGGACATAAAGTATAAGGTAGCTTTGGCAAAGACATCATTTTATGTTTGTTTTTTGTCTAATAATATGAATTCAGGAAATAAACAGTAATTATACATTAAATTTGCAGAAGTGTGTTCTCTTTAGAGGACGTGTTAACTTATTTGCACTTAGAAACTCAACCAAACATGTCATTTAACCGGGGCACCCAAACTTTGGCAAATGACAGTAAGGAGATTGATTATTGACGGCCATATGATATGCAAACCACACATGGACAGGAGTGATGCTGGGAGAATTCGGTGTGAATTCACTTGGAGCAGGGCTGATGCTGTGTTTATATGTTAAAAAAAACACCACTCTGTGCCACATAACAGTATGTGACCGATGGCAGCACAGTTTTTTTTTCCAGATATCCATTTATGAACTCGAATATTAGAATTAGTTGAAATGCACATCCATAGTGTCAATTGCTTATTTAAGGGGACAAAGTTGGTAGGATGCTCTGTGCTCTTATTTATTTTGTTTTTTCTAATAATTGGACTTTAACAATGAGCCATTCATCGTCCATGGCTCCCAAAAAAAAAACAATCAAGGCCAAAACTTGAGACTCTTGGAGAATGCTCCACTGACCATTGCAGTGCACTAGCACAGGCTGTGGCAGAATTTTATACTCCATTAAAAACAATGCATTATATAGTTTTCCATCAACTGCCTCCTGTAATAACGTAAACACAACATCAGAAACAGATTTTAAAAATCAGTTTACTCCAAGCAGAACCAATATTTTAACATTTCCATCCTTGTGTTCCAACCCCAACATAACGATCCTAAACCATTTAAAACAGAAGAGAAGGAACATTTAATTCCTTTCCTTCCTAATAGACCCACAAGCTATTAGACATGAACATGTATATGAATATGTAAATTTAGCTATGAAACATTCTATACAGTAATTTACCGTAGATTATTATTTTCAAACTCCAAATGCAGTGTTACATATTGTCAATTGAATTTGCTTGTTTTCCATTTAAATAGGCGTAGACATTCCAGCTGTAGGTGTAAGAGCTGCAAACAAAGTTTAAGTTTTCATTTCTAGCAGAAATGATCCATCCATCCATCCATTCCTCTGTCTTCTAAGCCAGTTATCCTTCTGGGTCGTGGAGGGTGCCGCAGCCTGTCCCGGCATTCACCGGGCGGAAGGAAGGAAACACCCTGGACAAGTCACCAGTCCTTTGCAAGGCAAACACATGGACATACAATCAAACACACACTCACACCTAGGGGCAGTTTAGCATCTCCAGTTGGCCTGACTGCATGTCTTTGGACTGTGGGAGGAAACCAGAGCGCTTGGATGAAACCCACGCAAAAATATTTTAAAAATATATTAATCTTTCACAGATACTTTTAAAATGATTTAGCAAAACCCAAAATACATTACAACCCTCCAGTCTCCCCCATAACAAAATAAAATGGCACACACACACTATAGCCATGAAATCCTAATGTTTAAAGTGTTTTTCATGAGTGGACAGTTCTAGAAGCTGCCCTACCATTTAGACCATTAAAAATGCTTTCTTTAAATTGTTTCGCTTCTGAATTTCACATGATTCAGGCAGCTGCAGCATTTTTGCAGCATCAGAAACAATTTGAAGATTTAAAGACAATTTCAGGGCTTTTCCCTTGAAGGCCTGAGAGAGTGGAGAGAACTGTCTCACCACTAGTACCGAAGAAATCTCCTAAGCAGATGTTCATTAAACAACATCATTTCCTGCCGTGCTGGCTGCCGCACAGCTAAAACGTGACATCGGCTGTGGGTGAACCCACACAAATTCTCAGAACAGTCAAACCTATAAAGTGCCTGTATGTGTGTGTATGTGTGTGTAAGTTGGTGCGCGAGGGAGCGAGCGAGATGAAATGAACATACGTCCTCTACCTATTAACAGTGAGAGGAAACACTTACTAGTTCTGCGTCCATCAGTCTGTGCTGACAGGATCTCTCACTCATGTAAACATGGAAGAAGCCCAAGAAAACGCTGTATACCTTGCAGATTAGTTTTCCACTCCCTGTGAAATGGCCTAAAAGTCGTTATCTGGAATCTGCCAGAACTGCATAGCCTTTGGATAAATAGCTTGAAAAGTAATCAGCGGTGCTGAACAAATGTTTGCCATAGCGTGTCTGAGAAGTCATTTAATTGACAAGTGATGCCTCAGTCGTAAGTGCTGTGTGCCGTGGTATTCTACATCTCTCTTTCTCTTATCTGTCTTTTAACTGCTGCTGTAGATCATCTATTCCTCCCCTCGCAATTTTGAGTGGTACATGCTTAGCTTTTCTCCGCTGATGCCAGAAAGGGAATGGAATAATTCCATTACTTCAGTGTCATAATGAATTAAAATGTTTCCATGTCAAGAAATCAGTTTTTTTCACTCAGGTATTTGTTGTGCCAGTATTCGAATACTGAAATCACTGTTCGGGTGCTTGTTCTGTTTCATCACAGGAAGATGGAGAAAATATGGGCTAACAATTCAACACTGCTTTTATGTTTTAACAGGATTGTAAAATGTTGCTGTTTTGCTCGTATTTGTAAGTTTGTATTTTACACTGTGTTTTACACTTTGCCACTCCACAACACAAGTGCCTGAATCTGAAACGTTGCTAAGGACACTTTGTTAAAGACATGATCTTTTTCACTCTAAACATGTACTATGTTAATGATGAGCTTTGAATTGATACATTTAAAAACACTTCTTGGCAGATTTTTGGTATTTTTTGTGTATATACTCTTGTGCAATGACTCAAAGGGTTATTGACATCATTGTATGGATTAGATTTCTTCACTGTACATAGTCTTGTGCAATCAAGGCTGTACACACAACACACACACACACACACACACACACACAGACAGACCAAACTTCAATCTTACAAGCTATAAGCTGCCAAATTACTGCATTGCTCTTCAGAGAGAGATTGTGCTCAGGCCATTCCTTTCATGGAATCGTAGCCAGATTGTACTGGACCAGAACGTATCACCCCCCAAAAAACTTACTGACCCCTGGACAGCTGCTATCATTTTAAGCCCCAAACACATTTCCCACCAAAAAATAAATCCAGCGATGTAAGTGGACTTCCAAAATGCTCTTCCAGGTAAAGGCATCTTGGTATTTCCAGCCTTGGATCAAGATGATTTTATTTGGTGTCTAATTTGATTGACTCGGTTATCTTGATTTAATTCAAACTAAAACTCATTTCATTTGATCTTTCTCATCTTTGACCTGCAAGGAGCTCTTATGGCTGCTGAATTCTGAACAGTTTGGCCCCTATTATGCATCAAACGTTTCACTAGAGAGAAAGTTCTGAGTTACAGATGGGATTCCACTGACATTGCAGCACTCATAAGGAACAGCTTTGACACATGTTAGATGACGGAGCTGTGGTACTTTATCACTTGTGCTTAGAGATCTTGTCATGTAGCATGCCATTTCTTTACAAAGGCCTAATAAATCATTGGCAGCTATCTGGTACTTGCAGTACAAGTATATGGAAAATATTATTTATGAAGTAGTACATCCCCCAGGGTCATTTTTCAGGCATGCATCAGAACTAGACTTGGACCAAAAGTATGTTGTTGATAGTAAAAGCCCTTTTTAGCCAAGGAATAGACTTGATCTGTGTTCAGAAATCAGGCCAATGTATAAGTCACATGTGAAATAAATAGTGGTGCTTGATAAAAATGAAAAACAAATGAGGCAAAAGTGTTAGACTTGGTCAAGTATTTTTTAAGAAAAATGATCCATATGCCACTCACAGATATGTAATATTGGACCATTTTCCTCAATAAATAAATGACTGAATATATAAGTCTAATAATTTTGAATAATAATTTTAACATAATTTTGTCTCATTTGTTTAATTTTGTTCTCTTTGTCTACTTTTAGGAAAATCTGATTGTTTTAGGTCAAATTTATGCAGAAATATAAAAAATTCTAAAGAGTTCACAAACTTGCAAGCACCACTGTATGTCTGTCATTTGTTACAGTCTTCATTCATCAAAAGAGGCCAGGGTGAAATTGGAGTGACTTGTTTGCAGGGTTTTTTTGTTTTGTTTGTTTGTTTTTTCCTATTGAGCATCAAGTTTTATCTCCCATAGGGTGGGTAGGAATTTACTGCAGTCTGGCTATTGGCTATTCTCCTAATTATACATCACCCAAAGGTCTAGTATTAGCTGTTATATCCTTTCTTTGGATGCACTTCACTGTTGGTAAAGATGCTTTCTGGAAATGCATCTGTTGTAAATTTGCCTATTCACCTCTTTCTGTCTTGTCTCTAAAAATTAGATTTTCTGGTTTAAAGACCAGGTGAAACTTTCGGATGTATCTTGAGGCTGCGAGTGCTTTGGGGCGTGTACTTGGAGGCAGGTTGGTTGAAATTTGTTTTGCTAGCCTGCTAATTCTTCAACTAAATGATTCCTCAACAAAGAAAAATGTTTAACAATCAGCCAAGGTTAATGCTTTAACATTAATGCTAGCTAGCACCTCAGACATATTTAATAGCCTCTAGATCAGCAGGCCACAGTCAGGATTTGCTGTAGGGATTCCCAGTGGTTGTATGACATACAGTAGTGTGGAGCAGAGAGTATACCCTGTGAAAAGTTGTGACGTTTGTTGTTGACATATTAGTATTTGATATTTAGTCAAACTGTAGATGTGGATAAACATTATGTACTAGAACAAAAAACATTGGTCCCCATTTACCAACCATTCTTAAGAAAAAATCTGTTCTTAAAATCCACTTAACACAGTTAAGTGGATTTTACACTTAACACTTATTTGGGATTTGTTCTTAGGTAAGAACAGAATCTACACACACTCGGGAGCACAAAGGTGTGAACAGTTCTGTAGTGTAAGAACATGTAATGAATCTGACATAGACTTTTTCTTAGGACCTTTCTCAAGAATACATTTGTTGTGGTGCACCATCATCACCATATATAGTGGGTCACGGTGCCACCAGCAGTGTAAGGCTACGAGTAGGAAAGGAGCCTTGGGTTCCCCTTCAAGTAGTGTCGCACACACGTCCAGATAAGTTCAAGTGCTCTGTCATTTATTAAGTGTCAGTCGCCCAGAAAAAGGATATTTACATATTTACAGTGGTGTTAGATCCAGCAGTCACTCGTGCTCACAGCCTAAACATTAGCCTGTTGCATCTATATATGTCTGGAGGCCTCAAGGCCAAACAGACTACACACTATGGCTCCCTCAGCCTACTCTATACAACATACATTGCTTACCATCAACCAATAATATATGCATGTGCTACATTAGCAATATTTACATGACCATTTCGTATTTCTATACCAGTAAGTACATTCACATTCACATTCACATTTAGGTATAGCTTTAATTGACTCTCTTTTCTCTCTACAGGTTTTACTCCGGCTTTGGTCCCCCCTCTACAGGATAGCTGTGACATCACCAGCTCCTATAAGAGGGCAGAGACCCCTGTGCCACCATTTCCCTGGAATCAAGGTAAGTGTACACATTTATTAATCTCTTACAATGTCTATCTCTGTTGCATTGTAATGTCTTAGACAGTCTTGGTGATGTGTCCTGGCCACTAACATCATTTTAATAAAATTTAATAAAAAACTTAGGAAGATATTGGTGAACGAGGCCCAATGGATTTCTTTTCTTTTGGAAAGAGTAAGTGCCTCCGGTGCTTCAGTATATCGCCCCCTTTGACAGAAACAACTTTATGTAGGCATATTCTATAACTGTCTACCAGTTTCTGACATGGACTGGGAGAAATGTTTCCTACCTCCTCTGTGCAGAGTTCAACTATGCAGTGTTTAACTATGCAATGTTAGAAAGGTTTCTTGCATGTACAGCCCGTTTCAAATCCAACATCTCAAAGCTTTCAGTGGGATTCAGATCTGGGCTGTGACCAGGCCATTCCATAAGCTTTCCATTTCTTCCTTTTGAGCCATGCCTTGTTGGATTTACTTGTAGATTTGAGATTATTTTATCTTGTTGGAATGTCCACTTCTTCAGCGTCAACTTAACGTTCTCCTAAAGAACTCTCTGGAATGAAAGAAGTCAGCTCCGTGATTACAAGTTGGCCAGGCCCTGAGGCAGCTAAGCAGGTCGAAACCATAACATTTCCATCACCATGCTTTACAGTTGGTATGAGGTTGTTCTGATCAAATACTGTCTTTGTTTTTTTGTCAAACATGATTTCTGGTACTGTGGCCAGACAACTCTATCTTTGACTCAGCACAATGTTCCAGAAGTCCATTAATTCATTAGCAAACTTTAGTCTTGCCCTGATTTTTTTAGACACCCGGCGTCCTCCTGGTGCACCTCCCATGTAGGCCAAATTTTTGCAGTCTCTTTCTAGTGGTGGATGCATGCACCTTAACATCAACAGTGGCAGGAGCTACCTGAAGATCCTCTGATGAAATTTTTGGGTTCTTAGAGACTTCTTTTTTGCATCTTATGCTCTATTCTTGGCTTAAATGTGACAGGGACAAGTCGTTTTAAATCTTCTCCACTTGTAGACGATCTGCAAAGTGGAATGATTGATTTCCGATTTCTTCCCAGAATACAACCATCTACAACCTTCTTTCTATAGGCTCCTCCAAAATATTCTCTAATAGTGTTCTAATCTAATCTATGTAGTGATATATCTAGGGGATGTAGTTATTTTTTCCACATAAAGTTGCATTTTTTTGTTTCATTTATATAAAGCATGACAAAAATGCTAATTTAACTGTCACTTCTTAAATTATATCATTGTTATCTATCATTTTTCTTGGGGTGTACTTACTTCATCACATGGCTGTATTTGTGGAACGCAGGGTATTGTAGTTGTACAATTGTAATTGTAGGTTAACATTATCATACCCATGTTAGGAGTAATTAAACCTGTGCAAAAACAAAAAAGATCATACTGCGATGGACCATTGTTTGTGTATGTGCACTCCATCTGCATTCACAGGCGCTCATTGAAGTTGTTGTGAATTATTTATAGTCAGTTATTTCTGAGCTGTTTTAACTACATGGTTTGTGTAATATCAAAATCTCCCTACTGCCCAGGTCCTCTACTTATTGTAGTCATGCAAATAGCAAGGCAGGATAAGTTCTAGTATTTATGGTAGTTGTAGTCCATCTGGTAATTCTAACACTAAAGAATAAATCTAGATTATTTGGCCTCATGCTTTACAAAATATTCAAAAGTTGTTTAGTTTGAGGCTTAATGTCATATGTAAAGTCATGTGATTGAAGATTTTACAGTTTGTAAAGGAATTGGATTCAGAAGCTGATGCACCCCTGCTGTGCTTACTGCCTTTTCTGTCTGTAGCCTATATTCTATCTTTAGCTTGTTTTTAGAATTAACTGATTAAGTTAAAGTTCACATCATCAATAACGTTGAGCATTCCTTTAGGTATTAAACTATTGCGTATCCCATTTAGAAATGTGTAATTCCAACCATGCACGCATTGTTGCTGGTGTGGGTTACTTAGTGCTCAAAGCTCAAATGTAATGAAATAAACATTAAAATACACAAATCACAGTTAAAATCACAGTTTGTTACACTTATTGACTTCAATACTTTGTAGAGGTATTTAATAGTGTTTTTACATCAGTGCTATAAAAAATGTAATTTTAGTCAGTACAACTTTGTCAAAGTAAATATTTTGTTTCTGTTTGCAGTAAGTTATATTTGGTTGTATGGCTCTGTTCTGGGACCTCCTAGCCTTTCCATGTGCATAAATGCAAAGCCTAAGGCAGGAAGAGCAGCAGAAAGACCCCCTACGGTACAGAATAGATCAGGCATCAATGACAAAAACCTTGACATTGAGTAAGTCATCTATAGCATGAAAGTGCAGTTGGGGTGGAGGTGGGTTACTGAGTGGCTTGCAGAGGGGCGGGGAGAATGGGCAGGCTAAAGTAGTGCCCTGATGAATTTAGCCAATTATATGCGTAGCAGGCAATCAGCTGATAACAGCTGGTGAGTTGAGATTGGGTCTCAAATGCTAAATGAGTTTCTTTCAGAACTACTTTGTCAAAAAAATATTTATTTCTCTTTTCAGTATGCATACATGGAAATCCTAAGGCTGGGAAAGTAGCAGAAAGACTCCCAAAATGACCATACTAGGGAAACCTCCAGCTGACAGAAAGATGCAAAGAGGCTTACTGAGGAAGTAGCAAGAGCAGGCAGACTAAAGGAGCTTAAATAAGTGCCCTGATAAACTTAGCCATTGTATATGTAATGGTTTAAACAATGGAAGGCAAGTTTCCCCTCAGAGGTCTGAAGAGCGACCCAATAAATTCGAATAGCTTTCAATTTATTAAGCCACCAATTTCAGCTTACAGCATCACAGAACTAACTGGGCAACAGCACTGATGTGAATTACTCTATCAACAACTTTCACTTCAGATGTAATATTCAAGGATTTGTTAGAGCAGTAAAACAGTGACATACGCTCGTTCTTGTAGACAGTCAAGACAAGCTTGCATCACTGGATGCCAACATGCCCCACATGAATTGGATAAAAATCACCACCAGCAAGATGCCACCACAGTGCTCCTCTGGATAATAAAATGCCAGCTTGCGCACATCCAGTCCCACCAGACTACAGACACATTCTCTTTTTAAAGCCCATTTACAATCCAGGCAGCCAACTTCATCTTACACAGCTTACAAAACATACCAATTTCATAACCAAATTGAATAAAACTCTTACTTACTTTCTTTAACTTCATTAAGACATAGCTATACTGCTGCACTGGCTGCACAGGCTGTGCTCAACACAAACTACCCTGCCCAGCCATAGCGCTTTGTGAGGCAGCAGGCTACCTACCATAAATACCACACAAATGGCCTATTTTTATATAATATCCATTTACAGTAGTTATATTTAGTTCTACAGGTTGGTTGTATTTGCTCTGTTGTGGGACATCCTGCCCTTCTATGTGCACACATGGAAAGCCCAAGGCAGGGAGAGCAGCAGACCCCCAGAATGACCATATAAGGCAAACCACCAGCCAGCAGGAGATTGCGAAGTGGCTCACTGAGGAGCGGCGAGAATGAGCGGGCTAAAGCAGCTTAAATAAGTGCTCTGACGAATTTAACCAAACATACGCATAACAGGCAATCAGCTGATAACAGCTGGTGATTTGAGATTGGAGCCTGAGTTTGACTTTATGGCCTGCTTTAACTAACATTATGCTCAGTTTGTGATACAGCACTATTGCTACATGCTTAAAAAGTTAATGTATGGTCTGGAGTGAGTGATGCAATGCTTCACTGCAGAATTCCACATAACATTATAAATAATCTA
The DNA here is from genome assembly GCF_904425465.1 of Colossoma macropomum. Lineage (NCBI taxonomy): Eukaryota > Metazoa > Chordata > Actinopteri > Characiformes > Serrasalmidae > Colossoma > Colossoma macropomum. The sequence goes on from NW_023494808.1 coordinate 18,550,610, forward strand.
TTAAATGCTAGTTTTGGGCTGGAATGCCCCTTCAGTGACCCAATCAGACCAGTCCAATGAAATTAAATTCAGAACTGAGGCCATCACTGGAATTTGAGTCCGGGCTGTCCCTCGTGCCATCTGTGACCAGGATTGCTCAATTTTACAGATGGAAAGATGGTGGTGTCACTATTTGATGATGAATGCCTGGTTTAATTCTTCAAGTTTAAAGATGTACCAATATCAGGTTGACTGAATGGAGATATGAGTGTGTAGCTCCATAAGTGCTGAGGTGCTTCCTGATGCTCCACAGGCAGTTATTTGCTTTGCATGCAGACTACTTTGGGACCTGGCCTCAACTAAAACCAAAATGAAACACTAACTGTTCCAAAACACTATTGCTAAAGGGAAGTGCATCTGATTTAAATATCACAGCGTCACAGATCGGGGCCTATTTCACCATGAAGTGCCCCTGACGCGTCCTGGGCAACTGTGTGTCCGCTGACAGAGTTTAATTTCCTGTTTTGTTTTGCATGCGAAATCGCGGGCTGGGGAATGCCTCCAGCAACGTGGCAGCATGGAGATGTCAGACTCGGCAAAGCTTGTTTTTGTTGGCGCACAGTATGAGCCGATCTGCCCTTTTCAAACCAGAAACATACCAGGGCTGTGTTGGGTCTGTATGTCCATGCTTGTACACTGACCCTGGACCTCTCTTTCTCCATTCTTAAACTCAGTTGTTATAAGTGAAGCTGAATTCTGATTAGGTTAATGGACACACATCTGCCAATGCTTTGAACCTCAGCATGGAACACTTTTCTGGGAAGTTGACTTTGCTTGCAGACGAAGCCACAAAAACATCTTTTTTTCTGGAGGTTGCCTTCACTTGGGTCACCTTCCTTCCTTTTGGTGAAAGGAACAAATCTGAAAATGAAACATCAGGACTCAAGAATGCGAAAGAAACAAAGCAGGGCTTTATTCTCTCAGGAGGAGCTCTATTTAGTGGTGCAGATGTTTTGCAGAGTTTTCTCATCCCTCCCAGCACTTTACAGTCAGCAGATTGTTATGGATTAGAGAACACTTTTTTTGGGTTCTGGCGAGGAACCAAAGTGAGACAGCATGGGCTTTAATGGACACGCATTGGACCAAGCCAAAACAATGAGGCTCTGTTGACCAGAGAACAAAAATGATCTTGGGATTGCAGAAAGGCTAACTCGACACAGCCAACAAACGACCCTTTGAAAGTTTCCATAGTGGCATATTGCTACTTTAAAAATGATCATCACAACTGGTTAGACATATAATGAAAAGCTGAAAGACAGAAGCTGTCAGTCATACTCCTCTGAGGGGAATTCAATGGCCGCAATTCTTGGAACAACTTTTTTTGTTTGGTATCTTTCATATATTTTTGGCCATCCATGGTGCAGACATGCCAGTTGCAATTCAGATTTGTGAGACGAGGACACATCGTTGTTTGACACATTGTATCCACTAACTATTTGGGACGAGTTGAGGTGGAATAGCTCCACCCTGCTTTTGTGTCATATATAATAATCTTAGCATCCATGTTTGACTCTTGGTAAGAGTGGAAAATACATAAGTAAGTAAAATATTTTGTTTCTACACTTAAGTAGCATTTTGTGAGATTTGTATTTTGCTCACATATTAACCAGGTACAGTGAGGGAAATAATTATTCTACAGTTTTTTTTTATTGTTGTTGTTTACTTCCAGTGCAGCTATTCACGTGAAATTTATTCTTATTATTAACTCAGTAAAACTGCACAGCCAAAGAAATCGTAACATTCCAATCCATGAAAAAAGTTGTGTAGTAAAGTAGAATGACAAAGGTAAAAAAAATTACTAAACCAGCAGATTCCACCAATTAATTATCCTACCTGCTAATTAGAATTAGCTGAGATAGTGCATGTTGGTAGGTTAGTACTTCCAGTCCAGAAAATGGGACCCTCCTCTGAATGTAAGTAAACAAATCATTTGTCACCAAGCTGTCATGTGAAAAACATCTTATGATGGGGAGAGGCAAAGAGCTCCCCCAAGACCTTCGCAACAAGTAGAGCAGCATAGCAGTGGCAGTGGTTACCAATGGATTTCTCAACTCTAAATGTTTCTATAAGCACCTTTGGGGCTGTTGTCCACAAGTGAAAGGGACTCAGCCATGCACAGAAGCTCCTAGGCAGTCAGAAAGTTAGTCATAAGAGCAGCTCTGTTGCCATCCACCAGGCTGATGAGGATGAGACGTGGGTGGACCCTCCAGCAGTACAGCAATCCAAAGCATATTCCAAAGGACATTCTCAGTGGATTTTGTAGGAAGTAAATAAAGGGGTTGGAATGGCCCAGTCAATCACTGGACTTAAACACAGTAGAAAACTTGTGGAACGACCTGAAAAATCAAGATTAAACAGCAGGAATCTTTAAGATTTAAAGACTGTGTAGAAGGATGGGCCAAAATCCCACCTGAACACTGTGAATGATTAGTTTCTTCAAACAAATTCCAGTAAGTGTAGTCAGTACTTTTTTCCTGTTTTATTCCACTTTATTGCACATAACTTTTTTATGGATTGGAAAGTTATGATTTCTTTATATGTGCAGTTTTATTGAGTTGAGACCAATGTCTGGTCTAACATTCATGTGAATAGCTGCATTGGAAATATGAGGTGTTTAATACTTATTTCTCTTACTGTAAGTATGTGGTACAAACTCCAAATTACAAGTTCATTTTTTTTCAGTGTAACATGATAGTGAGTTCCTAGACAGTCTGTCTAAATCTTACTGAAATGACAACCAAGTTCTAGCTATTAAAGGAATAGTTTGGTTAAAATAAATAAATCTTCACTTACCCCTAACCCCCAATATAGTCAATCAGCCAAGAAATGTTTGGCCAATTTTAGCTTCTTTAGTTTAGTGCTGTAGCTTTCAGGCTAACATTGCTAACAAACAGTAGATATGGTAGCCTAAAATAGCGGTATAGTTTAAATGAATCAACATTTTGAGCTGGTGGAGGATCCGCACAGCTTTCTAAATATGTGTGTTTTTCGCCATTGTTGTCCCATATTCTGTCTTCCTTCCCCACACACACAGGGTCAAAATCAGTACAGTGGTCAGCAGTACCCAGGCTCAAGGCAGCCACATCTGACCAGCACAGCTCAATCTCCCACCCCACCCCCTCCACATCACCACATCCACAAACATGCTGCAGCTGCGCTAGCGGGGCAATGCATCTGCCGCATTGTATTTACAAAATATGCCAGCGCACTTATTTGTTCTTGATTCATGACCATCTTGGGGGGAAGAATGAGGGCTCGCTGGAGGCCGCAGTCGTCTCCGTCAGCTCATGTGGAAGCGGTTAGCGGGTTTCCGTGGCGAATCAGTAACAGGACGAGGCGGCTAAGAGGAGAGCACCCCGGATGCTTTGTAGCTCTCTCACCATTTTCCAGCTCGGAGATGAGAAGTGGCAGAACTGTCTTGAGAGAAATTCTGTGGTACATGCAGAAGCATGGCTGCTGTGTCCTCTGCAAGGACTTTAGTTTTGTGCATTTACACTGCTAATCATAAATAAAGTTTGAAATTACCCGTTATATTAATAATTTACCCTAGTTACCCACACCCCCAACCAATCAAATAATGTTTTTATACAATATTTGATAGCGTATTACATTTTTGTTTTGCTTTTAAAATTGCATTTTGAATTAATTTAGTAACAAAATATATTGTAATGTTATAACGTATATCTTATAAAAAGGTCCTAAAATTTGATTGGCTGAGGTGTTTTTTAAAGCCGTTATAAATTACTCAGTAAACGCTCACCTGTGCCTCCTAACAATTGAATTCTGTATTAGTGTGCCGGGTCACTAGAAATCACCACGCTTTATTTGATAATTTGATTGGAAACCTGCCTACCTGCTTAATTTGCATATTGTCTTTTGTCTTCTGGTGGGCCCTCAACCCACCAGAAGACCTTTGGCTCCCAAAAACAAAAGCTTGGACACTCCGTTTACAAACCTTTTGTACATTTTAAAACGTTTTGTTCAATACTTGAGGAATTTTGTGAACAACGCAAAGATAGTAAATGATAAATAGTATTGAATATTATAGTATTGTACACTAGTCAGCATTCTGAGCCTTTTTTACACTCTGTTTGTTCTGGACACTTTCTTTTTCTTCCAGCTAAGTATCTGAAACCTGTTTTGCACAGTACTAATATCATAATATAGCCCTTTTTTATGTAACATCATTATTGCAATGATGCAAATTGCAACATCACTTCGATGTTTGTATTACATTGAGGCCAAACATTTCAATGGTGCTTCCAAACTTAGAATATAATAGTTCAAGCATGGAATGGAGAAGGAAAAGCTGGTTGCAGATATGCAGAGTGAGCTAATTCCTACCCACAGGCACAAACATCCTCCACTGCACTTGTTCACCAAAAACATAATCCTGTATCCGCTCGTTCACATGCACTCCCAAGCTCAGCCTCTGGTGCATACGGGGCGCAAGAAACCTATAGTTATGAATCAAAACAAGCTGACACATCCTGAATAAATACAAGCAAATAGCAGTGCTCACATGTAGGGTATTAAACCGAACCAAACAATGCTCTTTGTTGCATCAGCTTCAGAGTTGACAGAGATTTGCAAAGGATTATCAGAAGAAATTACATCTTACCCCGAGCATCTTGACTTTGTAGGCATGATCTGCTTGCATATGCGTTTAAGCTAACTTTAAGCTCTATCAAGTCTTACATATGTGACCATGGAGATTCCCTCCTGCATGCTGGATAAATCTGGAGCATTCGATTTCAAGTGGTCACACAATGTGTTAGTCAGATGGCTTTTAGTTCCGGTGGACCTTTTAAACAGTTGCTTAAACATCTACATGGACAAAAGCTGTTCCAATTATGTCCTCTTAGGATGCCCTTAAAAGCGCTGCCACTCTCTTTGAAGCAGCACAGTGAGCAGGCCATCTGTTTTGAGTAGGCAACAGGAACTGTTGTCCATGCAACAATGCAGCTTTGTGGCAAAGGATGGAGAAAAGCAGTGGTTCTTGAGAGAAAGCAGGACCACTGCAATGTGTTGTTCTAGTAAGTAGCCATAGGCACTTAACTCAGTTCAGCCACAGTTCAGACCCACAGCCTTGACAATGGCATGTGGAGCCAGTTCCTCTCCTAATTACATTTTCATTAGGCTGGTTGCTTTTACATTCACTTGATATTACCAATAAATAATGGCCAAGTATGGGCTCTGTCACCTCAGGAGAAGCATATGTAAGAGATGTTGGAACGTCTGCCACATAGCTTTGGACAAGGCCAAATATCCTGTTGATATTAGCGACCATATGCTTACCAGTGGATGCCAATGGTGACAGATAAGAGACGCTGCCATTTACAATCTGTTTCTTCAGTCTTTGTTCAGTTTTATTTGGCTTTATAGTCTCTGCTGTGTGGAAGGATTTTTGTGTCTATGAATAGATGTACAGAAGTCAGAGACCACCCTTTCATTTGTTTAATTTCTGTCAAAACGTCCTTTAAGTGTAAGTCACTCATTTGTCAGCATCAGGGGAAAAAAGTGCAAAACATATTCAGGCTGGAGGCTTCTGTGTAATTTTTTGTTAAATATATGTTTCCTAATTTTTTTTTCTGAATAACTTGTGCTTAAAGGCCGTTCTAGCTGAAAATTAAGTAAATGATAGGGTGGTCTTTTGTACACTACTATGCAGTCATTATGCAAAAGACTGAACACCAAATTCCAATTTTGCTGTAACACATCCTCTACAGAGAACAAAAACATGCCTCTTGTCTGCAAATGTTTGCTGTGCCATTTCAGTTTGATGAATTTAACATAGGCCTATTGGGGGAAAAATAAAAGATAAAATATAAAATGTGCTGTAACTTTTCCACAGACCACATTTTATGTTTTCTTTTTTCCCCCAGTGTGTTAAATTCAGCAAGTAAACAGTAAAATGTGCAGATGTGTGTTCTCTGTTGAGGAGGCATTAACTTAATTTAGAGGAGGCATTAACTTTTACTTTTCATTTAGAAAATCAACAAAACATGCCATTTGACCTTCTGCGCACAGAATAAATCTGATCCAGTCCTGTAATAAATCTAGCCAGAAATAGCAGACTTTCACATTGTGTGATGTGTTGTTGTTGGCTGGTATTGTTTGAAATACCCATACTGATCTGATCCTGTGAATTCAGTAGTAATATCAAAACAATACTTTTGTTTCAGTGCCTTTTTTCAAGTACACTTTAGGACTCCCATGTTAATCACTGATTTGATAATAATCTCACTGTAGATTCTGATAAACCCTTAACCACTAAATAGACATGCAGGACAAAATATCTCTCCAGCTACATACATCCTCCTCTTAACTGACCTCTTTGGCTTTTTGAACTATAATAAAAGTGTTAGATGGCCTCATTAGATCAAGGAGAACTGGCCATAACATGGTCGAAGTTCTCAGCTTAAACATGAAAACGAAACGTTGCGGTTAGTAGGGCTCAATTATAAAACTCTCGGAGAATGCTAGTTGATTTAGCATGTGTTTATAGTTCAGTCCAGCTGTGGATAGAAGCTGCCTACTTCTGGTACTATGCAACTACTGGTACTGGTACTATCTAAAGCTAACTGAATTTAAACTCTGACAAACGCCACAGTAGTTGACTTTCCCTTGCAAAAGTCCAAAAGACCTGCTGATATTTCCTCACCTGTTTTGCCCAAGTTCGCTGGCAGTAACGGAGTGACTTTAGTGCTCGTTGTAGGGCCATAAAAAGCTATTCTGTGAATTCAGGCTCTGTAACATTTCTACCATGCCTTGGAAGAAGCTACTGTATTCCTGCTCCAAATCAACAGTTCTTATCAGCATCTATCTATCTATCTGGTAATATTAAGGTAGTATTCTCAGAAAATATTCTCAATGTAATATTTATTTGATTTATAATATTGTAACGTGTACCCTTATGAAAGAAGACGCAACTTATGTACAGGTTGTTTGCTTTATTAAAGAGCTGTAACTGGCCACAGCCACGTCGTACACAGTTCGCTCTAAGCCTCACTACATCTTGCTTCGTCTGATGTCAGTGTTAGACTCTGGTACTTCCTATTCAAACAGAACATGATCAGCAAGCTAGCCATCCCCACCTTCAAAATAAGAGTCCTTAAAAAATGTAACAAAATTGTTTGCTTACTGTTAATTAACCTGTCTGTGTCACCTTGAACGACTATGAAGATTAACTTACTGATCATTGCTTAATATTCTAAACTGTAATTAAAAGTATAACACCACACAGACTTTTACCACTCTCAGTCCTTAAAAGACAAGTTGATGTGAGAACCTAAAAATCTTCATGCAGACATAACCCTGTTTTCCAACAAAATATATTATTAAATCTATTGTCATTATATTTTGACATGTTATCTGACTTGGTAACTACTAGTTTAAAGCATTTACTGCAGAACAAACTGTTCTTATCTAAAAATAACTTACTTTTATGAAATGCCACTAGAACTTGGACACCTGTGACTGTGTGTTATAGTTCTACGTGCTGTCTCTTTTTGCTGTCAGTGAACCAGTCAGACTCAGATGTCATACTTTCTTTCTTTCTCTCTCCCTTTTTTAAAAGCTGAAGAAAAAAATACTGAAAATAGATTTAGACTTTTCTGTAGTATCAAGATGTTTAGCTAATGTACTTTGTAGTACCAAGATGTTTCATTAATGATAGACTACTTTTAGACGCTCATCTAATTTTTATTTTAAAATACCTTAATTTAAAGCGTAGAAGCTTTTAAAGATAATATATCAGAATCTGTATTGGCCAGTACTCAAGGTCTCAGTACTGATGTCATTATCGGAAAGGAAAAACTGGTCTGTTTTAGGAACTGTTGAATGCAATCAAAGTGAGAGTTTCCGTTCAGTTCCTGATGAGTTCCTGCCCACAGAAATCAATGTCAGCTTTCATCCAGATTCATGTTTCTTTCCTCTCCCTTTGGAGAGCCATGAAGCTGAGGTTTCAGACGTTTCTGCCACTGTAGAAAGTTCAAGCAGAGCGCCGGCTCTGGTGCCAGAGCAGAAAAGGGAGGAATGATCTGCGGTCGTCCGGGGCATCCAGTTGTGACGGGAATTTCAGGCAAACTCAACCACTGCGTTCCAGCAACCAACTATAATCACATGGTTAAGCTTCCGTGGGATACTGTTGAAGGGGAAATTCCAAGCAGAAGAAAAAAACACTTTTTTTTCAGAGGTACGAGCAGGTCAAGTGCCTGAGTACATTTAATGGACTATTTAAATGTTCTTTAGGGTGTTTTCATGTATGGCTTGTTTGCTACAGGCTCGAGCAGACATTGTTTCTGAGGTGAAAAATAATGGCACTTTTTATCTAGCATCTGATCTGACCGCAGCATCGCAGCGCTGCGTTGTTTCTCAATGTAAAAGGCATCCAATCTGTATTGCAGAAGAGAGTGACATTTGAAGGACAGCTGAATCAAAATCCTTAGCAGATGTTGGTCTTTCATTTTCAGTGGTCCATAACTGGAGCGTCTCAAACACTTCGGAGGAAGTCATGTCCGGTTAGAACTGTTCTGGATCCATCACTTTAGTTTTGCTTCTGCTAAAGCTTCAGGGAGATCATATAAAAGAAGCTTTGTGAGTGCTTAACTGTGCTGACCTTTCGCAGTGTCTGGCGCCACCTTATGGCTGTAATATAAGGTGCAAGTGAGCAGGTTTTTGTGTGTGTGTATGTGCAGGACTGGAAAATACTTGAATAACTGTACTTCATAGCTATGCTTGAATATTATTTTGTAAGACAAGGCCAAAAAGTTTCTCTTGCCAAGTGAGTTTTCTTTGAAATCTCATTAAAATTATGACTGATTAAAATTAAAAGTCAACACAATTCTTAAAAAGTGTGAAATGTCATTCTTATCACTATAAATTTCCCACAAGTGTTTTGTTTTTTGCAATGGCCCTTCGTTTTAAGTACCACCCATTTGACACATCACACATCACCACATCATACCACCAAAAAAGCAAAAAGCTCCTGATTTCTAATGTAAGCTATTAACCTTTTAAGGCCAACACAAAAATCTATTGTCTCTTTCTGTCATCTAACCCCTTTTCACAGTAGTCATGAACTGTTTTGGAGTTTTTCAGTTTTTTGAGTTTTTGCACTCTTTTCTTCAATAATGTTGATGTATATTTTGATTGAAATGTGTATATGATTCACAAAACTGGAAGAGAGCTTGACTTTTGTCCTTGTAGGTGAGCAGATAAGTTTAGAAGTGTTTCATTTTGTTGATATGCTATTTTATTGAGGCAGTTGTATGTGCTTTTATATGAAGAAAACTGCAGTTGTTCTGTCTGTTTTTGTGGAGAGGTGCAAATTGTTTTTACAGCAGGGATTCTCACTCCTCCTCTTTCATCCTTCATTGCTCACTAGCGGCTCAACACAAAGTCAGAATATTTCCCACACAGAGAGACAACAGTGTCCTAGTTAATCTGATCACAGAGTTATAGGGAAAATACTTAATTTGATTAAATATAAAAATATTTGATCTTCTATCAGCGGAATGGCCACTAGGGGGTCTGCAGAAAGAAGTCAATATGCTCTTTTCTGTTAATCATGTAGTTTGATGTGATCTAACAAAGCAAATAATATGTAAAAAAATTTTTAAAAAATGTTGCACAAGCAACTAAAAAAGAAGAAAAAAGAGTATAAATAGGGCTTCATTCACATTACCAGGCTGAAGTGCCACAGTTCCAATTTTTTTGCCTTAGTGTGCCACAGATTTTAAGTTTTCTGAGCTGTGTGGCCACACATCTGATCTTTTCAAATCAGCTCTGAGCCACTTTCATATATGATGCTAGATCGGATACATATTCGATTCGTGGCCATGCGACCTCAAAGAGACCACCCAGATTGGAAAGTGTTTTTCTTCACTGCACATGGGCTGAACCTGAAATTAGTGCCAGTAACTGCTGCACAAGCAGTGCATCTGACCCTTTTTCACCTTCATCTCATTCTAATAATGAACAGCTCAGGGCTAATTATCATGATGAAGGCTTGTTCTGCTGGCTAGTCTGTTGTTCATGATGCATGTGGTTCATTCACGTGATGTTATTGATCGGGATGTGTGTATGCAGGTCATTTAAGGACAGAAGTGTGTTCACATTAATGACACATTTGAGTCACTAACCTCCACAAATGTGAACCGTCAAGTTAGAAAGGGCAGATCTGAGCAAAAAAATCTGAATTGAGCAGTGAGGCTTGTAATGTGAACATAGCCTAGAAGTATAAAGTCACATAGTAAAATGCGCTCACAGCTCAGAGCTGCACTGTGAATACGCCTGCCTGCTGACTTTTAAATGATCACAGTGCAGCCAGCAAAAAAGGAAGCCTCCGCTTTTATACAGTGAATGAAACAGAAGCACACAGAACACTCTGGTTCAACATGCTGAGACATTTTATTAGGACTAACATAGACATGCACACGTTATAAGTTAACTAATTTACAGGGCCAAATTCTCTGTTAGAGTTCAATTCATTTACTTTTTACTCTTTATATATTTTTCACTTTTTTATATTTTTGGTTTCATACTTCCAGTTTTAATCCATACTTTTTCAAAATTTCTGTACAGTTAAATAGTTAAGATGTAAACATTATTCAGAGTGGTTTGGTGTGAAATGCTCTGTTCTAGAGAAGCTTACAGAGTCAGAATTGTTCACAGTTGTGGTGATAGGAACCAGAGTAAGTTGTAATGCAGCATGTATTCTGTGTGCTTTGTAGTGTATGCATTGTCTATATGTACAAATTGCTTGCAAATATAAACGTTTAACTTAATACGTGTGATGAGTTATTGCATGAAATGGTTATGAATACACTGCCTGAAGCCTGAGACACTGTTTTACAGTATTTTCTAGATAATGTTTAGGCCCAAATCACATGTTTTAAAATTAATTCATGGTGGAGAGGTGCATGCAGGGTCTTGTGAGGCAAAATAGTCCCCAAGGAAAGATTTATCACTATTTTACTATAATCAACATTTTATATAAAAACTTAGAAGACACACGTAGCTTCACTGGTTTTGGATAGTAAATAAAATGGCTAGATTTATGCTGTAGACATGGTGACTCCTGGTTCCTATCACCACCACTGTAAAGAAATCTGAGTCTGAATCTGAAAATAAGTTTCTCTAGAGCAGTGGTCACCAACCCTCCTCCTGAGATCTGCAGGTTTCACCTTCAGCCCAAAACTAACACACTTCAATGATTAGATGGATGAGGTGGAGTCGATTAGAGGTGGAGCTGAAGTCTTTAGGAAGGTAGATGTCCAGGAGCAGGGTTTGTGACCACTGCTCTAGAGCATAGCATTTTGCATCAAAACACAGATGAATGACTCATCTTAATGCAGAAGTTTAAAAAATGCTGGAATTTGCCTTTGTTTCTCTAAAGTTTTTCCACCCCTGGGTATGTGGTGTGTTTTTTTAACCCTTGTGTGGTGTTCAGGTCTGTGGGACCATTTTCACTGTTTACCAAAAGAAAAAATGATGCAATTTATTATTATTCAAACCTCAGATTCCTTGGTCTTTGCTCATTTTCTGTGAAGAACTTATAAAATAACACATTTTCAATGACTTCACACTGTATATTACACGTGGTGTTGGGGTGAACCCACAGGGAATAAAAGTGTGGAGGTGCTGTGTCCCTTCACTCTGTTCTCCTTCTACATGGCCTGCTGTGCGTGTGTGTGTGAGGGTGGTTACATGAACTGGCCACTTACATAAATTGTTTTGGCTGTATTGATTTAAAAAACTTATAATGCAGTGGGTCCACCAGACCACTGAGTAACTACAACATTAACACCGCACAAGGGTTAAGGATGTAGTAATATACATTTAGAGGTTTTCTTTTGTCAGAGCAGAGCTTTTCATTTTTAAAACATTTTAAAGTGTACAGGTTCAGGTATGTTACCCAAAGTGAAGCAAGCTTTAAAAAAGAAAGCTCTTGTGCAGAGTTTGAGACACAAGCGGTAAACAAGAGGGTATTTCAAGTGTAGACAAGCTGTAGCCGTGCAGTTTCACGCTAACTTTCATAAGTAAGATGAATTGCTCCCTTCAAGCTTTGGTCTCTTCCACTGCATGTTTTGATCAATAATTCAGCTCACGTCGGTTAGTGGTGCCTTTGAGATATAAGAGAGATTCTGAGGAATGAGGAAAGTTTTTTTTTTGTTTTTGTACCTATTCCATTGCTCATCTGCAAGCAGAAGGAGATCCATTAAGTCAGTTTCAGTAAAGAAATTAAAAGACTCAGGTTTTAGTGAAAAGAAAAAGAAAGTGAAAGAAAAAAAAAGAAATCAGGATCAGCTGCCAAGATGTGTGGAAGTGACACTCACATCAGGAGAACATGGTTTAAGACTGAACAGACTTCATTAGAGAAATCTATCTGATCAGTAGATCAGCAGTTAACCTTCTGGCTTCATTAATGTTTGGTCTCCTGCCTGAGAGCTCTTTACTGTGGCCTTTAGTCTGATGTCAACTGAAATTCAAGCAGCTTTGATTCTACAGATTTTCAAAGCCAAATGTTTTAGTGTTGTGAGGATGTATAAAAAAAACAAACAAAAAAAACCCCACAATCACTGGGGACAGTGCCCCCCACTCAGAACAGTGTGCTTTTGTTTGTGTGTGAGTTGATCATGTTGCATAAACCAACACACAGTGAAAGGAAATAAACTGGAACAGCAGACAGTTTTGTTTTTATAGCACGGAAAAGAAAATCCTCCTGGGTAAAACAAGACGCTCTTGCATCAGTTTATCAGTGTTTCATAATTTATAGTTATATTTATTTGCATTTCTCAAAAATTGTCACTAGTCAAAGTATAATGTTTAAAAATTATTAAAAAAATGAAATTTAGAGCTCCGTTTGTATCTTAATGATTCTTTAAGTAGTAATGAAAAAGTCAAATTACAACAGAAGCACTACAAATTACAAATGAAAACAGCAACATTTAAAATGTTTATTTTGTTTATTAATTATATATTTATTGTGAGTGTATTGGCTTTATGTAAATTAATGTATTATTATTATTAATAAATATTAATATTAAAATCAAGCAGTAGCCTTCAACATTTCATTGTTGAGTATAAATTATTGTTAGATCAGATCAGGTGTGGATGGAACTGTGATTAACTGCACGCTCACAAACTCATCTTCAGCAAGATGGCTTAAAATTTAGCCTAATGCTAAATAATATATATATATATATATATATTCCACAACCCGAAAATCTTATATAATTTTTTATTTTTCTTGTACAAATGCACAGATGACTATGTTTATAGGGACAAAACTTAGATCATCTGATTAGATTCATTTCTTGGGTAATAAATCCTCAGGAAGGCAGAGATCCAGATGAAATGCCTGGATGAATTAGTCCACAGCCATTCAGTACATGTGCTGAGATTAGGTTTGGCCTCATCATTTGATCAGAAGAGAAAATGGTTTGGGGTGATCTTACCCTGGGGGGCTTCCACATTTTATATGTGACAGAAATGGAAAAAAGCTATAAGTTGAAAAGGTTAAGTGCACGCTTGTTCTCAGTATCCAGGTTTACTCCGTGTTTTTGCCAGAAATAACGTACAAATAATGCTTACATTGTTATATTGTGTGAAAGGTTTGGCTGATTTCATGACACCGCAGTACTTTGTGTGCTTTGAGGGTTTAGCTATATGTGTAGCCTCAATGTCCCCGTCTAACGCTCATGTTGGATATTCCAGAGAGAGTGACGTTTGGAGTTGTTTCAGGCGTTTTCTATCATTATCAATTTGAGTATCCTTTCTTCTGGCTTTTCATTCTGCCCTAAATGTTTAATTATGTTCTATATCTGGATAACAAAACTGAAGCATCTTGGGTCTTGGTGTTCTTCTGGTCAAATGCCTTCTTTGCTTGGCACAAACTAGACATAGAAATATTAGAAATATTTCTGATCACAGTACATCGATCCAGAATCAGAATCCTAAGCGTTTTTATGTACTATTGGAACCGTTTCTGGTCTTTCATAGCGTCTCTTATACACCATTCTGTGTAACATCTCTGACTGTTGGCTCATGCACAGCAACACTGTGACAAAGTGTCATCTGTTGTTCACCAGGGACGTTTAAAGACTTCTTTGAGCATCTTTTGTCATTGTGTGGGCTGCTTTTGATGGGATGTTCCATTTTTTGGTAGATTATCTGAAATGATATCTTTTTTATATTTGTGTAGCCAGGGACATTTATTGCAGACGAGATCCAGGATTATAATCAAAAATGCATGTGGTTTGTACAGTTTTTACTAATCTGCTAAGTAATGATTCTGGAGCTAATTACCGTCTATAGTATGTCAAACTCTGAACTCCTCCTGTTTGAATAGACCTCTGGAAGTTTGTTTCTTATTAATCCTAATGCCGAAATGAACAGCTGAGCTATTAAGGTTCGAGCTGGGCTATCTGATGTGGTGGTGGTGTGTTAGTGTGTGTTGTGCTGGTACGAGTGGATCAGACATAGCAGTGCTGCTGGAACACTGTGTCCCCTCACTGTCCACTCTATTAGACACTCCTACCTTGTCAGTCCACCTTGTAGATGTAAAGTCAAAGACGATAGCTCAACTGCTGCTGCACAGTTTGTGTTGGTCACCCTCTTCATCAGTGGTCACAGGACGCTGCCCACAGGACGCTGCCCACAGGACGCTGCCCACAGGACGATGATAGAAGTATGGCAGTATTACTTTCCTGTTCCAGATAATAGCATTTTATAGTGATCCATTTATCCAAGAAATCACATTTATAGTGATATTGATTCATTTAGAACAATTAATAGCAGTGACTTGTTCAATTATGGCAGCTTAATTCATTCATAGTGCTTAAATATAGAATGTCCAGATCATGAAACATTATAGTTGATTCTGTCACAGAGTCTCCCACCCAATAGATTCCAATCTTCAAGATTCCAATCTTAAGTGGTCCTTTTCTGCTTCATCTCCATCCTGGCTCCACTCACTAATCATCACCTGCATCTGTTTGTTGTTGTGGTCTAATTGTTGAGGACTCATATAAACTTCTGTAGTTAATGACTCGATTGCACTGATCTAGTTTCTAAACCCGGATTTTGCAAGTGACCTGACGTCACATAGACTGATGACATCAGGAATGTTAATATTTATGGTGGGATGTGAGAGCTCGGTTGAAAGCATGCCCAGTTTCACCCCTGGACAGTACACACTCTTATCTGTGCATAGAACAGAACCCTTCATATGATTTGATGTGTGGATTTATATATTAACTTGTTTTACCATCACTGATCTCCTGTATTACTGAGCTCTGGTTTTTTTCCTGTGTTGATTCTGCTGGTTTTTCCATCCACCTGTTCTACATGCTCATTTCATTTCATTTAATCTGCTGGCCGTTGAAGCCTGTATGGTGCTTGTTAGTTGTGTACTTGAGTTAGTTTCACTTTCACAGATGCGGTTTAGATTGTGGTTTTAGTGAGTTATTAGTGTGTAGCTGTTGTGATCAGCGTTTAGCCGTTAGCATTTTGTTTATATGCATTTTGATCAAATTAAGCACATAGCTTTGCGGTCTCCATGGACAAACACTGGCAGTATAATGGGGCGTACTGATGAGCTCAGTGACTGTAAAAATGGCAGTCATAGGATGCCACCTCTGCTGTAAGTCAGTGGCTATGTTTACATGCAAATATTTTTGCCAATCCGATTGAATACAATCCGATTACAGATTCAGACTGAGGTGTTTATATGCACACTCTATTCAACGATTTGATGGAAAATCTTCGTTTACATGCTCACTACAAGTAATCCGATGCAAAATGACGCGCATGCGTGGAGTAGCGTTTAGAGTAAACGTTACCATGACAGCGAACATCACGTGAGGTCCAGTCCGCGTGAGATGAGTTTCCAGTTGGCGCGCTGGTGTTTTAATTGCTTTAAAATCATGTCAGACTCAGGAAAACGTGCTTCACATGTGCTTATAAAGGAAGCGGCGAGAGGAAGACGTCGTGTTCTGAGACTCATAAGATGGACGTCCGTCCCACCGCCGACCTTTAAAGATCAGAGCATAAACTTCGTCTCCTCTGCAGAGCCGTTTCTGCTCCGCCATGCTGAACGGTATAAACTTTCGCCTTGACGCGACGCACATGCGCAGAACATACTTACACGTTCCGATTGGAATGTAATCGGATTCAGGCGTTTACATGGCTATTATTCTTCTATTTAACGGATTATTTAGAAGTTTACCCACCTCGTTCAATCGGATATAAATTGTATTCCGAATGGCCTCAATCGGACTAGACTATTCCGATTGAGGTGTTTACATGGACGTGTTCTATTTCGATTGAGCTATTAGTCGGATTATTAACGGATTATCAGGCTGCATGTAGACGTGGCTAGTGTGTGAAATTTCTGTCCTGCTAGATCTGCCCCGGCAAATGTAAGTGCTTCACAAAATGGGCTTCCACGGCCAATGGACAATGCCAAACGGGGTGTAAAGCACACCACCATTTGACTCTGGTGCAGTGGAAACATATTCTGTGGAGTGACTAATCACGCTTCTCTATCTGGCAGTCTGATGGACGAGTCTGGTTTTGGCGAATGGCGAGAGAACATTACCTGCCTGACTGCATTGTGCCAACTGTACAGTTAGGTGCAGGAGGGGTAATGCTGTGGGGTTGTTTTCAGGGGTTGGCCTAGGGCCCTTAGTTCCAGTGGAGGGAAATCTTAATGCTTCAGCAGACCAAGACATTACAGACAACTATATGCTAACTTGTGGGAACAATTCTGTTCAAGCATGACTGAGCCCCAGTGCACAAAGCAAGGTCCATAAAGGCGTGGTTGGGTGAGTTTGGTGTGGAGGAACTTGACTGGCCCACACAGAGTCCTGACCTCAACCCCATCAAACAGATTGTGAACCAGGCCCTCTCGTCCAGCATCAGTGTCTGACCTCACAAATGCTCTTTTGGATGAATGGGCAACAATTCCCACAGACTCAGTCCAAAATCTTGTAGAAAGCTTCCCAGAACAGTGGAAGCTGTGATAGCTGCAATGGGGGGACTAACTCCATATTAATGCCTACAGATTTAGAATGGGATGTTATAAAAGCTCCTGTAGGTGTAATGTGCAGGTGTCCCAATACTATAGTGTATGTGCCCTCATATTGCTGCTGCAGCCTTTATGATCACAAACAAAGAACCAAAGACAGGTCAGTCATCCTGCCTCCATAATACAGCAGTACAGAAACATCACATTATTTATTTTAACCTTTTCAACTACTTGAGACCACCGGTGGTTCCAAAACGCACTTCGTCATATTCTTCATAACTGTCATATTTCATAAGCTACATTCAAAAGGTGGGTGTCATATGAGAGCTGTGACTGTCTTCTTTCCAGTCAAATAGATGGGTAATGTAATTTTAAACCCTTATAATAAAAGAAGCTGAACTCACAATTTTTTATTTCTACTGAAAGTTGACCCATTTTTCCACAAATCTGGGCTATAATCTATAAACAGATGGCGTCTCTTCAGTGATCTGCTCTGTAAAAATTATTTTTATAAAAAAATACAGAGAGTGTCTAAGATTTTTGGCTTTCAGCAGTAAATTAAGAAAATTTAATAAATAAATAAAATAAAAATTTACATTTATTTCATGCAGTTACTGAATAATTTGCCTTACGATTTGGTCATGTAAATTCAGATGGACAAACCAAAATATACCCTGGTGAATAAGAGGTAAAACTTGACAAAATCCTGTTGGTCACTGTCAGAAAAAGGTGCTGTATAAGTACACTTTTGTTCACCAATGTATTATATAAATATACCCTCAAAGGGACGGCACTGATCTTAAGGCTCGGTTGTGTTCCTTAAATGATTTTGGGGTACACTCCATTACTTCACTCTAAGGACTGATTTGGAGTCTAAATGATGTACACATGCATCATGGCAATATGTGTGTATAAGGTGCGAGACAGGGAAATGTCTGAGGGGGTATGGGACTGTTTGGGATTCACTGTTCTGGTTTAACATCTTACTGCTGATTATCACTTCAAACCTTAAACCTTCATGTATATTTTTAAAAATTCAGCTTAGATTTCAAACTTTTGGAATGTAGTCTGTCTGCCTGTCTGTGACTTGACCCGTGCTGTATGTTCTTGGATTAGCATCCTAACTGCCAAATGTATCCTGCCATCATTTGGCCCCCATTCATCCCAGATTTTAAAAAAGTAAAACTTTATAAATTTCATTTAACTCCCTGAAACACAATTCTTGTTTTCTCATTTATTATAATGAGACTTGCTTAAAACAACAAAAACAAATAAAACACAATATTTAAATACCAAAGCAAGCTTCACGGCAAAAGTCAGATCATACAAAAAAAAAATCTGTTTGGAGTACAAACTGTTCCTTAATACAATACTGACTAATATTGAAGTAATAACATCCTTATACTTTATATTTGGGCTTACAAAATCATTAACATAATTACACAACAATGAAAAAATTCTGTAAGTAATATTGCTGAGAAAACATTTGGCACAGGACACAGCCAGGATCAACATTAAACCACAGTAAAAGCTCTGAGATTTTTGGAATGTTCTCCCAAAATGGCAACACTGTTAGTACATCTCACAAAACAAGCTGATATTATAGCCAGTCTGAGCGTTTCTGAGCCAGTGAACAATGCATGGCAAGCCAGATATTTAATAACGAACTGGAACAACTGCTGCCACCAAAAGGATTTAAAAATATATGTCAGTAACCCAGAATGCAACATTTGCAGGCAAATATGTACACCACAGTGAAGGCAGAAGATCGAGAGACACATTTTCAGATCATGAAACCAGATTTAATGGGAGAAAAAAAATCATCAAACCTGGCAGCTGTGATGACGTTATTATCATCAGAATGAAATAAGTTTAGCTGAAACCAAGTCATGGGATAGCATGTTAACTTTGTAATCAGCCCTAAAAGAGATGGACAGTGTGAGTGAAGGGGTTAGCATGCTAACCCATAAATCCAAACTAAGGGTCTGTAATAGGGAGACTAGCCTGTCACTAAAACAGAGCATGAAAGATCCTAAGAACATTTTTTACATTTTCCTCTACAAGTGATTCAAGCCCACTGAGGTGAGTGTTCCTTGGTTCAGTAACAGCTAGCTGGGTGCTAATCTGTTTAATGACCAAAGAAGACACTAATAGCAGAGTTCAGTGTGCAAAACGGTTCAATACAAACACAATCTTGTCATGATTTTACTCTACTGAGAGCCAATGACATTATAGCTGTTTACACTATGCAATAAATATCTATTATATCTTTAATATCTGTTTCTAGAGCTCCTGTGAAAGACCATACAGAGAAAAAGAATGAAGCATTTAACAAAGAATTTAAGTTACATTTCAGTAGGGAAGAGTGTGGCACAACCTAACGTGGTAAAATGCAGCACAGATTTTTTAGATAGTTGTAGTCAAACTGGATCAAGTTGAATGTGCGTTTGGTCTCCCTCTCATATTCCCATAATCCTCAAACTCTCACCGCATTCTGACAAACATTCCTCCATACAGACTGTTTCCGTACCATAAATGTACCCCTTTATTATGTCTTTTTTGATTACTGAACTGTAGCACCATTTTGAAGCTTAAATAACTCACAGTGAGAGCCAGTCTTAAGTCCAGCCGTGTGGCAGGGCTGATTTTAACAGTGTCACAATTAATGCTCCCAAAGTAAACAATGAAAGAAATCCATACAACTACTACCACTACTACTACTACACACTAGAGATGTCATATAAATAAAATAGAATAATATTTTCTAATGCTAACATTTTGCTGTTGAACTTTGTGGTTTAAAATACCTTTGACAGGTTTTGACAACCTCTTTATACCAATGATATTTATTTAGAATTAATTGTGTTTGCATCAGTTTGCCAGATTTTTCTACCAATTGTTACAACCAGCCCTTCATCTGACAATTAACCCCATCTGTGGGCCAAAATGTGCCCCCTCATGTCTCGTTTGACTGAAATGTTCTGAAATAGCAGGTGCTGGAAACAAATGTTTTCATTTCTTACAGAGATGTGAATGTACAAAGAAAAATATTGAACTTGCTCAAATATTACAATTATTTTGCCAAAACCAAGATGTGTTAAGTTGTGCCTCACTCTACCCTACAAATCTGACATAAGTTGTCTTGAACAAAGCTACCACAGAAACAACTACAATGACAGTTGTTGGCTCTCAAGCTTGATTAGTTTAAGACCTCTTAATGCTTTAAAACAGGTTGTATGTGCTATTAATTTAACATAATGCACTGGATGCAAAGGTCAGAGATTTAATTATTTAATTTCCAGTCTGAACAGCCATTAAGTACATGCTATTTATTTTTCAGGTGTTAGTTCTGAGGATATCAGATAGAAGATAATTTATGTGCATAAGAAGAAAAAAAGAAGTTTCCAAACTGAAGATCAACAAATTAATTAAAGTTACAGATAAAATGGGTCTCCTAACAATCAAGCAAAACCTGGTAGACAACAAACACTGTCACCATCAGATAAAGAGTACTTAAAGCTTTCAGAAACTGTAATAAAGGAAAAGGGTGGACACAGTAAATACTGAAAAATGTTGTTTTATTTAGTGTTTTTTTTTTTTATAGTTTTCTGTTAAATATGTTTCTGCCTCTTTATGACACTGAAAAATGAGTAACTTGTACTTAATGGTCGTTTTGACTGGAGATTAAATAAGCTAAAGGTTGGACTTCTACGCAGTGCTGTAGATCAGCTGCTTATGTAACCTTTTGAAACATTTTCATCATCCTGAATTTGAAGGAGTGAGACTGTGCTAAAGCGTCTCCAAAAACATTCAAATGGTTGACCTGTAGCTGCTTCTAAGCCACATGATGGGATGGGAAGCAGTACTGTTTAAACATACTATTCCTACGTCCTGCTTCTTTAAATCCTGCATCTGTAAAATGCTCTCAGGCAAGGCTATAAGAAGGCACATAGAGGCAGAGAGTCATCTGAAGTCAAGTTAGCTGAAAACCGAATCAGTCTGGCTGAATGTATGTTTTATTAAGTGCTAAAGGCTTAAATTCATGGCCTAAATGACTGCAGTCTCTTTACCACCCTACTGTAGATATTACAGAATCGCTCTCATACCTTAATCTCATTACTTAAAGGCTGACACCGCATGTCCTGTTTGACATGGCATTACACCGTCCTCGTGTACTTACTGAAATGATAGAGGTAAGATGAGATAATATACATTAAGCTTTAGAGTCATCTTGTGATTTAGCAGCTTTTTGGCAATATTCTTATGGTGTATATACAAAGGGGAACAGAGACTATAATTACTATTCTTTACTGTAATGGTAAGTTCTACCTCATGTCGTATTACTCAGTGCACGAATTGTTAAAAAAAATAAAACAAAAATAATAAAAAGCGGACGTACACAGCAGTTAAACAATAGTCTGAATATACTGTATTTCTCAATTTGTCCATGTAAAAGAACCAATGATTTAATGATTTGACAGTTCAACATTAGGTTTGCGACGGTGTCGGCTACGCTCATTTTTGGTACCTGGTTTTTTGTTCTTTGCTCTGCATCTTTCCATCCACAGCTGAAGTGGATTTGACAGATTTAGAGAACATAGCACCACATCAGTGGCCCAGTTCCAATCTCAATTAAGACGAGCCCTTATATATCCCAGTCTCTTCCACTCAGATGTCTTATATTCTTGATGCAAGGTTATGAGATTTGGTGTTTTTAATGTAACAATCTTTAGTCACTGTTACTTACGGAGCTAAGCGTCAAACAGCTAAGCATCAAAGTGAAACAAATTAGCCTCGTTTTGGAGTTAGAATAAGCAAGGAAAGATGACAGAGGGCTTCATTTTACTGGAATGGAAAGGGCCCGAGCACGACGGTGTGACTTTCAGGTGGTTAGTAATTTTTGCTGCCTTGTCCTCAGTTCCACCTGCTGGGTTACGTCTCATTTGTTTTTGCCATTGAACACAGCCACAAACTCAGCTGCACACGGGCATGAAACAGTGGCTTTTTTTGTATAAACTGTACTGGTCAATCCCAGGTGCCTCTGAGATACCTTTGGGGTCCACAACAGTACTCCTCAGACCAGCGTCTCGGGCAGTGTGTCCGCATTGTCTGAAGACAGGAGCTGCCAGATTTGCCACCTGTCTCTTTGCCAGTCCTGCCACTCTGGGCTCAGGGGAGTCAGAGCGCCCCCTGGGGAGGAGGATGAGTTCTGAATGGCTTTCCCGCTCTGTTGGGGACAGTGCTTAGCTGAGGCCACCGGTGCATGAGACGTTGGGGAAATGGACGAAACTGTTAAAGCAGCTGACCTCAAGTGTCCGTAAGGGGGTGGAGGGGGGCGTGTGTCATTCCTATTGGCTGGTTTAGGGAAAATGGTGGGACTAGGAGTGCTGTGACTGCTTCCGACCGGGAGGTCCTCTGAGCTGCTGGACACCGACTGGCCATCGGGGTTGAGATTCAGACGGAGATGTCGCTGGCCGGACCGAGGGCTGCTGCACGCGCGATTCACTGTAGCATGCTGCCGACAGTCTGTCCCACCCAAAGAGGGCTGTGTCCGCACAAGCTTGGGGTCGCCTTGGTGACTGTCGATCCCCTCCTGCGAGCTGCGGGAGCTCCCCTCGGACATGTTGCCATAGGAACCTGTAACAACAAACCAACATCCACTTCCATTCTTAGCTCATACTGATCGTGAGGCACTGGATGATCTTAGGGTGGAACACAAGAACACAGTGCTATCCATGATTAACTGGACAGCGATAGAGTTGTTGTGGTTTTGCTGTAACATGTTGAATGTGAACTTCTAAGAGCACTGACAACTATATTGGGTGAACCAAATATGAATCAGATGCATAGCTCCATAAATAACTGGCAGACTTAGCCATATGTAGTTGGGCAAAGAGGCCATAAGCAATTACACAAAGAAAACACATTCATGTTTCAACCTAAATATAATATATAAATATTGCTGCTGTCAGAACAAAACCTTGAATCTCCAAAATGGTCACTTTACAGGAGAAGAAAAAACGTACTTTACTTTAAATGTAAGACAATGGAGCCAGACTTCTTTCCAAGTCATTCTAGGTCAATTCTTTTGGTCCATAAATCATGAAATCTACACACAATGTAAAAGGCAACAGAAAAATGAAAAATGGAGATGCAAGGTTTTGTTCCGACAGCAGCGATGTAATATAAATATATTTAGTACATTATCAAGAGCATCAGGCCTCATTTCAGAAAAAAATCACTGAGGGTGCATCAGAAATAAACACTAGGAAAATGCATGTTATAAAATAATAATAATAAAAATGGAGCATGTCCACGATAGTAAGCCTGCTAGCTAAGTTTGATTTATTTCCCCGACTGCAGCAATTGCAGTACAATACACCACTTGCAGTGATACATACTACGTTCTATGTACTTAAAAGGTTCTGTGCATGCTCTGCTGCTGTTTGTAGGTATGAGTTAGCCTGTTGAAATGCATTTTCCCCAAAGCTCCACTGAAGGAGCAAAAAACCTAAACTGAAACCCCATGGAACCCAGTGTGAAGAACATTCCTCTGTATTGCTGTTATAATCTTCACGGCTGCTTTAGTAGAATATATCGGGCCGCTGTCCTACTACATGGTCCAGCTTCATCTCAGTGAGGGTAAGTGATCATATTCCACTCAGAGGTGTAAGTAACGAATTACATTTACTCCTGTTACTATAATTGAGTACAGTTTTCCCTGTAACGTAATCGGTAAATCATAGTACTTTTACTCGTATTTGAGTTATTTTTTAATAAAATACTTTTACTTTGCTACTTTAATTTTCATAACGTTACAGAGTAAAAATAAATTATAAGCGTATCAGCTCAGACACCAATACGAACCAAGGGCGGTTAAAATTAAAAGATTCACCAATCAAAAAACAGCAGCTCCGGCAGGAAAAACAGTACAGAGATGTCCTGTTTAGTGAAGAAGGACAGAGGAGAACTGAACCAGCACACACGAAACCTGCTGAGATCTGCTTTCACAACTCGACTCCAGCCTGAGGCAGCGTTAACCGAGCTAGCTGATCCGAGCTAAACAGGTACCGTGTTTCTTCTTTCTTTATAATGATTCTGTTTATTACATTGGAAATCTGCTGCGTATATTTTATTACAGTGTCTGTCAGACACTTTAGTTAACAGGTGTCGCCCACAGGTTACCGTTTATACAGCCTAGTTTAGCTGCTGTTTTGGAGATGAAGACAAGAAATCTAGTGTAATACAGGATCTTTATCAACTCTGAGCAGTGATTCTGTTGCGCTGTCATTGACAGGCCTGATCTGATCCCTCCCCCCCTGCCCTCTCTCTCTCTCTCCCTCTCTCTGCCTTGGTGTTTGTCTTTAACTGTGAGAGGCTGTGTAGCTGTTTAACTGTGAAAAATGCAGTAACAATGTCTGATTCTGTATGAAGTGATCAGCATGATTAGTGAAATAAATCAATGCTGGGTAAGTTGCTGATGTTGCTGCTGATGTTAATGGTGTAAATGTTCTGAACAGATATCTGTGAAAATATACAGTTTGAAGGCTGTGAGAGGTTCACACCTATTAACGTAAGCTAGAGTCCAGGGAGCTGATGGGCAGCAGGACTGTCACTAAAATCACATTATTAATTAAGCAATTTACTCTTAATTTTGACTCTTTTTTTCTCTTAAATGTACTTATTGAAACAGTAACATCCTCTGCACAGTCTTTCAGGATTCTGAAATACTTTACTGGAAACAGATAAACTAGAACATCTTATATAATCGTCTAACCATGAAATGCATGCAGTGTAATGTTAACCTCATTCCTTACACAGTTCACAGAAAACTGTGTAAATATTCAGTAGCAGTGCGAACTGTGATCAGTCTCAGCTCTCAGAACTTTAGCTTCAGTGTTTTTCTGTACGGATTATTTCCAGTAATGTAGCCGAGTCAGCTCAGAAATATGTTCAGGTTGTGACAGTGGAAATACAACAAAAGTAACTAAGTAACTCAGTACTTAAGTAGTTTTTCAGTGAACTACTTATTTACTCTTACTTGAGTAATTTTATTTACTAATACTTTTACTTGTACTTGAGTAAATTGTCACTACAGTAACAGTACTTGTACTTGACTAGGGATTTTCAGTACTCTTTACAACTCTGATTCCACTGGCAGCAATCCATGCCTTTGCCACCATGTTTCACAGGTGAGGTGATATGCTGAGGATCATAATCAGTCTCTTTTGTTCCTTCAGTTTCCTCATTCCATCACTGCGCTGCAGGTTAATCTTTGTCTCACTTGTCCATCATACTCTACAGTCCTTGTTATCTACTTTTTATTAAACTATAACCTCACCTTTCTGTTCTTGTGGCTTATTAATGATTTGCACCTTGGTAAACGCTCTGAGATAAAGCCGGCACATTCTTCACTTTGTAGTAGTCTTAAGCACATTCTGTTGTCTTTGATCTATTCAGCAGTTTTTTGTTAAAAGTATTCTTCTTCTGAAGGCTGTGTGCTATTACTAACCTCACTACTGCATTCCTGCTTTACTGGCACTGACAGGTCTTTGGTCCCAGTCTCAACAACAGTCAGTTAATATGCGGTAGAGTGAATTTTCCACTGTCTGCTGGGGGTTTCACAGAGTGAAACATGATAGATGAATTCCAGATCAAGGTTACGCATGTGGACATTGCTTTGGACTGCACTCATCTACTCGAGCATCTAAAATTCCTCCAGTAGGGGGAGCTATAAGCATTCAAGTCATGTTTGTCATATGAAGAGAAGAAACAGGAGCTCACAAATGAGGAGCATATAATCGGTAATTACAATTTTTTAAACAAGAAAACACTGTCATATTTTAGATACTTATCAAAATTGTTATTTGCATATCACCCTGTCCAAGTGGACTATATATAAAAAAGGATCTAATTCCAACACAGTCCACAGAATATGTACATACTGCCAAAGATATGTACTTACTGACAATCTGCTCTTTATAGTTATTCTATTGTATTTGTATTGTATTAAAGTATGGCTGAAAAAAGCTGACAAATAGAGCCAACCCAACTATTACCTATTACCTCCATCCAGTTGCTCATGAACTGTAGCTAATATTACATGAAAGCTACTCATGAATGAATGTCTGATTCAGATTAGGCTCAAATTACTCTTTTGCTTGCGCAGTACCTGTATAGGTTTGTTCTTTCAGCCCTGGCTTCAGCGTTGAGTGCCATGCGCCCCAGATGTTGGCATGCTCCTCTGAAATATCTGAAAGAATAAGGATGGATAAAATATTAATATATATATTCTGAACAGATAGCTTCTTATAAATCAAGTGATTCAAGACTGCTTGGTCTCACCCTTTGTTGGGGACCAGGGGTTTGAGACGGTGTCCCTGGTGCGGCCTGTGACTTGGCCCACCAGGGTGTACTGTTCCGGGACGCGGAAGAGTCGCTCAGTGCTAAGGGCTCCTCCAGCACCACTGCCACTGCTGCTAACTCCATCTCCTCCCCTCCTCTCAGACATCACAGGGGAGTTATTGTCATAGGGAGACAACTCACCACTTGACACCTTGTTGGAGTCACTGGATGATCTCCGTTCACTCAGAGAGAAGGTGGTCCCTGAATTTAACAAATCTGGACTCCTGAAGAAGAAAGAATGAGGAGGGGAGGTGTAAAAACACATGAGATACTCATAACTGAAGACCTGCAGCAACTGTATCTGACAGGGATCCATATGTTGGCCTAAACATCTTAAACAGTGAGTTGCATATTAGTTTCCAAGCAGTTACTGAATAAAGAATAAGTAATCTTACAGGATAGTTTCACAGATTTTTCCCCAAATTTATGCATAATTAAATCAAGATAGGTGACCCTTTTTAATGCTTCTAAAAGCTACCTCACAGGAAGCTATTACGAATACATTGCCTAACGCCTCATACATTGTTTTACGGTAGTTTTGAGATAAGGTTTTAGCCTAAAACCAGGATTTGTAAGATAAAATTTTACTAAAAGAAAACATTTTGGCATCTTTTAAACTGATCACTATTTTACCTTTACATATTTTACTATTACAAATAAATGAAGACAAGTGTAGACTTGCGGATAGTTTTGGATAACAAATAAATTGGCTATATTTGCATTGTAGACATGTAATCTCCTGATTTGTTGAGTTTCTTTGAAATGCACCATTTCACACAAAAACCCTGGATTACTTTATTTACATCTGAATGACTGAACTTTGCAGAAATTTTGAAAATGCTATTTACACTATTCCTGTCACTGTGTTCACTAATGGCCACCAGAGGGCGATACACATCCACATATTTGCAGTTACCTTTCTGAATAGGTGTAATCCAACTCATCCATTCTACTGTAACATATGGCCAAAGGCGTCACAGCTACTTTGAGTATGTACATATTCTGTTTATATACATATCTGTTTTTTTAGGTGTTTTAGAACTGTGCACTCACTGTGATGCCTTCCGTCGTAGTAGGTAGTCTACCACATCAGGATCGGTCTCCAACAAGCTCATTAGCACCTCATTTTGCAGATCAGGAGACACCTGCAAATGCAAATAAAGCTATAATGAAATCAAGTACTCTAAGATCATGCACTTTTAGAAGCATGCAGCTGCATCGGCAATGACTCATTCTCAGAGCATCTGTTACTGACAGCAACACAATAAAACATCGTTTTGTTAAGACATACAGTGCTGTTCAAAAGTCAGAGACCAAACTTTCATTTAATTTCCAGTCAAAATGGCCATTGAGCACAAGTTATTCGTTTTTTTAGGAAGAAAGTAGAGAACAAATATTTAACAGAAAATTAGCCCCAAAAACTAAACATAATATTACATTTTTCAGAAATGTTTTTTTCTCAGTATCAGCTTCTTAACAGCTACACATCCTTTCAGCCTCATAGTGTTGAACTGTCTCACAGTGGAAGGATGAACAGAAACACCTGTGGATTTTTTCAGATCTGAATCAAGAGTGGAGCTTGATTTTCTCCTCTCTCTCAAAGATGAAAGTCTCAAGTTCTGCTTATTTGAAGGTGACAGTTCTACCAGGTCTTGCATGGTCATCAGGAGAGCCATTTTCTCTGTAGCTTTTAATCACTTTTAACTACAGTTTTGGAAATTCCTGTTTCTCCCTTATTTTCCTTTGATGTTCCTCACTTGAATGCACTTGAGA
Source organism: Colossoma macropomum (assembly GCF_904425465.1). Taxonomy (NCBI): domain Eukaryota; kingdom Metazoa; phylum Chordata; class Actinopteri; order Characiformes; family Serrasalmidae; genus Colossoma; species Colossoma macropomum. The sequence continues at coordinate 18,578,862 of NW_023494808.1, forward strand.
AAGAAATTTGGAGGGCAACTAAGGTGTGGTTGGGTAGTTGCTTGTGTGAATGTTTGGGTCCCTTTGAAGCAGAACATAATGTCAATGACTCCTTTGGGAACAGATGTGTTGGGAGAACACTAACTTGTTGCTTTTAAAACTGGAAGAATGGAAAAGTTAAAAAAATGTAATACTTTGTACTTGGCTGTTTGTAAAGGGTGGTCTTTGAATGTTGCACAGTACTGTATAAAAATATGTATAATACATAAGCTACAACTTCTGCAACATATTCTCTAGAGTCCCACAATGGTTCTGGTCGACTCTTAAAGAAAACAGAGTGCAAAGAGTGAAAAGAAAGGGCAGGAGATTTAACCCCTAAAGCCCACTGGCACCGGCTAAAACCTCTCTCTTCACATGCTGGGCCTCTCTGTTAAGCCACTCTGTTCAGGCTCAAATCAGACCAGCTCTGCCACACACAGCACTGTTTGACTTCTACAAGATATGTCTATTGTCTGATAGAGCCTTTAACTGGAGCAGTCTCGTCGACTTGGATTTCAAAAGGCTGATGAAGAGATAGCTGGGATGAGTGAGAGAGAGAGACAGAGACTAGCAAACACTCAATTCTCCCAATCAGGGTTTTTACAGGCATCTATTGTAGCCATGCATGTTAGATGATAGGGGTGTAACAATGCATTGTGACATTGATGTTGCAATGCCAAACTGTGACAGTGTGCATCAACAACTCACTTTAGCAATCCTTCCACCTCCCATCTCTAGCGTTGTTTCTAAGTTGTGCAACAACTTGATAGTATTTTTTTTCATTCATTTTGTTGAAAATACTGTAATAATACTGAATCATGAACCTAGTACCGTAAATTGAATCATGGGCTGAGTGTTTCGATACACTCTTATTAGATGAACATTAGAATGAAAGTCTATCAGCAAGATTAACCCCTAAAAGTCATAGTTAACACACAAAAAGTGGAAATTGATAGTAATTATTTCTCAGTCATGGCTCATGCAGAGAAATTCTGTCACTTGAGTTCATAAGCAGAACAGTCAATATTTTATTTATTTGTGCGAACAGTTTTGTTTTGAAGAAAGAAAAGCTTTATATTTTTTAAATAAAAGAACGATAACAACTCTAGACTTCTAGGTGTCAATCCTGATCTTTTAAAGCTTTTCCTGGAGATTACAGTCTACATCAAACCCAATTACTCTTTCAGAACCAAACACCCTTCCCAATACCACCAGTCATGAACTGCTCTCCGTTTTATTCCTTACCATGAAGAGATCCTCAAAGGTGGCGATCATCCTCTGCACCACGGCGATGACGGCAGTGGATTCCTCAGCCCGAGCGGAGCTTTGAACACTGAACTCTTTGTCTGAGCTCTTCTGTTTGTGCAGCAGGTTTGGCCCAAAGATGGTGGCTAAGTTTATGGATGTCATCTTGTTGCCTGTCACCTGTGGACAGATTCATATAAAACAGAGTGGAACTCGGCACATAAACAGAAACTGTGCACTAAAATAAGCAGAAAATGGCATATTTAGATGTGTTCTCTGTAGAGGATGTGTTAACTTATTTTCACTTAAAAAATAAAAACTTTTGCATATGTCTGTGAATGCTACTAAACTCTACCAATTCACAGCTAAAAATATCTCCTTTGATTTACTCCCAATAATCTCCTTAACCAGCACCGCTGGCTAAGCTTTACTTCCTCTGACCAAATATCCCATCACCCCCCTACCCCGTCGCAGCGGGAACGCAAGTGTGATAAAAGTGCTGATCAGTGTTCCCCTCCCGAGCGTGAAATGAGGCCAGCTTCCTGTGGCCGATGGCAGATAGGGGCAGAGAGGCGTGTGGGAAAGTATAGTGGGCCAAGCCCAGCACGCTGCTCTGGGAGTGAGGCGCTACGAGGACAGACCCAGCCTACAAGACCATGAGTCTAGATTAGGTCCACTTCTCTTCACAGGTTAGCTTTAAGCTACAGCTGCACAAGATTTAGATAATAATGGTACATACTACAAATTCATCATACATTCTATTGAACTTCCAAAAATGGAAATCATTCCATATTTTTCTGTACCGTGATGTTTCAAAGTGAAACAGGGTGTCACAGAGGGTCTCTGAGGTAGCTGAGCACTTTGTCTTAATGACAGGTGGGCGTGGTGGGGGAATGCGGGTGAAACACTATATTACTGGTTAATATTAGTTTAGTAGACACATTGCAGGCTCAAAATAACAGAAGAAAACAGTGTTTTTAAAGTTTAAAAAATAAGTAAATATTCCACTGTGTTCACTGTGGGGTCAGAATTGTTCACTGTGGTGATGACAGGAACCAGACATCTGAACTGTTCAACGCTTATAAGACCTCCTACACAAAAAATATGCTGCAAAATGTCTGAGACATTGTTTTATGATAGATTTCAGAGAAAGTTTTGCCCTTAAACTGCAAAACAGTACCCAAAGATTAGATTTACCACTACTTTATCATCAATGTTGTATATAAAAATTTAGAAGACGTGCAGATTCACTGGTGGTTTTTGATAGTATGTAAAATGGCAATATTTATGTTGTAGACATTCAAGACAAAAATGGACATCTAGTTTAACCAAAGAACTTTTTTCCAAAATATTCCATTGGTTTGCAGTGATGTAATTCTTATTCTAGTGTTCACACTCTTTGTGGATGACCATGCCTTACAATGACCAGTTCTTTATTAATTACAACCTCCTTATTTTACACACCTAATATAATTAACCTTATGAAGCCAATGCAAAATTCTGCTGTTTAATCTGCTTTTCCCATTGATCACGTGTCTTCTCAATGCTGTCGCTTCCTTTATTTCATATGTAAAGAACGTGCTCGAACATGGCCAAAAGATCTTAGACTTCAATGTATTTTGTCTCACAAACTACCTTTTGGAACAAGAAAATACATAACAGCCGTGTTTCACCATTAATCTGATTAAACAAATCAATCCTGATCCAAACTGCACCCTATATAAGTTCAGGCAATCACTTGGGGGGGAAAACACTGTGTGTCTAGCAACAACGGAAACTTGAATGTGAGAATCACAAGCATAACTTTTATCTTGTAGTGTATATTTAAATCCATGGGGTAAATTTAAATCTGAGAAATCATGGTGCTCTTGTTTTCAGACTCTGCCACTGATTTTACAAATGACTTTGAAAATGCATGGGTTCAGTTCATCGCCATGGCACAAATTAATTTTTATAACAGCTGGATAAGCTGTGGATAACAGATGGTGCTTAATGATTCTCTTCTAATGCCCGAAAATGATTTATGATGGTTAATGATCAGTACTTGAAAGCAGAAGATTCTAAGCTAGACCTGTTTTCCTCGTCGGAGCAGCCTACGGACTGAAATCAAGCATATTTACTCAAAGCTATATGTGGGCAGCCTGAGCAAATCACCCTAATTAGCCATGCCATTTAACACTTTTTAATACTACATCCCTTTTTACACATGTAGGACAATGCAAGCTATACTAATCCTTGATAGCCTATGAAGTGCGAAACAACCCAAATCTAGATGCTAATGCTGGATCAACAGATCTTGCTAAGCTACTTATTAGTGCTTAGCAACTGACCTCAAAATTGTAAAGTATTGGGACCATTCAAGCATTACTGAGATCCTTACACATAAATAGAGGACTAACAGGCTCACCAACATTAATACGAATGCATGGCACTGGGTTTTTTCTTGTAAAGCCAACATTGATATGTTGTTCCCCCGCTTGCTCCAAAAATTACAGCTCGTTAGGGGCCCCTGCACTTAAATATACAGATATAAGAAGAGGAACTTGTAATGATTAGATCTGTATCCCACCTCCTGTCCATCTTTGTCATATGCATCATTGGCATGCTGAGCCACTGTGTGCAGAAACTCCAGCAGCCGGTGGAGGGTGTCACTGTTACAGGGCGGCAACAGGTACACTAGCAGCTGTGTGGCTATCTGCTGGTCTTCAGGCTCCATCACTGTTAATGAGAACACAATTGTAAGCAACGTTGAGCTGACTAAGATGTACTACTAGACATTCTGTTCTAACTAGTGTTGCACTAAGAACGATACCATATCAGTATCTGAGCCAATACTGGCGCTTAAATACTGTATCGTTTTGGCAAAAGAGAATACCGATATCACAAAGCTGTTTCAAACGCGCATGCGTCGATACCGGCACACACTTGAGGATCAGGGTCAGAAGATGGAGCTTAACTGAAAGAAACAACACCTTGGTGGTGTGGAATGACAAGCAGCAGATAAAATGCTCATTGCAAATGTAACTGTAATGCCAAAATTTCAAGGGTAGGCACTAGAAGTGGGCAGTATACCTGAGGTATTAGCCATGCACACTGATATAAGCACTGATAATGCAGTGTGCAAACTGGGTAGTCAGGGATTTTTCAGTAATTTCTCATCTCCCTATGTGTAGTCAGTTGCAGTCTGAGTTAATCTTAGTACAGGGTCTTATCAGGGAGCAAACAATAGAGAGGTATATGGGAGGAACAACCGGTCTTTTGGATATGAAACAACACTGAGCACTGTTTTTGTCAGGCCCGGAGAAGCAGCTGTACGCTTACGTGTACACACCACAGGTTTATCTATACGTTGCTTAGCCTTGTTTTTAATATTTTGAATAATTTAAAATTATGCCTAGGGATATTCATTCAAGCTTAGTATTTTATGTTTGTGACTCAGAACACGTTTTTAGCTAAACTAAAATGTTTTAAAAATTGAACTGTATAAATATTAGGATGTATAAGCATCTGTTGAGTGGTTATGTTTGAGTTACTAGAGGTAAGGGAAAAAATTGTATTGGTTCTTCCAAAGTTCTTACTACAGTCACGAGCCTCACACAGCCAAACACCTTCTATCAGAGCATAACTGACAGATTTTTACTCTCAACTCTGAGAGAATCAAGTCTGCTGGATTTCACAATTTTACAGGAGGGGCTGTTCATCTCAAAACAGGTCAGGAGCTGAAATCACAAAAGCTTTTAAAAGAATAAAATCATTTTTGCAAGTGAAATCATCTTAAATGTGGTTGATACATCTAGTATTTCTCATTTTGAAATTGTTGTAAGAATACACAAAAGGTTGTGTAGCTAATTTCAATACATTTTTACTTGTTTTAAGTAATTTTATCTAGTTCAATTGTCTTTTAATTGTCTTTTCAATCGGCAGATAATTGCGCTTGTTTCAAGCATTGTTTCTTTAATTATTTCAGATGAACACTGAGAAATTCATAGTAATGTTAAATGCAATTCTCAAAAATAAATTCTTACATATAGTTTCAGATAGCCTTATTTATTGTATTAAGTGAGCTCTTGGGTTATTTATCATGCAGCCTTGACTAGATAGCATGATTACCGTAAACAGCATGAGACACATGGAGCTGGCTTTCACCATTATGCTAAAGCTTGTAAGACAACATAAACATTAACTACAAAACTAGAGAACATAACATAAACACATCTTTGTTAGCTAGCAAGCTAGCCTGCCAGCTTCAGCAGCGTCCGAGCAAATGCGTTGTCTTAACTGTGGCTAGAGCTTTAGTTCTTAGCTCCCTCAGTCTAAGACAAATATGCGGCTATCATTAGATTGTTTTTTAAGGCACTTTCAGCAGTCTAGCCCCAGTTCTATTCTGCAGTTCTCTCTTTACTAAGAGGCTAAGAAAAGGCTCAAGCTGGGTATGTTGTCTGAATGTTGTGATAAGGTTTTACTCACACATGGTGTTGATGAAGGCAGTGTAGAGCTCCTTGGTGAGGAGTGGGTCAGGCATGTCCCTCAGGAATTCCTTCAGCAAGGCAGCCACGTCATGGACACTGTGCTCCTCATCCAGCTGCACGTCCACACCCCGATCAAACTCCTCCCGCAGCTGCGGCAAAGAGACATGCATATTAATGCAATTACGCTCAGATGGAAACGTCTAAACACTGAGACTGAATCCAGGCATGTAGTGTCCACATGTGCAAGTTCACGAATAAAAACACATCAATACCGCCACAGATGAAGACATGCATTTTTAGATGATTAAACATATGCACAGGCACAGTAATGGCTTTCTCTGCATGTGTTTTTACTCATCTGTGTTTTTTTTCCATTCTCTCTGTCACTGTCTTTTAGGGCCACTGTTTCTTAATGAAGCCTCCTCAGCAAGCACATTTTGGTAAAACTTTACTTGAACCCTGACTCATAACATAGACATAACCAAGTCTTATGTCATATGCTGTCATGAGTTGTCATGACAGATTTTATTCAGTAATATAAGTGCCATGACAGCGTATGTCATACACCAGTTTTTGCTAAGTGACATGAAACATTGACATCTGTCATAACAATCACTGGTAATGGTCAGAGGTTTGGACTGGAGTCATATGACTTGGACTCGAGTCCGACTCGACAAAATCACTCGACTTTGACTTGAGCCTCATGACTTGAGACACAAAGTGGAAGACACGTAGAGAGGAGTCTGACTGCAGACAGGACGCTACACAGCTGTTTACTTTTCTTGTGAAAGGATTTGTTTCCTGTTGTTAATCTGATGTACAACAGCATCCTCAAATGTCTGTTACTGTGCTGATGTTAGGCTTATTTTATTTCAGAAGACAAGTGAAGCGTTAGAATTCAAGTTCGCCTCCATTAACTAGAAACAAGCAAAGCGTCAATAGCATCAATAAGCCCTCATTCAGTGCTTCGACTCTTAAACGTACCAGGCGAAGTGACCGTTTCCCTCATGGTAGCAAAACAAACGAAAGGCAGCTCTCTCTACATGACCGATTTTAACAGCTTCTGCAGTTAAAAATGCAACATTTACACAAAACTTAAATTTACTTTTTATTCGCCAGCTTCATAATCGAAATTGCCATTCAACTTTAAATTGGTGCAGCAATTAGGGGCCAGAACGTAACTGCTGCACCATTTAAAATTTTAATAATAAGCTGGCTAATAAAAACTTCAGCTTCATATATTTTCCATCATTTTGCTGTTTTTTCTGCTAAGTTTGTTCAGCTCAGTCATTTTGGTTTCTATCGTTGTCTAACTTCAGTTCAAACTAGCGGCTGTTTTTAGTTTAATGAGCTAGTTTTAGTGCTGAGCTGGTTTTGATTTTAATCCTATGTGTCCAATGTTCCCAAAAATGATCACGTTATCTCCAAATATCATTTTTAAATAAGATTAATAGTACTTCTTTTTCAAAGAAAAAAAAATATTTTTAATGTGTAGTTGCACTACTCTTGTATACCATTATGTCAGTGATGGTTATCTGTGTACCATGGATTTTGTATTTTATTTAGACAGGTGATAATACTAATGTACAGCCACACACTACTGACATGCTGTCATTAAAATACTGTGTTACTGTTACCATCATTTTTGGTGTCCAGTGTTGAAATAGCCTTAATTAGCTGAAGAACGCATACTGACTTGTTTAGGACAAAGATTAGGACTTGAGACTCAACCTGAGACCCTCCTGTACTGACTTGGGACTTGAATTGAGACTAGACTGTCTTGACTTGGGACTTGTTACTTGCAGCTCAGCAACTTGTTCCCATCTCTGGTAATGGTAACATGACAAGGTTATACTTGTCATAATGTATCATGACAGCTCATGACAGCATGTCCATGGCATGGTTATGGCAATGCTATGTAGCAGGATTCAAGTAAAGGGTTACCCACATTTCAAAATGATGAACAAAGTTGTAGATGATACTAAATATAACAGAAGTTATAATATTTATAGAAGTTATAATAAACCATGTTTAAAAAGTATTTAATATTTAAAAATTCTCTAGGCAAGGCAAAAAAAAAAAAGTAAATAGATGTTGCTAGATGAATGCTTTGGTATTCTAGGTGGTTGCTTGTTTGTTGGTAGGATATTGCTAGGTGGTTGCTATAGTATTTTAGATGGAGGACAAAATAAAGGTTAGTGAAAAAGTACAAGGAGGCTGAGTGGTTTGAATTGTTTACTGCATGGCTACTTGCTGAAATGTGAGGAATTCCCCTTTAAGAGTTGAGAGAGTGACTAGAGGCTAGAATTCATGCTTTGATAATCTAAGAATGTGCATGGCTTAGCTAAGTCCAGTGGAGTCATGGACAGTGGACACCTTGAACAAGCTGAGGAAGCAGAACGAACACCATGGTTTACTGCTTGTTCAACTGATAAGAACATTCTACACACAGATTACAAAGGCCTTGATCTTTTCATAGCAAAGCAGTCAAATTGTTTTGTTCCTCTTTGAGTATTTTTGTGAGAAATGGAAATTGACTATAAAGTAATAAAACATGTTATGTAAATTAACATAACACTCACAGTGTGTGCTGTGACGCATGTGTGTATCATATTTTGCTTTTTTAATCATTTTTTCCTTGTTCCTTGGTAGGTCTTTCCCAAAAAACACATGCTGTGTGACCTTTTGTAAAGGCGTCTCTCCCACCACTAGAATTCATCCAACAGGTTCTACTCTCAGCATTACTGCTTCCTTTGCAATCTGATTCTGATGCACACTGAGACTGCGTGATACTTGTTTACTTATTGTGGAATAAAGCCGCTGTTTGCTCTAAGCTGGTGTTTTTCCAGAGTACTGAATGTGCGTCAAGCTGAAGAGGACTGTAATTTTCCAAGGGAAAGGGACACATTTGCTTTGGCTAATGTGAACTCCTGAAATGCGACCCTTCATTGGGAAAGCAACTTGTTGACAAAAACTGTTTTTCAGAAAAAAAGTACCATTCACTGACGAGACAAGCTGGCAGTGCTGTGAATGAAAGATAAAATCGGCCATTGTTGTGTTGTAGAATTGCAAAATGAGTGGCGAGAGGAAAGCCGTCATAGGGTTATGTTTTCTTAGCAAAAAAAAGGCATGGCACTCTCACCAGCTTCACTCACTCTCTCTCACATGAAAACCTTTGTTTTCAGTCAAAACAACTTTGTGATTAAGAAATGATTATAATGTCTATCTAGACCTTCCACCAGATTCACATACTCTGAACAAGTATTGCACTGACTTACTCGACTCTCAAGTCAGATAAAGTGGCAAAAAAAAACAAAAAAAAAAACAACAGAACACACGTAGAAAGGTGCGGTTCCTAAACAAAATGCAGTCTGATTCCCAGGGAATTGTTATTGCTAGGGTGTTGTTAATGTTTGCTATGGTTATTTTGGGTGGTTGTTAAGTGGTTGCTAGATTGTTCCACGGGCACTGCTAGATGGTTGCTAGGGTGTTGCTAAGCAGTTCATATGTCCTCCCAGGTGGTTGCTAACATTCTACCAAAACCTGGACCTAATATTCAGGGGCTGTCTTGTTGATGATTTCTGCAGGATGAGTAAGCAGACAAATATCTGGAATAAAAGTTAAATAAACACAGTGTTGCACATTGCACAATCACTAATTACAGTGTGATGTTTATCAACTTCACAGAATTCTTGAATACAACATCTGAAGATATGTTCTGGTGAATAGTTTGTCATATTTAAATCCTTATTTTATTATTATTTTATGTAAAGTGAAAGAAAAGCTTTGACTGGTCGTATATGTCATAATCTTTCCATGTGGAAAGAATGTACACTACTTGATCAAGTTCATTCAATGTCACTTTTTGCAGTATGCAGTACGGCTAAAATGAGCATCTCATGAAAGAACATCCCAAAGAGCATATCCAAGAGACAAATGTCTTCTTTCCAATGCTACAGAAAGACAATACGCATCTATGGAAAAGATCACACAATAGATAGCAAGGCTGCAATCCCATCAAGGCAAACCACTTCAGAGAAGACCCAATAAACCAAGACTTAAAAAAGCCTAGCATCACCCAGAGACACCTCAGAGTAGCAGAGTAATTGTTCCAAAGACAAGAGCACTTTAGAAGACAAAAGGCTGCGTTGATTACTTCAAATGACATTGAGTTAATCCTGCTTATCATTAAGAAGATCCAAGGTGAATTCGATTATATAACCCCCTCTTCGTAAACACGGCCCCACTTCATAAAGCTTTCATTTACCACTTCAGTGCGAGAGGCTGGAATATAAATGCATGAGAATCGGTGGAACACTGACACTTCATGATGCATCGTGTGGTGTGGAGTGGGAAGTGTGTTTACACTCCTACCTGCCTCACTCTCTTCTTCGAGCTGCCCACTCTGAAGATCCCTACCGTTTGCAGACCTACATGAAAGAAAGTACAGTTCAACCATCTGTACCTGATTTCGGTTTACCACATAACTCACGTGTTGAGAAGTTTATTTGCCCGAGTTTTACAGCCTACTGCTTCATGCACAATTGCAGAATTTCTACCACACATACCGTACTTCTCAAGGTGCTGGCAGCAGCTGTCCACCACGCGTGGCACCTGCCTGTAGATGGGGTTCAGACTCAGCCTCTTATCCCGATGCTTCTCCTTCTTGCTAGGTGTCTCGGCCGGCAGGGACAGCTGCAGGGCCTCCAGCAGACGAGACTGGTTATCGTCCAAGTCGGTGATGGAGTCCACTGACATGCCACCCTGCCAAAGACATTGCAGTCATCGTTTACATGGGTTACAGTGAGTTTTGTGTTCAAGAAATTGCACCCTCCTGCCAAATTCAAGGACTTTAATTCCTCTATGGCCATTTTATTCTGACTGATGTAACCACAAAGACCCTATTCAGGTCTGAATCAAGTTTATAAACTTAACAGTTTGTAAAATATACATGATTTTCCTCTCTTAATTGCACCTTATTGCTTACACAATAATATAGGAATCATCTCAGTATTGGCAGATGATTTCTAAAAAAAAGATTCAAATTGGACAGATGTTTAGATTTGGCTGATATTTCAAACTTTGCTGATGTATTTATTGTACTCCAGAAGAGATGAATGGTTAGGTGATGCTAGGCTACTGTGGTAAAATGTCTGGATTTTATTCATTTTACTGCATTTGTAACCTTACCGAGGTAAAACATTCCTCTGCAAAGCCAATCCAGATAGATTTAGTCCCAATTTATATATTTTATAAATGTTTATGCATCGAAAAAAATATCAGACATTGGCCCACAATTTCCATATTGGTGCATCCCTAATATGTAAGGACATGTGGAAGTACGGTTGTCCTTCTCTCAACAAGTTATGTAAAATGACGAATACAGCTTGGCTCACCCTCCTGCGAGCGCGGGGTGCTGCTTCTGGTGTGTTAGGCGAGGTGGACTCATTAGCAGTCTCTGAAGTGGAGCTGAGGGACGAGTTGCTGCTGGAGAGCTCCTTGGTGGGCCGCTTAGTGGCAAACTGCAGGATGGAGGAGACAAGGTCACTGGAGTCTTTGTGCTCCTCGCGGGGGATGGGATCCAGCCGCTGACCCTCCTGACGCTGCCTGTGCGTCCGGTCGTTGGCAATCACCTGTGACAGGGAGATGCCAAAGGCCTGGGGTGCGTTGTCTGAGAGGAAAACAGAAAGTTTGGAAAGATTCAGTTAATCTGCAGGTGCCAAACCCCATGTTTGTCCATGGTTATATAATATAAGGTGCTTCAGTTTGATGAAATAACAGCAAATTCGTTATCTGAAGCTTCACTCCCATTCATTTTCAATGTGGAGTAGCAGAAAAATGTGTGAGGAATTGGTTTCAGCTGATCACAAACAGCAGCCATGCAGCACTGACCACTGATCAGGCAAAAGCAACAATCCACCATCTATACACAGTGAGGATCTGTCTGGACGAAAGCTCTTGAATTAAACAATAAGACTCACATACTTCTATATACATTAATCACCAGTGTGTGCTTCTAGATGCTGTTGTAAAAAGACAGAAATACAGAAGTCTATCATTCTTCACAGAAATATTTAATTCAAGACAGCTGTTTTAGAACCAAGTTTATGAGAGAAACCTACTAGAATTAGAAGAGAATTTACTGGAAATTAATGATTTCATGATTGACAACTGTCAAGATCAAATGTAGAGTCAGATGAGAAGATGCAGCACAAAATATTCTGTGATGCAGCCACAATATGCGTACCGTCTAGTTATTATTTCCCATATTCTATTTTTTTTTAAAATCTAGAGCAGCATTATGCCCCTGTAAAATGCTTTGGTGGGAAAAATTCATTAAAATCACTCTCATCATCAGTGAACTTCCATATTCTTTATTGTCTCAAGCTGGTTGACAGCTCCACTATTTCACTGTGCATTGTGAGCACATACTGCGGTCATGTCAAGGCACATTTTGTGCTATGCTTTTGACTGTATGTGCTCAGTGTGTTTAAGTACACACTGGTGACTGTTTCATCCACCATAGAATTAATGTAATTCTGGAGATTCTGTGTTGCAGTTTTCCAACATTATGCTAACAGAGACACTGTCCATTAGCATAGAATGATGCCAGATTATTTGCCTTTCCTGTGCATTTTAGTAACCATCTCTATAAAAGGAGGTGTGTTGCTGGTCACGTACATTTCTGAGAACCTTCAAATGTTCTGTATGTGTGCATTTCATTGTGTGCTAGTATGGACAGCTGGCCAGTGAAAATGGTATAGCGTCAGTCGGTTAGATCAAAGGCCATATGCTGTCCTCTGTCGGCAGCCCTGACCAACCAGTGTTTGAGACAAAACAGACATGCTGGGAGAACGAGAGAAAGTGTGTGTGTGTGCATGCATGTGTGGGGGGAACTCTCTAATAAGGCAACGCATTTCAAAGGAGTGGTGGGTTTTGTACATTCCCTTATACAGCCATGAGTAATTAAAGGAACTTCTTGGGCGAGTGAAAAGATTACTACAGTGTGGCCTGTAACAGTAAAAGTAAACATATGTATAAAAGAAAGAAACGGTGGAAATCTGCAGTGCTGCCCTGTAAAAGCTAAATTTTAGTAGTCTAAGACTACTTACTTTTAAAGATGAATCGAATTCCAGTGCTAAATTTGACTGCTTTAATGTTGTTTCTGCACTTAATGCCCTTTAAGACTGAAGGAAGGTGGCATGCTGCCCACTGCAAATTCAGCATCAGAGAATCAACAGTTAGCGGCTCAAAATGACACTAAAACGGCTGGCCATGGCATGTTTAAACAGCGTAATCAGAACCTCTGTCTGACTCAGAGCAGAGTGAAGTTGCTTTAAGCCAGCAAGAAACTTGCAAGAATGAGCTAAATAACACTGTGCAAACAGCAATACGGTGTCAGAAACCATTAGCAAGTGTACCTGAGATAACATGGTTTGAGGCAAGTGTGATTTAGGTATCAGGGTTGTTGACGCTAACAAAAACTATTACCTAAATGAAAACTAGCAGTGAGAAGATGTTCTGGTCTCACTTTATTTGGAGAGTCTACTACAGTCCCCTGTAGATGTTCTACACACATTCATATTGTTAACAAATATCTGTTGAAACTCAGGTGATTCTAAACAGTGATGGGGTTAGGATTTGGACCAGGGTGAGAGTTGAGTTTAGGTTTTGGGTTAAGGTTAGGGTTAGGATGAGAGCCAGGTTTAGAGTCAAAGAAAATTATGGTCAATTTAGTAGATATTTAGTTGAATGTAACCTGAATGTAAATTAAGTATCTACAAAGCATCTAAAGTGGACTATCCAAATAAAGTGTTATGATGTACTGTACTGACTTGTACTGTAATTAAAAAAAACACTTTTTAAAAACAAGAAAATTAAGCAAACTAAAACAAAATACTGTTACAGAGAAACAAGGGTCACTCTCAATGATTTCAGTGTGTGGTCTGGTCTAGAACTGGATTGTTCTCACAATGATAGCTAATGATAAACTTCCATTTCTTATTTATTTTTTACGCTACATTTGCCTTACAGCACAAGTGCAAAACTAAAGAAGCAAACATGTCTTATCTGGTTGGCTGCTTTTGGGGTAGGGGAAAACAATAAAATTTGATTTGTTGCTGAATTGTTGCCATATTCTTTTAACTTGTATCTTAAACTCTGCCCTAAAAGGAAATTGTAACTCTGAAATCTAATTTCACCCTCAATTACATAAACGCTGATTTCTCTTGTCCCCATAACAAACAAAAGAAACAACGTTAGCTTGTCTTTTTCACAGTAGCCTACAGGCATCAAAGGGGTGGAGTAAGGTTTAAACCTGTTTACGCGTTCTCTCCTTGTAAACTTGGTGGCAGCCAGACACAACAGGCCGAGCGAGCCGTGGGACGCAGTGGCTTTCTTTCCATTTTAATTCTTTTCCCTCAAAACTGAGATGCTGTGCCAAACATGCCGTCTGAGACCAACTAGCTCTCGGCCGAGTCCCCTTACAAGGAGAGCTTTTCTAAATATATCACAGTAGTAAATGCACCCCACCCCACCCTTTTTTTCCAGTAGGCCAGATATTACACCTGGGGTTTGACACAGTGGAAGGAACTCTGTCTCCCGTGAAGCTTGGTGAACTGGAAAAATAGTCTGAATCACTGGAGGGGAAAAAACTGATGCACTTCTATGGGAGACGGCTGTCACAGTTTACCCAGTCTGCTGCTGAACTATCAGTATGGAAAGGAAACCACTGTAGAACATGCTTCTTTACTAACAGCTGCATCCTGGAGGACTTTGAAGAGATGCTTTCACTAAATTTTTGTGACGTAATCTTATAACTTATAACTACATACCATTCAGACTTCTTTAAATACACATACCATGACTGCATGTGAGTAGGGCTGTCACTATCAATTATACAAGTAATGTGATTTGGTTTTTATATTTCAAATGATAAAAATATGCTTAACTGAACAAAAACTGTCCAGAGCCTTTCAAAGCCTCTAGAATACTGTATTGAAAAAATAAGGGAAGCCTTTGAAAATATTTATATCAATAAATTATACATATATCAATAAAACAGTATGGAGCAAGAAATGCATAAAAATGTATCCATCATTTCTTACTGCAAGAGAATTTTAAATATGTAGGACCATATCTTCTATATTATCTACTAGGCTTTTGGCTGATGATTAATTGCCACATAAATAAGTGCAATTTGATTGTCTTTTTGTTCATTGAACGCAACCATTAAAGTACCAGCTTAAAGTGGCCAAATTGGTGGATTATCATCCCTCATAGTTATCAAGACTAGCAGCTTCCAACTGATGACAGTCACAGCTCAAACTCAAATAAACAAACATTACTTGTCACTGCCTCTAACACTAGGGATTAATTCTGATATTTGAGTATGTGTAAGAGCTCATGAATTTATATCCCCCTAACCATAAGGAGGGAAGAATAATGGCAAAACAAACCAAAAAAAAATTGGGCTAAAAATATTTTGCAAGCTAATCCTTTCTAAAAAAGGAATATACATCATTTTGTTATTCAAAAACAGCCAAGCGACATTGGTAGGTTATAGTGCTGGATGGGTAGCAGAGGCTGCCTCTTCAGGAAAGCTAATAAACTAACAAACATCAGTTTGGATGGTGATGAGAACTCGTCTTCAACGCAGTATTTTCTCCTCAGTGGACAGTGGGCCAGCATATTACTTGTCAGAGATTTTGTTATTGTTTCTGGAGCTAGCAAACATCAGCTGGAATAGTTGGCAGACAGCCCAGAGGAAAGAAACATTCTAAATGAGATCTCCTCTTGACCTGTCCAGTTTGAAATCAGAGTGAGACTTAAGCCGTTTTCTCCTGTTTCTGAAATTTGTCTCCTGAGAAATAACCCTCAGATTTTCTCACTTTGATCAAAATATTGTCAGACATGTGGCTTAACTCTTTTGTGTCTGACTCGTCTCACCCCAGTCTCAGCTGAATAATATCTCCTTAAGAAAAGTTTAAAATCTCATCATCTTCTCTCAGTGCAAAAGGAGAACTCATATTTTTCTCATTCATCACCACAACGTCTTATAGTGAAATGCTGATGTTAATCTCCTCTTTTCTAAGGGGGAGGGGGGGTTAGGAAAAACAATTCAGAAATCAGTGATCCTTCATTAATATAATCTTGAGATCTGCTTTATTTCTCTGAGACAATCTTAAGATTTTTTTGCAGCATCTGAGGTGTCAGCAAATTTAATTTCATGCATTTTAAGTCATTTTTAATGCTATTTTTAGAAATATTTAATGCTGCTTTGACACAATCATTTCATGAATGATGTATTCATGAACGCAGCAGTGTTTAATGCAGATACATTCACTTTATAAACAGCCAAAATGTTTTCACTAGTGCTTCTATGGGAATTTTTTCATTATCGTCAAACTAGTGGTGTTGTACATTTCCCACAGTGGGTGTATTACTACTGAGGCAAGCTCTGCTTTGTAGAGAAAGTACTGAAGCATTTGAATTTTGTAACAGACCAACCACTGCTTTATAATAAATTGCATACACCCTGTTTATCATTCAAATTGCAAATATTTACTTAGCTGATTCATGGAGAATGTTAAATGTTTAATTATTGTAATGGAATAACTGATTTGTGTGATCTAATTGTGTAAGTGTGACAGCTGTATAGGCCAGTCAAATAAAAAGAGTCCATGCCTATTTGCATCTTTATTACCTTTGTCTTTGTTCTTCTCTTTGGCTAAGGAGTCCAACTTCCTCCGCAGTGACTTCTTCCTCTTCTGGCCATCTGTGAACACACAGGAGGATAGCATCTACAGTTTAACACGTTAAATTGGTTAATGTGTTTTAATTCCTCACCTGATCACAGATTAGGACTTTAGTTGAGCACAAGCAAATGTTCAATTTGCTTTAATAATCTCATTAGTGTTGTTGCCATGTCCACTTTCTCCAGTCTCTTGTAAACGGGGCAGATATTTTTGTGAGTAATTTCACTCAGATGCTGTTGATGATAATGTACTGTCTCATTTATTATTTATTTACTTTCAGACCACACATGATAAATATGTCTCATAACAGTACAGCTAACTCCTTCAGCTACTTTTTTTTCAGTTACACTGTGGGATTGTTCTACATGGAAAGTGGCTTATCTGATGTGCTCTATCAAAAAAAGTGAAAAGAACGGTGGCATCTGTCAACAACTGACCACTCTTCCATTTCAAAACAACCATCTGCTCTCTCCCCCCCCGACTCAGGAATGCAGCTGCAAAAGATTCCCTTACGCCCACCCAGTCCAGTCTCACTAACACGACACTGGATGTGAGTGTGAAATCCATGTGGAACGGAGAGTGCTCTTGGCCCACGTCTCGGTCATCATGGTTAATCCGCTCTACTTCGCAGCTCAACCGCAAGCATCGATCATTTGAAACACGGTGTACAGAAATGGCTGTCAGTTGTCTCTTAAGTATATCCAAGCAGCTCCTGGAGAAGTACCAGTGGAGCCAGCAGCGCTGACATGTGAGACGTGTTCAACATTGACACTCTGAACTGTGGGTGAATTTTCAGGTGTTTTTAAAGCTATTACGGGTCACAAGAATTTTGATTTCAATACCAAATGCAGTATCACAATGCTCGCTATCAAATGACTCTGGCAGTTTTTACAGTTTAACACTTGGAGCCCCCAGCTATTTTAGCTGTTTAAACTCACAATGGACTACATTATGCAAGTGTTGCACATCTGTGGAATCTGTAGAATCTAAACTAGATGTAATGAACATTTACACATCTCTGGGATGTAGTAACATACACTTTTTTATTAATATAAATGAAAAACTGAAAAAAAAACCAAAAAGATGAAAACAAAGAATGAACTGTCTTGAAACACAGCAGGTATAAGTGCCAACAGGTCTTATCAGGGTCTGAAAAATGTAGCCTATACTTGCTTTTTCCATGTGACAATATATATGTACTGGCACAGTCCTCATAGGCACTTTTTACAGGGGCCTATAAAGGGCACTACATGCTTGCTTCCTCCCACTGCAGTCTGCTGCAGGATATACTGCTGTAGCATTCCCATTGGCTATTAGATCCAAAACGATGATACTGATGCAATGAAATGCAAGATTTCTATAACTCTTTGCAACCCAGTTCTGAACAAACTGCAAACCAAAAAAAACATACATACATACATACATCATCTAAACCGCTTAATCCTTCTGGGTCGCGGTGGGGTGCTGGAGCCTATCCCAGCTGTCATTGGGCGGAAGGCAGGATACACCCTGGACAGGTCGCCAGTCCATGGCAGGGCAGATTCACACCTAGGGGCAATTTTAGCATGTCCAATTGGCCTGACTGCATGTTATTTGGACTGAGGGAGGAAACTGGAGTACCCGGAGGAAAACCCACGCAGACACGGGGAGAACATGTAAACTCCACACAGAAACGACCCTGGTCGCCTGGCCGGGAATTGAACCCAGGCCATTCTTGCTGTGAGGCGTCAGCGCTACCCACTGCTGCCCACCAAAGAAAATGTCTGGTTTTAATGAGCCAGTGTAGCCTTGTTTCGTTGTGTCCACTGACTGTTAGTCATGTATGACGATTAAATTTATTAGATTTAGAAATGGAGCGTGTACAGCATCCCGGCAGGGCTCTAATGGTTAATAAACGTTTGATTTTTTTATTTACATACACATTACAAAATAAGTAGCTAGGTATTTTAACGATGAACTCATTCAAGAGGTGGGAAGATTAAAGAGATTAAGAAATACAGCCCCATTTCCAAAATAGAATGCAATGATATGCAAATCATGTAAACCATATTTTTAAAGGAAAATAGTAGGAAGACCACAAATCAAATGTTGAAACTGAGAAATTCTATTGGTTTTTGAAAAATATATGCCCATTTTGAATTTGTTGCCAACAACACGTTCCAAGAAAGTTGGGACGGGGGACATGTTTACCACTGTGTTTCGTCACCTCTTCTTTTAACAACACTCTGTCAGCGTTTGGGAACTGAGGAGACCAACTGCTGTAGTTTTGAAAAGTGAAATGTTTTCCCGTTCTTGTTTGATATAGGATTTCACCTGCTCAACAGTTTGAAGGCTCATTTGTCGTTTTCATTTCATAATGCGGCGAATGTCTTCAGTGGTGGCAGGTCTGGACTGCAGGCAGGGCAGTTTAGCACACGGACACTTTTAATACTGAGGAATGCTGTTGTAATTCATGCAGAATGTGGTTTGGCATTGTCTTGCTGAAATAAGTAAGGCCTTCCCTGACAAAGATGTCATCTGGATGGCAGCATATGTTGCCAAAACATGTATATATTCTTCAGCATTAATGGTGCCTTCAGAGATGTGCATGTCACCCACGCCATGTGCACTAATGCACCCCTAACAGTGTCCATGATTTCCAAAAAAGAATTTCAAATGTTGATTTGTCAGACCACAGGACATTTCTCCACTTCCCCTCAGTCCATTTTAAATGAGCTTGGGCCTAGAGAATGCAGTGGTGTTTCTGGATCCTGTTTATGTACGGTTTCTTGCATTTGTTGATGCACTGATGAACTGTTTTCACAGACAGTGGTTTTCAGAAGTGTTTCTGAGCCCATGCAGTGATTTCCTCTACAGAATTATGTCTGTTTTTAATGCAGTACTGTCTGAGGGCCCAAAGATCTTGGGTAGCCAATACTGGTCTTTTGGCCTTGTCCCTTGCATACAGAGATTTCTCCAGATTCTCTGAATCTTTTAATGATATGTACTGTAGATGATGAAAAGAAAAAGTTCTTTGCTTTTTTATGTTGAGAAACGTTATTCTTGAATTGTTGCACTATTTGATAGTGCAGTCTTTCACAGAGTGGTGAACCCCTCCCCATCTTTACTTCTAAAAGACTCAGCCTCTCTGGGATGCTCTTTTTACACCCAATCATGTTTCTGACCTGTTGCCAATTAACTACCAGGTTTTTTTTTTAGCATTACACAACTTTACCAGCCTTTTGTTGACCCCGTCCCAACTTTTTTGGAACGTGTTGTTGGCATCAAATTCAAAATGGCCAAATATTTTTTTGAAAAACAATAAAATTTCTTAGTTTCAACATTTGATAGGTTATCTTTCTACTATTTGTTTTTATTTATATTTTTCACAGCGTCTCCCCTATGTTGAAAAAAGTGATAAACTTTTCATACATTGTGCAGCTCTAATTCTAGGACACATTTTAACTAGTGGTGAGATGATAATCATAATAATATAGTATAAAAAAATCTTCATATCAGTAGCTGCGTTTAGCATAACAGACAACCCTCATTTTTTAAATGTAGACATGTTCTCAAGCCCAGAACTATTTTTATTAATAGTTGAATCAATAATGCAGCACCTTTCAATGGTAAGTTAGGGTTTCACCATGCAACTTTTTATAGTATTTGGCCCAGTGACGTTCAAGGAAATAAGTAAAAATAAATAAATAAATAAATAATTTCCTTCTTTACAAGGCAGTGTTCTGGAGCATGTACAGCAAACTGGATTGGTAACTTCTGCCTCTAACCTAATACTGCCATACCATTGATTTTCACATATTTCTTGTTGTGCTGTTGTACTTGCTGTCTTCAGCATAAGCTTAGTGTTTGCAAAGGTCAAATAATTAAAGTAGTTTCACTAGATTTATTTTTATGGACTGTAACTACATGTAAAGTAACCAGAGAAAATGGCACAATAATCTGAACAAAAAACAAAAACCTACAAGAGGTTGTCGTGTCATGTTTATCAGTAATTAACTTATCTGATTATCGTACCTACGCTATCTTCAACTCCATAAAAACCATATGAACCCTATAATCTGATCTGAGAATAGCAAAAAAGGGCATCTTCAACGAAGACCATGGTTGAGACAACCACAAACTCACTCAACACACAGAGATGTCTGAGTTTTAGCAGAATAGCACAATGATCATATGTGTATATGTGAGACAGAGAGACAGACACAGAGGGGGGGGGGAATAAAGAGAGAAAGAGGAAATGGTTGGGATTCTTCTCAGATGGGGTTTGCGTGGCTGAGCGGAAAACCCAGGAAGCCTCCGATCCCCTCCTTTCAGCCTAGCGCCACGTGAAATCACTCTAACTCAGTGTTTTCTTTTCTCTCCTGTGTCTTGCTGGATGGCTTTTGAGGCTTTGCCTTCACCCAACGTAAGCTCGACTTGAGATAAATAATGAAACCAAGCCACTCTGAATGCCCACAAAAACCTCCCAACGCTCACAGCGCTGAGAAATGTCCCTAACACATGGGCATCCCGAATTCTGGAATTAATAGGAAACACAGACCAGCACCTTAAATCATTGAGGGGGAGAGATATAACCCGTGCAGAGGAATGCGGGCCGAAGGGCTAATATACGAGCCGTTTTAAGTGCCTGACTCTGAAGGACGGCTTTTTTGACGGCGTAACTGAAGCTTTCAGACAGGAAGCTTGTCACCTACACCATGTCTCCTGTCTGAATGTGCTCCAGTCTCAGAACCAATCCTTTTGCCTGTGCTGAATCCAGGCGGCTCCGCTGGTCCTGCAGGGCCACGGCTTCAAACAACAGCAGCTATCTTCGTACTGCTACGGCGAGACGTGTTCAAGGAGGTCATAAAGAGAAGCCAAAGCAACAGTTTGTTTACGTCCAACTAGAGGAGCCACTTCGTGCTGATTTGGGTACAGTTTCAATTAATTGTGTCAGTTACCTGATATCTATTTTTAGTTTTTATTCTGATAGTTAAAATTATAAGCAATGGTTCAATGGAGGAAAAAAAAATCCACGCTCTCTCAAATGTGGCCAATCAGCCAAGACATGTTTAGCGTCCAGAGTTTGTTTCTTTAGTTTTGTAAATCGGAAACTGTCTGTGAAAATATTCCTAGTTAAGCTTTGGATGGTTGGATTGGAAATCGGTGTAGAATGTGGCATACTTTCCAAAGCTAATCTCAAACAGTATTATCCATCTTTGAGTCTCTTTTTTTCTTGTTTCGTGACTGCTCCCAGTAAAAGGTTGAGCTGTGACGGGATGCAGGCCTCTGGCTGTTGGTCAGGCAGTGCAGACTGGCTCTGTTAACGCGAAGCAGATCAGAGAGACTCCAGACCTCACAGCTCTCTGAAGTTACAAGCTCTCCTGCTTACGTGAGGCCAATCGCTGGGGTTAAGTCCCTGCCTCTATATGAAAAACATAAACGTGAAGTATTCCTTTCCTGTGAAATGAAGGGAGTGAAAATCATGTTATGGAATACTTCCTTTTCCCACTTCAAAATAGTTCCTAAAGAACTTGTATAACAGAACTTAGAAGATGTGTTTGGATCTTGCCTGTTGTAAAAGATATGTCCATATTTAGAAAATGATAATTATGGCAGATGCTGAAAGTTCCTCCAGTTCTGTTGGAATTTATTTGAGCTGCACTTTTACACAAATAGTGTTTTTCTACAGGGTAGTATGACACAGCATGTCATGGTTACAAATCTGAACCCAAATCTGTTGAAAGCAGGCAGAGTTCTTATTTATTTGTGTGGTCACGTGATTCCTCCTATGATTCTAGCATTAACAGTTGTGTTCTGCCTTTACTCTGTTTTATCTGAAAGTCATAGACTGTGATTCTGATTAGCTGGTGTTTTTTTTTGTTTTTTTTTCCCCCCTTCTCTCTTAAATGGTGGTCACCTGACTCCACTGACACTGCATGATGTTTCTGACTTGTTTGACCAATCAGTGGTTTTCACCATTACAAGCTCCACCCATACATTCTGGCTTGGCATACTTGGTAGCTCAGCACGAGAAGCCGAATTCAGCACTGGTACTCTCACTTGGCATTGGAAATGATGACAAAATGCGTGATCACAGATTTGCAACCCCATTATACCATTCCACACTGCCCAGTGTAAAAATGTCAAATGTTCCTTTCAGTTCAGGACCCAGTCATAGTTCTGGGTAGATACAGTACTTTGAGTCCACCAAATATCTTTGTTTTTTTTCCATTAAAGCAATAGTTTGGCAAAGTCCCAAACCTAGCTGTAGCCTTTTAGCCAAGACATATTCTCTGAACTTTGCCTCTTTACTTTTGCAAAAGAGATAATGTAGCTAACAAGTAATGGAAGCTTCTAACCTACTAATTAGCACTGTGCAAACTGCATGCCTGAAGCATTACATATTTGCCTTGTTAAGTAATCCTAAATACTTACTTATGTGGTTTCTGACGATGTTTGGCATCCTGTCTGTTAATAAAACTGGTTTTGATGACACAATCTGAAGCGTTCTTTTCACAATAACTATCATTCCACTGAGCACCGTTTGCTAAGTAATGATTTGCTTTACGCTGCAGTGAACAATTACTACGTGTGCACTTCAGCACTTACAAAACCAGACATTAGACAACATATTAGACTATTAGACATATTAGACAAAGCCTGTTTGGTCAGATTCTGAAGAAGAGTAGGCCTATTCAAAACTGACCCTAAGCTAGCCTTTTGGTCAGCTATGATGGCAGAGCAATTACACAAACTGTTATTAGCCAGAAACAAACAGAATACAATTCAGTAAGTAAGATGGGCTGTGAAATGCTTTACGGACTGTCTGGAACTTAACAACATTCAGGTTCCTCAGGTAAATGTGTTATCGCAGAGAGCATCATGGCTGTGATTTGTTTGCAGGAGCAAACCGATACAAACTAAAGGGCAACAATAATAAGAGACACCTATCTTTAAATAACCATTTTCACTGGTCAGTGTCATTAAATATATATTATTTGTTAAACATATTTGCCTGAATTTAAATGATAATCACAACCAATTCACATTCTTTTTGTTGCGAATTAAACGTATGATTGTAAAAGCTAACAATTGTGAAAATGAGTTTGATCAGCTCAAATAATTGTGATCAAGCAATTATGTAATAATTGTGACCGTACCACCAGGCTGACAGCCCATAATCTTACCTTTGGGTATTGTGATCTGGCAGCCCAGGTCATAGTCCTGGTGTAGCCGGTTGAAAGCAACCTCCTGCAGCCTCACTCTCTCCAGTTCCGACAGGCTCTGGATGGCCACCGGCTTAAGCCGCACACTCCGCCCAGACAGGCTATTCCAGGTAAAGTCACCCTACAGCAGAGCAGATGAGAATAAACGTCACACAGCAAGCTTACAATCATCTAAATGGAGTGTTATTTAATTCTGTTATGGTCAGTTCCACTTTGGTTTATCGCAAAAAACAGATATGGATTCATTATACTAAACATTAGAGTTCAGATAAACGATCAATCACGTCCTTTTTCACTATCTGTTGATATTAATAGTAAACGTACTGCTATGTGAGGTCAAGTTGATCGTGCTGGACACCCCAGTGTGAATGAAACTTTTCTCAGCAGTATATATTAGCCAGCATATAAGGGCATGCTTCAGCTAGCTGTTGGACTTCACATAAATAGCCTTAGTGAAGTTATCCAAGGAAATCACACACACAGATCTGTCATAAATATGGTGGCGGTGGGGGCAGCACTTTGGCGGGGACGGCCAAGAGCCCAAAGCAGTTTTAGAAAGCATGTATGATTTACTTTAATCCTCTAGTCTGGTCATGAATGGTTTTACTTCCACCACTTCGTTTTCGTTTCTTGGAGCTCTCTTATCAAAGTGATTTCCCCCACTCTTTGTGGGAGGACGGAGTGAGTGAGACTGCATTTTTGAGAATAAATCCTAGTGCCAGCCTACCCCCATTTCCAAGAATATCTGCACTTTGAAAATGCCATCAGCCAATAAAGCGGAATAAGTCAATGTGCTGTAAACTGGAACAAGCAAACGTCTTTTATTTAAAGAAAACGATTTCTGGATTTGATCTTCCTGAATTGCTTAATGTTGAGGCTTTTCCCTCTTACCATGCTTGCCAAGTGGGTTGTTTCTTACTTTCCTGTCACATCCTCACAATTGTACATGAATTATATGCTGAACTCGCATTCACATACAACACGAGTGCACAGAGTTTTCACAGAGACATCCCCCTTTGCGTTTTGCCTTCACATGGAGTTATTCTTACAACGGGATGTCTTTGGCATTTACTACTCAATGTTTTGAGTTGACGGCCCATAAAATCACAACAGACCCAGCGTGCAGAGTGCCTCTGGGGTTGCGATGACGCAAGGCCTGTATCCAGAGCCAGCAGTCAGTATCGCTGAGGAGAACAGCACAGCACAGCAAGGGCAAGAGAAATAGAAGACGAGGGTTTGTGTGTGCTTGTGTGTGCGAGACAGAAAGAACTCCAAGCCCTCCACTCTCAGCATGTGCGTAACTGCATGCTCTCTCTCCTCTCGAAAAGAAAACATGAGGTCAAAGTTGACGGCACTGGCCCATTCAGGCGGTGCCATACCTCTGGACGTCTGTATGTCCTTTAAAGAGGAGTGGGTGAACTGGCCACAAAGATTCCTTTTAAAAGGACATTGCTCTTCAGGGACCACACAAATCACTGACAGTTACCTAAACATATTTATCTTTACAAAGTTAGTGTTTCTGTCAGACTTGTGGCCTGTGGTGTATGTGTCACATCCATCCACAAGAGGGGGGACTGTCCTGAGCCAAGGTGGATGGGGCACAGCTTCAGAATGCCAAGGAAGAGAAAAACAGCTGGAAGAACGGAGACGCCTGCCAGGGCACGTCTGTGAAAGCACATCTATGAGCCGCATACTCGGCACTTTCCCATTTGTGCAGCCCTTGGACCTCACTGTGACTAAAGGATCTTGGCACCCATGGACATCAGCGGAATGTGGACAAAAACAAACGCTGGATTTAATTAAGGCAGAGAAGCTTCAGTTCAGCTCACTGCCACAATCGACCTTGATCTGTTTGCTTACAGTTTTTCCTCGGGGCATCAAGAACTCAAACTAACATCTTGCTGGCTCTACCAGTACGTCCAACAAACAGCAGTACTATCTCTTTGTAACAAGGTCACCCTTGTGTTATTCCATTTTGTCAACTGTCCTGGTGCACTAAACTCCCCTGAGCCCCTTCATAATGTCCCACCCTGTTTCTGGAGGTCACAATCTGTTTTACGCTCATTCAGCTTCTTATCTTCCCTGTTTCCCTATCTCACATCCTGTCTATGTCTAACAAAAGAGTACCACAACCCAGTGTCAACCAGAGGAGGATGGATTTCTATTATTGAGACTTGGCTCCTCTGTAAGTTCCTCCTCATGCCCTTAGGGAGTTTTGTCATCCTTGCCACTGTCACCCTTGGCTTGTTCATTAGGAATTTAGGCCTAGATTTCCATGAAGCTGCTTTGAGACAGTGCCTGTTGTAAAGTATATGATTAAATCATATTCACTTTACCTGCCATCCTTGCATCATCTGGTCTCACAACTCTCAACAGCAACATACAGACTTTAACCTTCAAAAGTGCCAAGATGGCTAAACCTTTCTTACCTGTTCATCAGACTCCCGCACCAACCACATAAATCTTTAATGTGCCACCTCCAGCTCCATAAAACCCCCTACCATCTGTCCCACTTTTTGTTTCTGAAATGAGTTCCTTTGGTTCTCACCACTTATTTACACAGTACTCTCTGTTCCAAGTTATTACAGTTGTCATTACACATTACACTTCAGGGTCACGCTGTGTCTTTTGCAGCCCAAGAATTTTGTATCTAGGTCTGTAACAATCATGAAATTTTAGACTAATTGCCGTATAAATAATTTCTATTATCATTTTGTCTATTTTGTTAATTGTATGCAACTGTAAAGTATGAGTCTAAAGTGGCCAGACAGGCCGATTAGCTATTGCTTCCTAGCTGCTGGAACTTAGACAAAAGACACAACTCAAATAAACAAACATTCTCAACAAACTCACCTCTGGCTTCTAAACATGTTATGACACCAGCCAGTAGTTAGAACTTCTGTTGTTTTTGTACGACCCATGACATCTCAAGAAATGCGTTTCCTGCTAGAGGTATGCACTCCTGCAGTACCCACCACAATATCTTGCGTGGGACTAATTTTCAGGGTTGCACGCAGGAGCGGGCGGGAAAACAACCCCCTGTAGGCGGGCGCGGGACAAAGCACACAAGAGAAATCCCGCAAATTAATGAATGGCCTAAATAATGTAGAATGATCACTAAATCACATATACAAACAATATAAATTGATAACAGTAAAACAGGTAAAATGAATGAAGTCATTCTAAAGAGTTGTGAGGCAACCGATCACGTGAACAGCGTGCAAATTCTCGTAGCTTACAGAGATGGCAGAGCCTTCAGTCCAACGGCCACAACTGCCCAGCAAAACGCCAAAAATAACCATTTAATTTAATTTGAATCCTTTGTGTTTACTGGGAATAAATGGTGTTTGGTGAACTTTATGGTGAGCGTGATGGCCATGACTGTCGTGTTATTTCAGCAGAGAATAACATATTTGTGAATGGACTATGTCAGATATTGGATGTCAGTTTGCCTTGACAGAACTGCACTGGCGAGAGCAGGTCTAAACGTCTTGGTTGCAGACGGGAGCAGGCCAAATAATTCAGATTTTCTGCGCGAGCGGCGGGAGAAGGACTGAAAAAACAGACCTCTACTTCCTGCTTTCTTTTATTTACATGCTTTTACCTCAAGCCAACTAAAGAAACTGCACCCAATTCAAATTCTGTTTGTTCTGGCATTAATAAATGATTGTGAAAGCTAACAACTGTGGAAAATAATTGCGGTTAGCAGAAATAATTGCGTTTTGATTAAGTGATAATTGTGACAGGCCTATCTCACTGGGTGCTGGTCTTCTTGGGCATACCTCAGACATCCAGACATACAAGACTTTGGAAAAGCACTATATTTTAACTTGGGAGTGCTTTGGAGGTCTAGCTTTCTAGCACTAGCAGAAGCCATCCAACTTCTCATCCCTCCTACAGTCATACAATCTCTCCTCATACTACAGCCATACACTGAAGGAGTGGTCTGAACTCAGAAGTGACAGATATCGGTAGCTAACAAACAGAAATGTGAATTGGAATGAACAGCAGGTCCTGTAATGTGAACCTTCTCGTCATAGACACGTGAGCTCCGTTTGCCGGCTGCTTTTGTGACTCAAGCCAGTTTGATAATACCACCCTTTCCGTTTTTTCTAAGTGGAAAGCTAAGAGCATGTTTTGGTCCCCCTAAGCTTCTTTCCATCTTTTCCGCTCTCCCCTTCATTTGCCCCTTCACTCACATTGGGACGAGATGCAGCTCCATACATTCCACCCAAGGGCCTAAGAGGCCTCAGCCACATGGGCCTAAACATAAGGCATGTAGTATGTATGCACCCTCAATGACTTCCATGTGGGAGAAAAAGCTCTCTGAATAGACAGCAGATGAGCAACAGAAATCATTCATGAAATCTTGCACTGCGTATGAAGACCTTTCAGCTTTAACTTCACTTTACTATCAATTTGTTTACAGAGTAAGTATGGGGATGAAAACAGTCTTTTGGCACAGTTAAAGAGATAAACAATTACTGCGCATGACCTTGCAACCTTACCAATATTAGATTACCAGATAAATGAACACATTTTAGTTGTATTCAGTTTTATTTCCTAAGACATTTTGGTCACTTTATTTAATCTAGAGGTTCTCTGTTTATAAACTATCTGGTAAAACTCAGTTGGTATTAACAGGATTAGATTAGGGGTAGGTTTTGGTTTTGAGTTGAGGTCAAGGGGAAAAAATGACATTGAATTCAACAGATATTTAGAAAGACAAGCATCTACAGAGATTCTACAATGGACCTTTAAAACAGAGACCAATATTTCTTATATCGTAATAATGTCTCTATTTTTTTGGTCCTGTTGACCTTCAGAATATAACACGAGTTCTGACAGTAAAGCAAAAATATTATTGTGGATGATATAAACGAGACATTTACAGCTAAAAGTAGGCCCAAACTAATTCTGTTTGAGGATTCCCGGCAACATTATCATATTAACACAGAAAAGACAGGGCAGTACCCTTGGAAGAAATCTACCTTATTTATGCTTCCAATAGTCATTCTTGTCCATGTTTACGTAGTCTACACATCACTATAATCTAGTTATTCAATTTCCATTGAAATAATATACTCCTTCTGTCAGGTTCTTGTGTCTCTTCGCCCTGTTATGTGATAATTTAGTTTTATCTCTCTCGAACTGTAATGACTAAGTCTCGGCAGGGTGCTCGTCAATATCACCACTGTGCTTCTTACTTGATTAGAAACACTGTAGTGATTTTAGTTTACCTTAAGATTGCTCTTTGTTTGCGCTTAAATACCGACTGTTATTCAGATGTCCTTAATCACCATTAGGGATGCAGGATCAGAATCAGCAAGTCAGAACCAGCAGATTTTTGCCCAAACAAGCAATAAGCAATCAGCCAGTTTTATTTTTTTTTATTCTGGCTGATCTGTGTTGCAATTTTATGTTGTAAATAAAGTGTGCCAAGGAAATGCACTCATTTGAATGCTGCTGCTACACCTGTACCAAAATACTGCCTCATAATTATGCATGATTCATTGTGCTGAGCAATAAGTTGCCTCTTACTTTTGATGTAGACCTTTCTTTGAATAGGCAACTGATTTTTCTTTCACAAATTCAAAATGCCAGTTTCTACCATTCCTTCAAGGCTGATGCATAAACGTGACCACTTCTGCCATCTCATCTGCTCCTTTCTTTTTTAAAAAGTGTTTTCTTAATATGTAGAGAATATGATCTAACAAAGCTGAAAATCCACAGATTTTTTTGTCTCAGACTACTTTTCTGAACAAGAAAACACATCAACAGGAATCACTAGTGTTTTCTCATTACTCTGGTTATATAAAATATTAACTGTGAACTGATCTGAATTGTGCTCTGAATGAGCTTAGGCACTTTCTCGAAAGAAATCTGGTGCATTCAACAATAAAGGAAGTCTTGTGTATATTTTAGAGTTTGAAAACACGGTAGCACACAAAAAGCACCAGTTCTGCACACTGATATGCGTCACTCCGGCCAACAAGCATGTGCCGTAACTCCTTTGGCAGAAAAGTTAAAAGGAGCCATTGGCATGTTCTCAGAACAGCTCTTCGGTGGTTGGGTCAAAAAACAAATAATGAACAAATAATGACATTTATTTTGTGACTTTGGCTACTAGAAAGTATCAGTTATGTGCTTGTGTGTTTCATAAGTTCATTTAACCCACACAGTGTGAGCTGTGACCAATGAAAATCAGCCAAAAAAATCCATCGGCATTAAAATCAATCATGTAAATTTATGATTGGTGCAGCCCTAATCAGCCCTGTAGTGAACTCTGTGTTCTGAAGACTTTGTGTCAGAGGCTAGTAGTGCTCCAATGGGAGAGCATTCTGAGACGTAAACTGAACAGAACACACAGCGGTCACATTTTGCCTGAATAACTTTAGTCTGGTCAAACACTGAGCAGAGTTCACAGAAAAAGGGAAAAAATATACTTTTGAGTAAAGTTATTGGGAGGTTTTAGAAAATCTCTTGAAGAAATATTCAGAATATGCTTCACTCATTGCCATTAAACCATCATACAGCATCACTCTTAATTATAAGTTCAGCACACTTAAGCTGCATCCACCAATTTACGTTTGGTAAGCAGATGCTGATGTTTTGTGAGCGCAATTATCCAGGATGCGCTTCAGCTTTTGCAATGAGCAAGGACAAATCATGTAATGTGAGACAAAAAGAAATGTATGTTTCCATGGTTACAGGTACACAGTGGAGCGTGTATAGCCGGATCTGTACTAGGATCTCCATGACAACCACTCAGCGCCACAAACACACATCACTGGCCGTCAGCGACCGTGGCATAAGGACCATCAGCCGAAAAGGACAGGTCACACAATTAGGGGGGCTAAATTTGTACACCATGCATCGACATTGAGTGCCCTTCACTCTTTTTTCTTGTCTGCGTCATATACAGCAACTGCATTTGTTTACATTGCTTGGTTACGTGGAGCTCGAGCAGCTTGCATTTGAAAGAAAAAGCAAATGAGATTCTGAATCACATCTTGTTGAGTCACTTTTGTTCTTGAAGAAGTGGTTTACTGGAAAGTCTTATTTACAGTGCTCCCCGTACCTCAAATGCGGTCTATCAGCCAAACATGTTGGGTGTTATGAGCTACGAGGCTAATGTAGCCAACAATGGGAATCTGTGTCACCCAAAAAGCTATGCTGTGACTGAAATGGATTCCTCCTTCTTCAACTGTGTTATATAGGAATACACTATTTTGTTTACTACACAGCAGTAAAAATGCATGAATCAGTAAATGGGTTTGTAATTTTGGATCAACATGCGTCAGTGTTCACCTGTCATAGAAACACACCATCATTAGTTTCTTCGGTGAGGCTGAAGCTAGCTGTACCCATAGACAACTGAAAAGTGCAGGGGGCAGGTACTGGGAGGGGATATGACTATTTACTTACTTCATTTACTTAGAGATGGGCAATATGATGATATTTTATTACCATGATAAATTTTGTTATCTTGATAAACAATATGCCCTGCGATGGACTGGCGACCTGTCCTGGTGTGTATCCTGCCTTCTGCCCAATAACCGCTGGGATAGGCTTCAGTGCCCCCCCGTGACCCAACAGGATAAGTGGTTTAAAAATGTGTGTGTGTGTGTGTGTGTGATAAACAATATACTTTTGAGTGGACAGTGTCAGTACTTAACACTGACCAACTGCATGTTTCAATACAAAGAGAGCACAATAGTCCTGTTTGAGTGCATTTAGTGCAGTGCAGCATGTGAAATACTGAATAAAAATCATTGTACTGCAAGTTTTTAATGGCAGTTTTTAATTGTTGCTTCGTAGTGTATTGCCTGTTTCAAAATATCATGATACATGTCATGTATTGTGAAAATGTCGCCCACCCCTAGTAATCAAATACCTGATGAGCCGCAGTAAACAAATCAGGGTCTTTGTTTTTAACTGTACAGAGCTGTTGATCTTCTTCAGTGGAGAGTCAAGAGAGTCTACTAAATTTGGTGTTCAAAGGCTTACATTAGCTGATGTTCTTCTGTCTGTTGCGTAGTAACAAGAGTAACTGGCATACATTCAAATGATGTAGTGATCTATGGTGTTCACTAGAAATTGAGATTGTAGTGCCCTCTAAATCCCTCTGGAATTCTATTTTACGATTCACTGTATGAACCCTGTACGTAATAGTGTCCTAATAGGATCCGTTTCAATTATGGCCATAGACTTTTATTATATTAGCCTGATGGCTCTAGTGCAAAGTACAGGCGTAACAGTACGTGTATTCGTCCTGAACCATCAAGGTATGGACATTATTGTTCAGTGCATGAAGTCATACAGAGAATAGTCGGTATGTGCACAGACTGATGAACGTAATGAAGAACCTAATTTCACAAGCCTGAGTTCCACCGGGAAACATTAAGCTGTAAGCCGCTGGCAAATTAGCAGTGGCGGTCCGCGGAGGAGCCTTCATCTGCAGCTTATGCCAAATGATCTGGTCTATCGACTATAACTACAGTGGCATCATAACTTCTCACCCCCGATCAGCTGTGAGGCTGAAATCTGAGGTGTTAGAACAGTGAGTGAGAGTTGAAGAAGGCAGATATCAAGGTAAATAAAAAGAGAGAGGATTTAAAAGAAAAACGCAAGCTAAGATTTTTGGGCCTGTGAGGAGATTCAGCTCAAAGCCTTACAAATTTTTGTTTTCTCTGCTCCTAATTTCAAAATCACAACTGAAGCTGAACTATCACCGGACAAATTATTTAACTTTAGTGACTTCACCTGTCGAGTGCAAGTGTTTTTGTTGCTTTTATCCCGTTTCAAAAACCGTGATCTGAATCGAACCATGACATCTGTGTAGTGTCACAGCCCTTGAGCAAAACCAATGAAGTAAACTTCAGACACCAAACTGCAGATTCAGCTACAGTTATGGTAAGAGGAAAATAACAAAAGCAAGTTTTCTCACTCATTTCACTGGACACTAACGAGTTATTTTTTTGTTAGGACTGAGCAACTTGCGGATGTGCCTTTGTTTTGTGGAAAGAAAGAACATCCTTTATATTTTTGCAAATTTAATTAATTACATAACTACCTAAAAAGTAATGTATGTTCATTAATACAGTTTAGCCAAATGAAAACGGTAACTACATTTCTTAGACTCAATTGTGAGCCAATCTCATAATCTTGTTTTACAAATCCCATTTCCCAAATGAAGTTATTCTGACACTGCAGATACTTTCCTCTGGCATGCTTTAATATGCTTTCACCTAACTAGACCCTGGTGGCATGTTCCTAGCATTGTACTGCACAAGTGTAGCAATGTAAAGCTCCACTTGCTCCATATCACAGCCAGCTTAGCTGTAATAAACGCGGCCCACATTAGAGAAGGGCTGTTATTGTTTTGAAGCTCTGAAGTTTCTACATTCTTCACATTCACTTTTATCTAACTTTGGGCCCACGTAGCACATGTCCAACACCCTGCTTAAAATATGAGAGGGACAACAGATTGTGGTATGACGCAAAGGACTTTTTTTTCTTGTCTTAATTGAATTACAGCCATGGTGAATGCGCAACACACATACACATGCACTCTCAGTGCTAATAGAAGGCATTCACAGCATCTAAATGAGAGGAACACCATATCAACCTGAAACAAAACGAGTCTTGTCCAGTTGGAGGGACGTGTCTGCAGCAGAGATGAATACTTCCCTGGTGTGGAAAAAAAGATCATGCCCTCTAACTGTGAACAATGAAGGGATCAATGAATCTGATGGGGTTCATTTGTGGAGCAAAGGGCAGGAATAAATACTTAATCAATCTGCGTGTGTGCATGACTGTTGGAGACAGTTACAGTCATGTGTATGGGCAATATATAAAATACAGCTGCAGAAAAAATAACTTAGAAATAAAGAAATAAATATGTTAATTACAACTTTATATTAATAATAATTATAATTGTCATAAATTATGAAGAAATCAGCCAATTTGATTATTAAGTGGGGTACAAAAGTCTTCAAACACCTGATATGTGTATACTGACAATGTATAATCGTCATAATCTTACAAATATTTTTATGCAAAGGCTACAGGACACTTGCTTCTAAAACAAATAGGAAATTGTGGGGATGCTAGATGATATCAGAGTAATTCTGATATCAGCAGATAACAGCTTTATTTAAAAAATTCTGTAAAAGATAGACACTATATGGACAAAAGTACTGGGACACCTACACATCCCATACTAAATCCATAACCATTAATATGGAGTTAGTCCCCCCCATTGCAGCTATCACAGCTTCCGCTCTTCTGGGAAGCTTTCTACAAGATTTTGGACTGAGTCTGTGGGAATTCTTGCCCATTCATCCAGAAGAGCATTTGTGAGGTCAGACACTGATGTTGGACGAGAGGGCCTGACCCACAATCTCTGTCCTAGTTCATCCTAAAGTTTGATGTTGTTGAGGTCAGGACTCTGTGTGGACCAGTCAAGTTCTTCCACACCAAACTCACCCAACCACGCCTTTATGGACCTTTGTGCACTGGAACTCAGTCATGCTTGAACAGAAAAGGGTCTTCCCTAAATTGTTCCCACGAAGTTAGAAATGTACAATTGTCCAAAGTCTCTTATGTTGAAGCATTAAGATTTCCCTTCACTGGAACTAAGGGCCCTAGGCCAACCCCTGAAAACACCCCCATAGCATTATCCCTCCTCCACCAAACTTTACACTTGGCACAGTGCAGTCAGGCAGGTAATGTTCTCCTGGTATTTGCCAAACCCAGACTCATCCATCAGATTGCCAGATAGAGAAGCGCGATTCGTCACTCCATAGAATACGTTTCCACTGCTTCAGAGTCCAGTGACGGCTAAGCTTAGAATTGTGCATTTTGATCTTGGGCTTGTGTATAGCTACTTGGCCATGAAAACTCAATTACTGAAGCTCCTGATGTGCAGTTCTTTTGCTGATGTTGCTTCCAGAATCAATTTGGAACTTCTTTGTGAGTGATTCAACAGAGGATAGGCACTGTGTACTGCAGCACTCTGAGGCCCCACTCTGTGTGTTTATGTGGTCTTGCGCTTTGTGGCTAAACTGCTGTTGCTCCTAGGTGCTTCCATTTCACAATAATAGCACTTACAGTTGACAGGGGCAGATCTCTGACTTGTAGCAGAGGTGGCATCCTAAGACAGTGCCATGTTTAAAGTCACTGAGCTCATCAGTCCGACCCGTTATACAGCCAGTGTTTGTCTACCGAGACTGCAAGGCTATGTGCTTAATTTGATCCACCTGTTAGCAATGGGTGTGGCTGAAAAACCTGAACTCAGTAATTAGGAGGGGTGTCCCAATACTTTTGTCCATATAGTGTATTTAGATTTGACTGATATTTCAAATTAATATTTGATGGTTTGATGAGTATTTATTAAACTCCAGAAGAGCAGAATGTTTAGGTGACGCTGGACTTCTGTGCTAAACTGTTTGCATTTTATTAATTGGACTGCATTTGTAACATTATAGAAATAAGTGTTACATTTCTCTGTAATGCAAATCCAACTGGACCTAATCCCAATTTTTACCTTGTATCAGCAGTTATGTTCATGAAAAAATCAACTTACAATTACAAATACAATAGCCATATCAGTCACAGTACAGAAACTGCTCTTCTAACAGTGGTCAGTGACCTTCAATTCTCTGCTGACACTGGCCACGTTAATATTTTACTTCTCCTACACTTTAGTGCTGCTTTTGATAAAGTTAATCACAATATCTACTATTTCCTTTTGTACACAAGGCATTCGTGGCACTGCCTCATTCTGGTTCAAATAAAATCTTACTGACAGGCAGCGCTTCATTTCCATTGCAAAATTCAAATCTCACACTGCTTCAGTTTATCAAGGTGTACCACAAGGTTTAGTATTAGTTCCCCTTCTGTTTATCATATAAATGCTACTCCTTTGCTTTATAATCCATAACCATGGTTTGAATTTTCACTTTTATGCAAACAATTCACAAGTTTCCCTCTACCACTCTTTACTGCTAATCTGTTACAGGATATTAAACAGTTAATGTCCTCAAACTTCTTTAAATTACATTATGACAAAAAAGAGACCATGCTCATCATGCCAAGGCTAGAATAGTTTTGACTTGGATGGCATAACTTGGATCTCCCTCCCCTACCCTCCCACCCTCTCTCTTTCAGTCACACTTTAGTTTTGTAACAAAATCAGCTTTCTACCACGTAACAATGTCTGTCTCAGTGTCTGTCTCTGCTTTTAAGATGCTTAAATACTGGTTCACGAGTTCATTAGCTAAGGTCTTGATTAGTAATTAGCTTTTTTCAGTTCTCCCCTTCAAATCTCACAACAAATGACAACATATCCAGAACTGCCCAACTGCCAACCCACGACATGAAATCTGCCCATATCTATCACATCTTAAAGCAACTTTACTGGCTTGTGTCCAATTCAAAATACATATCATTATATGTAAAGCACTTCATGGACTTGCAACTCACTACTTCTCTGACCTTCTAGCCCTCAAAATACCAGTTCACTCAACTTAGATCTTCTGATACAGGCCTTCTTAACATCTCACTCGCAAAACTGCGTACTGTTAGAACTAGATTATAATCACTCTGGCTTTCCTAGAAATGTATTTTTAAGGCAATTATGTATCAATTTACAGAGCTCGCAAATAACACAACCATCTTGCGTTGGCCCTACTGTCAGATCTCGAATTCCATCCCCCTGGCCCCAAGCATGTTTAGCTAACTAAGAACATAGCATGAGCAGCTTTTCAAAAAGATGTGGTGGCGTTTCACATGCATGTGTTAGCCTTTACCCTCGCAGCTTGGTAGCATGTGATGGGGGGAGACCAACCTAATGAGTAAATTGAACAAAACTAAAGGGGGGGGGGATGAAATTATTTCCAAAACAAAGATTTGAAATTTCTATACTTCATCAATGATGACTCCTCATTAAGCTGCTTGAGAGAATGTCAATTTTGCAAAGCAGTATCATGGATGAGTTGCAGTTTTGAAATATCTTAAGTTTTTTTTTCAAAATGGCAAAATTGGCAAAATTCCATGAGTTATTTTATAGTTTTGATGTCATTTTAAAATGTAAAAATTGTAAAAAATAAGCAGAACACTTCAATGAGTGACCATATCCAAACTTTTGATTTCTAATGTCTGAACAACTAAGAACACTGGGCCTCATCCACCAATATCCAAAAAGTTTGTTCTTAAATTTGTTCTTGAGAAAGTTGCTAAGAATAAGTCTAATAAGTCTTATAAAGCAGGATCTGCCAATTTGTTCTTGAGAAAGTTGCTAAGAATAAGTCTACGTCAGATTCATGACGTGTTCTTAAACCGCAGAATTTTTTGCACCTTTATGCTCGAGTGTAGATTCTGTTCTTATCTAAGAACAAATCCCAAATAAGAAAACACTGGTGAATGTCAGAATCTTCGTAAAAACTGTGTAAGTAGATTTTTTAAAAAGAAACTTCTGCCTAAGAACGGTGCGTGAATGAGGCCCTTTCTTTTGGGCTGGTTATGAAACACAAACATTTGCCTGCTATACATGTCATAGACTCTGTTGTAAGTTCCATCAGGATTTTCCACCAAATAATTGGAATCTGACACTGAAAATGGTATTTTAACAGGTTGCGCAAGCAGAACCTAAGCGTAGAAGGCTAAAGGATGACGCTCAGCCAATCCTGATATGACAAATCATGTTCTCCACAATTCTCCGCAAAGATAAATGCTTGTGTCACAGAAACATCTGCTCTGTGCACAAACATGTCTGCTCCCAGAATTCTCTGAGGAGGACATCGTACACATGCATCTGTGTCTGTGAGGTAAGATGCTCCAAGCAGAACTGGAGAACAGCCCTCCCACTTTTTTTCATCAGGACACCGATTGGTAATCTGGGGGAATATTTATACAACACAAAAGAGATATCTCAGTCTAGTTTTTGGCCGTTCTGTTTCCCTTTCTCTTCAGGTGGTAAGGTCTCAGACAGCTTGTGTGTCCGGCTGGAACACTGCTGGGATTAACATCTGGTGGCAATTATGGATACTGGCAGCACTCACTGGCCTGTCAGAGAAGGAAGATTAATGCCCCTTCCACCTGCCGCTGCCGATCCATCGCCCCGTTGACACTTGATTGGTGGGAGAATGGGGCGGGTCGGATGAAGTCAACAGCAACAAAGCAAAATTAATCTGGAAGATAACATGATGATGCAAGACGCAGTGACAAGAAAAGCACTGCTTGGCAAAAAAAAAAAGAAAGTAAAAGGGGTTTGACAGAATTGGGAAAATAAATAACTGATACTTTTAACTAAATAAAACTATGAAAACAAGGCTAAACCACTTTATTGGGCTAAATGTAGTTATGTAATCGCAAGAGTTGGGGAAAGTATGTAGTGGCATATAACAGAGGCCACAAAGTAAGCGTTTTTTCTAATAAGGAAAGTGAGTTTTGGAAGTTTAAAGCATCTACGCATCAAAGTCTGGAAACAATCATTGCACCTGCAGGCCATCACCACAAAGTTCCAAACAGCTCCACGGCTACACACAGCAGCTAAGATGCTGTTACTGTTGCATAATACGGTGCATTACATAATTTCTGGAAGCTTTTGTGGTACCAAATTTTTTGTGCACTTTATAATATATTGTTTAAGACTGAGTGTCTGCTGTTTAATTGATTTTGAGAAATGTGATAAATTTGAATTGTCAGTCATAATCTGTCAGTAAAGCACTGTTTGAATTTTTTAAAAAAACTGAAATCTAAAATAGAAATACAAAACAATAACACCCAAAGCTATTGGTTATCAAAATTTGTATCCCACTAAAATCAGGATTGGCCACAAAATTCTCATATCAGCTGAACATTAACTTAAATAGGATTTTTTTAAAGAATTTAAAATGAGAACAAATTGGGTTATTTAAATTGCAACTGGCTAATAAAAAGTGCTGTTTCTAGTCTGTAATGTGTTTGTTTAACCCACACATTGTGTCCTTTAGGTATTTACAAAAAATGACTAATAAAAACCGGTCAAACAATCTGCCATTGACCAGTTTGGTTGTAAAGAGATTAAAACACCTCTAAGGTTAAAAATGTTGACTTCAGAACTATCAAACGGCTGCTTAATTCTGACAGACTACTAGTTGGCATACTGTACATGCCTACAATATAGATTATCACACAAACTGTAACAAAGTTTGGACAAAAAACAAGATAACTTGCATTCATTTACTGAAACATAACTTAGAAGTATACAGAGAATGAAATGTAGGCTTTTCGGTAACAAACTGACAATGTGGCTTTGTGAAACCTGTTGCCCCCCGGGGGTATTCCTGTCTCACCAAAAGGCAGGTATCTTTCTACCTCCC
Source organism: Colossoma macropomum (assembly GCF_904425465.1). Classification (NCBI taxonomy): domain Eukaryota; kingdom Metazoa; phylum Chordata; class Actinopteri; order Characiformes; family Serrasalmidae; genus Colossoma; species Colossoma macropomum. The sequence continues at coordinate 18,617,927 of NW_023494808.1, forward strand.
CTCCATCCAGATCTTGCTTGTCTCTCTCCACCACCCCACCCCCATAAACTCTTCTCTTTTTTTCCTCTCTCTTCAGCAGCCACTCTCTCTACTCCCATGGAATGTGCATAATCTTGCCTTGCATGCCACATGCTAAATCCCTCGCTCAGGAAATCAACACCACAGTGAGCTAATGCAGTTTGTTCATAATTACAACACCCAGCATGAAGCACTTTCAACAGTTGGGCAACAGGGGAAACAGAATGACAGAGAGCTCAACTGGCTTTCCTGCTCAATCGTTACTGCAAGCTTGGATAAGCAGCACCGGAATAAATTCGTTAAAAATCCACTTTAAGAGCACAGAATGAAATGTTCTGCAAATCTGCACTAAACATAAAAATAAAGGGAATGAAAAATAACAAAAAAACACATGACGAATATTAAAAAAACTGCTGCAAGTTTCTAGGCCAGTCATCATTTCTGACGCTCAAAACCAATATTTTCAGCAGAGTTCAGCAAGGCTTTGACATGGAGTTCAGGAGTCGCTAAAAGCCATGCTGTGAAATCGAGCTGACAGTCCATGGTAATTTATAGCTACCCTCAGCCAATTACCCACCAATACAAATACAAACAGACACTGTGCGCCATGACCGCAAGAAAAGCTACCCTCAAATTACTGCATGTCCTGACAGTGCCACGTCATCCGTCATTGTGTACAGGAGGGAAGAGGAAAGACTGTAATCTTGTATAATTGCTTTGCTATGAGGCTCCTGTCACATTTATTTAACAGATAGTCAGTCCGTTGCAGGAGGGGGGAACGTCGTCTCTCCAGCTTCGCGCTGCAGCCTCAAGCCACAGGCGGCTCACCAAAACCAAACAACAGTGTAGAAGGAGTCTGTTAGCTTAAAAGCTGAAGTGTTATTTGATCTGGAACCAACGGCTCCAGCCTCAATCCTAATGTTTACCATTTTACCATAATCAAATACAGATACTAATTAAATATTTGCATTTTTATACCAAAATGCACTTTTAGAAATGTCTCTGTCCTACTTGCGAATGAAGTAGGTGGCCTCAGAACACTTGGAGGACAATGCTAGCCAATCCACTCGCATCTACCATGTAGCAGCTAAGTGACAGCAAACCTGCTTGTGTTTCTAAAAAAATACCTCCACTGTTATCAGTCCTGACTTTGAATGTGTTTTGTGAAATGCACAAATAGAAAAGCCATCTGCAACAACTGGTCTGCAATAATCAAATTACTTAGAAACAGTATACTAGTTGCAAATAGTCAAGGGTGGGGGGTTGTTTTATAAAGCAGGATCTGCCAGCAAACTGCATAACTTATGCCAAAAGTAAGCAGCAATAAGCAGTCTAATAAATGAATTTTACCACTTTAAGGTGCACTTTTTGCTGACACAGGTGTTCACTGCATGCAAATAGCTTGTATAGCCCCCAGAGAAAAACAAAGCCAACAGAATGGGATTCTTTGGAGCAGCCGGAGCAGTGGATCTATGTTCTCTGGAGCCACAAAGCTCTATCTATAGGTTTTGGTGACTTGGTGTGATCCAGAACTAATCCTTCAACATACGTACCTGAACTCACTCATGTTCCTGTGGCTGAATGCAATCAAATCCATACAGCAATGTTCCAGCATCTAGTGTAAAGCATTTCCAAGTGAAGAAGTTGTTACTGCAGCAGTAAAGGGTGCACAAACTCCCTATTAATACCCTTCTTTTCAGAAGAAATGTGAATGATGGGTGTCTACAGACCTTTGAACAGAGAAGTGCACATCCCTGCTAGGATCCTGCTATCTTGAATATAGCTGCACTGCTCAGTACTGGATGCTGTTGGATTTGGATGCACTGTTTACTGAGCACTCTGGTAGCTTCTTGCATTGCATTATAATGTTGTTACATCGTTTACACTGGCATTTATGGTTTATCTGATTGGCTAAGTGTTCTGCTGCCTTTATAAATGCCAAAGTGTGGGAATCCAGTGCTTAGTTTTTGTGGTTGCCAGTGGTTGAATAAACAGAGGACAACAAACTCCCCTACTTCTGCCTGATTTCTCCCAAATTACAATAACATTTATTTGTCTGTTTTGCCAGGCAGTTCATGCTTGACAATTCTACTGCTTTATTTGGTTGATACACACTATTGAGCAATGTCCATGAAAATGTCTTGCCCATCTTTTCAGAGCTGCTTCCATAAACATGCAATATGTCAGTGTCCAAATACAGGTGCTGTGGTACAGCAAATGAGGACAAATGCTCCAAATGCCTCCAAACTTCACTAGGCTTTCAACATCTTTCAAACAGTACTCAGCAGAAGCATTGTGGTGATTACCTCATGACAGCTTTGACGCTGTGACAAGCAAAGGCAACTCTGTGTATAGTGGAAATGATACCGTTAGCCTCTTTTCACTCAATGAATGCCATGAGCATTGCAAGTCTCACAATTTGGCACAGAGAAAGCACAGAATAAGTCCAAAGGTGCCTATACCAAAATGTTTAGCACTGCCATGCATAGCTTAAGGTAGTCTCACAGGGCCAGACGTGATCTCGTAACGAGAATACACATCTGGGGACAACGTTTTAGACCTTGATGCTGGATAGTGGCAAGATTCGCCACAACAAGGGTCTGCCCCACTCTAAAACCCACCTTCAATCAATAAAACAGGCTAGTTAACAAAAATCTTAAGTCTTTTTCTCTTGCAAGAGGTAATGTTTATTTTTACTGCACGTGTCTTGTTCTAGGCACATGGGACACACATCCGCATGCTAACCCCTTAGCCATCACCCATTATTATTAGTTTAGAAATTTTACACTCAAGTTTGTTTCCACTCCAATAAGTCTAGGTTTCCAAGCACATTTAGCCCAAAATTGATCATGGTTGTCCCCAAACCTTCTCGTTACAAGATTATGTCCGGCCTTCCAAGACTAATCTTGAGGGGACTATTAAGAACAGTTAGTGTTAGATAAGCAGAAAAGTCAGGAAGATAGAAGATGGGGACCACTGGTTTTTGGCATACAGTGTTGGCTTATTTGGGAAAAAATATCTGCTGAAAATTTAACTCGCAAATCCGTGAATGACGTGCACAAAAGAGCAAAAAGCACACAAACAAGTAAAAGCAACTGCTAAGCAACAATCAAAAGTATGTAACAGCACAATGGAATTTCTTCTCCTCCATCTCCCTCTCTCTTTCATTCTCCCGCTCACACACGCACTCTATCCCACACACATGCATGCACGCATTCGTCTATCAAGTTTCAAGGAAAACTTGCTTCTCCCACCTTTGCCTTCCAAGGTGCTGAGAGATTAGAGATTGATCATACACAGCTCTACCTTTTTCAGAGCCTCCACAGCTGCACAGAAAAGGAACCATTTCTTTTCATCATTGCCTTTAATCATGAGCAGCACACTCCCCAGCAGGAAACACTGTCCAACAACAACTCTTTTCCTTCACTGACTGGACTCTCCACTGATTATTAAGCACTACGACGCAGTAATGAAAAACATATCAGTTGTGGTCTGTTTCACTAATTATAATTAAAAAGCGTATAATTAAAAGCTGATTAGGACAGAATCAGGATGCGAGAGCCTGGCATTCTTTCTTAACGTTGTCCACGCTTAACATGATTACAAAACTGCCCCTTTCGGTACCTCTTCGGTTCAGAAACAGACAGCTCAGAGCATGCACATGATAAAACCTCTGGAACACGAGCACTGTTTTTTTTTCTATCAAATATTTTTATGCAATTAGCTCAAAGGCCACTGTTTTCTTTTTATCAAAAACTGTCGGCAATTAACTGAAAAGGCCAAATGCTCTCTCTCCTAATCCTCTTTTTCTTTCTTTTGGCAGACCATCTAGTAACGTCTCTACTGGGCACTGGCTTTTTTCAAGCGCGCAAGGGGAATTACCATACCTATGGTATGAGATTGGGCAATTATGTAAGAAACCCCAAAACCTTGTAATGGAATGTCTGAGAATGAATGAGAAATATGGGAAAGAAGCAGTGGCTGAAATGGCTGAAATGGTTGAAAATAAAGGCTGTTCAGCAACTCAAACTTAGTCTTAGTCATTCAAGAACTAATGAGAACACTGGTTTCACATCACCACAAACAGGGCATTGATACTAACAGTGCTAACTGCAGGCTAGGCAAAAGGCCTATTTTTTCACCAAGGCTGAAAAAGGAAACGAAAGTAGATATGTTAACTGTGAACTGTGGTGAGGAAATGAAGTGCATGTGGGCCAACGTGCATCCAGACTATGAGATTGTGATCTTTCATCTTATGGTAAGAGGCCCTGAGAGGCTTCATACATGATAGAAGCTCTCCATAACATTGCATTCCAACAGGTGCCTCACTTCGTAGATATGAGATAAGTTAAGATTGTCTGCTCTTTATTGCCTGTTTTCATGGAATGTTATCTCATGTCAAGATATCATCCAAATCATTTCAAAAGTACTTGTCATGCTTTGGAACTATGCTAAAAATACCAAAATGATTCATTCACGCTACATGATCCTGTGCAAGTGAGAAATGCATGGTCTTGAACTGCACATAGCATAAATAGCATATGATAGTATCAAGAGTTTTGTGAAGACAGCCCTTGAACAGGGTCAAATTCATCCCACACTGGTCCATTCAGCCACCCACATGAGTCTGTGTGCAAGATCCACTGAGCTCACTTAACCTAAGAGAGCGCTCGGGGCAATACAATAAAGTGGAGTGTGTTGTGGAGTTGAAGATAAGGAAATCTGCCCGGTCCCATGTTGCAGATCAGAATGGAATGTTACACAGCTTTCTTGTGAATAATAAAAACTTCACGACTGAATCGGAATGTGTAACCCCTTTATGACACTGTGGGTTTTTTTGTTTTTTTTTTTGAAATGGCAAAAGGTGATGGTTTTGATGGTTGGGCGATTTTCATGTGTTGTTTTCCGTGCCTGCCTCATTTCAAAATGACCTATTTGAGGTATGAGGTATTATAAGCAATCAGTTTAGCACTATACATACATACATACACTTCAGTTGTAATGTAAGTCAGTGTAATCAGAAAACTACAAGCACTTTAGGGCGCATTTTTGGGGGTGGTCTGTTTGAAATGCGCTTTTCCCCCACTATGCTGTAGAAGGAAGCTGTATAGCTAACATTACTATGAGGAGGCCTAATGTGATGTGACTGCTAGAAGATAGGATTTCATTATCATTGGTTGGGGGGGATTCCCAATGACGGCGTGATGTATTTGTGTAATGCATGCTGGGAATGGATGAAAACACAAAAGATACTAAATGCTGCACTACAGAATATTACATAACCTCACAAATAACATGCTACATGCTAAGGGCACAAACACCCTTTTACAGGCCTGATCAATATACCTGCATGATGCCTTCAAAAATATTGATGACTTGTGTTGACTGAGATCACAGCACACCTGGGTTGTAGTGTTTCTGAATGCAAGAGCTAACGTAAAGTATAATACTACTTTTTCTTTTCCAATACCGATATTAAACATTCAGTATCAGCTGATATCAACACCAGTCCAATATTTTAGGTACGCAGTAAGTGCTTATTTCTGAATAAGACTGTCATGACAAGTTTTTCCTGAGTACTATGAAGCAAAATGAGGGCAGGTGGTGTCTCAGAGAGACAGAACTCTGTTGATCACTCCAGACAGCCTGCTTACTATCATCAAAACCCACTTTGTCCTTCTTCTACTGATGACCTTGGCAAAAGAAAAGTGTAGTGTATTTTCATATACAAGGCCCTTCTAAGTCTATCTCCTTTCTTCCTGAAAGTCTTACTCAAGCCATGAACGTCATCCTTGCCCAAGGTAAAATTCCCATGGGAGGACTGAGAGAAAGAAGCTGCTTGTCTCTCCAACTTTTTGTTTTGCTGGTGTCCTTAGTTTGAAGACAGTCATGAGAAGTTCTAATGATGCAACATGAGACAGAATGTCAAGCCTTTTCGCACTGACATGAAAGCAGCTTAGCATTCTCAGAATCATACCATACGAGTCTGCAGCAGAAACACAAAACTGACCCGAGGGCAGCAGTAAATAAAGGCTTCCTCAAACAACCTGGGAGACTTTGCTTAAACCCACCAACTGCACTTTGCTAATCCTATTAGCACACAGAGGCAAGGTGTTCCACTATGCTGTGTTGTGGACACTGCTTAAAACCGGATACTTACGTTAACTCATGTAGTTTGAGTTCTTTACATGCCACTACAGGTGACTCGGCTTACTACAGACTACCAAAGGTGAGATGTTATGGATGGTGGGTGCTGTAGCAGTGCTGAATAGTTGTTCTCTTATTCAGCTGGTGGCACCGAACTCAAATACATGTGGACTGTATTTAATAGTTGTGTTTGACAGCTTAAATGTGTGGCGAAGTTCACAACATCACTGATTCTCTGATGGGTAATCGTGTTCTTAACCCTGTCCCCTGACCTGCCCTGGATTAGCAGCACTAACGAGAGAGCCGGGTCGAGGAGGTGAAGCTGAAGCCATTCTCAGAATCCAGGGTAACGGACCCTGCTGAAGCAGACTGGTGAGATGAGTTTCATGGTCTACTGGACCCTCTCAGAATAGAAGCAGCCATGAGAGATAAGGCAGGAATTGGGGGGAAGATGGAAAGGAAAGCTGAGACTGGAGCAGGCCTAGAGCTATCTGCATTGGTTCTTATCTCAGACCTGACTCACCATTTGGCCTATCTTGTATGTATCTGGAGATAGACACTCTGTAAACAAGTGACAGCAACCTGGACAGACAGTACGAGACATCCTAACACTGTTTAAAGCAAAGAAAATTAAGTCAAACCATTTCAGGGTGTATCACATTGTCCCTGCAAGGGTAACTGCTCTCATGTCTTGTCCAAAACTTTTCTATATTCTCAGTGAAGAATGGTGAAAAATGTTGCTGTGAGTCCTAACTAGAGGTGGCATGATATGACTTATACCTATACCATAATTGAAATGTTAAATATAGTCTGATACTGGACCAATATTTAATCTTCTAAAACCATCAAGCTTTAAAATTAGCTATTTTCAACTGTAGATGAACATCTAAATATATTCTAGCAGAAACTACCCACTCTACTAGCAGAGAGGAAGAAATACACAGTTAACATGTTAGTGTGTACTGTTTCAGACTAGATGTGTTACAGGATTGAATCAGATTCATTCTTTTATTTTTCCTGTGATAACCAACCTCGCATTTTCTACTGACGTTGCTCCAATGCCAGGGAAACCAGGTATTGCCATGTCTAATCTTAAACTAAGATAACAAGTGTTGTCGTGTCATGTTATGTCAACTTGTGGGTAAGTGAAATTACGGAGCATAACTAGTACCAGAACTACAAGTATCTGTCATTTAATCCTTTTTCTACAGCCTCTAAGGCAGGAGTGTCAAACTCAACCAAAAAAATAAACAAATCTGTGGGCCAGGAAAAAAACCTGCCTTTTCAACCTACCTATTTGCTTCGAACTAGACACCTGGCATCCAAGTTCATTAATACTTGGGCTCAATTTCTGAGCTGCTGAGCTGAGTGTTCATGTTGGTTGAACTGCAGCTGAAATGTAGCTAGTGTGTTTGGTGATATGACTGGTGTGGAACTCTGTGTATCTGTGTAGAATTGAGGTGTAACCCCTGTCCCATAGATTGTTGTTGGGGTAAGAGAGACTGAACGCACATTATGTTGCAGTGCATGCTGGGTACTGTAGTGCAGCGCTTTGTGAAATGGGCCAATATTAAAAGAAAATGAAAATATTTTTGCAGGCCGGATAAGATTATGTCGTGGGCCTGACGAGTTTTACACGTGGGCTGTAAGGAGTCATGAACAGATTCAAAATAGCAACATTATAGTTACAAATATGAGCTACTTAACCAGCCCCACTATTATAACAACCAATAAAAGGGTATTCATGTTTACACTGCTATATCCAGGACTCTTTAGGACTCATTTTTAGCATAAGAAAAAAAAAAACATAACGGTTGCAGGTCTTTTGCCAGTGTGATTAGCATGTAAAAAGGAAGCTCCTGCAGATGTTGTCAGAATTACCTGCTCTTATACCAGTCAAGGCAAAACTGGTTTCATGTCTGAGGTCTGGGCACCCCTGTCCTAGTCAAACAAAAATCTCTTATAAAGCCCAACTTCATCAAACTGCCTCTGAAACAAATGAAGCCAACCAGATACACTGCTCATCCCACAAGTGTCTGGGACACATGTACACACATATACAGTCGAATACAAAATACCCCCAGGCAAATGACACGTTTTGTTGGTTTTCTAAGTGACAATAAGTTGACACATCCTCTACATTGAAATAATAACACATTGGAATCAATCAAATTATCAAATGCATAAAAACTCTTTTCTATTATGTTAAATTCAACAAATACCCAGCAAATGCTCATTAAAATGACACTCAGAAGTGTGTTCTCTGTAGAGGATGTGTTAACTTATTTTCACTTAGAAAATCAACAATTTCACCCCGGGGGGTCACACACGTTTGCATACAACTGTATGTGCACACAGAACCGACAAGCAGGCCATTCCATCACTCTACAACGTACACAGATGTATACAGGTCACTCAATAACAATCATAACCATGCATGCCTCATCCCAGTACAGTCGGATGAAGGCTGTGGCACTAACTATGTCATATGTTCTGTAGGCTGCTTTGCATCATGCAATGGTGACCTACTTACATGTGTTAGTTATAGCGTTATACAGGGCTTTGAGTTGTCATTTGTGCATAAGTCTGGAAAGGAAGAATAATAAATAATAACGCTGCAAGACCAAAAAGAAAGGAAGAGTGATGGAGAACTGTGTTTGATCTTCATGGTTAGCTCCAGGATGTGGTTCCAGCGGTAGACTTTACTGTTTATCATTAACTAAACAAGTTACACAACAGCACATGCTGAACTATTTGCAAAGTCCCACTATGTGTTCGACTCACATCCATCTGAACAGACATTCGTTCCATCTCCATTGTGCTCTTCGATGTACATTTACGTTTACAAAGCTCTTTTGCAACAAGATTCCCAAATATGGTTAAATTTGAAATAGCTTGTCAGAGGCAGCTGGAGTTGCATAGTTCTTTTCAAATCTGCAACAAAATCCACATAAAAAGCTGCGTGTTCGGGTGCTGAGCACGTAGACGTGACAGTAAAACATCCTGCATGTGTTGATGAACTGACAGGCATCAAGGTCTGGTATTTGACCCCAACTGATTTACCATGTGACCTCTTAACCTCAGTGCCTGAATTTTCTGCAATTAAAACACACGCAGACACACACACACACACACAAACTAATAAAACATCCATCTGAGAGGTTCAGTGTCGTAAATACATGAGTGGTTTAATCTTTACAATGGTATTTGAATAACGAAATCTGTCTTGCTTGTTAAAATATTTATGGAAAGGTCTATAAAAGCATGCGGCTTGTAGTTTTTACAGATGTGCAAAGACGTGTGGAAATTAAACAGCTCTAAAGCGTGGACATATTTTAGTTTAGATTTTAATGTGCAGTGTCATACCACTATAGGCAATCTGATAGGTTATGGCATTTTTGCACACACACACACATGGCTAGCTTAATTCATTTATCCATTTGAACACTAATAAACTCTGCCTGACTTCCTAATAAAGATATATAAGTTGCTAATTTGTGTGTCTGCACAATTCAAGCAAAGGCTAACAAATCAGGGCCCACTTTCTTAAAAGCACTGCAGTAATGAGATCATGGTGGAATCATATATTGCTCTGTTAAGATGATCTTAAAATGACGTTTCTTTGTGCAAATTGACTCGGATTCTAAGTAGATTACAAGTATTATATGGAGGCCTGACTGCTTCCAAAAGCCATTACTGGTCCCTCCTTTGCCTTTTCAAGTATGCTCGCAATCGCAGTTAGAATTAATTACTCTTTGAGAAATTTCCAGGGCTGATGCAATTCCAATACTGGGACTTTGCAAATTGCAGTTTGTGGGTTTGGGCTGTGCCTTCAACATATGGTGATAGTATGAGGGGAGACTGAGAGAGATTGAGGGAGGGGAGAGAATAGAGATCTTCAGCTGGAGTTCTGGGCAGCTTCAGCTTGGAGCTAGAAGGCCGGACCCTCCCACCCCCACCTTTTTAGGACTGACAAAGGACTGAGGAACAGTTTCTCTGCTATGCTGTATTACTCTGAAAATGCGACGCTCTAAACTTTGAAACATTGTGCTTAATGCAATTATATGCAAGTAGAATTATCTTAAAACTACAGCATATCAACATTTCCAAGTGGTACTGTATCACTCCAGATCCAAAGCAAGTACCCCTCAGCCCCTAGTTTTGGCCTAGAACCAGCTTGTTTGCAGAAGGAGTGGCAGAGCAAACACCCTTGAGCACTTGGTAGGTAAGTCTTAAAAAGGTATGAAAACACACGTGCTGCACTGCACGAACGACATTTGAAAACAACAAGTATGGAAAGACCTCCTCCTTGAACAACAGGAGGAATTTCCAACTTGTCTCTGCTGGCAGACCTGTCTTGCTGACACCTTCTCACTTGGGTCACTATGCTCTCCAAGGACAAGGCATATTGCTGGTATGCATGTTTTGGCAAGGAAGTCTCCCCCATATAGCTATGACGTCAACCAACGGTCTCTGCGCAGTGATATCTTTCAAAATAAAGCGGGATTAAGACAAATAGGCTTAATTACATGTACAATATATGGGTAATCTGGTTTTCATTAATTTACAGAGACAGCTAAACAGAACCTTGACCCGGCTCCCAATATACGGTCTTTGTCGAAGCGTACAGGAGTAAAAAGAATTATGCTATAGGAGTGGAATGTCTTCTCAGTTGAGAAGGACAAGAGAAACTGCCCAAAATGTATGTTTCCATCATGGTTTAAGTGTGTTTAAGTGAGACACCATGCTATATCACTTGCAAATGTAGATTCCATAGCTTAACACTTGAAGCTAATTCAAACAGCAGCAGTCTTTAGTAGCACTACTGAAGGGCAGTGTTCATAAGACTACACGACACCTACATAAGACTTTAATGACATTAAATTTAGGTAACTAAATTCTCATTACCAAACACAGAAAGGTTTGAACATATATCTGTATTTTAAAAAAAAACTTTCTGTTTCACAATCTATACACTGTTGTCGGAGTAATTATTAAAACATATTCCTGCAACAAACTGACAGCTTATGAGGCTTTCTTACTTACGTTTTTGTCATGTAACATTTTACATCCTTAATGTTTACAAGGAAACATTAAAAGTAAAGAGAATCAACAGTTAAAAGCAATATAAACTCATTTTTTTCTAATAAAAAAGCAAAAATTTGATAAAACACATAGGTGGACACATTCTAGATATGAGAATTAGGATAAAAATGCCAAAAAACTTTTAAAATAGAAAAATGAACTCCACAAACATTTTACATTTTACTGTACGTTACAGAAATCCAGTAGATCTACTGAATGATATGAATATTCATCTGCGTGATGCAGATGACACATATATTTATGGATTTGTTTCATGGGAATGACCCATATAAAGACATTTACTTATGTGGACATATATATAACATTTACTGATGTGCAATTACCTCATAATTGACAAAAGCACCTTTTAGACGACTGACGCTAGTTAGAATTATAATGTTCATGTAGGTTCTTGTCAGTTGTCATGAAAAGCTTTTGTAGACGTCATGTAGTCTTACGGAAGCTGCCTTTGAGTAAAGTGAGTCTTCTAAGGATGACCTTCTAAGAACAGCAGAGCCTAAATGTAAGGTTTCATCTTGGCATTCCATTTCCCTTCTAAGGCTTTGTGGGTGCAAAGGCTAACCGAGTGTAAAATGCTAGCAGATAAAGTGGCGGCTAATCCGTTGAGGTATTGGGGCTGAGGGCGCTGGTATGCCTCGAGCGTCACTGCAAGGCAAAACCCAGCCACATGGCTGACTACAAGATGGATTAAAAGTTTATGCTCTGGCAACCTAAGAGTGAGCACTCACTCACTGTCTCTCTGTCTTTCTATCTATCCCTCTTTCTCCCTCTCTGGCTCTCTTCACGTCCCTCCAACCAGTAACCTGGAATCCCGAGTATTTGCGTAGCGCCATGCCAGAAAAATGACAAAATAAAGTATTCTGTTTAGACAAGCACTAATAGCGAAAGCTTATGTGAATACAATCCTCCGATCAGAGAACACACTCAACGTCATGGTCCAAAGCTTAACGGTGACACCTGAAGGCATAGCCGGAATGCCGCAAAGTTCACTGCTTCACTTGCAGGATTTCTCAATCGTATCCTAAAGAGTCCTGAGGTTGAAGCTGAGCTGCCCCAGCTTGGTCCATCTTTAGGTAACATTTTGCCTTTCCATATTCAATTATCAGCTTATGACTGCAGTTGCAATGCTTATGCAGATAAACAGAGGTGCGTTGGTATCAGAATTCAGGGCTGATGTCAATATCCAATATTTTTCATATACTTATCTGCTGATGCTGATACATAAACATTTATAAAATACTGAAATTGGGACTAAATCCATCTGAAATTATGTAGCATGTATTTCTATAGGGTTGGACATACAGTAAAATGAATAAAATGCAGAGATTTTAGCACAGTAGCCCAGCATCACCTAAAGATTCTGGAGTGTAATAAATATGTGAAAGTCAAATAGTGGTTTGAAATATTAGTCAAATCTGAATATCTGTGCTCATATATTGAGGTATGAAATGACTGAAATTTGGGGGAGAACCATGCCTGAATCCCCTAATCATTCCAATATAACGCCCTATAAATTCCCATCTCTACCTTCCATCTCTATGCAGTCCCCACCTCCTCCTTGTTTCTCGTTTCCACGTCAGTCCCGCTACAAGGGTGTCTGACCTTCTAGCTCCAAGCAGAAGCTGCCCAGAAGTTGAGTTCTGAGAGCCCACCCCTCCCCCAGGCGGCCTCTTCTCATACTACCACCATATGTTGAAGGCACGGCCCAAACTTGCAAAATATTTTTTAAAGCAATTATCTACTGCTACAGATATGATTCCAATATATCGTGCATCCCTAACATCTTAATTATAGCTTCAATAAAGCATCAATAAATAAAATCTGAAAAACAGTAGTCAGTAGACTAAAGATTTCCAGTCTGTTGTCCATAGTAATCAAAACCAGTTCGATTTCTTTTTCTTGACTAACAGTTCTCTGTCACATAGCAGGAAACAAAAGGACTTTCATGAAAGGTACAGATGGCTCTGATATACTTCACAGATATTCTTCCCATGCACTCACTTCTCCATTCTTCACGGGGACTCGTTTTTCTTTTTCTTTTTTTTTTTTCATTTCAAACTGCGATGGTAGCTGTGGAAGCCAAAGAAAACTGTATTGTTTTCCAGTCTCGGATAGCCTGTTTTTTGTGTGTCCTCTCCACAGAAGCATTGCTCATAAACTGACACGCAGCTCACCCGACCCACCAGAGAGCCAGTAAAGGACGCTGAGTAACAGGCACAGATGGAAATGAGTTACAGAGTTGACCAGGGGAGGAGGTTTGGAGTCCTGCAGGAGTTACACAACACCAGAGGACCGTCTCCTCTACTGTTCCAGAACTTCACAGCATGCAGAGGGACAGCAGGATGAAGAATTTTCCTCTTCTTCCCATGAAGAGGAACATTCTTCCGTGCTTACTGACACTGCCTGTTTCCTTCTCCCTCTTTTCCTCCCACACTTTTCTCCCCTTTCTGCCTTTTCAACCTGATCATATTAAGAATTCGTAGGAGTGATGGTGAGCAAGAGTGATTTCAGCACACTTCACGTCAGTGAAGTCAAAATAAAAGCTACAAACCACTAAACTCATTGTCGCCCCCATTCATAACGTTCTTTGGATTGAGTGAGAAGTGTCGCAGGATGTGTTAACTTTGCATTGCAATGTGTGAAACACATTTATTTCTGATAAATAGTTGTGAATGTACTGACTTTCACTGACGTTTGGCGTCAAATTAGTGATATATTCAGCAACTCTGCTTGAAAACACTCAAACTGACAAATGATCTACCGAACTAACGTCGAACTGTGAAAACAATCATAATGTCGTCAAGTGCTTTGTTGACTCCAGCTTTCTAAGGACACGCCATTGTACTCCGCATATTTTCAATTGTGGCGCTGACAAAAGTGTTGCATAACAATTCTTTCAACTATTTCAAGCTACAGAGATCACAAGTGTGATACAAGAAAAGGAAATTTCAGGAGAAATTCAGGATGTGCTGCTGTTCTGTACGGATGCTCTCATGTAGGTCTCTGACGTCTTTGATCTGTTATCTCACCTTTTGTGGTCTGGTTTTGGATTGTCATGCTGCTATGCAAGTGGTAAGGTGGGCTAGATCAGCTGGTGGGGAAAAGAAGCTGTTTCACAACCCACCACAACCATGACACAAAAAATACACACTTCCCTGTCAACAACAAAGCTGTTTCTTTCTGCTTTCATAAAGCATCCCAGGGAAATGGGCTTGCACCATTCTTATGATACAAAAACAATGCTGTCCCTCCCACCCCACCCCAAACACACATGCTCACACAGACACACACAAGCATTCCAACAAAGCCATACTGAACACACTGTATGTTTCTAATGTACATTCCAATTCCTTTACAAACAAAGGCTCCAAAGAAATCAAAAGAAAAGCTTAATGTCCTTTGGCAATGACATCTTAAGGATATGCAAACACAACCTGACCAAGCCAAGAATGTTCTCATAGCAAAGTAACTCAACATCAACTTCTGACAGCACAACAACTACTGACATATTTACATACTAATCAGATGAGAATAGCTATTGCTAATATATATGGTTAAAAACTACAGGGGGATGTGATGAAATTATGCAATACTATGAAACTTTAAGAGGTTTTCATCATACACAGTATGTCAAGATATATATTTTGCAGATGTGATAAGTTGGAACACAAAAAGTAATGCTACATTAAAAAATACTATCGAAAACTGTGAATACAATGATTATTATTCAACATTTCACACGTTTTTGTAATCACACATGCAGTCGGACAGTGTTTTTAAGTGCTGCCGATATCCACAATATGCTTTTCTGAGTTTATTTATGTTTTTTTGTTTTTTTTTTGAAGTCCATAAACTCAGGTTTTGGGTTAAGATGCTTCTTGATCATCTTGGTATGAATATAAAAGTAACTCTAGTACTAATTCAAAGATGAAATATTCAGCTATCCCAGTATGAAATACCACCACAAAATACATCAAAAAGATTAAAAGAAAACTCTAACATTTTGGCAAATATCCATGTGTCCCAGTTGTCATGTAATAAATATGGTTAATATCGTTTCGAGTGAATAAGTCTTTCTAAAGAACAAAGCGAAGTGAAATTCCTACCTGGCCCTTCATAATGGCAGCCAAGAGAAACAAATGTCCACTCTAAAAGCGCAAAAGTCACATAAATTGGTCCTAAAGTATGAACAAAGTAGTATATTTCAATACTGATAACAGAGGGGCTGCAACAAATAATACAAAATAGGATTCATGTTAATTGAATATTAACAATCAATATATATTTGAAAATAACCATTCCACTGCATTCGAAAAGCCATTCAAATAACCCTTATGAAATCACTCACTTCAGTGCACTGGTTTTATCCCAGTCTAACGGGCAAACAGATAACCAATAGCACACAGAAGCAGAGTATCTACAGAGAACAAGAGAATCTGCCAACACATCATAGAAACAATGGTTTGTGGTTAGTAGTTCTGCGTCATTCAAAATGTACTTTCATTTCGATATAGGTGGTCACGCTGAGCAACGAAACCCACCAGATTATCTGCATTAGGGCTCCAATTTGAAATGACATCAGTCTTAATTGATTGGTACAGTCATAATAATTTCCCTGCACTGGGTGTTAAGACTGACACCACTGAACACATGCTTTTAAATAAAAAAAAAATAAATAAATTAAACGTTCCTGTACTCCTGTTTGCTGTACTGTTGTATTACTCATCGCTGATGTGGTCAATTACCAGCTACTTGCTCAGTGTTGCCAGATCAGGCCGTATTTTATGCTACATTCTATGAAAATCTGTTCATCAGTGATGTTTTTTAGCATGTAGACCTTTGTTATGCCTCATGAGCTTTTCATATTCTTAATATTTGAGAATATTTGAAAGAATATTCAAAAATGAAAATATTCGATAGCTGCAAGCTCTCGATTAATGTGACACTTTAAGAATAATGACAGACCTTATGTCAAAGTAAAAATGTCACTTCTACCAACTGAACTCAAGAACCAACACGGAAACAAAGCTGACTTTGTGATGACTGACTACCGTTAAGCCTGTCAAAAACCTGCTGAAATCTCATTGGCCAATGGTGGCCATGGTTTTGAATATACTGAGTCGCCCTTAAGCATCATGTTAGAGGCCAACACAAAGATGAAGCATGCAAAATTCTCCAACCCTGGTCCTGGAGAGCCACTTTCCTGCAGAGTTTAGTTCCAACCCTGCATTTAGCATGCCGCCCCTCCCTTACCTAACACTAATACATCTGATCTAGCCAATCAGGAACTTCTCAAGGAGCTAATTAGGTGTGGCAGATTATGGTTGGGACAAGACACTGCAGGAAGGCAGCGCTCCAGAACCAGGGACTGAGACCACTGGCTTAGATAAAGCCATATGCAATTTATAGTGCTTATAGTGCAATTTATAGTGCCCCCTGTTGACAAAACCGGGCCAAAATTGGAAGTCTTTTACCCAGTCCTAAGAGGTATTTATGTGTCAGGTTTTGTGAGAATCGGTCAGTGTTCATGAGTTATGGCTCTCGCATTTCTCTGGGCATCACATGCTTCCTCCTAACACCAGGTGTGTCTAAACAGCCACGCTCCTCTCCGCCCTGCACACTAGGCAAAGTAAATGTGATTACACACATGATTTACTCCCTCACCACAGAGGCCAGGCCTGAACTAAAGACTTGTTGCACTGGCAGAAGCCTCATTCAGGCTGATCTGAGACATCAGAACTGCACAGTGTCTCATGTATCAGTTCAGGTCAGTAAAGGGCATCGAATTCTAGATCCGACTGCAATAAGAATGCAGCACTGACCTACGCTGACATGCGTTAGAAGATCAAAAGAACAAACATGTGAGACAGAACAATCAGAGAAAATACTTCATTTATCTCCAACCAGTCACTCAACAGATTTAATGCTGGGAAACAAATGTGGGGGACAGATCATTCAGAGGGAGAGGCATCAAGATATGTAAACCGGTTGTATTGCAGCTTTGTTTTGATTTATGTTTTGTTGGCTCAGTCACATGCCTTTGCAATCGCAGTCATGGATCAACACGAAGGGAGGATGGTATGGTGTGTGTCCCTGTGAGCATGGAAAACATGAACATGTTGAGGTTATTTGGCCATTTGGCTTGTCTGCACATGAAAAAATGCTTTCAGCTTTCAAAATAAAACTAGACATTTGGCTAGATCCGACAATAAAGTTATCTGCAAAAGTAAAAAGCATCAGAAGTATTCCTGAGGTTACTACTAGGCTTAAGGTTAGGAGCAGGCATGGCAATATTCAGCCACAGTAATGCAGACGTCAACAGAAAGACTCAACAAAGACAGGAATAAAACATTGAGGGAGCAAAAAGAGGGAGAATCCACACTGGGTGGATGCTTAATGACTGAAAAAGAGTGAGAGTAACAAGCAGACACAAACATCTTTCCTTGCACATTCCCAGCACTTAGTGCCAAAAGGACTTAAGTTTGTCACACAGCCTATTTGGTGACTCCTGGCAGCGCAGAGAGAACACCAACATTAATCAGAGTCATAAGGTGCCAGTGAACCAATCAGGCGCTTTCGTCCACACTCTTTTGGATTCTGTCTGCTTACTTCAGGCAGAGTGGACGGGGGGTGAGGTTTTAGTAGAACCAGTGGTCAGTTGTAACAGCTGGGTGGAGACAGAGGTACCCCTGATACCACCAAGGCAACATGGTGAGTAAATCTCAAATATGGATATGGACATCTTAGGTGGTATTACGTCAACAGCAGCAATCGCATCCCCCTTCAAAAGGAACCCTGGGTAGAACTTTCACTTCAACATGTCTGACATAATAAACTGCGTCAGATCGCACGTACACTCGCGTTCAGAAGTTTAGAAGTTCAAAATTTGGAATCAATGTTTTCATATAGATAAACACAGATGAATGTACAAATAATTCTAATATAATAGTCATGTTCAACTTCCCAGATTTATATAATTACAAATGATACGCAGAAAGCTGTAAAATGAATAAATAAATAGTTCAGAATTTTAGAGAATGATGAAATGACTAGTTGTAGTTATAACAAAATGAATGTGTACACTATGTATCTCGAGGCAGAGAGCCTGACTGAAGATAGCAAGCTAGATAATTATAGTATATTACTATTTATTCGTCAATATCTCCTTGTATTGGCCAAAATACTTGAAATATGGACTCAAACATCTAACATTACTCTTTGTTGCCTAGTTTACAGTATTTAATCTGCACACAAGTTGTCATTTTATATAAAACAGCCAAAAATCTTTGCTTGAAAAGTGATTCAGAACTTTTGAACGGTAGTGTGTGGAACACCTTACACCACAGTTCCTCATGAGGTTTGAACAGCAAGAGGCTGAATGTGAAATATCTAAGACCTGTTTCCTCACAGGAAACACACATGCTAACCCTATACGAGGCTGAAATTGGTTTCCTATTCGCCAGCTTCTTGTTCGAATTTTCCCGTTCCACCTTAAATGGTGCAGCAGTTACATTATGGTG
Organism: Colossoma macropomum; assembly: GCF_904425465.1. Classification (NCBI taxonomy): domain Eukaryota; kingdom Metazoa; phylum Chordata; class Actinopteri; order Characiformes; family Serrasalmidae; genus Colossoma; species Colossoma macropomum. Next base: position 18,636,718 of record NW_023494808.1, read on the forward strand.
CCTCAGGCGCCAGAATGCAACTGCTGCACCATTTAAGGTGGAACGGGGAAATTCGAATATAAAGCTGGTTAATAGGAATAGGAACTTCAGCTTCGTCCCTCTTTTAGGGCTCCTCGTATCCTGCGTGGCATCCCCTCATGTCCACGTTTCTTTTTTTCACATTCACTTTCACAAACACAGTAAAGCAGTGCAGACGCATCACTCCACTTAACAGTCAGTCACACACACAACCGCCACTGTGCAGGTTAGGACCGTTTTCTGAGGCAGAAGTGAAAACTACTCACAAGATAAGAAATGTGCCTGTCGAAGAACACGGAGTCCCCCATCTCCTTCGGAACAAAATCCACATAGAGCAGTCAGAAAAGGAGGAATATGGACGGAAACGAAGCGGGCAAACTCCAGAAAAGACGCTGAGGGGAACGTGAGGAGTGCTGGCGTTGACTTATCACCAATACAGCCTGAGGAGAAAGTACTGAGAGAGAGAGGGAGGAAAAAAACACGACTCCGCTTCAGACACGCTCGACGAGGAAGTCGCTCAAAGAAAAGTGTGGCAGCTGAGTTTTTCGTCCCATGTTCAGTCACGAAATGCGATGTTTAGCCCGGCTGTGTGCCTCTGGCTCGGTCTCTGGTGCTGAGCTGACCAGGCTGTGGAGATGAGCGGCCAGTGAGGGAAGCGCCATAGGCGGAGCGACGCGCGCGCACACGCTGAGCACTACACTGCAACAGCTACATGCTGTCGGGCTGTCTGAGAAAAGAGGGGTCGTGTGCTTCGTACACGAGCAGCAAAGACCCTATGAGATGGTAAACGGGACTGGGTGTTGGGGTGACATGCGCTCTCCACGTCAAAGCTGGCGAGGAATGTCAAAATTCCCATTTCAGATAGATTTTCTGTCAGAGTTTCCAAAAACAGACCGTTTCTGGGCTGTAGACAGTAGAAGGTAAAGGTGGGCGATATGGCAAAGATGATATCGCGATACTTCAAGACATTTTCACAATATGCATCACGATATCTAATTTTGAAATAGATGAAATAGAACATGTAGTGTTACATATATGACAAAAATACTATAATAATAACAATAAACTTACAACTACAATCATTTTTATTCAGTGTTTTACACACCGCTGTGCTAGATCCAATTACACAGGCCTATTTATACTCACTTTGTAATGAAACATGTAGTTAGTGTTCTTTAAGCACTGACTACATCCATGACATGCTTAGAAAAGCTTTATGACAGAATTTATCACAATAACGATAAAATATCATTATATTGCCCACCCCTAGCTGAAAGCACACCTCCCTAGAAAAATGCGTGTCCTCAGTTTTTACCCCAAGGTCCACTTAGAAACCACTTCGTGTTTGTTTCATGTTTTTTCCACAACAAACTCTCCTTATCCTTTGGAAATAAAAAGGATGTTTTTGTTACTGCGCCTTAAAGACTGGAATATGTAAATGAGCTATGTGCTGATTGGCTGCCCTGTATTGTGCCTTTTTCAGAAAGCACTTCAGGCTGAGTGGGTGGGTCTAAAGTGCTGTAGGTTGAATTGGCAGATATGTAAATGTGGGAAATCACTAAACAATGAATTGAAAATGGGCTGCTTTTGCAGCTTAGTTTCCATATATGTAGTGCATGGACTGGGGAGTGAACTGGATGTTTTGAAACTGTACCAACTACATAAACATCTTTTACATCAAACTCCAGGTAAAGCTGATAAAATGGACAATGAGGGTTGATATGAGGTAGGTGTTTCTAAAAAAGTAGCCAGTGAGTGTACACAAGATATATGAACATTTTATCAGTTGGTATCAAGGACAATTTGATTTGCCATGATATGGCCTTTTTTTAGCATGTCTAGTTTTTTAGAAATCCTCAGCCTCCTACGTGTAAGAGATTAAATTCCACAGCAGGGTTACTCAGCTATTTCTGGATGTGCAATCTACACCAACATCTACACAATCACACAACGTGATCTATCTCATGATCACTGGAAGTGAAAGTATCTGGATAGTTACTACAGTCTACAAGTTACTGCAAGTACTGCCCTCACACATACAGTTTGATGTTCAGTATACACTCACTGGGCACTTTCTTAGGAACACCTACCTGGTATCTATACTCAGCGACCATTGTATCAGGTCCACTTACCTTAAGTGGACTTTGTAATTCTACAATCACACACTCTCAGAAATAAAGGTAGTAAACTGCCACTGGTGTGGTACCCCAGAACGTAATTGTTCCATATTCCATTGCAACTGCACTTGTGCTGACTCCACACCCTGTTTTCTCTCTAGCTTTTTTATTGTTTTGTTTTATGAAAAGGTACAAATATTTACTGAGAAAATTCATATTTAAGGTGCACAATTGGACCTTAAAACCACTGTTGTACCTTTGAAGTTGCACTTACATTGTTTGTACCTTAATGAATGAAAAATGTACCTGCACAGTACCTGTTTCTCTGATAGTGCAGGTTGTAGTCCATCTGTTTCTCCACATAATCTGTTCATTAATGGTCAGGACCCAGGGTGCTGGCTCATTCTCAGCCCAGCAGTGACACTGACATGGTAGTGGGTGTTGCAGCGGTACCGCAGTTTTTAAGCACTGTGTCCACTCACTGTCCACTCTTTTAAACACACCTACCATGTTGGCCCACCTTGTTGATATAAAGTCAGAGACAATGGCTCATCTGTGGCTGCACAGTTTGCGTTAGTTGTCCTCTAATTCTTTATCTATGGTCAGTGTCTGGCCATGGGGTGCTGTTAGCCGGATTTTTTGTTTGGTGGACGATTCTCAGGACTAATGCGGCAGGGACAAATTTTGAATGTATATACAATCTTAAAAAGATGTTTTTTTTAAAAGGTTCTTTAGCGAATAATTCTATTTAGAACTATACGTTCTTTATAGAACCATTTCATGCTTGGGTGGTTCTTTGCATGGTGAAATGGTTCTTCAGACTGATGGAACCGTTTTAAAAATGGTTCTATATAGCACCAAAAAGGGTTGCAAGCTTGACATCATAACAATAGAATAACTGTATAGAACTGTATAGAACCATTTTAAAAGGGTTCTATAGAACAATACACAACACATTCAATCTGAAGAACTATTTCACCATGCAAAGAGCCATTAAGCACAAAATGGTTCTATATAGAACTCATGGCTCTAAACAGAACCATTCCCTTTACTAAAGAACCCGTGAAAAACAATCTATTTTTTAACAGTGTAGAGCTGATAAAATGGACAGTGAGTGGTGATACAAGGTAGATGTTCCTAATAAAGTAGCCAATAAGTGTACAGTGGATATGTGAATATCAGTTGGCATCAAGCACATCTTTGAGAAATCGCACATCTTCTCAAATACATTGAAGAACAAACGTCTGAACCACACTTCTGTTTATGCAACTCAGCTAGAGAGTTCACCAATCTGGACAAAGTTAGAGAGAGAGAGAGAGAGAGAGCGCGAGAGAGAGAGAGAGAGAGAGAGAGAGAGAGCGCGAGAGAGAGAGAGAGAGAGAGGAGAACAATGTGGCTTATACTAGAGGCCTCCTTGGAGTTGCTTATAATAGAGTTTCCAGATTCATATTTACGTGAGTTAATAAAAAACATTTGCTCTGCTTTAGTCGGGCACACACACATCAGGTTTATATCGAGGAACACTCCCCCTCTTTCAACTTTAGGCCAGGGTAAAACCTCATACCCCCTAGAAAGCGGTTTAAACTCTACAGTCACCAATTTAGTATGAAGATCACAACCCCTCCTCATAAACGCCCACTTCCAATCTCCATCTGCTTCCTGTCAGCCTAGTATGTAGACTAGTATGTAGACTACACGGTAATGACAACAATTCATTAATAATGTCACTATTACACTGTGCCTACATATCAGCACAGTCATTAGAACTTACTCATTCCTATTCGGCTGTATACAGAAGGAAGTTATTTCTGAAATTTTTAAAATGGACAGCAGACTGTAGATTGTTTTGCTTTAACTGCTAAAACCAGCCCAGATTCCAGGCCGAGACATTTTCAAGTGTGCTTAGTGGAACAAATGTTTCGGACATTGTTTATGAGACAGCTGCAAAGGGTGTCCATGCAAAACGCGCAGATACTTCTTGCAGAATGCTTTTGGCAGTTACCACCACAATGCAGTCCAAACCTTCACAACAAAGGCGACATGAGACATTTCGCACTACTCTTGCTGAGGTATATAAAACAAAACAGAGCGGTTTACGACCCATCCTGACGGTAAATGTAAGGATTTCACGGAATCACTCGGCAGAGGGTACACATAGTCTTTTTGCAGTATGTGCACTGCCCATCAAAAGTTTGGGGACACTCACTTCTTCAAAGAAGTATTTACTGTGTCCATCTTTTGCCTTAATTACAGCTTTCATTCTTTTCGGGAGATCTACTCTCAGTCTTTCAGAGAGATCTACAGGATTTCACTTTCTGCTTCTCACGATCCAAATAATCCCAAACACATTCACTGATGTTGGGGATTTGGACTCTGTGGTGGCCAGTCCATCATTCTGAGGTCAACAGCAGAGTCTGATTTCTCATTTTTTGTCTATTTCCTTTATTCATTAAGGGCTTCTTAACAGCTACACATCCTTTCAGACTCATATTGTTGTTGTCTCATAGTGGAAGGATGGAAAGAAACACCTGTAATTTTTTTTAGATCTGTATCAAGAGTGGAGCTTGATTTTCTCCTCTCTGTACTGTTTATCTGATGATGACGGTTTTGGTGGTCTACCAAGTCTTGCATTGTTGTGAACTCTAGGTTTGAACCTTTGACTTTCCTCTTCCTGATGCAAGCTGATTATGTTATATCTAATGTCCTCAAAATATCTCCTGAAAAACAAAGAACTTGAAATTAATGAAATAAAGGGTTTCTGACTTTTAGACAGCTGTTTAGGAATGAACAAACAGTACTTGTAGATGTAATATCTTGGGAACTTTGCCATAACCCATGCATTGTCCCCTTGATTATCCCCTCTAAACCTCATTTAGGGCAAAAGATTTTCAGTTAAAAGTGTTTTAATTGAAACTGTCAAATCATTATTTAGGCAAAACATAGTCTCCTTTAAAGAAAACAAAGCTGAATGTAGCTGAATTTGTAATTTTATATTCTGAAAATCTTTGCAGATTTGTTACTTCACTGAGACGTCGCAGTGAAAATAAAACATTACTCAGACGACTTCAACAGAAGGCAAGGCGTCCCCAAATTTTTACAGGCAGAGTGAAACCAGACTCACAAACTTTTCACCCTAATTATCAGCACTGCGAGAGAAACTAGAAAACTATTCTGGCTTGTGCGTAAGAAGAGCAGGGCAACAGACTTTCCCCTCTGGTGCTAATTCAAGTTCAGTCCCGCTGCCTTACTTATGAGATTAAGGTGAAGATTTGATCAGTGGGAGCTGGCCCTAGGTCAGCGTCAAAGGAAGAGGCCATTGTCTCCTAAAATGGAGCTTGGGCAGACAAACAGAGTGACCGTATCTGACACGAATCCTCTGCTCCAGTCTTCCAGGAGGAGGCGGCGACGGTCTTGTGTATATATGGGCCCGAGAAGGAACTTTCCAGAGCACCAGATGTGCCGCATCACAGCAGAGCCACTTATCTCCAGCACCCTACTACATACGCACACAGCCGTTTACCAGCAGTGATGAAGGGCAGCTAAAAGTATATAGGCTATAGGTTAGGAAAGAGAGACCGTTAGGCTGGTTAGGAGCAGGCAGGAAAGTCAGAGGCTTCACTTGAGGTGAGATACAGAACATGAGCACCTTGTGAATGTTTGCTTAACAGAGCATTCCGATATAAAACTTGTGTTTAGCATGTTGTCATGCTATATAGTATTCAGTAGCACTGAACAGTTGCACTGTTACCTCAGCCTTTTGACAGAATTCACAATTTTTGTTGTGCTCCTGTACATCAGTGCTTTCTGACTACAATACCCAGCACGCATTATATCAATACATCATACAGCCAATGGGAATAGCTGTTAAGAACAATCAATACTGACCAATATCCACTGACATATAGGCTTATAAGTACAACACCCTGGTTAAAGTCCATATTTTGTGGGTTAAGACAATAAAACATGTCATTTGACCAGGGGCTCCCAAACTTTTGCGTACAACCGTACAATTTATGCAGCATCATGTACTTAATAGCACAGTTGTTCTTCCATATACTTCAACTGGATATCACTGTGCAACAATAAATCAAAACAGGTTTACTTGAGTAATCCATGTGCACGAATGTAGTCATCTGTTGCCAAGTTATACAATTAAAATAAGATATACATCTTCCTGGCAGTAGCTTGTTGGGAATAAAATAAACAAGTTATATGGCATCTATTTGGATTAGCTAGAGAGTTAGCCAGCAAAAAACAAATAAAACAACGAGCTAAGCAAGAAATAATGAGACCCAAAGTGGTTTTAGTCCTTCAAAATTGACTTCCACCTTCAAGATCATCACCAGAAAGGCAGTTTCCCAGTGTTTAAACTGGAAAATCTCACTCTAGAGACTACAACATTACAGCTGTACAACGCAAGTAGGCATAGTTACCGAAGATGTATCAATGGCTAAATGTTGTATTTTAGCCAGAGTGTCCCGTTAATGCCCACCTCGTGTCACATACTGACACCATTTATTAATTCATTAAGTGTTTAGGGTCTGAATTGACTTGACCTGGTCTGTAGGCTAAATAAAGTATATGCCTTTATTCAAAGTAACAGAAGTGCATTGTGTGACAAACGAGACGAACTGTGTGGAAAACGAGAGCTTTAAACTACGTGTTTTGCAACAGCCACTGCTGTAGACTTATCAGGCTTAGAGAAATCCTGCCAGATAGATAAGCGACCCTCTTTAGCCTCTTCAGCGTGGATCATGTGATGTGTATTCTAAACACATATTAGGTTTCTTTCTCCCACAGATGTCTCTCAGCTGTTTTTAGCATGATTTTAACTCCTGATGGCTCTTTAATTATGCTGCCAATTGTTTATAGAAGTCACATATTTGAGGCAAATTCCGTTCGCAAATGACTTAATCCCCCCTCTTGCATTAAGCAGGCAGTTTTCTTTTTTTTTTCTAAGAGCTAAATGTTTCTGTGATACCAGAGACAGCGCCAAACCCTGAATAACAAACTCCAGCCAGCAACAGAGTGAGACAAGACCACAAAACCGAGCGTGCCCCTACTCACATCTCCCCTGCTCCATTTTTTTCTCCACAGAACTAGCCTTAGCAATGCGACAACACTCTTTATGAGCCCTACTGTGATTCAAGGATTTAGGAAGATGGGAGCAGCAGGAGAGGCAGTCTTAACCCCTTAAACTGCAGGCATATAATCCACTACTATATCTACCATAAAGTGTTTGGTAATTATTATGTAAACTATGTAGATACACTGTTAAATATGAGAAGTCAGCTCAACTTAAAATGAAGTTTTCTTGAGTTAACTCCACCTGAGGACTCAGATCACACTTCAAAAGATTTTCATTTAGGTCAGAGGTCAGCAACACATGGCTCCAGAGCCACATGTAGCTCTTTTACAGCCCTGTTGCGGCTCCACAGCAGAATTAGATTTTTAGGTAAAAATTAAATAATCCTCCTTCGCAGGAAAATAAAGCTCTGCTGGTCATTCAAACACATTTTAACAAAAAATGTTCTTAGACACTGGAGCTGGTCACATAACAGATAACAGTCTCGCCTAGGTAGTAGCTAATGAAAAGGCAAAGAGAAAGATTTAAGATGAACATCAATAATTTGGAGACGAATTGACGTTTTTGCATTTATAAGCATTTCAGCTGGTTTCCTATGTTTAATCTGCAAAGAAAAACTGCCAAACACTAAAGCTGAAGTCAAATTCTCATTTGAATTTTCCTGTTTTGCCTTAAATGGTGCAACAGTTAGCTACATATTAGCTACATTTAAGGTGGAACGGGAAAACTCACACAAGAAGCTGGCAAATGACAAGCTGACTTCAGCTTCGTAAAAAGTCAAACGTTAAGAGACATTTTACAATAAACTATTCTACTTTTAAGGAAAAGTTTCCTGCTGGAGATGTGAGAAAAGTGGCTATAGCTGAACCAAAGCTTAAAGCAGAATAAGTTAAGTCTGGGCTTTCGTTTATAGTATATTTTTTTGCCTATATTAGGACATTAGCACATACTGAGACACATTTACAGCCAAGATGGTGAAACATTACTTCAATGAAATGGACATGAAAAATGGTTAGATTCTTGTTGAAACTTAAAATAGCTCTTTTTAATCTTTTGGGTTGCCAATCCCTGATTTAGGTAAATAGAATTTACTAGATTTTTATTTTTTTCAACTCAATATCCCCTCTATAATGCTTTCCATCAGGCAATCCCACCAAACATTTTATTCTCTTGGGTACTCACTTACAGATGACTATGCATTGCTGAGGTTCGTCCGTTGCACCACTCGGGAACACCTGAAGTTATGTCCATAAATGTTTAATACACTGTGGAACAGTGGTCACTTACTCTACTCCTGGAGAACTACTTTCCTCAGAGTTTAGTTCCAACCTGCATCTAACATGCTGCTTCCCCCCTTACTGAACACTTGTGCATCAGATCCAACCAAAAAGGACTTCTTAAAATGTTAATTAGCTGAAGCAGGTGTAGCAGATTGTGGTTTGAAGAAAGCTCTGCAGGAAGGTATATCTCCTGGACCAGGGTTGATGACCACTGCTGTAGATAATATTTATTGTTTTGGAATTTGCATGGTCACATGTGGTGCATCAGTCTAATAATTCATCCCAACAACAGGAGATTGTGAGTTTGAAGCCACAGCTGTCCATATCTGGATGTCAAAGAAGAGAAAACGCCTAGTGGGACTGAATGATGGAAAGAGTCCCAGCTAGTGGGGAAACTGAGTAAAAACAAGTTCTTTATTGTTTAACTGACTGAGATGCAGAACTAAAAAAGTAAAGAGAACTTTTGACTAAACTAAGAAGTCTGAGTTTGAGAATTCTAGTCGAGTTAACTCAAGCAGTGTTATCAGTTACCTCATAATTGTAAGTTGAGCTGACTTCTTATTTTTTACAGAGTGGAATGGGAGTGTAAGCCTGCTGACGGATACTTAGAGTTTTTGGGGTTAAAGTGAAAAAAATAAAACATGCTTGTGCAGGAGGAGCACAAGAAGCTGCAGTGGGGTGACCTCAGAGCTGGGGAATGTGCTCTCAGCCCTTTTCTCGGCGGAAAGACGAAGAGCGTGCGTTTATTGCGCAGACCTGAGCCTGACAGCCCTGAGCCTGACAGCCCTGAGGCCCAAGGCAACCAGGCCGATCCCCTCAGGATGCACTGAGCTGTCAGTGAAAGAGGATCCTGCAATGAACAGTAGGGACATGAGTGTTTGGGGCTGAATGTTTGTAAACAGAATGACCATTAAGTGTTGAGACAGCTGTGATTGCAACATCAGAATGTCCCGGGACGAGGGGGGGGGTGTCGCTGAGTTAAAAGGCCCTGAGAATGTTCCTGGGTAGCATTCATTCAAGACAGACTGATTAATCGCTTAACATGGACAGTTTATCCAAACAGAACATTGCAACTTATGATGTTCCTTAGGAACATCTGAGACTTTATTCTCCTATTTAAATGTGTCTTTTTCTTTAAATCCCAAGAGAACCTAAATCCATGTTTACTTTCTAAGCAGGTTAATCTTACTTTTGTGGGCACACAATATACTAGCATTGTGCATTCCAACTAATTTTAATATTCAAGTATTTAAAAGAGTTAATGAATGGATTGAATGGACTGCGGATAACGGCAGGGAAGAATAAAAACATGAAACACAGACAAAAAAGGCAAAAATAGTTACTCTTTTAGGTGATATCACTGCTGTTCAGAAGTTACTGAAATCAGCAGCATGAAAAATTGCCAGCAAGCACAGCAAAACATATGAAAATGCTTTATTATTCTAAAAAGCAGACGTATTTTCCCCGTCTTCTGGTGCTGAAATGGAACAAGTACTAAATAGTGATTTCAGTATTCAAAAACTAGCACCTCTAATGAGTACCTGTGCACACCCCTCCAACATACATGTCCAATTCTCTGAATTCTGCTCTTTCGATGTAAGATGATCTTGTGGTCTTGTGCTTACGCAAGCAGTCCTCTCACTAATCACATGGCTAATGTGGCTCCACCCACCCACACAACTTCAACAGAAATGTATTCCCCAAAGGTCTTTCTGTGTTCAAGTCAGGAAGACTTGTCGAGTGAACAACTAAGTGAAAGCTAATCTACCAGCCATAACTGAGCTATCAAGCAAGATCGCCTGTCAACCTGTCATTCGTTCATTCATCTGTTCATTTATTTGTTTGTTCAACTGGCCAAGCCAGCATTCCCTGGAAGCACATCCACCATTTAAAAGCTGACTAATGTTTTTTGGTGAATCAAGGACACAGCAGAGATGGTTCACAACAGGGTATCTCAACCACTGGTGAGATACCACCTTGGTGGTCCTCAGGCCAGTACTGAGGAAGAGTCAGTGGTCCATAGTGGGCCAGTGATAGTACTTTGTTATAAAAATCATTGGAAAAAAACAACTTAATAATAAGAATGGAATTTAAAATGTTGTCAAACAGTAAACTGTGTTGAAACAAGTCATGCAAGAATGTGCACAAAGCACCTTTCTATAATTTTTGCCCCTTGTCTCTAGAAACAAAATACACGGCCCTAAACTTTTAATTGTTCACTTGCGAGTGAAAAATCTAGCTTAATTTGCCACCTTTACGCTTGATTTCAGGTATAAAACGAGCTTATGTTCACCTAATCTGTTGATATTTATTGCTCAGTGATGCACACCGCATGTTATGCCAACCCCAAAAAAATGCTGTGTTGAAAATTTCCCAAAAATGTTTTTTTAAGCAAAAAAAAATGTTTTTTTTTGTGGAAAAGGTTGAGAATCCCTGGTTTACGACATGACCTGTGTACGTAGAGCACATTTCACTTATTTCTCCTTGCTTCTGCTGTCGTGTCTAGGCCCCCAAATAGTGTCCCTTTAGAAGAGCAGTAGACTGGATCTTCTGCACTATGTTTTCGGACACCACTACAAAATGGCGAAGCCCCAAAACAGTGCACTGTATAGTGAATAGGGCACAGTTGGACTGTGTGATGATAGCCAACTGCTATCATCACTCAGTGTTTATGCCTGGGCTGGCTTTTGGAGTATGTAATTGTCCTATGTACATGTTTTAACAGTATGCCAAGAAAAGAGAGAAACAAGACACATTTTCTATCATAGCCACCAAGCCACTGAGCTACACTCTGGCAAATGCTGACATTTGACAGTTTGGATGACTGACCAAATTTCTACTTGAGTTAGTCACAAACACACTACATTGGTTACATGAAGTTTGCTTTCTTATTTGAAATTTCAGTTCCACCGTAAATGGTTCAGTGACACTTCATTGGTCACTCAAAAACATCATTAGCGCACCATACTAATAGTTCAAACGGATGCCAGTCCAGCTGTTTTTTTCGAATCAATATCCATGCTCTGTACCCTCTGTGCTCTTGATACAAAACAACAATGCAGAGTGGGTTGAAGTGTGAATGTTAGCACCCACGAAATAATTTGTTAACATGTGCTACAGCACAGTAGATTTATAGTTAGCGGACTGGTGGTATCTCACTTCTGGGCAGCAAACAGTTAAATTGTTATATTCAGTTAGGATTTTTTCAGTAGTTGATAACAGCATTATAGACAAAGTTATTCTAACATTGTGGTATTCTGTATGTAGATCTGATTGTTGTTACACACACGTAATGTATACTCAAGTCCATTTTTCTTCTTGCAAGAAAAAATTGGACTTTGAATTGGTACGATGCAGGGGTCGGCAAAATGCGGCTCTTTAATGGCCCTGTTGCGGCTCCACATCAGAAATAGATTTTTAAGTAAGAAAAAAAAATCCTCCTTTGCAGTAAAATAAAGCTCTGCTGATCATTCAACACAGTTTTAGTTAAAGTAACTTATAACTGCTAATTCTCCCTTTAACCCTGAAGGTTGGCACGCAGACTGCTGGTCACCATAGCAAAGCAGACAAGTCTCCCCTAGCTAGTAGCTAACGAAACGGCAAAGAGAGAGATTTAAGACAAACAGTGATCATTTGTAGACGAATGGACTTCTTAGCATTTATAATCACTCCAGCTCATTTTACCAATATTGATATTGATATTGACCGTTTAATCTGCAACAAGAAACTGTCAAACACTAAAAAGTAGCAAAGCTTAAGTCAGATTCTCGTTCAAATTTTCCCGTTCCACCTTAAACTGTGCTGCAGCTACATTCTGGCGCCTCAGGCACCATTTAAGGTGGAACGGGAAATTGAAGCTGGTGAATGAGAAGCTGACTTTGGCCTTGTAAGAAGTCGAACGTTGAGAGACATTTTACAAAAAACTGTTCTACTTTTGCGGAAAAGTTTCCTGCCGGAGATGTGAGAAAAGCGGCTATATCTGAGCTAAAGCTTAAAGCAGTGCAAAATAAGTCTGTGTTTTCATTTAGATTTTTTAGCCTATGCTAGTAGCACATACTGAGACATATTTACAGCCAAGATGGTAAAATGGACATAAAATGTTGTGGCTCAGGTGGTTTATTTTTGTTGAAAGGACAGAATGGCTCTTATTAACATGTGGGTTGCCGACCCCTGGTATAATGTATCGGTTTATGAAGTAAATTCATTGCAAAGCGAGATATCAAACTGCCAAGCTTCCAATGTTTCTCAGTTCTATAGCTAGCATTAGAGCATAGTCTTAGAAAAAATAGAGGAAAGGAAAGCATGGCTGCTTCTCCTAAGTATGTCAGATGTGAATCGCCTGATAAGCCAGTCATGTGGTGCTGTGCTATCCATGGGAAATATCTTCAGGGAAAGAGTTGCACTGTATAAGAATTCAGATTCCCCTGATCTGAAGCAATTTCCAGACCAGGCGCCCAGATTTCGTAATTCATTCATTTGCACAAGGAAACATTTTAGATAGTGCAGGACTGAATCATTGCAACGCAAACAAGGAAACCTTCTGGTTAACCACAAACCCAATGAGAAACAAAGTGGCTGTCATTTAGATATGAACTACTGTCAACATTATTCTTCAGTGCGACCTCAGTGTCTCAAAACACACAGCAGAATGAGGGCTTATCCTGCATTTCTTTGTGCTATCAATACTAAAAAGACTTGATTGGCAGGTCGTGGTGGCCAGAACAGCTCAGAACAGCTGGAGCAGACTTGTAGAAGGACGTGTCACGGTGCCCCAGACAAAGCGACACAGCTCGCTCAAAGGAGGTTGTTATGAGCGCAGCGGATGTGAAGAAGTCATTGTGTGGCAGACGACGTGAAGGAGCATGTCGTGACTGGGCTAAAGCCGAGACCGTCTGTGCAGGCTCTCCACCACCCACGCTCCTCTTTCTCCAGCCACAGCCTGTTGCCATGGCACTGATGTGCCGTCATCCTCACTAATGAAGATTGCTGGACTTTTGGTGAGAGCTGATCTGCAAATGGCCTAGAGTCGCAAACAAAAGCTTTTTGATGTACGGTGCCATTCAAACGTTTGGAATCATTTGTCATATATATGAATAGTTTATCTGCAAAAAAACATATTTTTATTTTAATAATCTTTTTTTTTCATTTAAATTGTTTTTTTGACAAAAGCGGAGAACTCCCATAGTCATTTTAGTGCAATATTTAACATTCTTTAACATAAAACAAGCAAGTAAAGCACTGAAAATTGCAACAAAAACAGCTCATTAATGGTCAACATCAAACATCTATAAGATCAGACCTCGGAAGGCCCTAAGGCTGAATCTCAAATGGCTCACTGCTCCCTATATAGTGCACTACGTAAGTCATGACATTTTGCTTTTACACTCAAATACTGCGCTTCATGTCCAGAATCAATTATGCATACATAGTTGAATTCAGAGTGGTTCTTAGACAGACTGTGCTCTGTTCAGATGCAGTAGCCATTACTTTAAGACCTTTGTACTGCACTTTGAGGGAGAAGGGAGCTGTTTGAGATTCTGCCTAAACCAGTTTGAGGCCGTGTTGTGTCACCTGAACGGATTTATCAGGTTCTGCTGGAGAACAGCGCCGGCGTTTGACCGTTTCTGTTGTTAAATGTGAACTTGCAATGCTTTGACAGAGGACAATAATGGCTTTTGTGAATGTACTTAGGGTTCAGAATGTGCTGTGTGTTAAGAATAACTCATCACAGTCAGCTCGTTTTTTAAAGGATGGTTTTTATCATTTTTTGCAAACAAACTCTTCATATATTGTTATATATTGTTGAATAAAAACTATATATAGTGTGGACTGAATGTGAACTACACATGAAAAGGTATTTTTAAACAATATATTTAATATATTAAGTTTTTTGGATCAACAATAAGTAGATAAATGTTAAATAATGTTATAATACTATTATATTATTACGTTTTGTGGTTATTTACAGCAAGTCATCTGCCTCAAGATTTGAACCCTTTTGAAATATGGAGCATTATGAAACTTTATTCTTAATGTTATACAGCATTCTCTGTCATTTTAGAGTAATCTTTGGCTCATTCTCATCATTCTGGATTTTTTATTTAAAAATTTGACATCACATTAGGACTACTGTATCTATGTACAGTAGTCACTCATCATATTAATAAGTGTTCTTATACAGTGTAGACTGATATGTCATAAACTAGACACCAAGCCACAAACGAATTATTCACAATTTAAAGTATTTAAATTGTACAACACAAAGTTACGACATGGCAAAAACTAGTAAAAGCTACTATTTGAATATGGGGCATTCTACATATTAATGTATTCTAAGTTCATTCATGGAGTTGTATAGCTATAGTTATAGTAAGTTTTAGGGAATCATCTACAGCTCTGTTCATCATAAAAAATGTTTTCTTTCAAATAGTTTGAAACGTATAGTAAATTCACAGCCTACTGGAATCATGTTACATATGTATTTGCAACAAAATTGGTTTATATTATTCAAAACAATGATTCCAAACCTTTGACGCTTTATTTCTACATGACAAGTTAATCTTGGTGAAAGAAACAACAGAAGTCAATTTACAATGACGCTTTAGTTGAAGGAGTGTTTTGATGTGAAATGGTTCATAGTAGAGAAACTTATCAACTCCTATTGATTTCCTTACAGTGGTGCTGACAGGAACCAGGAGTTATGATGTCAACAACATAACATAACATAATGACATTGTATTTCCTATCCAAATGACCAGTGAACCTACACTTGTGCTCTGAGGTTTTATATGTAATGCTGATGATAAAATTATGGTAAATCTAGAAGAAAAAAAGTTTACGGGCACTATTTTACCTTTCAGGACCGTGCTTGTATTCTAAAAACACATTTTAAGCCGAAATCCTATCACAAAACAATCATAAAACAGGCATATGATACTACAGATGCAGATGTAAGTCTTCATCAATCCATTTAGAATATAATTAAGTTATGTATGTGTCTTTAATGTCCTTAAGTAGGGAGCCATTGTTTTCTTTGTCCTCAAAGTTGCCTCTGGATGGGTAGTAGAAATATCCAGATCGATTTGTTTAGCACCACAGAGTATAGTGAAGAACAGAAAAGTGATGACGAAAACAGCAAAGCCCTCTAGTATCAGCTCTTGCATGGCTAATTCTAGCACTTTAATGTGGCTCAGTGTAGCTATGGGAGAGGAACCCAAGCCAGACAGTACGGCTGGTTATAGCTGGAGGGGGTGGAGGGGGGATTAAAAGGTCGTTGCTCCGCAGGAGGAGGTGAGTGTTAAACACAAAATGGGACTTTTTACAGCGAGGCAGTCTCAAACTCGGCCTGTCTGGAGCCTTGTCTTTTCTTTCTTTACTCACACTAAAATTTACAGACAGCTACTGTTCTTGTCATTAACATGAGCAATGCAAAGAAAATAAAACGCAAAATGATGAATACTTTGTGAGTAGGAAAGTGTTCACAGAACAGAAGTGCAGTGATAGCACATTTTATACATCAATATATTAGGTCTGTCGATTTCAGTTAAACTAGTGAAGCAGTAATCTGCAGATTACTCTGATTATGAATCTAATGATAATTTTTAAAAAGATAGAATGGGCTGAAGTGACCAATAACAGAGCCTTTCAAAAACTTTACACATTTTGATACTTTCTTGAAAAGATAGTATTACAGTATCTAAGAAATGCAACTTCCGCCAGTTTTGGAGGTCCCCCAGATGAACCATGCACTTTTTTCCTTTAGTAACGCTGAAGGAATATACAGTCATACGCAAAACTTTGAACACCCCTAGTCAAATGGCACATCCTCTACAGGGAGCACACTTAAATATGGCATTTTTATTGCATATGTTAGTGTTCAATTGTATTTAATGTATTTATTGAGTTTAACATATTTGGAAAAAAAACATACAATTCTAAATGGGATGTAACTTACATAATTATACACATTTTACACTCACTGAGCACTTTATTATATAAGCCTACCTTGTATCTCCACTCATTGTCATTTTTATCAGCTCCACTTACTATATAGGTGCACTTTGTAGTTCTACAATTACAGACTGTAGTTCATCTGTTTCTCTGCATACTTCGTCAGCCCGTCGTGGATCAGACACAGCAGTGCACCTCAGTGTCTGACAAGGTAGGAGTGTCTAATAGAGTGGACAGTGAGTGGACACAGTGTTTAAAAACTCCAGCAGCACTGCTGTGTCTGATCCACTTGTACCAGCACAACACACACTAACACACCACCACCACGTCAGTGTTACTGCAGTGCTGAGAATGATCCACCACCCAAAAAGTACCTGCTCTGTGAGGGTCCATGGGGGTCCTGACCACTGAAGAACAGGGTGAAAGGGGGCTAACAAAGTATGCAGGGAAACAGATGAACTACAGTCTGTAATTGTAGAACTACAAAGTGCACCTATATAGTAAGTGGAGCTGAAAAAATGGACAATGAGCGTAGAAATAAGGAGGAGGTCATAATGTCATGCCTGATCGGTGTGTATATATATATATTTATATATGTGCGTTGTGTTACCTCTATTTGTATGATGGAAATGTGTATCATGCAAACTGGATTTAAGTCGACATCTATAAAAGTGTTTTCCTGGGTATAAATGCTTTTTCATTGTGGAAGTTGTACCCAATTTTGTGGCTAATTTATGTGTGTGTGGACTACCTTTGCTAACATGTGCTAACATGAATGTCAGCTAGCTACTGACTTTTAGGATGTCTGTGATGTAAACTTCATGGAAGATGTTTCAACATTCAAACGCCGGACAAAACAAATGATCAAGCCAAACAAAAGGTTTAAAAAAATACAGCTGCCTAAATGTAGGAGTTAGAGTTTTGGGACAGACACCTCCCAAAAGAAAGTGCCCTATAAATGATTATTTTGTATATATTTAGCTTATTGCTGTCTAAATTAATGCATTGGGTTTAAAAGAAGCATAATATAATCCTTTTAAATATCTAAATTCTGAACTCTTAACTGTTTTTTAATAGTTTTGTTAATGACGGACCTCAGTTTGAACTAATTCAGTAGAACGGTCCATATATCAGCTGCAGTTGTACTTTAGGTGCTCAAAGTTGTAAACGAACTTTCACTACATCCCTTTCCTAAATACTGTAAAAATTACATCAGTTGTTACTGACATTGCAGCTTTGGACAGGATTAAAATAAAAGCACAGAGAAGCAGTGGTATCTTAATGAATACACTACCTCCCTCACCATGAAAACTGCTCCCCTCAAACTGAACTTCAGGTATACGTCATTGTTATTGTTAAATTATTCGTATCATATGGATCTAAACATAAGGAAATTAGGAACGATGTCCGTCTAATCGTAATGTGCCTGCATGCACAACATGGCTGTGTTACATATATGACGAGACGCTCAATCACGCTTTATGAAATTAAACTGATGGACACGTTTGCACATGAGAATATGAGAAGACGAAGGAGTCAAAAGAAAATACATACGCTTTGAATTTTTATAGAACATTTATATAGTGAGCAAAAGGATCTGAGGTCAGAGTGTTAAACCTGGTGCAGATGGGTCAAATTACAGTTTCACTCCCAGCCATTCTATTTAACCTGCAACTTAGAGTTAACAGTCAAGGGCTGCATTTTATGAGTAAAGCGCACAAAATAAAATGCTCCTCCTTGCAGGACAGCAGTATCATATGGCATGTCAATATCACAGCACACTGGTATAAATGATGTATCGCCCAGCACTGTGCTAAACGTTTGGCATCGAAATTTGATTGTTGTGTTCTCCAAGGTTAAAATCAAGCCGATATGCACTGTCCTACACCATGTGTCCTACCTTCAACTCAACTTTAAAAGATGTAAAAATTATTGAAAAAATGTGGTGATGTTGACTGTAAATTCCCCAAGCTAATGGTAACACTAATTACACACCTTCACTCAGACTAAGAAAGCAAGACAGACAGTTATGATAAAGAAATAATGGCTAAATAAAATGTTTTAACGTTTTCTACTCATTTCTGAAGTGAAGGTGGTGTGTAAATCAAGTAGCTACTCCCATTTCTGTCATTTATACTGAGATTTCTTATCCTGTGCGAATTGGTCATAACCGTTACACACATCCTGTGGTAAACTGGCATTACCTCACCTCCCCAAGGAAAACTATTCCTGCCTGAATAGTCCTATTATAAGCAGAGGTTTATGTGCATGTTTTAGAACATAGTATTTATTAGATATTCAATGAACTAGTCAGCACATCAACACAAGCAGATAAACCTTTCCAATCTCACACATTAATGTTAAAACATGGTGAAGCGTTGTGGTGAGTAACATGGTGAGAAACATCCTGTAGGACAGCAGTTGTAAGTGACACTCACTTACAGCGATAAGCCCAGGAATCAGAGGTGAGGGAGGGGAGGAACTACACTGACATACATACACAGGCATTCACAGACACGTCTTTTTCCCTTTTCCGTCTCTTTGTGTAGCCCAGTTCGCTTTGCCCTGGAGACAGTGTGTCTTTTGTCATCACGATTTGTGCCTCATATCTTTTACTCATTGCTGTAGCACAAAGCCACTTGAGAACTGTCAGACATGAAACTCTGATTTAGTAGCTTTGTATCATTAAGAGAAAAGGGAATTTAATGCATCATTCAATCACTGAGATGTAAACAAAGTCATTCAGAGCGATTTGATGTGAAATAGTCCACTTTACAGAAACTTACTGATGCATATTTACCTTGAAGTGGTGGTGAGCTGGGGTCCCGATGTCTACAACACAGCCATAGTCTTTTTATTTATTATTATTATTATTATTATCCAAATTAACCAGTGAACCTACAGATGGTCAGAGTTTTTATATGTAACGTTGATAATGATCAAACAGTGCTAAATCTGGGAAAAAGGAAAAGTGCCCTGCATGTACCTCTTTCCCATAAACGGCTTTTTTAGGCCAGAACTTTATCTCAGAACTATCATAAAACAATGTCACTGCATCAAACAGCGTATTGATAACAATTTAACATCTTTCTGTGAGTTACCTTTTTAGAGGCACTCTTCTCTTTGGATGTCTGGTTCCTATCACCACTGTGAACAATTCTGACTAAATTTCTCAAGAACGAAGAACTTAATGATGGAGATATGCAGAAAAACTGGTGGAACTCCCCTTTAAGGCTTCACTCATTTTCACTCTGTGGTGTGGCCACGTGCTGCACGATCCCACAAAAACTCCACAGCTGAACCAGCTTTTGAGCGCCTGGCCCAAATATTTACACAACTATAAACAAAAGGCTTGGAGAAGATCCTCTCACCAAATTTAAAGTGAAAGTACTGTGAAAAATGAAATTTTCCAGTTTTGCAGTGACCCAAAATGTAGTCGATTGGCCAAGACATGTCCGGTGTCTTGTCTAGTTTACAACACTGCATGATATAGACCGCTTAAAGACAAAGGGACAAAAGTATGCATGATGCACAGCTAAAAATGGGTGCAGCTAAATGTTATCTGTACTTTTATCCCATGTTATAAATAACAGTATGGTATACAGGGTCACAAATCAAGCAAAACAAACACATCTATATGAGATTACTTAACATGATGCAGTTTGAGGCTAGTGCGTGATGATTTAGGGCCCTGACACACTGAGCCGACTGCACCTGCAGGCTGTTGGTGAGCGCCGGCCTACCATCACCCATAGCTTGTGGCTCTTATCAGCACTTTTTTGGCTGATTGAGTATGTTGGCAATCAGCTGTGAGAGAGCTGAGAAACAGTACATGAGGAGAGAAATGACAGTGTGCAAAACAAGTTAACAGCCCTCTCAAGAGGACACATACAGAGAATAGTCTCATTTTTCAACACTAGTGCATTTGCATTGGTGCAAATTCAAGGGGGTGGGCAGGTGAGGCAAGTCCCCTCCAGCTTTTGAACAGTTAATATTATTGATCTTAATAATAACTTCCATTGAATCTACCAAACCAACACCACTGCATTGTCACTACAAGCCTAAAAAAGCAAAAAAAGAGTTTACTTCTCACACTTGGTTTAGCTTAAAGCATGAATTCTGCTTCTAAGACATTCAAACAATATAATTCTTGTACAATGCAGTTTTACAGACTGCTGCTATGTAGTTATTCCCTTTCTTGCAGCCATGTGAAGTACGTGCATGTCGAATACCTGGTTTTTGTGGTGCGTTTGAGTGCAAATTTTAACAGGAAATGAGAGGCAACGTTAAGCTGGTGGGAGACGATCATCAGTCAGCTTTAGCTGGCGCTTGGTTTTCTTCATTGGCTTGCTAAGTCTGGGCCCCTACACTGTTAGAAATAAAGGTACTGTGCAGGTACATTTTTCATTCATCAAGGTACAAACAATGTAAATGTACCCTCAAAGGTACAACAGTGGTTTTAAGGCCCAACTGTGAACCTTAAATAAGTTTTTTCAGGTGAAAAGTATGTATTTGTACCTTTTCATATCCTAATGTTTTAAAACAGAACAATAAAATAAAAAGCCTGGAGACGAGACGGGGTGTGTGGAGTCAATACAACTTAGAAAACATAACTTTAATGGATTATGGTGCAGTAATGTTCCCTGACTAAATGTACTGAGATGTACCCTTGAGGGTACCTCCCCAGTGACAAGAGAGGTACTGCCCCAGTGACAGTTTACTACCTTTATTTCTAAGAGTGTAGCCATGCAGTTTAATTGTAATTGTTGGAGTATAAGCTTCTATTTTTTGTTAGACAGCACAGATTTTCAGTATCTGCAAGAAGTCCAGAACAGATATCCGGTTAACCACAGGAAGGACAAATAATGCAAAATAAAAAGAAAAAGGAAAAAAAAAAACAACTTTGGCCAAAAAGTATGTAGTGCTGTAGGCTTACTTTTTTAGGTGACAGCACTGGTGTTGCAAAAATATAGCAGCATGCAGACTAACAATGAAGGATGAGGAACATCAGTAGGTTTTCATGTTGGATGAGTCACTAAGGCTGCCTCCTCAGATAAGCTAACAAAGCTACCAGTGTCACGTCGGGTGTTGATGATGACTCGCTGTCTTCTTCTCAAAATATTTTCTGCTCAGTGGACGATGTGCCG
Source organism: Colossoma macropomum (assembly GCF_904425465.1). Lineage (NCBI taxonomy): Eukaryota > Metazoa > Chordata > Actinopteri > Characiformes > Serrasalmidae > Colossoma > Colossoma macropomum. Next base: position 18,658,316 of record NW_023494808.1, read on the forward strand.
ACATGTTATTTGTCAGAGAATCTTTCTTGTGTGCGGACCTAGCTAACATCAGCTGGACTATTAAGCCTAGTTAGTGCTAAAGCCTCTCTAAATCTGCCTTCACAGCCGCGCTCTTAACAACATGCTCACATTTAGGCACTCATATTTCAGATTGGCACAGTATAATATAACATATTCGCAAATATGAGCAAAACTGTCGCATTTCACTGAATTGTTAGCCTGTATATTTTCTCTGTCTTTGCATGATGAAACATAAATTCCTGAATAGTGATTTCAGTATTTGAATACTGGCACCTCGAACACTTAACCAAGTACTCGAGTACCTGTGCACAACTCTGTTAGCTGTGTTAGCCTCATAACTGCAGTACAAAACTAAAGACAAAAAAATGTCTTGACTGATCGACTACATTTGGAATAGGGCTGCAAAAACAAATATATGGTACATACATTTAATATATATTTATTTCGTTTCTTAAAAACTCCTGATGGTGATGCGTGTTTGCTGTGACAGTGCAAATTTCGGCCTCACACACTTAACACAATACTGAGAGTGAGAACAATCCTAATGTGTGATGCGTTGTTATAGACTTGTTGTTCATGATGCAGCAGTTTTCTGAGCTGTGGACGTGTGTTTTTGTGCTCTCTAATTGGTAGTTAGGTGAATGGTTAAGTTACTCCTCCCATGAGAGAGCAGGGTTCAGTCCCAGCACTGAGAAGCACTCATAAGGCCTCTAACGGTGTGTGCCGGCAATGACATGACGTCTCTCTGGCATCGTGTTTAAGACTTGTTCTGTCTTTCCAGCTCTTAAAAAATGTGTTTATTGCAGAAACTCAAATTGCGATGAATAGGAAAATATGATTTATTGTGCGGCCATAGTTTGGAGTAAGAGGAAACTGTAAATTAGATTTTTATAGACTACTGCTTTAGTATCTCTTAAAAAAAAAAACAACAGAGAATCCAGAAAATCTGGTAGTCAGTCATCGCATTGGTGCAGATGGACGGCAGATGGAGAGCGTGGCAGTGTGAGCTGTTGTCTTCGCCTTAGAGCGATGCATTAAAAGACGGATGCGTGTGAATAACTCTGCATGATGGGCGAATATGACGAATGAGCTTAATGGAACCGTGACTTTTGTTTTTCCCTGCAGTGAGTTTGGAGAGACGACAGCACTGACGGCCATTTTCAACAGGTAACGACTCCACATACGGGAAGCGTGTGGGGGTATGGTGAAAGTGAGATGGACGAAGAGAGAGAGGAAACAGAGAGAAAAGGAGAGAGAGAGAAATCCTGCTTGGCTCTGCTCTCCCTGGGAGTTGATTGAGGAATGTGGTTGGAATCTCAACTAAACTCCCCCAGGTCTAACTTTCTCCCTACTCCTCCCCCTCACATGAACATCTCTGCTCCTCACTCCAGCCATGTCCAACTGGCCAGTGCACCTGTGCACAGAAAAATAGTCAAGCACACTTAGAGCGGTCAAATAAAATTACCAGTATTGTCCCAACAGAACATTCTTCAGTGCTGTCAATATCCAACTTAAGCCTTGAATGTACTAAACAACCTTTAAAACTCTCTTTTCTGTAGATTGTAGGCTGAAATCTGGGGATCATACAAACAATGTGAGGTCTACGTGAGAGATAAACAGAACGCTGAGGTTGTGGGTTAACTAAACACTTTCTAAATTCGCTTTACCTTTACTGTTTATTACATTTGTAGAGTGTATCTGATTGCTTTCCCTTGTTTGACTGCTTGCTGCTATCCTCCACCATGATGAAAATAGGGCTGATGTTACAACTCGGTAAATTTCTGCTGCATTGAAAATTTCGATGTACCTGACTTCATCAACCATTTTGAAGGGCGTTTTTGTGGTGTCTCCTGGTGGGAGACTCGTTTTCTGATAAAACCGAGACCACTTGAAAGCAACATAAGCTTTCCACAGAAGCACAATATTACTTTCCACCACCAGAAAAGAAACCATGCTGGTGTCGATTCTGAACCAGCAGAGTGGTCCTGCTTATTCACCAGCTTCTTAGTCAAATTTTCGTTCCTCCTTAAATGGTGCAGCAGTTACATTCTGGCACCTTCAGCAGGGTGGAGGGGAAAGCCTGAATAAGACGCTGGCGAATATAGGCAGCCTCAAAGTAAACGGGAGCTTTTACGCTATGCTAATGCTCTAACAGACTGAACTACTCTGAGGATGTGCAGTTCACACTGTGAGTGATTTGTCAGTATGAGCTAATGCTAACAGCTTTTGTTTATTAGTGTTTAGCAGGCTACGTCAAAAATCTACAGAACAATCGGCAACTCGCTGTACATTAGCTAGCTGACTATGTTCAACTGAGTAATTAGACTAAAAACACAACATAGTTTTCATGGGAAAAAAGCCACATGTGGGTCCTGGAAACCTAGCTTGTTACCTTGTTAAACTGTCAAAACGATGAATAAACGATGTCGTAGCCTGAAGAGCTATAATGTTCACTTACATATCTTACTTTTAGCTATCGCATATTACTTAATGTAACTCAAAATTATGGACAAGCTTAAACAGAGCGCCATGTCTTTTCCGAGCGCTTGGTGAACATCACCTCAGTTAGTCAGAACATTGCCATTGTTTTTAATTATTACAGCTTTTTATATTATCAGTCCTCATTTAAGCTGATTAATCGGTTCTTATGAATAATCGAATGTCAGACAGTAGCATAGACAGTATGCTATCATTTGCACACTCCATCCACTTGGGGCCACCAGCTTGCCTCCGATCACTTTGTGGGGGGCATAAGCCCTATAACAAAAGAGCTAGGAGGTCAGGAGGTCGGCATGCATTTGAATTGGTGCTGAACTTGCTGGTTGGATTGGAAGCTGACGTACATCATCTGCTAATGTTCCCTGTATGATTTCATTACTTTTGACGTAACTGGCTCAATGGACATCACGCAGACTGGCCCTGAGTCTCAGAAGTGAGAGGAGGCATCATTCATTCACCGTAGTTTCAGAGCAAACACACATCCTGACTAACATATCACATGCGCTCATTTACGTTAAGAACATCGGTTAGATAGTTATTAATCAGGTTTGATGGGAGTTTCTTAACCACTAAACCAAACAGAACAAAACCTCACTCGAAAAAATGAGCCTTCCCATGAGGTGCAGATGACTCACAATGGCCAAGCTGTCCACTTTAACTGCCCCAAAATCTGCAGACTAGAGCTGACCAGCACAGACTCATTGCGAATCATGTCCATTCCTGTGGTAGAACTTGTGTAATGTAAATTGTAACTTTTAGTGCGAGCAACAATTGCATGTGTGTTTTGTATCTGTCGTCAGTATTCAGTGATATTCATCTTTCTTGGAAACCAAGAGCTACACGCATGAAGGACAATGGAACTCAGAAACTGTCCATTTTAAGATGCATGGTCTGTCCAGCTGTCATTCCAGCAAGTGCAATTTCCAAACAGTGGGTGGACAAAGGCTCTCACAGCATTCAAAGTATTCCTAGCTTACGACTGCTCCGAGACTTTTGATATCCAAAGAACATTTCAGCCCCAGGGATGGGAATGCTTATTCCATAAGATCTTGGTGTTCGTGTTGAGAATGTGGAGACACAAGCAGCTGTTAAGTGAAATGACAGCGTCTAAGCAGAGCTAAATATGGAACTGTTTCGAACCAAAATAACCAAGTTATCGTTCTGCAGGTCAACTGGCATAAGCGCCTGATTTTGAACGTAAGTGGGGGAAAACTGGTACCAGCTTACTTCAATTTTAGTTCAAAATTAGTTGCAGAAAACGGAAGCCCATTCCTGTGAGGTAGAGCAGAAAAAAACACTATTGTTTTTTCTCCTCTAAGGCAGTACAGTGTTTTCTTGGTGTAGTAGGTAATAAACACTAAAAGTAAAAAGTAAAAGTAAAAAAGTGAAAAAGTACTTGCTTTCTTGAAATGTAATACTCGTTACTTGAAAATATTATTTTCATTCAAAATATTGGAACAATATGTCAAAAATTAAGTGATTCTTTCAACAAAACAGGTCAAAATTTCAAGAAAATAAGTTATTATTTTGACATACTAAGTCAAAATAATCCTGATAACATGATTCTTCCAGCACAGCAGACTATAATTTAGGGAAAATAAGTTTTTGCTTTCACTTCTTTTTTAAAAATGTGGCTATTCGAATAGTGAAAATCATTCAAATGCCCAGCGCTTGCTTTCACAAGTGTTGGACAAGCATGCGTTTGGCCTGGTGGAGTAACAGTGTCCAGACAGCCTTTGCTGCGTTGTCGCAGGCTGACCTCTGAGCACGTCCAGCCTTGGAGTAGAGCAAGTGTTTATGCCCACTCAGACACATTCAGCGGGCGTGTTTACAGTGCCCGCTGGTCGCCGTGGCAACAGCCCTCTGAGAGTGGTGTGTGCGTGTGAGTGAGTGTTTTGGCTCACAGAGTCAGCATTCTGACATTTACGTTATATGCGCCTGTGCAGTGAGCTTAAATGCCACGCTACCCTCAGTTTCCCCAGACTCCCACACTGATGCCCAGATCAGCACCATTTGTCTGGGGAACAGAGTGGACATACACTTTCTGCCCACTTTATGAAAAACCTCTACCTTATAGCTCCACCTTGCTGGTGTACAGTTAGACAGTGTAGCCCATCTGTTGATACAGAGTTTGTATTAGCCATTTTTTAGCCCTTCACCAGTGGTCAGATTCTGCTCAGATTCAATACCCCACAGACTACCAGCAGTCCTGTGGTCATAAACTGAACATAGTAGTGAGTGGCTGACAAATTAGTTATCAATGTGGAAGAATCATTTTAAAACAGAATTAATGGCCAAATTGGACAGCAAAATCGTTAGCTTAGAGATTTGGTTATATCGATGACGATGACAAGGAGTGTCTAGTTTGTTTGAATGTTTGGAGGTACACAATATTTTAGTATTTTGATATTTAATCATAAGATCTGTATTTTGTTGTAATGATTGTGGTGTTCATGTAAAAGACGTTTGAATCGCGTTTTCATTTTCAAAATGTGATTAAGCTGTTTTGGTAGCAATTTGTTTTATTCTGTCAATCATAAGACTATAGTCATCTGAATTTTAGTTAGCTGTGCATAAATGTGCATAAAAAACTTCTGTAATGCGACCTACTGAGCCAAAAACCTCAAAAACATATTTTACAGTAAAATCTTTTAAAAAGATGCCAGGTTAAAACTGAGGCAGGCAGGTAGCCTAGTATGCTTTTGGTCCTCGGAGTGCCGCCAAAGCAGCTTCAACCTACCAAGGCATGGACAAGATCTCTGTGCCCTTTGGTCTCTGTGCCCTTTGGTATTTGGCCCCAAGAAGTTAGCAGCAGGTCCTTTAAGTCCTGTAAGTGGCGAGGTGGAGCTGCTGTGGATCGCATTGATGCTCAACTGGATTGAGATCTGGAGAATTTGGAAGTCTGGGCAACACCTTGAACTCTTCCTCATGTTCTTCCCACAGTGCATTCTGGTGCCATCATTTCCCCAGGTCCACTTGATGTAAACAAAAACATACCAGACCATTCCTTCCATAACCATCCCTAAAAATTTTTGTGACTTGTGCCACAGTAGCCCTTCCGTTGCTTCGGATCAGACAGGACAGACTTTGTTGGGCTTCAATGAGCCTTGGGCACCCAACACCCTGTCGCTGGTTCATGGTTTGTCCTTCCTTGGATCACTATGATTATATACTCACCACTGCTGAGCAAGAGCACCCCACAAGCCCTGCCATTTTGAAGATGCTGCAACACAGTTGTCTGGCCATAATAATCTGGCCCCTGTCAAAGTTGCTTAGGTCTTCATGCCTGCCCATTTCTCCCACATCCAACAAGTTGACTACGAGAACCGACTATTTGCTTACTGGACAGTGAGTAGTAGTACGAGGTAAGTGTAAGTGTACAGCGCGTATGTATAACACGATCATTTAGAACATAAAACACCCAACAAATAGCAGAATCAAGGGTAAACTCCACAGATTATTTTGCATAATTAACCATTACGATGCAAAACAAATGCATTCAAACTGGTGTGATATGCTCTGTTTTAGAAGAACTTACCAAGTCTGAATTATTCACAGAGGTGGTGATGGGAACCAGATGCCTGAAGCGTTTAATGCCAATAAAAGCTCCCTCACAGAAAATTATTACTAATGGATATGAATACGCTGCCTGATGCCTGAGACATTGTTTTATGTTTGTTCTGAGATAAGATTTTGGCCTAAAATGTATATTTTGAAATCCATTCATGGCAGAGAGGTACATGCAGGGCGTTGTAAAACAGTCCTGAAAGACAGACCACTATTTTTCCATTATCGACATTACATAAAACTCAGAAAACACATGTAGGCCCACTGGCGGTTTTGGATAGTAAATAAAGCGATAAATGTTGTAAATATTATGACCCCTGGTTCTCATCACCACCACTGTAAAGAAAAGAGTTGGTTAAGTTTCTCTCCAGTATAGAATTTCAGATCAAACCACTCTGAATGAAACTGTGGACATATTAGCCATTAACTTTGAAAATTTAGAAAAAAAAATTAGGGATTTCCCTCGTAGTGCATACAAGGACAAACAAAAAAAACAGACTGTTATCTTAGTTTCACCATGTTAGCAACACTAACTAAATGTCAGTGAATAAAACCAAAACAAGCAATGTTCTGCCTAATAGGGTACCGTTTTATAGAGCGTCCCACAGAGCTGAGCCACTCTTCCATTGTAGCCTCTATCAAAGCTCTATTACAGCCTGGCTCGCCCTGCCATTCCACTAATCCTCTCCAGGTGTCGCACGCACACACACGCACGCCGGTGGATCTCTTTCCCACGCTCCCGCATACCTCAGTTGGACCCTCCTCCTCCATCTGACCCAATCAACATGCTTCCTCACACCTTCACTCATGGCTAATTACGTACAGGCCCTTTATTTCCATCTTCCTGGCTACCAACAGGTTTAAATTGGACCGAGCAATTACCTCATACTTAAGGTGCATTATCGTAACAAGCGCTAAGCACTGCGGTCAGAAAGGCTGGATGTGCTCACGGCAGAGTGGAAGGAGTTTAAGTCTCAGAAGTTAGAGTATGACCAGTTTGCCGTGCCGTTTACTTTTTTTGGACAGTGATGATACAATATTCCATTTTTAAAGCGACAACTCTATAGTTACGCACTCTTCTTACTGTCTGACATTTTAAACTGTATGTAGATCAATTTATTTTCACATTTTAAGCTGTATGTATATCTTTGTATGTAATTAAATTATTGTTAAACGTGATAAATATTATGCAGAACTGTGCAAAAGTCAGTGGCCACCCTTCATTTATTTCATTTCCAGTCAAAAAGGCTATTAAGTACAAGTTAAAACATGTTACACAGAAGTCAACAACTAAATATAATATGCAACATCATACATACCTACTTTTATCTTTATTACAGCTTCCATTATTTTCAGGAGACTTGCTTTCAGTTTTCATAAGAAATCTGCAATAATATTTGTCACACCTCCAAAGTTCAGTCTTAGAAGCTGCATTTTCAGCCTGTCCTGATCCAACTAATCCCAAACACATTCAGTGATGTTGAGGTCTGGACTCTGGGGTGGTCAATCTGTTCTGAAAACCTCAGCAGCTTCTGTATTTGATTTGCAAATTGTCTTCTTTTTTTCTTTCTTTTTCTCCATTTCCTTTCTTAGTAACAGCTTTTTAACAGCAAGACATCCTTTCAGGCTCATAGTGTTGAGTTGTCTTCTCACAGCGGAAGGATGGACAGAAACTTCATTTCAGTTTTTCAAAGAAATCTGGAGGGATATTTTTCCACACCTTCAAAGTTCAGTCTTAAAAGTTTGTTGGGTTTTCTGCTTCTCACAATATAACTAATCCAAAGCACATTCGGTGATGCTGAGGTCTGGACTCTGGGGTGGTCAGTCCATTGTTCTGAGAGCACCCGAACGTCTTTTTTGAAGAATGTTCTTCTTTTTTGTCCGTTTCCGTTTCTCAGTAAGAGCTTCTTCACAGCTACACATCCTTTCAGACTCATAGTGTTGAGTTGTCTTCTCACAGTGGAAGGATGGACAGAAACACCTGTGGATTGTTTCAGATCTGAAGTAAGAGTGGAGCTTGATTCTCTCCTCTCTCTCAAAGATGAAAGCTTTAAGTACTGTTTATCTGATGGAGACAGTTTTGGTGGTCTGTCAGGTCTGGCATGGTTGTTAGGAGTCCCATTTTATCTGTATCTTTTGCTCATTATTTGAACTCCAGTTATGGAAACTCCTGTTTTCTCATTTTACTTTGACTTTCCTCTTCCTTATGCAAGTGGATTATCTTATAATCGGATCTACTCAGAAATGACTGAATGGCTGTTAATGGAAAAGTTAAGTAAAGTGTAGTCTTTAACTTTTGCACTGTACTTTATGTATAATCACTCCTTTAAAGTGGTCACAGTTTCCCTCATTAAGGTCAATCATTGTACTTACATTGCGTGTAAATTAACCTTACATATGATACAGTACATTTAATTTACAATGAATGACTCTCCACATAAAACCCATGGCAGCAATGATTGACATCACAGCTGATCGGAGCTCAGAACGACAGAGCAAGCATTGCTACCAAATAAGCAACGTAACAAAACCAGACAGAAAGCTGATTCTATGTATAAAAGAAATATTGCTCTTCTTCCACAATTTATTGTTACTAATTTATTCCTTTAAAGCTTTGGGGTTTGATAAAAATCTGAATGTTGCTGAATATCACATTTTCCTCCCATCGGGATTCCCCTCACATGACCTTCATGTCGCAAATAACCAAAAAACCTCCATCGGCTCATCCAAGGAACACATAACTCTTTCCATATTAATTTGATTTAGAACAGTTCTGAAGTCCACATGAAGACTGACGTTAATAAATCAGTCCAAGAAGAGAATCCAGAATGGATGACGGCCACTAAAGTGTGGACAGATTGACTCTGTTTTGGAGAAAGGGGCAGAACCAAGCTCTTGGCTCTCGGCCTGTCTGACATCATAGTTTTGGTCTCCTCAAAATGCTGGACTTATTTCACTTGGTCAGACAGAGTTCATGTGATAAAGGCAGATATGTAGTGTAAGAAAAAATCCCATAAAAACATAGTAAAAACTTATGCCAGTATACTTCTGTAAATGCAATTAAAAAGAAAAATAACCAATATACTTTACACGTATTATAGTTATTTGAATTTATCAAGCATGTTTAAGAGTACTAACGTAATAAATTCCAAATGTAATAGTAGTTACACACTTAAATCTACTTATATGCAACTTGTTACTAAAGTCACCACTAAATCATTTTAATGTATATTTGCTCATAGCTTATTTGTGTTGTGTGTACGCTTCATATCAAATGGCCTATGCTTTTTAAAAGTACACTTAAATGCATTTTTCTTTCACAAAGGCATACTTCTCCCTATTCAACACTTCATGGGTATGCCAAGCAGAGAAAGAGAGAAACAGAGAAAGAAAGAGAGAGTGTTTGCCTCGGTAACCAGAATTAAAAGAGGACAGCTTCTTTTTGTGTATATTTAATTATCCTGTAACTCACTGACTGTGTCTGAGGGAGAGAGGGCTCGAGCTAAGGAGGCTACTAAAAGTGCTGAGGAGCAATGGAAGTGGAGGAGAGAATTAGTTAATTATGTTTAGAATTACAGCTACAATTCTCCATTTAGCGGTTGCTTTTATCCAGAGGACTGAATATGCAAGAATTTTTGACCTAAAGAACAAGAAAAGAGCCACTGAAAACTGTGAAGTTTTAGAGGTGAATGGTGAAAACAAGAAGTACAGTTGGAATCGATGCGAGCTCATCAATGATACCAGTAATTTGAAGTAAACAGAAGCAGGCCAAGAACAGACCCCTGGGGGGACTTCAGTAAAATGAGAAAGCCTTACTATTTTCTTCCACTCATTGGCCACATTATGACCTCCCCTTATCTTGCAGGTCTAATATATAGGTGTACAATTACACTGTAGCTTATCTCTTATCATGCGCAATTGATCACCCCCCTCTGCCTCATTCATCATTGGTCGATCTGTGACCACAGGAATGCTACTGACAAGATATACTACTGTTCAAACATTTGAGATCACTGTTCAAAAGTTTGCAATATTGTTTTCAACAGTATAAAACCAATTTAGTTTCAGGTAAATGTATGATAAATTGGTATGCTAGTGCTGTAGAATTTTCAATGCTAGTGCTTTCAAAAAATCAAAAATATACAGGAAGCCAGGAGTCCAGAATGATGAATGGAGCTCTAGATAATTCTAAATTGACTGAGAGAGGTGCATCACATGAATAATGAAGTTACAATAAATTTAATATCCAGAAAAGAGATGATCAAATCTTGATTTTTTTTGTAAGTAATAGAAAAATTGTAAGATAATTACTGTACATAATTTGTTTTCTATGATGACTTAAAATCATTTAAATATTGAATAAAACATCTAAAAAATATGTTTTGGTGCCTAATTAAGATTTTCATCTGCATAGCACAATTATTATGCGGATGTATTATTAAAAGTAACAAAATACCACAAATAATTTCTCAACAAAACATTGACAATGTGCACGGCAACAGTTGGTCTTCAGTCTCAAACTGTAAATAAGCAAGGTGGACCCAAAAGGGAGGTGCTTCTAATATAGTGTTTGCCTCATTCTATGGAGCAGCTAGACCATGAACTGACTCTGTCATCAGCAGACCAGAAAGTGTTTGGTCTACTGATCCATAGGTGGTCACTAGTTTCAGAATCACAACTAGTATTTACTGCCTGAGTCAGCTGGCACTGGCCACTTGACTGGCTGAGGGTGTACAGTACAATTTACTGGCTAAGTTGTGAAACAGAACCTTCTAGCCTGTCCACATTTTTCCCATGCTGCAGCTGCCTGTACGCCAAGGCCGGGTAAGTGGTTACAGAACACTGATTAACTGATTTTGTTCAGCTCAATTAGATGATCATCATGTGCTATTTAGTAAGGCATCGAGACCCAAAGCTGGATATCACCCTAAGAGTTCCAGGGTAATGTCCAGCTTTGCATATCATTTAAAACAAAGCTGTCATAATAAATGCCTCTAAATTCAGGATGCAGCACAGTTGGTTAAAGAATAAGCGATAAAAACAATGCTGGCTTGATTGTTGTCAAAGTCTGATGAACAGTCATGTGATCTCGCGATCTCTCTCTTTGTTTCGCTGACTCTGTGGCTCTTTATGTGGGTCCCAACTCTTGGAAACACGCACACACATCAAGTACACACACAATCACTCAACTCAGAGAACGTATGTGTTATTGCACTGGCATTTTGGGAAGAGCACCAGCAGTAATGAAAGCACTGCGTTCTGAGAAATGACGCCTCACCATTGTAGGAGGTCTTTCAAAAACACACACACAGCTGCACCGTCGCTGTGTTACTGACACTGTCTGAAGCCAAACATTTGCTGCATTGAGAATTTCAAGAAGCCGAAACCCATTTCACAGTTTTAAGAGTTCTGCAATAGCATATTACGGTGTAATTGGGTTTACAGTACTGAGCTCATTCCAAACGCTTCCCTTTCATTAGCTCACAATCAGTGAGGCATGAAAGGCGTGCTTTACAGAATTAGGCCCTTGGGAGGGAAATACATAGGCTTCTGTTATGAGACCATTGTGGATACCAACAGTTATTCTTTCTAATAAACTCCACATCGTGGCTTTCATAAATCAGATTACAGTGTGATGCTTGGCCAGACTGTATGCTCTGGGAGTAAGAATGGGTCATTACTGCTTTGCATGTGTGACACAAACACAAAAAACCCTCAACCTTGACATGTGTAGTGGCATGCTTAGTGTGAGAAAAGATTAATGTTGCCCTCTGTTGGCCAAAAGTGTTTATTACTTTAATTTAAGGGCCTTCATGCTACATTTTTCGTGCACTTTATTTTCATCTCCTGAAGTCCACTTAAAATGTTTGTGAGGGTTTATATACCAAAAATTCATTCTTATATTACCCCTTTCCATTCTTTCTTTATCCCTTGGACTTAAGCAGGCTGTTTCTGTTACTGTGTGCTGTGAGGACTGATATACTTGAAAGTTTTTTTTTTTAATGAAGTTTTTTGCATTTTATGAATTTCTACATGCATACCTAAAATATGATCAGATCTTGATTAACTCATAACAATACATAAAGAGAACCCAATTAAACAAAAAGTATATACACAGATCAGGCATAACATTATGACCACCTCCTAGTTTCTATGCTCATTGTCCATTTTATCAGCTCCACTTACTATATAGGTGCACTTTGTAGTTCTACAATTACAGACTGTAGTCCATCTGTTTCCCTGCATACTTTGTTAGCCCTCTTTTACTCTGTTCTTCAGTGGTCAGGACCCCCATGGATCCTCACAGAGCAGGTACTATTTGGGTGGTGGATCATTCTCAGCACTGCAGTAACACTGACGTGGTGGTGGTGTGTTAGTGTGTGTTGTGCTGGTCTGAGTGGATCAGACACACATAATGTTATGCCTGATCGGTGTAGTTTTTAATTTTTACATGAAAAGTATGTGAACCTCTGCTTTGAGAAACTGCTATGACCCCCTTGAGCAGCAATGACTTCAACCAGACGGTTCCTGCACACCGACTTGGAGGAATCTTGGCCATTTCCTCCTTACAGAACTGCAACTTTGGTGGGCTTTCTTGCATAAACGTCACACCATAGATTATGCCTCAACATTTCTGTTGAATTAAAGTCAACCAGGGGTGTCCAATCAAAAAGGGCCAGTGTGCCTGCAGGTTTTCATTCCAAACAAGCTCCTCTCAGGCTTCAAACTGCTGATCATGTGTGCTTCTGCTTTGCTGGAATGAAAATATGCAGCCACACCGGCCCTTTGCGAGTAAGATTGGACCCCTGTTAAAAATTAACTAGTGTTTTTAGGGTCATTGTCTTCTGCAAGGCCCACCTTCTGTTGAGGTTCAGCTCACCGATGGATGCCCTAACATTCTCCTGTAGGACATCTTGATACAATCCAGAATTCAAATGATGGCAAGCTGTCCTGGTACTGCCACCACTGTGTTTCACAGTTAGCATGAGGTCCTTATGCTGGAATGCAGTGTTCAGTTTTTGCCAAGCAGAACATCTCTCCTTTTATTCATAAAGACCCATTTTGCCTTATCCATCCAAATAACATTATTTCAGTAGTCTTCTGCTCATTCAAATGGTCTTTAGGGAACTTAAAACAGTCAAAAACAAAAACAAAAATGCTCTTCCTGGAGAGTGGTGGCTTTCTCCCTGTTATCATTCCATACATACAAACTCTTGTTCAGTGTTTGCCTGATTGTGGACTCATGAACACTGACATTAGCCAGTCATTTTTGTTGGATGACTAGTCCTGGGAAGGATAACAGAGCATGACAGTGGACTGATAAAGTCCAAACTCTTCAGAAATAGTTTTGGATATAAAGTTTTTCCAGCCCACTGAGCACTGGCAAATAATTTTCTGAGGTCCTCAGAAATGTAATTTGACTGAGACATGGCATGCATTGACAAATGAGTGTGTTATTTGCTTTATTGGGTTCTTTGTATCTATTGTTGTAAGTTAAATGAAGATCTGATCATATTTTAGGTCACATTTATGTAGAAATAGAAAAATGACAAAGGAGTCACAAACTTCCAAGCAGCACTGTTTGTAAATGAGCTCTGTTCTGATTGGCTGTCCTGTATTGTGCCTCATTAAAAAGCAGTTTGGGCTAAAACACTCCTTATAACTTCAGCACGAGGGTGTGGGGCTAAACTACCGTAAGCTAGAGCAGCACTACATAAGATATGTATGCTAGTCAGCCTGTAAAGCCTGAAATAATCATTAAAAGTCAGAGGTGCTGGGTCGGATTACATGGGAGTATTTCGCTCTATGTCATACATCTTCACATATTATAGCTCACTGGACAGGAAAAGAAGGTTCAGCTCGACGTTGAAAGGTCTGAAATGCAAAATCTACATTACTGATTAAGATATAGTGACAATAGTAGATAATTCACTTACATCCTCTGAAGACACGTCCTTCACCAAGTTTTGTTCTCTTTCATACTCTTTCAATGCTCTTGCCATCATCAGATTCATCCACTCAGGGAAGGGATTTGAAGCACAACCGCCATTACAAAATGTTCTACTACACGTTGAGTGCAATTACACATTTCCACCAGAGAGGCCTCCAAACCCCCAAATCTTACATAGTGCAGCATCTAATTTAACATATATTCATGACCATTTCTATCGGTCCATTTACCATGAAATGTTCATATATTATAGATTTCAAATGGTGCATGGGGTATCATTCCTGAAGTAGAACTTTTGTCAGCTGTTCATTCAGTTTTCAGAAAAATGGCAAGATCTAAACAGCTTTCTATTTAATGTCAGATTATTGCAAATCAACAAAGAAAGAAAACAAAGGAAACAACCATTTGAAAAGCTTACTCAACTTTTAATGGGCAGAATAAGTAAGGCAAAAAACAGATGAACCCAATGCATGTGTTCACTTTTGACAGCTCTCTTTAAAACATAGCTTGATTGATTTTCATGTCATAGCTCAGAAGAAGAAGGGACCATGGGATGGAGTAGAGTAGAGTCGAGTAGAGTTAATGTCACACTTATGCTTGTTTAGGGCAGTTACTGGAAGAACAAGCACTGTACTTTGAACATTCTTCTCTGCATTTGTTGTGTTGGGCTTATCAGATTAACCAGTAGATGTCAGCATATAACAGCTGTGCTAAGCATTCCACTCTGCAAATATTCTGAACTCTGATCTTAACATGTAACAGCTCTGCAATAAAGCTGCCATGAGGAGATGACTAAGGGGAGATGAGTTCAAATGGTGAAATATGTGTTAATGGATCTACTTATCTTTTCTTTCCTTGACAAAGATGCCTCTAATACCATTTTTACAGCAAATATCATTTCCACATACCTAATTTTAAGATTAGAGCACCTGCTGATGCTGTGTTTCAAATGTTCATATATATGATGTTATTCTATCACGTTTGTTATGTACAATTGTATTCAAAAGTCAAATGACATGTTTTGTTGATTTTCTATGAATATAAGTTAACACATTCTCTACTTGGACCAAACAAATTTAGTACACAATTTTAACTTATTTGGTGAGTTTAACATATTGTAAAAAACAAAACACAAAGTATAAAATGTGCCATAACTTTTGCACAGGCCATATTTAATGTTTTTCTTTTTCCCTCAACATGTAAAATTCAGTGAATAAACAGTAACTTTGCATTAAAATGAGCAGAAGTGAGTTCTATCTAGAGGATGTGTTAACTTATTTTTTGTTTAGAAAATCAACAAACCATCATTTGAACAGGGGCATCCAAACGTTTGCATACGGCTGTGTATTATAGAGACATCGCTACTAACTTTGTTTCCAAAAATCAAGAAAGCAAACGAGCAATTGCAAGGATTTCAGCCATTTTACCCTCTGTGGTCAAAATATCATCAAATGACTATTAGAATCCATAGAACTCTCTGTGCATAAAGAGCAAGGCAAAAAACCACAACTGAATGCCGGTGACTTCAGTCCCTCAGACGGCACTGCATTAAAAACCAGCATGCTTCTGTTTTGAATATTACCACACGGGCTCAGAAATACTTTGACAAATCCGTTCACTGTGGATTGTGAAGACTGTACTCTGCACAGCAGAAGACATTTCAACACCATCCAGTAATGCTGCTGGTTTCTCTGGACATAAGCTCATCTGAAATGGACTGATGCCCAGGGGAAACGTATTGTATTGTATTGTGGTCTGATAAGTCAACTTTTCGGATTGTTTTTGGAAATAATGGACATTTTGTTCTCCAGGCTGAAGAACAACCATCCTGATTGTTACCAGCGTAGAGTTCAAAAGCCAGCGTCTGTCATGATTTATGGGTGCGTTAGTGCCCAACTATGATTTTTTCAGCATGACAATTCCAAGCCACATTTCGCATGTGGTGTACCAGCTTGGCTGTGTAATCAGAGTGTAAGTGCTAGACTGGCCTGCTTGCAGTCCATACTTGTCTCCAAGTAGGGAAATTATGAAGTGCAAAATACAACAGTTCTGTTGTCTACAGAGAACAGACGTACACATTTTAATGCAAAATTACTGTTTATTTACTGAATTTAACAGATTGAAAATAAAATAAAACATAAAATGTGGCTTGTGCAAAAGAGTGTATGGCACATTTTACAAATGTATTTTTTTCCAATATGTTAAACTCAGCAAATAAATAGACGTTGTGCACTAAAATTTGCAAAAATGGCTACATTCAAGTTTGTTCCCAGTAGAGGACGTATTAACGTCTTTTCACACAGAAAATCACCAAAACATGTCTGCTGGCCAGTACTTTTGCATACGACTATACGTGTACTGCTGACCTCCCTGACTTACCTAAGATGAGGATAAACTGTTATTATTAGCATTCTTATCCTTTTTTTGGTCCAGTGGAACAGTTATGTGAGCGATCACATTTCTAGTTTCTAGAACTTTCTGGTTACTGCTCAATATGTGCTACGGCTTATTGTAAAAAGTGGAAAAGTGGCATTCCTTTCCTATGAGAAACTCTATCGTCCTCCGATATACTGTTTGTTTGTGTTTGTTGTAAGGGGCACGCGAGAGAAATCCTGTCACATGACACTAAATTTATGCATAAATGCCTCATTTTCTGTGTAGTTTCTTGTTACATTTCAGGCATCAACAAACAACAAATCCGCAAAAGCTGAACGGAAAAATGTTTGTTGACGTTCGTGAAATATCGACAACAATTTCTGTTCCCACCGCCTACATCGATAAACTTGTTGTCGTAAAAAAACAAAATAGTAATTTGAATGCAAACCACTCTGCTCACACTGCAGGTACAATCACATACGCATCTGACCAAAATGGTAACTTTGCAGGAACACTTGAAACAGCGCAACATGCATGCCTTTAGCTTTTCTATTTATAGTGCTGGGCATGTTTTGTGTAGAAAGGTCTCGGCCTCTCTCTCTCTCTTTCTCTCTCTCTCGCTCTCTCTCACACTCTTGCCCCACTCCCTTTTTCTCTCAGGGTGAGAGGTCTTCTCATCTGGAGCTCAGTATTGCTTTCAGTCATATTTATTTAGCCATTACTGGGATGGTTTTCGCTTGGCCTCAGGTCAAATGATACCAAAAAAAACCTGAAAACAAATATGATGCAAGTATTTTTAGACCTCACGATCACTTTGACTGTTTAAAGCAAGAACTCAGTTTCCCTGTGGTTTCTGTTGAGGCCCCGCTGAGAGTGCTGGTTGGGACTAGTCTCAACCGGAGAAAACTCCGGTTGAGACTAGTCCCACTGATTTGACAGTAAAATGTAACAGCAGCCATTTGTGGGGTTTGTGGTCACATTGTTAGCTAGAGGCTTTCAAACGGCTGTATTACTCTAGGTTTGTAACACAAACCTCAAAGCCTCCAGAACACAGTTCTACACCCAACAAAAATACACCCAACAGGATACGCATTACTGTGTAATGTGCCTCAAGAGGGTAGTGCTCTTGCTTAATGTGCCACAAATCATCCCTGTAACAATCATCTGCCATTTGACTAGAAGGGAAAACATCAGTGCACGATTTATATAATTGTAACTGGCAGCCGACCACAGGATCTTCTCTCTAAAGAGCTACACTGCCTTTAACTCTTAAACGTCCACAGTTATCATTGCCATTTTGCTCTTCTATTTAAAATCAATAATGTAATTACTTATTTATATAGTTAGTTACAGCGGTAAATAACTCCAGTACTCGAGTGAAAGTAGAGACACGCTAGGATTGGGTGGTGTAACGGTAATAAGGTATACTGGAGTGTTTAAAAATATTGCCGGTGTTTCACATTTTTGATGCGTCAAATTTCTGTTACACGTCTGAACAGCTACATAAACACATCCCACCCATTAATATTTTAGAGGAGCTCATCGATAGGTGCCGCTGATAGAAGGATGAGGAAAACCAGATACAAGAAAAACAAGGCATGATAGCGACTTAGCGACGCCTAAGAGCTCCAAACACTACAGAACATGATTTCAGCTTTTTTAATATTTATATTATATTAATATATAATATATTAATATCATTTTAACACCAGTCACTCCTCTTTGTGCTCTCAGACATCCTCTAAACAAGTGTCATTTTAGCATTAATAGCTCGAACCAAGCCTGTCCTGTGGTGCGTGGCACATGTGGCCTGTTACCTCAGTTACTGTTAGCTTAGCCAAAACTCTATAGTCCAAAATACTGCAAAACATCACTTGACTGCTGCTCTCTCGGACATTAGGTTTTATCATCTAAACTTGGGTCAGCAGAGCACCAGTTGGTCAGAAACAAACCTGTGCTGTAGTGTGTGGCACTGTTTGGGTAGCTTGCTAGCCAAGCTTACATTAAGTTAGCACCTCAGGCTACAGTTGCAAACATTACAGAACAGGTATCATTTTATCGTTCTGTCCATATAACGGCAGTTTCTCGACTTCACTCCCTCAGATTCGAATCAGTATCATCTAAACTTGTGTTGCTGCTTTGCTGCTTTAGTTAGCCACAATCAGACATGTTCTGAGGCGTGGAAGGCTGTTATAATAATAGCGAAGCTAATGCTAACCAGCTTCTCTCTCCTAGATAGCAGAACTGTTTAACATTTAGCAATTATTAGATGGTTTGGCATTTATTGAATGATATCTTGAAAATCATGTTCATTCTTTCAGTGACCACATCAGTGAACCACTCATTTTACTCTTTTTTATATTCTTTTTTATTGAACATTCAGTATTGAGGGAAGGGATTTAGTAAAGGGTGAATGATGATTTAGGTCTGTCAAAAAAAAAAACATTTGACATGTGAATATTCCTAAAATCCAGTAAAAAATGCAAAGTCAAATGCAGAAAACATCCAGTGAAATGTTCAAAGCCTCTGCTGCAGCTGCTATCATGTTCCAGCCCAATTCATTAGTAACATCATCCAAAATGAAGACCGAATGGAAGGAACAACAGGCCACTGCCGACCATAAACAAACAAAACAATGATTTATTTTGGCTTCATATGAATTTTATAGGGGTTTAACATACTATAGGGACATTTAAAAACATCCAGCAGGTTATTAGCAGCTCAGCCATTCAGAACAAGGCAATAAGTTCGCTTTTATGATGCTAATAAGCAAAAATATGTCCTAATGTGAGGAAACTGAATGATCTGCTTGAGATGGGAAACTTTTCTGACAAGCCAACGCTCTGAATGTGGACACCTTGAAACGCAGCATGCTACTAATCATGTAATATTTATATGGTAGTGAAATAAGGTGCTACTTTAGCTGTATGCTAAGCTGGAAATCTGGTGTTTACTGCAGTTATGTATTTTCTTATGGTCTTTAAAATATAATGTGTGTCTGGGAAGTGGCAGGGTGGTGAAAAAAAGAATATATTCTAATATTTGACAAACAAAACAAGGGCAAAATCTTAATTTGATTTCTGAACCAATCTGACAGGCGTACTATGACTGTTTTAATTGATTCATGTAAGTTTTCATTTGTATATTATGGAAAATGTTTTTACTTTACAGTATCTTGTGCAGGAAGAAGTGTAAGTACAAAAAAGTATGTAAGTACAGGCACTTTGTCAGTGTCATATGTCATATTACATTTTGTTGCTGTCCAAAAAAAATAAAATCTTTTTTTCTACATCATTTGAACTTGAACACAGCTGCTGTCTTTTGCACTCTGTAAAAATATTTGGAATAAAATCTCTTGGCTTTAATTTGCATTAGAAGTAAAGAAAGTTTTGCATTTTTTGTTTGTTTTTATTTTTTTATAGAGTGATAATTTACATTCATTTTGTATCACCAGGTTCGAGTCTGCACTTTTTTATGTGCCGATGTCGAAAACGAAAAATCAAATCAAAAGATGTTTTTTCTTTACGTAAAACAAGACTTACAAACATGAATGTGGCACAGAATTAAAGTTTAGAATCTGCACTTTCAACAGTATCCTGAGTGTTTCAGTGAGCTATGGGTGAAAAATAATTAAGCAACATGTAAAAGAGGTTAATATTGTTTTTATACACCATGGAGAGTTAACACAAGCCAGCTGTTGAGAGAGAGAGAGAGAGAGAGTGCGAGAGAGCTGAGAAGTGAAAGGTGTGTGATTTGGAAGGTCGGGGTTGTGTTGGGCGTGTGGACGAGCAGATCGAGTGTGTGATGAAGAACTTAAAGGAATGCTACGGAGCGGTGGAGGAGGAGGAGATGCCTCCCTGCTTCACTCTGCCAAAAGAGACGCGGGGGTCGGGTCACGCCGCTTGGCGGAGATGGAGCACCGAGCCAAGGTGAAACTCTCCTGACCGAGCTGTTGTTTTGAGAACGAGAGCCACTGGCATTTTTTTCAAACTCTTGCATTTCTAAAGTTGTAATACAAAGAGTAGTTGTTAACGAGTTATTACAATTACAAGATATTTCAGCAAAATACCAAATGCAGTCCATCAAAGTTTACTAGTTTTTGTAGCTGGTAAGTAAAAGGAAGCTCATGCACACCAATTAGCATTTACATGATGATTACATGATCACTGTCCCATCTCTCTTTTAGGGATATGCACGAGTACTCAGTTCAAGGTGCGAGTATACGAACACTGAAATCACTACTCGGGTATTTATGTTTCACCACGTAGAGACGGAGAAAATAAGAAGGCTAAAAATCCAGGGAAACGCAGCTTTTACAGGACTGTAAGACAAGATAGAGTTTTGCGAGTACAGCCCTGTTTGAGCTGGATTAGTTTACCAGATGAGGTCCAGTAATGTAACTTGTGGGTGATCTGACTGGTCAATTAATTATAAAGGATCTATGTGATTCACACAAATTACCTCAAACAGCCCGGATCGAAACATCATCATCAAATGTTTACATCAGCATTATGCAACAGGAGTCACGGCTACATGGCAGATATAGCGCCAAAAAAACGTGACATTGGATGAGAGAGGACCCTTTACACCTCGTTTCAGTGTGGGATGATATGCGTTATCAGTGCAATACAAAATGAAGCGCGTAATCGTAGCATTTCTCCTTCCCTGTGGTGAACCAGATATCTGTTCATTAACCTTTACAGACAGATGCATAACAAAATTAGTCCTAATCCACAGTCCCAATCTCTCTATGCCTTAGAATTGAACAGGTTGCTTTTGGTACTGTGCCTTTAAGATGTATGTATGTATGTATGTAAATGACCTCTGTCATGATTTGCTGTCCTGTATTATGCCTTGTTTAAAAAGCAGTGTGGCCTCAAACTTAGCAAAAAATGAACTTTAGCCGCTCCTTTGGAAGGTCCGGATCTTTTGGAAGGTTGCAGTAATATGCTGACTTCCTGATAGTCTGGAACAGCACAGTGCTGAATCGTTTTCCTCTAACTCTTCTACAGAGTAGACTGTCTGCAGTAACAGCACTCCTTATCACTTCACACAAATGGGCTAAACTGCTGCAGTGTCACATGCAAACATTAGGGCAGGGACCACTAATCTACTTATCGATAATTATTGATGCAAGAATTCTGCGGTGTCTGACACCAATGGAAGCTGTTCTTTTCGGCCTATGATAATCGTAATATACCCATATCTGTAATAAGAAATGTATGTATCTATATATCTATATATATATATCTATATGTCTCTCTCTCTCTCGTTCTCTCTCTCTCTCTCTCTCTCTCTATATATATATATATATATATATATATATATATATATATATATATATATATTATTGAATATAATGTAATAATATAATATATAATAATGCTAATAATGATTTTTCAAAATTGCTTATAGTCCCATTTCATGTTGTAAGATCACGACCATGATCAATCCAAAGCGGGCTGCTTTCGCAGGTTTATTTTATTGCACAATTACTGTTTATTTGTTTAGTTTAACATATGGAAAAAAATAAAACATAAAATGTGGCCTGTGCAAAAGTTATGGCACATTTTAGACATTGGGCCATTTTAGACATTGAAGATATTCATCAATATCTTCATACGTTTTTTTCTGAAATCTTGAGTAAGGTCCTAAGAAAAAGTATACGTCAGATTCATGACGTGTTCTTAGACCACAGAACTGTTCGCACCTTTGTGCTCTTGAGTGTGTGTAGATTCTGTTCTCTAAGAACAAATCCCAAATAAGAAAACACTGGCGAATGTCAGAATCTTCATGAAAACGTGGCATTTAAGAAGAAATTTCTTCTTAAGTACGGTTGGTGAATGAGGCCCAACGTTTACATTACACATCCCATCTCATTAACTTAAAATAAAACTAAGAAAAAATTCAGGTTTCCATGATCAGGGCCTTTTCCAACATCTGGAGCGCGTTTCGCACGTGAAGGAACTATTCACTACTGAACGTCTCAAATGACCACAGATCTTAGACCTTAGAAACACTAAAATTCTTAGTGACTGCGCCTGGTGACTGCCATACAAATTTCACAGCTTTTTCATTCCTCTCTCAAGCATGTTGACAACTTGACTGTGAAGTTGGTTTGGAGAAAAGAGAGAGGGGAACAGAAAGGGAGAGAGAGAGAGAAAGAGAGAGCGAGAGAGAGTCTCAGTTATGGTTCCTTTTTCTTCAGGGCCCCCAGGCACCGGAGGCCTGGAATTCCAAACAATTCTACCAGGGCCCCTTTTCGTAGAGACTGGAAAAAGAAAGAGAGAGAGAGAGATCCGGAGTCCACTGCTACATCTCCAAGAAGAGACCTTAACACCACAAACCTCAGCTTTACTGTGGACCAGAGGGCTTTCACTGTAATAACTTCAGAACCACGACAATATCACAAATATTTAGGGAGTGAGACGAGGCCTTTCCAAGGAGACGCTTTTTCTCACAGTTGATATCACATTGTGAGGAACGGCATGTGAATGGAAACGCTGTGTCGAAACTTTGTGTTCTGGCAAAACAAACACAAATCATTTTGCCACTAATGGTGGCCCAGAAACTGAGCGATGACATTGCCTTTAGGCTGCTGGATAAAGCATTTACTGAGGCTAGAGATTGTTTTCTGCATCATCATAAAAGGAAAAGGTGCAGCGTTTGCGGGAGACGTTGTTCCAAGACAGTGTTCTTTTACCACATGACTTTAGTATAAAGAGTTTGATCTCGAGTTATTATTGTTGTTTTGCTATACAACATAAATCTAATTGCATAATTACAGTTAGTTAAGAAATGAACAATATTTCCATTCTTTTTACATTCTTTATTGACAGTTCAACTCTGCACTGTTTGTTTTGGTATCAAAAACAAAAAATGAACAGATGTTTTTTCCATCCACAAAAACAAAACCGTACATTTTAGCTGATGATTTACTGCTATATAAATAATTGCAACTAACAATCTGTTAATTGTATACAGATATTAAAGAACAAGGCTAAAGTGGCCAAACAGGCTGATTATCTTGTTTACTAGTGGTCAAAATTCAGTAGCTCATCACTGACAACAAAAACAGTTCAAGCTCAAATAAACAAACATTACTCAGGGCTGCCCTCTAAAGGTGCTATGGCCTCAGAAGTTAGAACTTTTGTTGTTTTTGTAAGACCCATGACAAATATCAATCAGTGTGTTTTCTGCTGTCTTTCATTAACATATATTTGCCTCAAATCAGCAGATTAAAACACCTAATTCACATTCTTTTAGACATAAACTTATGATTAACAACTGTTAACTGACAACTGTGGAAAAATAAGCTGACTGTTATATAATAATTATGACAAGCCTACAAGACTCGTCATCAAATTCAAATAACAATATCTCCTTTTCTACACCATCTTTTAAAGGTTTGGAATCAACTGTCATATTAACAAGTGCTGTTGTACTCAATAATAACGTATACAGTGTATATTGAAATACTATAAGCTGTACACCAGAAGGTTTTGTTTTGTTTTTTTTCAATTTTTACCCGATTTTCTCCACCCGCTAGTTAGGACTCCCCCAATCACACGATGCTATCAACGCTAGGAGGGTGAAGGCTTCCTCCCAGACCTGTGAAACCAGCCACCGCTTCTTTTCGAGCTGCCGCTCACGCAACGTCACTGGACAGCCGAACGCGCTCGGAGGAAAGCGCCAACCGCCAGATCTGTTACGTCAGCTAACAGACGCCTGCGCTGACTAGCGTCGCGCTGAGTGATGGGGGGAGAAGGAGGGGCCATCCTACCCACCCAGAGAGAGCGAGGCCAATTGTGTTCTCTCGGACTCCCGGCTACGGATGGCTGTAGCATCACCAGGGATCGAACTCGCGATCTCCTGATAACAGAGCCAACGCTTAGACGGTTGGGCCACTCGGGAGCCACACCAGAAGGTTTTTTAAAATGTTTTATTCAAATTGCACGTTTTTGGGAACACCTAAAAGCTATCAAATAATAAATGATAAATAATAATAAGTGAGATTTGATCGAAATGTTTCAGATACAAGGCATTCTGAAATTTTATTATAACTTAATTCTCATTGTCATTAAGGAATCCTCTACAGCTCAGTTCATCATTCTGGACAAAATCTTTTTGTGTCATTTTTACAGCTTCCTACCAATTAGTTAAAATCTGATTATAGAGTAGTAGTATCTCAATAAGATCATTTTATGCATCTACCTTCAAAAGTTTGGCTGTATGTTATTGAAAACAGCAGCTCTAAACTTTTAAATGATGATTCCAAACTTTTGAACAGTGGTGTACTTACAAATGTAAAGGTGAGTTTGATTGAAAGTTTACAATCTGCACTTTTTACACAATTTCCCTGCTTGTGTTAATGAACCTGAGCGAATATATACTGACTGATATATGATTACCACATGCTTTTGGTATTGCTGGCACTATTAATGACTTCCAAGGGTTAAACCAATTCCATTTATAAAGACATTTGAGAGCTTAGCTGAGGTGCTGCATGCAATGGACAGCCATAACACTACAGCATTTGTGCAGAAAATATATATGCCAATTTTGAGATACCAAGCTCATATACCCCCAACGATGAAGAAAACTGGGGGGGAGCGCATTATCTGTGAGGCTAAATTGAAATGAACATTTTCATTTATATTCTGAAGGTCTATGGAAAGGTGCACAGCTGAAACATATTGGAGCTGTGTTTAAACATCAGATAAGTAGAGGGACTTTAGTTTGAAATGGGGTTAAGTCCTGTCCCTGTCTGAACTCCAGCCCATTACCAGCCCGTGGGCTTTAAGATGCAGGTCAGGAAATGAAAATGGGAACCAAAGGAAGTTGTGATTCGCCCTGGCTTCCCCCGGCATGTCAACAGCACAGATACCGAAGAGAGGAAAGTGTGTCAGACAGGCATAAACTCATAAAGCCTTTAGTGAGTTCAATTACATGAGTTTAAGGTAGAAAAGAACATGATGTTGACTCTGAAGTACTAAAGGGCTTTTTTAGTATCAACATCTAACAGTGTTACACAGATTTAAGAAGACAGGAATACTGATATTTCATACTCTTCATTTAACCCCTTACTGCTGATGGAAAAATCTAATTAAATTTCAGTCAATCAACTATCAAGTACAAGTTATTCATTTTTCAGTAGGCAGAAAAATTACACAGAAGCCTCAACAACTAAATATAACGTCACATCTATCAGTATTTCACCTGTCCAGTCTTTACTTTGTGCCTTCTATTGCCAACTCTTGCATCCTTCCAATTTTAAAACTAATGAGTTACAGTTGTGTAGTGGAAAAATCATGACTTTCCAAAACTTGAAAAAGTTCAAAACTGATCAAAAGATACAGAGAAAATGACATTCTGAACAACAGTGCAAGATCTGGAAGACCACCAAAACTGTCTCCATCAGATAAACAGCACTTAAAGCTTTCATCTTTGAGAGAGAGGAGAGAATCAAGCTCCTCTCTTGATTCAGATCTGAAACAATCCACAGGTGTTTCTGTCCATCCTTCCACTGTGAGAAGAACTCAACACTATGAGTCTGAAAGGATGTGTAGGTGTGAAGAAGCTCTTACTGAGAAAAGGAAACGGACAAAAGAGAAGAACATTCTTCAAACAAAGATGTTCTGGTGCAGTCAGAACAATGGATTGACCACCCCAGACTTCAGACCTCAGCATCACCGAATGTGCTTGGGATCAGTTATATTGTGAGAAGCAGAAAACGCAACTTTTAAGACTGAACTTTGAAGGTGTGGAAAAATATCCCTTTTCTGCCAAAAAATGGAAATACTTAGCAAACACTTCTACTTGATATTTTATTTTGCTGTTGAGACGTCTGTGTAATTTTCTGGTAATCTTATCTTATATATATATGTCATCCTGAAAACCTTTATTTTGACATATAAAGAATGTGATGCATAGAAATACGTGGGATTCCATTTTATCCTTTAGTCGCCTTTGATTGTTATTCTGATGAATAGAGTCTCTAATAAGCCATCAGTAAGCTGAAATTCATTCTAAATGTCTGCGCCTGCAAAAACAGTCACAGTGCATCCAACAATAAAGGCAGCATGGTGCATCTTTTATATAGTGATACAGTGGCACACAGAAAGCTCCTGTGCCACATGCTGAACCACTTTACTGCTCATGGACATGCACACACTGTAACTACTCTGGGGGCAGATTGAGCTAAGAAGCACTTTTCAGACGGGATCAGTTTTACATGGGGAGGTGGGGTAATGTCATTTTTATGATGTTTCTTAGTGGTTTTAGTCCCGTCTGAAAGTGCCACGACAATCATTTTATCATGTCAGTAAAGATTCTGGTACATTTTATCATCTATAAAACAAACTGTACAAATAACCTCAGGTTTTATTCATCCAGTGTGAATCAACATGTCAGTAAAATGCCATTATATTCTGTGGTAAAAGGAGTTTCTTAAGTAAGAAGGCACTTAAAGAAGCATTTACTTGTGCTCTCTGTGGCTAAAATCAGGCTCATATGTACT
Source organism: Colossoma macropomum (assembly GCF_904425465.1). Taxonomy (NCBI): domain Eukaryota; kingdom Metazoa; phylum Chordata; class Actinopteri; order Characiformes; family Serrasalmidae; genus Colossoma; species Colossoma macropomum. The sequence goes on from NW_023494808.1 coordinate 18,685,249, forward strand.
GCCCTACACCACATGTCCTACCACAAACTCATAACTCTAAAAGATGCTTACAATAATCGCAGAAAAAGTGTTTGACTGGATGCAGTGCTGTTGACTATTGGCTGTAAATTCCCAAGCCAAGGACAGCGCTAATTTACATGTTTTCTACTCTTTTCTGGAATGAAGGCCGTGTAGCACTGAGTAGTATCTCTGTCATTCATACCAAGTGCGAATTGGTCATAAACATTACAGACATCCTGTGGTAAACTGGCATTACCTCACCTCCCCATGGAAAACTAATCCCGGCCAAATAGTGCTTAAGTCAAAGTCTCTGAAAGTATTGCTGATGACACGTTAGGTAAGACAGGATAAACTGTCCTAATTCAGTTTCAGTATTCAATTCCCATATCTAGCCTCAATAGATTTACGACTTTCAGTAGGCCAGCCTACTAGCATACCATCTCAACTCATCATCAGAAACCTAGCGCCTAGTAACAGTGTGTTTGCGGGCATCTTAGTGTGTGGGCTCCTGCTATTGTACACAGTTGATTTTCCATCTACACTTGCATGAGCTCAGCAAAGAGGTTCCCTTCTGAGACCTCGCACTGCCACTTCAAGTGTATATTTTATTCAGATTTCCAGGAAAGAAAGGCAGGACATCAAGGCCATTTCACATCAACATTTACACATGTCCTGTAAGCACAAGGAAATCAAATAGCCACATATATCTGTTCTTTGGTGTTTATAACTGTGCATGACTGCCTGTCCTCCTCAGTTCGCTTCTCTTTACCAATGCTAAGGCAAGAAGATGCAAAGCTTCTGTAGATCTTTACTTTGCTTATTTAAACTTGCACACGTAATACTGCATATTCAAGAAAAGAAAAATATGCATTGTAGAACCTGACCGATACACCGGTTGACCAATAATATCGACCAATGCTGATGAGATGCAGTTCTATCCGTACGGGAGAAAATATCACCAATAATGTGCTGGTAATTACAAACTTTTTTAGTCTCAGCATCATCATCATGATCATAAACACAACATGTATTGAAACCTAACATATAGCACGTGAACAGCAGCATAAGCCATTTTGTTTATTTAGAAACTAATGACAAATAAGAAAAAAAGAAAAATTAGTAATTAACAGAAACCAAAACCACACAGTGTGTAGCTCTGCCCCCGTTGCTACAATATTAACATTATTTAGGACTGAGAGTTTCTGCAGTCTGCAGTAACTGAAATATTACCCAAAAGTTATTTGCTGAAATGCATTCTACTCATATCTGTGATACATGAATGCTCAATACGTGAATGATGGCGGCATGAAGTCATGCAGACGTTGCTATAATGACAACATCACTGGGGAAAATGGATGAATATCAGAAGAGGGGTTTAGCAGTGTAGATTGCTTATTCAATGAAGAAACAGTCAGAAGGAGACTCCGTACTATTTAATGTTTTGCCTGGGTTTGCCTTGCCTCCCAAATTTGTTTTCCCCCAATAAAAAAAGGTGGGAAAATCGAATTCCTGATGAAATGTTCCACTTACTGCTGTGGTCAGCGAACTACTGCCGCTGGCAATAGTGGAATTTTCCATTGCTGTTACATTGAAAACACTGGAATATCTGGTTTTGCCATCAATTGTCTACTGCCGTAATGTAAACACAGCACATGCTGCTGGAACTTCTTTTTGGTGGAAGAAATTGTCAGTATTAAAACATATTTAGAACAATGTCCAGGGCTTTCCTGATTTACTTTTACCTGTTGTTTAAAAGCGATAGAAAACAGCTGTAATCGTGTGTCATCATGAATATGGCCGGCACAATCTACACACATGAAAAACAACAGAATCAATGGATCATATTTTTTATCCCAATGCTAACATGAATACCACAAATTTGGTCTTTCCGCACCATGTGGTTCCTGCAATGAACACACCTCAGCCTACATTTCCTGGTTACACCAGTGAACCCTGCCCTTCCTTTGACCACTGACCACCGCCATTGTGCCCTTGAGCACCATAGAATCTCTGTCATGTCCCCTTCCCCTGGTTTCCCCTTCCCTTTCTCCTCAGGGTTCACTTCTATATGAGAATTGGCGTGTGCTTGATACAGCATATTATGTACTTTGCACTGCAGGGATTCTCAACTTTTCCACATCAAGGCCCACATATTAACCACTGGGAAGCAAGAAGCCCAAAGAAAAAGTTTTTGCTCACAAATTTCATTTTTGGGAAATTCAATACAGTGTTGTTCATGTCTACCGCTGCACTATGCAACATGTATCACTGAATATAAAATATCAACGGATTAAGCTATCATGAGCTTGTTTTATAACCAGGCCAAATGGTGGCAAATTAGGTGGAATGTTTCAAAAACACAGTTTTTACACTTGCTCACAGTTTTACAGTAACTACAAAGAGGAGAAATGTCAGGAGACATGTATTTTGTTGTAGAGGCTAGCTGCAAAAATCTGACAAAGCTGCTTTGTGCATAGTTTTTGTATGGCTTGCATTAATATTGTTTACTGTTACTATTTCTTTATTTTTTCACTAATTTTTAGGACAAAGTACCATCGCCAGCCCACAACGGACCACTAACCCCCCCCCCATACTGCATTCTGCACCACTGTGTCATATACTGTATACTGCAAGCTACTCTTCATATTAGAAAACAGCATAGTATACAGTATGCCACAGTTACCATCATGTACCATACTTCAGGGCAGAAGTGTGTCTAGACCAGAGGTGTCCAGTCTCATCTGCAAAGTTCCAGTGTGGCTGCTGGTTTTCACTCCAAACAAGCTGATGCAGACTTGATTCTACTAGTTTAATCAGTTGGTCTTAGTCTTCAAACATTTCATCAGGTGACCTCCTGTTTTGTTGGAGTAAAAAACCTGCAGCCAGACTGGCCCTCTGCAGATAAGAGTCTACCAACATTAGACGCTGAGCCAATCGTATCAGTCAAAAGACCCTTAGTCCTCCAATCACTGTTTAGCAATGGTTTCTAGACACTTTTCCATGTTGCATTATGGAATGCAATGCATCATGAAGATAACTCTGGCAGCCTATGAATATTTGGCCAGAATAGTAGTTCATTTGATATCTTTAGCGTTCTGGTGACCCCAAACTAGGCACATTTTTCTGCTTTGTCTCATTTAGCACACCTGACTCAACTCATTAACTCAGTGGTTCTCAAACCAGTCCTCAGGGACCCCTGAGTCAAAATGCATAGGGTTAGAGGAAAAATATTGGCTGTCTGGGGGTTCCTGAAAAACAGTAAACATCAGAAGCTTCCACACAAAAAGGTGTACTAAGGTCTACTATGAGCTGACAAAACAAAACACCTCTTTTGAGACTGAGGAATAAATGTATCTTTGCTAATGCATCTTCAATAACGAGGGACACAGAAACTAAACTGCAATTCCTCTGAGTGATGCTTTGATAGCTTAACTCGTTTCTCACGTGGTGATATCTGTTTTATTAAATTTATATTTTTATATAAAAAAATAAGAACCAGTGATGGACTGGTGACCTGTTCAGGGTGAGTCCTGTCTTCCCCCCAGTAACTGCTGGGATAAGCTCTAGCACCCCCTGTGAGCCAGGAGGATAAGTGGCTTAGATAATGTGTGTGTGTGTGTGTGTGTGTTTTAATATGTAGGAGCATGCCGCTGCAGTAAAAGATTTTCATTGTATTTTTGAATGCGCTGCATTCTGATTACATATGTCAAAAACCAGTCTTGAATTTTGCAGGGGCAAAATTATAGTATAAGAGTTTTCCTGTATCCCAGCCTTATGCAGCCTCAAGCCTCCAAAACTGTGGGAAAAACGCATTTTACATGGGTAAACTGTATGACTTGACACCTATGTCTATATCTATATTAGTACTCAGATCTGCTTGTGTTCATGTGCAAGAAGGTTCTTAGATCAGATTAGATTCAACTTTATTGTCACTGTGCAGAGTACAGGTACAGCGCCAATGAAATGCAGTTAGCAGCTAACTAGAAATGCAAAATACAGTATTATTTACATATAAAGTGCAAGTTTAAGAAAGTAACCGACAATTGACAGTTAGCAGTTAACCCACTACAATGGCCAAGCTCTTCAGCGCAAACTGTCTATAGACCGTCAAGAATTAGCACCTCTTTTAGTAAATCTGCCCAGTGTTGGTTAAAACAATTCAATCAGATGATTCATGGAAGTGAGATGTTTTCCATAAACTAATTTGGAGATATAGGCAAACAAGTTCCTTCCCTCAGGATGTTTCGTCTCTACCTGACAGTCGTACTGATTTTCACACTGCAGGTCAAAGGGTTTATGGAGTGCAATTACTTTAGACACTGTAATCTACTCTTTGTTACATTCCAAAGATGTCTACATTCAGGGCCAACACCCTTGACGCATCTTCAAAAGGAAGTTTAAGGACTGGCTTTGATAAGATAACGGCAAAAAAGACTCCTAGAGAACGGACACGTCTGTAGACAGCTTTTCTGAGGGCAGAGTGTCAGCGTTGAGGCTTAGATTACATGCTAATAGTGTACAAAATGACCAGCTTATTCAGTCTTCTTGATTGATATTATGCACCAAGAGCTATTTTTCCCAGCTATTCTTTCTTCCTTTAGCCCTTACACTCAGCTGCTGGCTCTTACTTTTTTGGTAAAAGTCTTCGAGTTCAGGACCCAACCAAACCAGCTGGGGCGCATTACTGCCGTATTGTCTTTGGAACATTCAACAGAAAGTGTTTGATGGTTTCCGGTGGCGGCAGGTTCCTAGTTTTATGAGATGTGTGAGCACATGTTAACACTTCCCTTGACTTTAATATTACAAAGCTAATGCCACATTTTCCCATCAGCTGAGACAGATGATCACTAAATCCTACAGTATTAGTTTTGCTTGGCCGGATTAGCCAAAAAAAAGTTTGAAATGTGCCCAAACAGACGTCGTTCTTTTTTTCTGGAAATCTGATTATTTGAAAAGACATAATCAAACATTAGCTTCTGGCTAAAAGGACAAGGAGACAAGACCAGAAGTTGGACCATCATAACAATCCTACAGAATGTACTCAAAGACTGTTTGCCACATTCTTTCGTCCAGTTCAACCTTTTTACATCTCTATGAACAGGTGCGTTCCAATAAAATCTCTTTGTAAATATTTGCGCTAAAAATCACGACTGGACTTTGCCTCAGGTCAAGCCCCCTTCTTTTAAACAGATTTGTTGGACTACTGTTTAAGTTAAAGATCAAATTGGTATTGAACGAACAGTCATTCATAAATGTAAAGCTATTGTTTTGTGTAGACGACAATCAGTTTAAAGATGAGCTAAAGAGAACTAAATGGTAAAACACTGCTTGAATATATACTATACAGCCCACATAGACTTCAACTTTTGTGTCAAAATTGCTTAGATTTTGTTGGGTGAACCTGCAAAAGGAGGCATCCAACCATGAAATTACTGCGTTAGATTTGTTATTTTAACTCTTTATTGCATGAATTCTGAAATATTACAAATATTTTTGGGGAACTTTGAATTTTGTTGCCATATGGCAACAGCATGTGACAATGGAACTGTAATGCACAAAGCATGTGTTATTTATACATCAGTGTTTTGTATTGAATAGAAAGACATGAAAACAATTATGATGATAAATTCAACAAAAAATATTTTTAAAAGTATAAAAAAGTTTGCTGTTGCCATATGGCAACAATTATATTTCATCATTTTCCATAAAATATATAGCTTTATTTATGGAATTGTAACTACCAACAGGTTGTGTTTCATTTATTTTCTTGAGGCTATTTTGAAATAGAATTATTGACTCACAGACACATTAATAAAAACACATACTTCAAGAACAAAGAGCTAAACTAAAAATTTAAACCACATTATAAGTTCAGTATATTAGAGTGCATTCTCTTTCAGGCAGTAAACAGGCCTTTTCAGGAAATGACTTTAAATGGTATTAAAAAGAATGAATCAGAATGCATTACCACATTAACTTTGTTAAATTACATTATACTTGTCCTTGTTCATCCTATTGTTAACCTGCTTCATATAACCTAGTAGCCTTTCTAGATTCTTCAACTTTTCTCTTGAACTGATGGCACAGATAAGATTGAGTGGCTCAATACTAACATGCTGGATCCACCTTTAGATCCATATCTCACAACAACTGGAGTCTTCGAGGAACATCTGTATGCTTGTACGTTTTACTGTTTTTAAAACTTATGATGCTAACTACTGACGAAAAGTAACATTCTGCTCACATTTGGCTTTAATACATGAAGGTTATGTTGTGACTTGTGCAGTCAGTACAGTGCCGATGCAAATGTAGGAACATTTCCACCAGCCAGGAGATCAGGTTATAAATCAATCTCAATCGATAAAACAGAGTCATGACTTTCCAAAGCAATTAGCATGGCCTATTTCCTCTGTGTGGGAGACCATATCCAGCATTTAGTAACTCATAACAGTGAGAAGGTTTCTCATAATTATAACTTCAGATCTCCCAATATGTGAGAGGGTTTCTCACAGTTCTGAGTCATTATTATGAGAAGTCAAAAATATGAGATACTATTTCATAATTATGAAATATTTTATTATTATGAGATACTAAATCATAATTATGGGACATTAAGAAATACTTGTGAGTTAGTATCTTGTAATTATGAGATGTTAAGACAGTATCTCAAACAGAAAAAACACAAGGTAGCCAGCTCCACTGTTCACTTCTGTTACCAACTACACTGTCAATTAACACTTACAGTGTTAACACCTTTATTGTTCAGTTAACATCCACAGTGTTACCACCTACACTGCCAATTAACAATTACAGTGTTAACACCTTTATTGTTCAGTTAACATCTACAGTGTTACCACCTACACTGCCAGTTAACACTTACAGTGTTAACACCTTTATTGTTCAATTAACATCCACAGTGTTACCACCTACACTGCCAATTAACACTTACAGTGTTAACACCTTTATTGTTCAATTAACATCTACAGTGTTACCACCTACACTGCCAATTAACACTTAGTGTTAACACCTTTATTGTTCAATTAACATCTACAGTGTTACCACCTACACTGCCAATTAACACTTACAGTGTTAACACCTTTATTGTTCAGTTAACATCCACAGTGTTACCACCTACACTGCCAATTAACAATTACAGTGTTAACACCTTTATTGTTCAATTAACATCTACAGTGTTACCACCTACACTGCCAGTTAACACTTACAGTGTTAACACCTTTATTGTTCAATTAACATCCACAGTGTTACCACCTACACTGCCAATTAACACTTAGTGTTAACACCTTTATTGTTCAGTTAACATCCACAGTGTTACCACCTACACTGCCAGTTAACACTTACAGTGTTAACACCTTTATTGTTCAATTAACATCTACAGTGTTACCACCTACACTGCCAACTAACACTTACAGTGTTAACACCTTTATTGTTCAATTAACATCCACAGTGTTACCACCTACACTGCCAATTAACACTTACAGTGTTAACACCTTTATTGTTCAATTAACATCCACAGTGTTACCACCTACACTGCCAATTAACAATTACAGTGTTAACACCTTTATTGTTCAATTAACATCCACAGTGTTACCACCTACACTGCCAATTAACAATTACAGTGTTAACACCTTTATTGTTCAATTAACATCCACAGTGTTACCACCTACACTGCCAATTAACAATTACAGTGTTAACACCTTTATTGTTCAATTAACATCTACAGTGTTACCACCTACATTGTTAAATTAGCACCTAGTGTTAACACATACAATGTCAATTAGCACTTACTGTGTTAACACTTACACTGTTCAATCAGCATCTGCACTGTTAACACCCACACTGCTCAGTTAGCACCTACACTGTTGACACCTACACCACTATTAAATTAGCATATACAGCGTTAACATCTACACTGTTCAAGTAGCACACACTGTGTTGAATCAACATCTACCATGTTACAGCTGGACATAAATAACACTCTAAGAGTTTATTTAACACTCAGGATTTTGCAGTGCAGCCACACTGAGACCATGGCTGTCACTAAATAGAATATCATTATCAGTAGAACATTCATTACTACATTGGACATAGTATGTATCTTATAGTATATTACGTGTCTGTGGACGCAGACCTGTGACTGAAAGATAGACATCAGATGGCCATTTAGACAGACATTCATTTCTGCTAAATGCTCTAAAAGCCAGAACACAGAACATGTGCACACAGTTTTTGCTCAGTTTGATTAAAAAATAATTATTCAAAAAATATTCTCCTATGTTTTCTGTCATTGCCGAAACACCAAGAGTTTTAGTCCATAGGCGGAGCCTTAATTTAGCCACACCCCTGCAATTTAGAGCAGGAAGCGAGACTGCATCCCTATCCCTCATGGCCACACGGTGAGCAGTTAGATCCCATTGATTAGAAGTAAATGTTTCCCAAAATTAAAATCAGCGTGTAACATTAAGAACTGTCACTCCAATTATGCAATTATAAAAATGTGTTTGTATTTTAAAGAGAAATATTTTGATTTTTTGTGTGTACAACTGTTCAAAGCTGTATTTTCTAGTCATGTAGTGGCTAGTGTCCGTCACTACCGAAGCATTTGATAAAGTTTCAGTAGTGTTATGATTATTTTGGTAGTGACAAAATCTCTTATTTTAACAAAATAAACATAATTAAGATTTTGGGTCACTCAGAGCAAAAGGAGTTTAGCCTAAAGCCCAAAATCTGTTTTTAACTCTGCCAACTGGGTGGAATGATCCATGTGTGCATAAATCACAGTGCTTCTGTTGTCATAAACATAGACATAAAAGGGTCAGAGGATGTGCATGGCACTAGATGGTCAACTGTTTCTAATAAAGTGGCCAGTCAATGTACTATTGTTTTAGAGCTGTATATTCCAGTAACTTAGCAATGGACAGTATAATTGAAATAATATGTAATAATAGGAGAACTTAGCCTTCAGTGTCTTTCTGGCTCCTTCCATAGGATATTAACGCTGAAATATGAGTAATGTACACTAAATCTGACTGACCCTCAGCTCCCCTCTTTTCTCTACCCTTTCTCTGATCTGCAGTAATATCATTAGTGATTGGCAAAGTCAAACAAGTCGGTAATGACCTCGGAGCGATCTCCTCTGATGTGCGTAAAGCAAAACTTGAATAAAGTCATATGGCAAACATTTACTGGAAAGAGCCAGGAGGTTAACAATGAGCACCACCCCAACTCCTAATGTCTCTCAGTATAAACTGACTTGCAGTGTGTATGTGGGAGTCGGCTTTATAACATAAACTACGACACTCATGTTCCTCTCTTTCTCTCTCTCTGTCTCTCTCTCTCTTTCTTTCTCTCTCTCTCTCGCTGTCTCGTTATTAAGCTCTTAACAGCAGGAAAAGTCTCTTAATGTCCAAGACAAGAAAAATGTTTCAAAACTCACTGTGCTATCAGAGCTGGTTAAAGACCAACCCTTCATCAGTATTCATTCAGAAACAAAGTGTGTTTTCTTTAGGGCTGTCACTATTAATCAGTTATCAATCTAAAAAAAATCAAATCAAATCTACCCTCTCAAAGAATCAGCAATGATCGATTGGTAGTACCAAAATTCTACTGCTGCTCTCTCTTCAGTACTATTCGGACAGGGTTACATGGGCAGGGGGGGGTAATCTAATTTTACCGCGTCTGCAAGTCTGTAATGTTCATGACCAATTAGCACAAGATAAGAAATCTCAGTATAGATAACTGAAATGCAACTAAAAACATTTGTAAACAGATCTGTAAACTTCACAATATCACAAAAAAAGAGATATTTAATGTTTAACCTAATAAAGTTTATTGATTTTTATGCTTATTCCAAATGAACACTTTCCAAAAAAAGTTGGAAAAGGCGCAATGGAAGACCGGGACGTTTGTGAAATGATCAAAAACAAGTTTTGAAACTTTCTACAGGTAAACAGGTCAATAAGTAACAGGTGATGCTGTCATGTTTGGGTAAATAAGAGGCATTCACAAAAGGCTCGGTCACCACTTTGTGAAAAATTACATGAGAGAAAACTGTTCACACTTTTGTGCTCTTGAGTGTGTGTAGATTCTGTTCTTACCTAAGATCAAATCCCAAATAGGAAAATGTTGGTGAATTTTTGGGAAAACTGCATAAGTGGGTTTTAAGAATAAATTTCTTTTTAAGAACGGTTGGTGGATGAGGCCCAGTATTTCAGTGATAACTAAGAACAATTCAGGGATTCACTGTCTACAGCCCATAGCATCATTGAAAGATTCAGAGAATCCAGAGAAATCTCTGTGCATAAAGGGCAAGTCAGAAAACCAATACTGAATGCCTGGGACCATTGATCTGTCAGGCGGCACTACATCAAAAACCAACATGCTTCTGCAATGAATATACCCATATGGTCTCGGGAATACTTTGGAAAACCCCTGTCAGTAAACACAGTTCATGACTCTACTATGCAAAAAAAAAGAACTGTTCTGGAATCACATTTAGCACAAGCACATACATGAAAAACTATAAAGTTAATTAGTTCAAAAATGACATATCTCGTCTTTGTACGGTTTTCAGTTGAATATACATCATAAAAGATTTGCAAATATTTGCCATTTTTTATATTTTTCTTACAGTCTCAACTTTTTTGGAATTGGGTTTGTATTTTGAAATCTTTCAAATGCTTGACAGTAGATTCCAAAAACTACAGTCAGTCATAACTGCCCCAGTTTTCTTTCAACAAACTTTTTTTTGGCCCAAAACATGAGTTGCTGGAAAACCCTGAACTTGTAAGAGGCGTCTGTGCTGGACAGGAGAGAGCAAAGCTAATGGAGACAGACGTGCTTGCGGGAAGAGGGCACGAGGGCGAAGTTTTTATGCATGTGAGACACAGGCCGATTATACATCGCCCGTAAATCCTCTATCTGCTTAGCCCATTAATGAGTCAGCAGGAGAGAACAAAAAGAGGAGAAGGAGCTGAACAACGATTGATCTCTGTACACAAAGGCCACATCTGCGTACTCGATCACTTAGTGGCTATTTAATGAGCCAGATTTACCATTTTTTATGTAAATGCACCATCATGATCGTACACTCCATCATAAGGATAATACCTCTATGTATTGTGCTTGGCTCGTATGGTTCCATGCTGTTGGTCTGCACTTAGATTAACAATAGAATAGAAATTATGTGAGCATCCTGGAATAATTAGTTGAATAGCATAGAGATAGTATATTGATTTTGCAGTGGGTTCAAGGGTGCTACATTTTAAATACAACACTCAGAGATCACCCTTTATTTCTCTAATTTACAGTCAAAACGGTAGTTCTAATTTATTAATATTTCAGTGTCAGGAAAAAGCTGAAAACATATTTAGCAGAACGTTACACAGAAGCCTCATCAACTAAATATAGCGTCACATATTTCAGGTGTTATTACAGCTTCCATTCCTTTCTGCAGACTTGCTTTCAGTTTTCCAAAGAAATCTGCAAGTTTTTTCCGAAGTTCAGTCTTAGTGCTTGGTTGATTTTTTTGCTTCTCTCAATCCAAGTAATATCAAATACATTCAGTCGTGTTGAGGATTTGAACTCTGGGGTGGTGAGTCCGTTGTTCTGAGATCAACAACAGCTTCTTTGCTTGATTTTCTTCTTTTTTTGACTATTTTCTTTTCTCAGTAAGAGCTTCTTGACAGCTACACATCCTTTCAGACTCATAGTGTTGAGTTGTCTTCTCACAGTGGAAGGATGGACAGAAACACCTGTGGATTTCTTCAGATCTGAATCAAGAGTGGAGCTCTTTTCTCCCAAAGATGTAAGTTTAAGTTTTGTTTATCTGATGATAACAGTTTTGGTGGTTCACCAGAGTTGCATGGTTGTTTGGATTCCCATTTTCTTTATCTTTTTTTGCTTGAACTACAATTTATGTTTTTTTTTTCACTTACTTTCTTTTGCTTTTCCCTTTCTTATGCTAGCGGATTATCTAATCTCTAATCTCTCTCAGAAATATCTGCTGAAAATGAATAACTTTTACTTAATGGCCGTTTTGACTGGAACTTATAAACAAATAAACATTGGTCTTTGGCTTTTGCACAATACTGTCTGCCGAATGGGAGGAGTTTTACTATTGCGAAATCCAGTTATTACTATCCTATAGTTTTACCATTTTAATCTCAAAAAATGAGGGATGATGTGAATGATGCTTTTTTCATTCTGCAAAACAAGACAACATGCACAGCAATCATTTTTCATCAAATAAAATGATATTAAAATACCTTACAAACAATAACGTGATATTGATGAAAAGTTTGGAACCCACACTTTCGTCAGAATTTGTCCGCTTGTTTCAAGGAGCTATGAGCGAGACATAACTGATGTCAAATTACAACATGCTTTTGTTATCTTCAGCAATAACTACAACTTGTGAACCTTGAGAATCCAGATGGCTTTTATAAAGCCATGTAAGTAACAATACTCTTGCGTATCAATGTCACAACTGCGGCGAATAAACCTGCCATGTTGAAATAAGTAAAGCGCTGAGTCTCTGTTACTCTCGCCAATAAACACACACAAACTCATGAAAGGCGATTATTTCACGCATTCTTGATAAAAGATAAGCTCAGGCCAGTGAGGCAACACTGAAAATACACTACCAGTACCAGTCCAAAGAGCCTGAAGCAGAGATATGAGGAAGCCAGCCAGAAAACCAATGTAGAGTAAAATGGAGCAAACACTGGATAAGATTCATGCATGACGAAACCCTTCTCTCCTATTGTGAACCTTTCTGGCACACAACTGCCCAAAGTTTCTGTCTTACATACTGAAACTCAACAGAGACAAAAACATTAACTGCCCTTTAATTACACAACAATGTGAAAGCAGATACAGGCTGGAGCTAAACTCTGCAGGCAGGCAGATCTCCTGGAGGAAGGTTGGTGACCACTGTAATGAAGCTACACTATGTAAGTTTTGGGGATTTGGAGACCTCTGTGGTGGAAATGTGTAACTGCATGCAACAGGCAGACAAATACTTTGTAATGTGGGTTGTGATTCGGACCTCTTCCCCAAGTGGCTGAATCTGATGTGTGCGAGCGCATTGAGTATTCAAAGAGAACTCAGCCAAAACTTGGTGAAACATGTGTCTTCTGAGAATGTATGATCTATTGTCATCATATCATCATCAGTATAATGTTGATTTTGCATTTGAGATCTGAACACTGAGCCGGATCTACACCTGTGTGTGTGTGATGTGGTCCGAAAAAAACATGTGTTCATGGTTACCAGTCCAGCCTATCACTGGCTGCGTTTACATGTAAAGATTTTTGCCAGTCCCATTGAACACATTCCAATTGTAGATTGAAACTGATATGCTCACTCTCCTAAACAATATGATGGAAAATCTCAGTTTACATGCTCACTACAAGTAATCCAATCTGAAATTATGCACATGCGCAGAGAACCACATATGTAGCATCACATGAGTCCAGTCAGAGTGAGGCGGGCAACAGTAAGCCATGCGTGTGTTTTTAAATTGCTTTAAAAATATGTCAGACTCAGAAAAATGTACCTCACATGCACTTATTAAAGAAGGCCAAGAGGAAGACGTCGTGTTCTGAGACACATAAGCTGGACGTCCGTCCCACCGCCGCCTTTTAAAGCTCAGAGCATAAACTTCATCTCCTCTGCAGACCAGTTTCTGCTCCCACCATGTTGAATGTTATAAACTTTCACTATGACGTGATGCACATGCACAGAACGTACTTAAACTTTCCAATTGGGAATGTAATCAGATACAGGTGTTAACATGGTTATTATTCTTCTATTTAACTGATTATTTACAGGATCACCCACCTTGTTCAATCGGATAGAAATTGTATTCCGAACGGCCTCAATCAGACCAGCTTATTCCAACTGAGGTGTATACATGGATGTATTCTATTCCGATTGAGCTATTAGTCAGCTTATTAGCAGATTATTAGGCTGCATGTAAACGTGGCTACTGTGCATGCTAACAGAATGACAAATATGCATTAAGCTATTAAAGCCCTCAGATGTGTGATTCCAGTCTTATATAAGCCATTTATTCATTAATGTACAAAACAGTTTATTTAATTTAATTGAGTTTTTTAATTGAATAGTTTCACTAATTCAAAGGAACTAATTCAACAGTAAGCAGAACTTGAAAAAGTAGATCACTGCCAGCTCAATGGAAACCATTTGTAATTATTGGGCTGTTTCTGTTAACCTAACTTGCTGCAGAAGTGTGGATCACTGAAAGTTAGAAAGTAACTATAACTCATAAATAAAGTTAGTTATTTAAGTAACTTGATTTTTTCATGCCAATAAGTTTACATGATTTTTTAGGCTACACTCTATTTGATAGGGTGAGGAGCTCGGCCATCCGGGAGGAACTCGGAGTAGAGCCGCTACTCCTCCGCATTGAGAGGAGCCAGCTGAGGTGGTTCGGGCATCTGATCCGGATGCCCCCGGGACGCCTCCCGGTGGGGGTGTACCAGGCACGGCCTACCGGAAAAAGACCCCGGGGTCGTCCTAGGACCCGCTGGAGGGATTATATCTCCAAGTTGGCCTGGGAGCGGCTTGGGGTCCCCGGGAATGAGCTGGAGGAAGTTGCGGGGGACAGGGTCACCTGGGATTCTCTGCTCTCCCAACTGCTACCGCGACCCTATCTGGACTAAGCGGTTAACGATGATGATGATGATGATTTTTTAGGTTATATCAACTTATTTAGGTTTACAGTGCCTAGTAGCTCTAGTGCAAAACTAAAGAAGCAAACTTCAGACCCCAAATATGTCTTGGCTCATCGACTACATATGGGATAAGGTGAAAGCATGTGAAGTTGATATTTGCTCAACCATCCAGGCAGGTTTCACGTAAACATCATGGATGTTATCACTGTCCGTAAGGGAAGCATCTATCCAAGCTTTGTTTACACACAGTGTGCTCCAAAAGCACAAGAAGGGTGGAGTGTGGGCCGTTCCTCTGTAGAGATGACCAATAGGTGACCTCACAGACCGGCCCAAACATTCGCACTGTCCCCAGTGATGCATAAGTCACTGACACTGACTTGTCTGAAAGAACATGAACATAACATGAATGTTAGGGTTCAAAAACAAGCCTGAGAAACATTCTAGGCATTTGGCTTTGCTTGCTGTTTATCCTTTTGATTATAACGCGCTTGCGCTGGTTCAGTGCTAATGCTTAAGTGCTGAGCCGACAAGACATGAACATAAACTTTAGTTATGAAATTCTCTTACGCAGATTATGTGCTTTAATTGTGATGAAAAAAATATCTGAACTAAATTAACTTTAAAATTATGCCACATATTTAGACTTAGAGAGTAAAGTCAGCATGTATGGACTTTGTACCCTCTTTATGAAATATCATCATATTTAATATCAACCAACATACTTACAGTTTGCAAGTCTTACAGCCTTCTTGGTTCATTTATTGAGGGCATGAAGATGAAGAATAAAGTATGACCATGCAAGGACATGTTCAGAAGCAACAAATCGATGACAATGTTGCTTCCGATTAGGGGTAAGCGATGTGATATTTATCATTATCATGATAAATTTCATCTCAATATGCTTTTCTATGTGTATTGTGAACATCAGTACTTAAAGAACACCAACAAATTGTTTGTTTAATTAAAAAGAGGGCATAACTAGTCCTGTTTAACCCCTTAAAATCCCACTAAAATCTAATTACATACTAAGCCTTATTATTCAGTAACTACAGGGACTTCAATGCAAACTGGTTAAGTTATTCTTAGGTTCTAGAAGTTTGTAATGAAACTTTAAAATCATAAAACTGGTCATTTAAGGGGTTAACTGGATAGTGCGGCATTCTCCACCATCAATGTGCAGTAAAAATCATTGCATTCATAGTTTTTTGACAGCATCACTGGTTATTTATTTCTGTTCCAACTTATCAGACCTCAGAAAATAAATAATCATGACGCATGCTGTATATTGTGAAAATATCCTGAAGTATCTTGACTAGAGGTGGACGATATGGCAAAAAAACATAATATTGTGATACTTCAAGAAATTTTCACGATACACGATGTGTCACAATATTTATTTTTTCAGACATTTGATCAGTCGGAACTGAGAAAAAAGAACCAGTAGCGCTACATTTTTAAATATACTATCTACTAAAAACTGTATTCACAATCATTTTTATTCAATATTTGGCATACTGTTTGCACTAAATCCAGTTAAACAGGACTAATTTTGCTCTGTTTATAATGAAACAGGCAGTTAATCATTGCTCTACAAGTACTGATGATATGCATGATATGTTCAGAAAAGCATGTACTGTGTTGTGACATTATTTATCAGGATAGCGATATATTTTAGCATATTGCACAGCCAATCATGACGTTATATATGCCTTCTTGCCCACCTCTACTACCCCTAGTGGTTCACGTGAAATATCTCAAGCTAACATACTTCAAAAGTGCAAAAATACAATCAACGCTGACATCATCCTTTTTTATTATTAAATTTAGGCTACCTCCTGAAGTCAGTTTCTAAACTTAGAGACTGCCTGGAAAACACTGAGCCCAGTTCCTGGCTGCAAGAATGACCAGGAGAAGCTATCCAATTCCTTCAACCTCAAACAACACATGTAGTTTTGCTGCCGTTTAAACGAGAAGGAAACGGCCTGATTTGTCCCAACCACAGCCTGTGTGTGTGGATAGCAGCCAAATATTTAGTCATTAAAGCTCTGGCTAAAAATAAGCCTGAAGTATGTTTTTGTAAGGATTTCATTATCTGCACCGCTGCTGCGGCAACTTTATTCATTCACGCTCCATATGTCTGGCCCTGCAATGGACATGGTAAAGCCACATACCAGCGAACAATACTGCTCAAATATACACTAAGATATGCATTTTTGGCATATTTGGTATTGTATTCTGACCATGTGGGCCAGGTTTCCACACACCTATTTAGTATAATCCTGGCCTTGAAAGGATTTTTAATGCAGAATCCCCATTAACAGAGTCATTTGGTGAAAGAGTAGAGAGAGTTCATGTCTGAGAACCTAAAGGCCAGTTATCCAGACAGAGATTAAGGACAGTTCTGGACTAATTGACAGTATCAACAGGGATTCTCTGTTGAAACCCCTTTTTAGTTCGAGATAATCCATGTCTGAAAGACTGGCCTTGTATATCAATGTCTGTAACAAATGTGTAATGACTCATAGCCCAAGATTGAGCAATGATTCTAACATCTTTCACAGAAGAACCTTGATCAAAAAGAGCTGCTACAATAAACTGAACTAAATAAGAACAAAAATCAATAGCGAACAGATCAAGCATACTATCGTTGTGGGCCATTGCGTCTCCCTTACTATGTCTTGCATTTGTGCCAAGATTTCAAAATCTCCCAGCTCCCCACATGTACAGACCACAACGTATGAACGGCAGCCAAAACCAGCAGGGCTGCGTGAAGTAACCTGAAACCATCCTCTAGCAAAAGACTTGTTACTACGATGAAATAATCACTCAAGTCAAAGTATATAAAAAGCAGTTTGGAATAGTAGTAATAATGTATCCACATGAAAAGCTCCTCAAAGAGTTAACTGCAATGAAACTTTCTGGTACATCCAGCACCAATCAGCCCAGGAACTGAAGTTGATTGGGCTCAATATGTCTCTTTTTGAGATCAGTTTGTTCAAAATAAATTGCTAAAGTTCATAAGCGCATGTGCATGAGCAACAGCAAAGCAGTCCAGGTGCTGTCATCAGAACAGAATGAAATCAACCCCAAAAAAGGAATTTGCAACTCAATATTGATGACTAAAACATCACTGAGCGAAAAGCAGACACGCTACATGTCCAAAAGTCTGTAGACACCTGCTCGCCCTGTCCAATGTTTCTTCTGAAGTGAAAGGTATTAACAGGGAGTTTGTCCTCCTTTGCTGCAGCAACAGCTTTTACTCTTCTGTGAAGGCTTTATGCTAGATGTTGGAACATAACTGTGAGGATCTGATTGCATTCAGCCACAAGAGCATTAGTGAAGTTTGGTACTGATGTTGGATGATTAGTTCTGGATCACACTGGACCACTCAATTGTGCAAGCCACTCTAGAGAACATAGTACCACAGCTCAATACTGGTGAGGAAGGGGGATTTATACCAGGGCTGTCCAATCGTATCCACAAAGGGCCAGTGTGGCAAAACAAACTGAAGCACACCTGATTCCCCTTGGTTAATCAGTTGGTTTCAGTCTTCAAACTGCTGATCAGGTGATCTCCTGCTTTGCTGGATAAGATTGGACACCCCTGCTTCATACCCCTTTAGCCAATGCTTGACATTGGTCAAGGCTCATGTGCTGCTCCAGAGTGTCTCATTCTATTGGCAGTGCTTTCTATGGTGATTATATAAGCTTGTAACAGCAGTGGGTGCACCTTAAAGTAGCTGAATTCATTAATCAGGAGGGGGGCAGGACACTTTTGGAGATGTAGTGTATAGTTGAGTAAAAGTACTTGAAAATACTCAAAAAAGCACAAACGCTTGTTTACAACCTCCCTCCGGGAAGAAGAAAAGTGCACCATCAAAACTTAACTCACTTTCAAACTCTCCATTAGAACTGCTGTTGCTAACATTTGTTCTGTGGCTTTACCTCAAATTTCAACACAATATAAGTGGCAGGGGGCCCGCTGCACCTTCTTGTGCAAGAAACATATAAGCTTAGCAAAATATTCAGAAAAGCACAAACCCATCCTTCACTTCAGCACCTCCAGACAAACACAGGATTTTCTCAAACTGCGACACCAAACTTGACTAACATGTAACTCAGCAAGAAAAGTGCAAACCCATTCTTATTCAACTTCATAACGTCCTACTAAGTAAATCTTACTAGCAAATCTGGAAAAAAAAAGAGAGCACATAGCTGCAGACCACCTTCAGACCAACCAACTCAGTTATAACCACGTAATGAAAGGGGAATGCCACCAATTTTTCAAAATGCCTACATAATTCCAGATGTAAATTCATTTACAAGTCATTTAGAGTGTTTCTATGTGAAATGCATAATTTTAAAGAAACCTGCAGAGTCAGAATAGCCCAGAATGGTGGTGACAGGAATCAGACATCTGGAGCATTTCGCATTTAGCAACATTAAAGAAAATTATTACATGATATGGTTATGAATATGTGTGATACCTGCACTGTAGGTATAAGTATTTGGCCAAAAACACAACTTTTAAAATCCATTCGTGGCAGAGGGGCGCATGGTGTTGGAAGGCAAAACAGTCCCCAAAGAAGACCTTATTTTTTGGATTTTCCACTATTTTCTCATTATCAACATTGCATATGAAAACTCAGAAGACACGTATAGGTTCACTGGTGGTTCTGGATAGTAAATAAAATGGCTACGTCCGTGTTGTAGACCCTCGGTTCCTATCAGCACCACTGTAAGTTTCTCTACAATGAACCATTTCACATTAAGCCACTCTGAAAGACTGTTTACATCGCAAGAATTAAAGTATACAGACGTTTTGAAAAACAGGTGGAATTCTCCTTTGGCTTTACCTCAGATTTCCACACGACGTAAGCGTGGCAGGTGGCATGCTGCACCTTCTTCTGGAGCCACTTCCTTGGAGAGAAGAAGTTGCCCGGGGGGCTGATGCTGGGGCTCCGGGCCACCAGTGGCCCTTCCCAACCTGCGCTTCTCCTCACTCCCCTCCCGTCCTCCTCAAACTGGAAGTGGGACCACGTGGAGGTCTCCACAGGGGTAGATGGGCTTGAGGGTGAAGGTGGCGGATGGATGGAGCCCCTTGCTTTGGACGTCTTGGCCACGTCCTCGCGGCTGGAGGCTCGGAACTCCTCTAGATCGGGCGCTGAAGGCTCGTCCGTGCCGTAGTGCCTGATTATAGCCGGGTCCAGGCTCCTGGTGGCCCGCAGCCGTCGTTTGGAGATGCCCTTGGAAACGGGAGAGGAGCAAGAGGAGAAGACGGTGGTCAGGAGTCCATGTGAGGACGACATGGCTCAAAGATGTGCTCTCCGTCAAGAACAGGAAAGAAAATAGGCAAAACTCTCCATTGGGGAAGACAGGCGCTCGCTAGCCTGCATCGCTCTGCCGCTCGGTTCTGGACTGAGGAGAAAAGTGAAGGGGGAGAGGAGGAGGTGGGTGGGGAGGAGGAGAGGAGGAGGTAGGTGGGGAGGAGGAGGGGAGGCTGGAGCGGGGAGAAGTGGATAGTTGGGAAACTCACTCGCCCTGTGCTGTCTCCCCTCCCTCCATAATCTCCCCCTCCTTCACTTCGCAGCAGGAACCACACAAAAACAAACGCACAACATGGAAGCTTCATAACATTAGCGCGGCCGCTGGGCTTAGCGCGCCCGCCCGAAGTGAACTTGAGCCCCGCCAGGTTTAGGTTGAAGAGCGAGGCGGTTTATAGCGTGTGTGTATATGCTCGGTACTGTATTTAGCGCTTTGTGGGGACCGCACGTCCCCAGAACGATGAACATTTTTACGTGTTTTTTTTTATATATATAATTTTGCCTCGTTTAATTAGTGACCGCATCTGGGGGAATTTCACAAAGCAGTATTTCTCAGTTTAGTCCTATAGCTGAAGCCTAAATTCAAGCAGGTCCAATAGGAGAAGAGTTGAGAGACTTTACTATTGGACAGCCCCTCATCTTTGGGCTCAAGTTATCTGGCTAACTGAGAAATCTTGCTTTGCTGTTACTCTCACTTCTTACCTGGAAGCTTTAGCTTTTCATTTTAGACTGAAAGGATCTCAAAAATAGAGGAACAAAACTTTCCAGACTTCTGTTTCTTATGCTACTGGATGCTGGATGTACTAAGAAGTTCCACTGCAGTTCCGTAAACTCTCTCCTTGAGTTTTTGACCTGATACTTATTAAATCAATTTAAAAACACTCTTAAAAAAGATGGTTATTCAAGAGTCCTTTAGTAAATGGAATGATTTCATGCTTACATGGTTCTTTGCATGGTGAAATTGTTTATCAGATTAATGGAGAATGTGTTGTGTATGGTTCTAAACCTTTTAGAAAATGTTTCCATATAGCAATAAAAAAAAAAGACAAGCTTGACATCATAACATTTTGGTGCTATATAGAACCATTTTCAAAAAGCTTCTATATAGAATCATTTACAACACATTCTCCATTAATCTGAAGAATTTCACAATGCAAAGAACCATTTCACCATGAAACGGTTCTATCTAGAACTTATGGTTCTATGTAGAACCATCCCCTTTACTAAAGAACCTTTGAAGAACTGTCATTTTTAAGAGAGTAACTGCACTTACTTCTGCTTCAGGCATGATTTCATATATGTAATTAGCATAAAAATGTAAAGCTTATATTTAATAAAAGTAGACCCTAAAGACTTATGTGTGAGTTATGTTCCATAGGTTAAGCTTAACTTGGGGTAGCCACCTTGGCACGAGTCCTGGACTCTTGATCAGTGACTTTTTTCAGCTACAGAATCTAAACTTCTCAGTTATCCCAACAGTGAAACTTTCTGAAACAACTGTCCCCACAGGGAGGGTAATCTGAACCAATCAAAACCTTTAACTTTTTTATATAGAAATGATTTAACCCTTTAAAAGGCCAGGGCCCACCGGCAGGCTGAAAGTTTTCTTTAAAGTTTTTTTATTTCTGTTATTGTAACCTAAGAATGGCTGAATCAGTTTGCATTGAAGTCCCTGTACTTACTAAATAATAAAATAATAAGCCTTAGCATGTAATAAGCCTGGGACTGTAAATAGTTAAACTTATTAAGAAATACTGATATATGAAAATGTTTGAATTTGGAACATTTTGGGTTCAGGAATGGAATTCATTTTTTCCTGGACAAACCACCAAAATGCAGGATGATCCAGGAAAATCCTGAACTTAGCTTAACCTACAGTCTTTAAAAAGATATCTCTTCAAAGGTTCTTAGTAAAGCGAATGGTTCTATTTAGAACCAAGAGTTCTATATATGACCATTTCATACTTAATACATGGTGAAATCGTTCTTGAGATTGATGGAGAATGTGTTGTATATGGTTCTATAGAGCACCAAAAAGGGTTCTGCTGTTGTTACAATGTCAGGTTTGTAACAGTAGAAAAACCCTTTTTGGTGCTTTATAGAACCATTTTCAAATGGTTCTAAAGAACCCTTGAAGAACCATCTTTTTAGGTGTATAGCTTATCCTAGGTTACGGTTATGGTACATTCTCTATAACTCTGAAGAACCCTTTCACAGTGCAAAGAACCCTTAAATCATGCAAAGGATCCCTTGAGTGTTAACCATGTAGAATGTAGAACCATGTAGAATGTAGAACCATTTTCTTTACTAAAAAACCCTTGAAGAACCATCTTTTTTAAGAGTGTAGGGTTCTTTAGTAAAGGCAACCTTGAACACTCAAAGAACCATTTGAATGCCTAAATGTTCTTTGCAAGGTTAAATGGTTCTCTATGATGGATCTGCTGCATATTGTCCTTTAAAAACCAACTTTAGAAATGGTTCTTTGTAGCACCATTTGTAGAGGGTTGTGCTATTGTTACAGGTTTTATAACTTTGTTGGTGCTATATAGAACCATTTTTACTAGGAGTGAGTACAGAACTTAATGGGAAGGCCCCACAAAGATAGGAGTACAAGCTTCTGTGTGTGTGTGCATGCATTAATTCCTATTATCATAATCCAAGCTATATCGAGCCACGGCAACTCTTGTATAAGCAGGCAAGAGAATTGAACTCTCACTCTTAATGTACAGTTTTGAGAAAGTCTCCAGCTGTAGGAGTGCTCGGTCCACATGTGGAGCTCCAGTGTGAAGAACTCGCTGTTTTTCCCAGTGAATGTTTTCTTAAGAGAGGCTCTTCAGGTTCCAGAACTTCAGAAGAATCAGTTTTGCCTTTCCCAGGCTGACCCTGTGCTTATGTGTGCGTGTGTATGTGGGTATAGAATGACATAGGGGGAAAAAGCGGATGCGGCGTGTGAGACGGGGGGAGGGGTGTTCTGATAAAGCAGCTTATAGAGAAGCGCTGCATGATAGTGATAAGAGCTCAGTCAGATTCTCGCAGTCTAAAAACAGATAGAGGGAAGAGACAGGGAGAGATAAAGGGGCGGAGACAAAGGGCAGGCGACATGCCAATAGTGCCAATAGACGACAGACTTTTATTGAGGCGATGGACATACAGATTGAGGAAGGGATTTAGCAGTAAGGACAATGAGTGCAGGACAGAAAGTGAAGAACAAAGAGCAGCAATCTGTATTCAGGATATTACACAGAAAAAAGACAACTGAACATGTTAGTCGCTGCTGTCGGAACAAATCCTTGTATCTCCATTTTTTGTTTTTTCAGTTTTGGACATAATTTGAAAATGCTTGTTGACGTTTACATTATGTGTGAATTTTATGACATATGCACCAACAGAAAAGGCCCCAAATTACTTGGAAAAAAGTCAGGTTCCATTGACTTCCATTAAAAGTAAACTATGGTTTTTCCATCTCCTGTAAAGTTAGCATTTTGGAGATGCAAGGTTTTGTTCCGACAACAACATAATACACTTTTTATGTAGCACATAAAACAACAACAATAAAAACAATAATAAGAAGAATAAATCGTATTTTTATGCTGATTTTTAATAACTGAACGACACAATGGGTGAGAACACAAACAAAGTAACAATATTAAGAACATGAATGAAAAAAATATCAATCAAGTAAATAGCATCAATCAAAAAGAGAAAAAAACAGTGTTTTGCAGTAATGTACACAATTTTTCATTATTTCAGTAGATATTTCTCAAATACAAGATAGTCCACTTTCATGAGGAAGACGGAAGTTGAAGAATAATATGTGAGAAAAAAATAGTTTTTAAACCTGTAGTTCAAAAAAATATTAAAATATACAGAGAAAATGGGACTCCTAACAACCATGCAAGACCTGCTAGACCACCAAAACTGTCCCCATCAGATAAACAGTACTTAAAGCTTTTATATTTGACAGAGAGGAGAAAATCAAGGTCCACTATTGATTCAGATCTGAAACAATCCACAGGTGTTTCTGTCCATCCTTCCACTGTGAGAAGACAACTCAACACTCTGAGTCTGAAAGGATGTGTAGCTGAGAAAAGGAAATACACAAAAAAGAAAACTTTGCAAATTAAACAAAGAAGCTGCTGTTGTTCTCAGAACAACAGACTGACCATCCAGACATTAGCATCAATGTGTTTGGAATTACTTGCGATATCTTGAGAAGCAGAAAATGTAACCAACTTCTAAGACTGAACTTTGGAGGTGTGGAAAAATATCCCTGCAGATTTCTTAGAGCAAGTCACCCCAAAAGGAATGGAACCTGTAATAAAGGCAAACAGTGAGCAAATAAATACTGAAAAAAATGATATTTAGTTGTTAAATCTTCTCTGTAATATTCAGTTAAATATATGTTTCCTGCTTTTCTGTTTTTCCTTCCCTGCTTTTTGTACTA
This sequence comes from Colossoma macropomum, assembly GCF_904425465.1. Taxonomy (NCBI): domain Eukaryota; kingdom Metazoa; phylum Chordata; class Actinopteri; order Characiformes; family Serrasalmidae; genus Colossoma; species Colossoma macropomum. The sequence continues at coordinate 18,709,733 of NW_023494808.1, forward strand.
AATGGCCAATTTAACAGGAAATTAAATAAATGAAGGGTAGCTTCTAATTTTTGCACTGTACAGAACATGTAGGAAAAAAGAAAAAAAGGATTCTGGGTTGATTGTAGGGACGGATGATCTAAGTGTCTGATGTAGCAGAAAAGAAAGAAGAGGCAGAGAAATAAATCATGAAAGATAGGTAGAAGGAAAGAGGCCCCTTTCCTCTCTCTGTCTTTCCCTCTCTCCACACACACACAGTGGGTGGGACAGACAGAAGGCGGCCAGTGGTGAAATCAGTCGAACAGAGCAGAAATTGACCCAGGGGTCAGGACAGAGGATGACATCACTGCACGTTCGGGCCCACACAACACACACGTGCGCTTTCACGCAAACGCCAAGAGGCACATATTGTTTCAATAGGACGCTCCAATACGAGGGTGTTGGAAATGGGAAATAGCACGAATACGAGTAAAAGTTCTCAATTTTCATGCACGAACAAAGTGTACAAAGTACGTCCCTCGCCAGTAGGCAACATGAGTAACTATTTTACAACGAAAGCCATGAATCAAGAGGCTTGACTCAGAGCTGTTTGGTTGAGAGAAAGCAACCTTTTTTGGTACAAAGATGTTTTTCCAACAAAAAGGCCAGAACACACCGACCAGACAAACAAGAACATGACACTGAACTGACAATATGACTAAACTAAGGCGAATGGGGAGAGAATATTCTGGAGCAGTGGACACCAACCCCCCTCCCTTGAGATCTACTTTCCTGCAGAGTTTAGTTCCAACCTGCATCTAACATGCTGCCCTCCCTTCACTCACACTAACACATCTGATCAGGCCAATCAAGAACTTCTGTGTGAGTTAATTAGCTGGAGCAGATGTGGTGTGTTGTGGTTGGAACTACACTCTGCAGGGAGGTGGATCTTCAGGACCACTGTTCTGGAGTCTTTTAACGAACACAAGAATGGCACACCAAACAGATGTTTGTCTGGTAAGTGTACTCTGGCCTTAAAGGGCCCATAATCCTAAATTTTTTTGTCTTTTGTACGTCCACTATGACATTTGTGTTATTTGGTCTCACTTTACATGGATAGTCTTCTATAGTCCCGCATAGATTATCTACGGATGTTCAAATTGTCAACAAACTATGTTTAAACCCAGTTGATTCTAAACAGTGGTGGGGTTAGGACTTGGACCATTGTTAAGGTTGGGTTTAGGTTTTGGGTTGAGGTTAAGGTTGGGGTTAGGATTAGAGCCAGGTTTACAGTTAAAGAATATTATGGCCAATTTGGTAGTTATTTAGTTGAATGTCACTTGAGAGTAAATGAAATATCTACAAAGCACCTAAAGTGTTATTTTATATACCAAACATTGTAATTTGTTTTTACATGATCATTTTTCATCCTTCCCTCCTTTAGTAGAATTAAACAGGCTAGTCTTGGTACTGTGTCTTTAAGACTGATATAAGAAAATGATCTCTGTTCTGATTGGCTGCCCTGTATTGTGGCTCTTTTGAAAAATGTTCATGCTTTAGAATTGTTGTTTGTTATTTCTACATGTATTAGTTTGTAAAGAATTCTTTAAGGTGGTATAAGCTAGTTAGGAAGCTAACGCTAATGTTACTAGCATGTGTGCTAGTCTTCACAGAATCACATAATTGTTTTTGCTCTCTTTTGCTCTTTTTACACTCTACAGATATAAAAATAAACCTTGTTTGATTCTATAGCTCCAGTTGTCTTACAAGCAGATGGGAAAATAACTAGAACAAGTTAATTTTTGCTTGACCATTGTCCATCTCAGCCTGTTTTTGTTACAGTGATTCTGATTGGCTGCCTTATATTGTGCCTTGTTCAAAAAGCAGTCAAAGCTGAAACACTCCTTATAAGTCCAAAGTGAATGGACGAGGCTAAATCACTGTGGACTGAATATATATATATATATATATACATATATATATATATATATATATATATATATATATGTATATATACACACATATATGTAAATGTGTTCATTTAACTGTTGTATAATGTGATACACTGATCAGCCATAACATTGAAACTACCTCCTTGTATCCACACTCTTCATCCATTTTATCAGCTCCACTTTCCAAATAGTTTCACTTTGTAGTTCTACAATTACAGACTGTAGTCCATCTGTTGCTCTGCACACTTCGTCAGCCCATTTTACCCTGTTCCTCAATGGTCAGGACCAGAGCAGGTGTTATCTGGGTGATGGATCATTCTCAGCACTGCAGTGACACTGACGTGGTAGTGGTGTGTTAGTGTGTGTTGTGCTGGTGCAAGTGGATCAGACACAGCAAAAAATCAGATCAATCAAAAATATCTAGCCAAAAGCGTCCTGTGACCGCTGATGAAGGAATAGAGGATGACCAACACAAACTGTGCAACAACAGATGAACTACTGTCTCTGAGTTTACATCTACAAGGTGGACCAACAAGGTAGGAGTGTCTAATAGAGCGGACAGTGAGTGGACACAGTGTTTAAAAACTCCAGCAGCACTGCTGTGTCTGATCCACTCGTATCAGCACAACACACACTAACACATCACCACCACGTCAGTGTTACTGCAGTGCTGAGAATGATCCACCACCCAAATAATACCTGCTCAGTGGTGGTCCTGTGGGAGTCTTGACCATAAAAGAACAGGGTAAAAGGGGGCTAACAAAGTATACAGGGAAACAGATGGACTACAAAGTGTTCCTATATGGTAAGTGAAGCTGTAAAATGGACAATGTGTGTAGATACAGTGTAGAAAGAGATAGTTTTAATGATATTGCTGATTGGTGTAGCCTCGCAAGACTGATATCAAAAGGCTGCATTATGCAAATGAACGCCTTTACTAATCTTTGTGTTTTTTACCGTGTCTTGTGAGCATCTTGACCAGTCATGGTTCAAGTTTTAACCATGTAACATCATTTATTTACCATTACATTTTTAATATATTGAAGAGTTTATTGCAATATAATTGCAGTACAGAAGCCTGCAGACAGGGTACTTATGGTGAACTTATGAACTGGCTGTGATAAAATGAGACAGTGTGGGGCAGAGGGTACTCTCTCCCTGCTTTTCCAAATGTGCTTTGCATCTATGGCTGGGACAAACTGAAGTCATGCCAAGAGCTTCTAAATTTAGAAAGGAACGTGCTGCTTTAAAGCTGACTAAACATATTTAATCTGAAACACATTGAACCACCCTTTTTGGAATTGGAGAAGTGTTAGCTTGTAGGTTCGTTTTGGCCTATAATAATATGTACCTCATGATGTGATAGACTAATCAGGAGAGAATTATAACTCACATGCTCTTACGTATTTAAACAAAAACAACATACATTTCATTAGTGCATACACACTCAGAGAGGCTAACAAGTCCAAACCAAAAGGCTGATAATACCTGACTGCTTACAAAACTGCAGGAGGGAGATTAAGACACCTTTGTTTATTGGAGTAAGGTCTTGACTGAGTTGTTGGTCAATTTTGAAGTCATGTGAGTAAGTAGTTACATTTGAATAATTAACTCCAGGTGAATGTTACTATATCACATACAGATACAGGCCTAGGTGCAAAAGGAAAGTTTGTGAATGAACTTTAAGTTGGCTTGACGAAGTTTGCTAATAACACTGCAAAAGCAGTTGCACAACACTGTTTTTGATGTGGCTTGGTGATTGCTATGGTGTTGCTATGGTATCTAGGCAGCCGTTATAGTATCCAAGGTGCTTGCAAAGGTGTTGCTAGGCCATTGCTGTGCTATTGCAGGTGGTTGTTAAGGTGTTGCTTGGCCATTCCTGTTGTATCCTAGGTAGTTGCTAAGGTGTTGCGAGGCTATCCCAGGTGGTTGCTAAGGTGTGGCTAGACTGTGGCTAATATGTATGTGTGCTAGTAAGTGGATTTGTGTGTAATGTCTATGAGGGGCAGTCTGAGAGAGGTACTTTGTGACATTTGTGACAGTTTGATTCAAAATTTCTGAACATTCTTCCAACCTTTTCTGGTTTTTTGAATGAATGTTATAAGAAAACCCATATGTCCCATAGGTCAGGGGTGTCCAATCTTATCTGCAAAGGGCCGGTGTGGCTGCAGGTTTTCACTCCAAACAAGCTGAAGCTCACCTGATTCTACTTTTCCTTCGTTTAATCAGTTGGTCTTCGTCTTCAAACATTTCATTAGGTGACCTACTGCTTTGTTGGAGTGAAAACCTGCAACCACACCGGCCCTCTGTGGATAAGACTGGACACCCCTGCCATAGGTTAAAAAACCACAAGAGACCTTTTTTGGGCGTAGGCTCTATAATACTGCAAAGTTTTGTGTTTCTAGCTCTAAAGCTATAGGAGAAGTAGTGTTGCAAATTTATGACTGTAGAATAGTAATAAAAATAAAATGGTAAAACTTTACTGTAGGAGGGCAGTGGGCACCCGGTGTTCATAAGGCTACATGATACCTACATATACACTTAATGAGCATTGACATAGACCTATATAAACATTTATAAACGCTTATTCCAATAGGTGGCATTTGTCATAAAGGTTGCATTTGCTAGCCTAGTTTTAATAACAAATGTCATGTGACATTCCTGAGGACATACCTTGTCCAGTTTGAACATACAGAAAAGCCCTACAAGCAGGAATGGCTTAAGATTCTATTGCTCCTATATTAAAATAAAAGACCTTGTGTTATTAATTTTCAGAAAGGCTATGCTGCATTCTGAAAACCAGACAACATAAAGGTAGTTTCCGAGCCATGGACCTGGACAGCCACTGCCCTGTACACTTTACATTTGAATGTTTGCCCTGTTATACACACCTGATCCAACTAATCATTTCATTAACAACCCCTTACCGAGCTGCAGTGGGTGTGTTGAAGCAGGGAAAGCAGTCTTAGGGAATGAATAAATGAGGATAGTGCGACCTCTTGTGGATAAAAAAGTAGGTCTCTATGGACTCCACAAGTTTGTGTAAAAGCCTCTGATGAGCCGATCATATCCTCCTGAGAGCTGTCTGAACATGTGTTTCATTGGAAGGAATAAGACAAAAAATGACCTCAGCATGGTTAATGCCACAAATTTGCTCAAATTTGCTCGGAGGTACAGAATCATAAAATTTCTTTGTCAATTTACTTGTTTATATATATATATATATATATATATATATATATATATATATATATACATACATACATATGTATATATATATATATACATATACACATGTATGATGTGTGAGATAGATCTCTCTCTCTCTCTATATATATACAGAGAGAGAGAGATCTATCTATCTATCTATATATATATATATATATATATATATATATATATATATATATATATATATGTGTGTGTATATATAACTTCTCAGTAAATTGAATATTAACTGAATGAATAAAAAATGTAGCTGTTCTTAAAATTGATCTTTGGTAGGCCATGTCTGTGAGCATGTCTGGCCTATGACCATGGATATAACAGACAGAATTTGTAGGTCCATAAGCTCCAAAAGTTCTACTGAATGAGTTCTATTAATATTGTATTATTGTCATTGTTTTATTTTCTATTTACTTTTATTTATTTAATTTTTTTCCTTATGCAATCCGTTCTTGTTTACATTCTAGCGACATCTTCCCGCTCATCGCTGTGACGTCGCGCTTGTGTACGGAAGCCTCCGCGGACAAACCGAGCACAAGCTCTCGCGTTTTCGTTTGGAAAGGCTTGCGCACTTCCATCCTTGTTTTCATCGGGATAAGAGTCCGGCGGGGAACGGGTTAAGGAGCGGGGGTCCACGATTCCTCCTCTCCACATCGCCATGATGAACAAATGAACTCACGGGGAATGAAATTTAAATTCCGCAAAGGAGAAAAAGTCCTCTGCTTCGAACCCGACCCGTCAAAGGCCAAAGTGCTGTACGACGCAAAGGTAACTTAGTTACCAACATGTCCATCTGCGCGTTGTGTTTTAGGGAGCCGTGGCTGCGGCTGTGGCTCTGCGCTACAGTTGGGGTGCACCGCAGCTGGAAAGATGTGTAGAGTTTATTATGATTTGTTTAGTTTAGTCGCAGACTGTCGCCGTTGTAAACTTCGTTTTAGCGCAGCGAGAACACGTTGGCTTATTTAGAGCGTGTTTACTCCAAAATGTTACTTAGAAGACTCTCACGTCTGGAGTTACGAAAAGTTGTGATGCTACTCAGGAAGTTAGACAGTTAAACGAGCCATTGTGGTTGTCTTTTGGTCCTCGGGCTGCGGTGTTGTTGCCCACTGGTCGGCTAACTTAGCTAGCTAGCATTTAGCTCCCCAGATCCAATACTGGGCCTGTGGCTGAACGTCAGTCAGTGCGGTCTGTTCGGTTCTGCACACTCCGTGTAGGATATACAGCAAAAGTCCACGACTCGCTGAATCAGTAACAATAATAATAGTCAATATTTAACTCTATAATATATATGCCTTTTGCTATAAATGTAACGTGGCAAGGCTCTTTAAGCAGAGACTAAACGTTATTTGCAAACCTCGTTCAGTCAACTTAGCTAGCTTGGTAACTTTGTCGGAAACGGTCGGTTGTCATGGAAGCTGAGAGTTCGCTAGGAGTAAACAAATAAATAAGCTTTGTTTACTTTGTTTACAGCCGCAGACTGAGCCCATTCACCTTCGCATGGTCGTTCATTCATTCAGTAGAGAGGGATAAGATTGACTTAAAGGGGAACTCCACCCACTTTTCAAAATTTCTACGTAATTAAATGGTTGAGATGTCGTTCACAGTGGTTTGGTATGAAATGCTCTGTTCTAGAAAATCTTACAGAGCCAGAAATGTTCACAGTAGTGGTGATAGGAACCAGACGTCCACCTCTAAAAGCTCCCTTAGAAATGTAATTACATGAAATACTTATGGATACGTTGCCTGACGCTTAAGATTTACAGTAGTTTTGTGATTTTAAAACGTTGTTTTTAATCTAAAACATATTTTGTAATCAGTTTATTTTAATCAATTCCTGGTGGAATGATATAAGAAGGGTGTTCTAAGGCAAACGTATTGTTTCATATTTAAGACTATTTTATCATCAAAATTAGGTATAAAACTCCGAAGACTCACAGGTGGTTTTGGACAGTAAATAAAATGGCTATTTTGTGATGTAGACATGGCGACCTCTGGTTCCTATCACCACCACCGTAAAGAAATCTGAATCAAATGGACCCTTTCACATCAAACCAATCTGAATGGCTGTGTTTACATCTCAAACACTGAAGTATTCAGAAGTTTTGAAAAATCAGTGGAGCTCCACTTTAAGTCGCTTATGACTTGATTTGTAGGGGAAAAAATATATGGGTATTTATTTATTTTTTGATGAGATACATTTCAAATACATATTTTCATTCCAAAATGTATTCCAAACACAAAACAATACCAAAACATACGTTTTCAAATGTATTTGATAAATACACTTTGTATATTTATTTTCCATGCGGAAGACTTAGGATTTATCTTTAAAATCCGGTGTGTTCAGATGGGCTGCGGTCATTTATTATCCCTACGGAGAGCGTTTCTCCTCCCAGCAGGTTGGGGGAGCCGATGACCGAGAAGCCGCTTGGATACAGCGCTGTACAACTCGCCCTCTTTGTGTTTGAAATACTAAGCAGCGACTGTAGACTGTCAGTCTGTTGGCCTGCATCGAAGGACTTAAGACCTTTAATAGCTGTTCTCTTACTAAAGTCGTCGTTGGAATGATTTGTTCTCGGTTTTGTCCTTGAGACCCTTACCCAGTAAGTTAACTCGCCTCCTGTATGCACTCCCATGCTTATAATACGGTATTATTTTTGTGAGATGTTTTTTTTTTATCACTGTAAATAAAACAGTAGCTAATAGTTAAAAATAAATTGAAATAGTAATAATAAGATAAAAAGAAAAATCAGTGGCTTTTAACTGTGCCTTTTTCTTTTCTTTTTTGGGGTCACTTGAGCGTTTTGGATAAATCAGTGCCATCCGCGTCTTATTCGCCGACTTCTTTTTCGAAGTTTCCCGTTCCACCTTAAATGGTGAGGCGCCAGAATGTAACTGCTGCACCATTTAAGGTGGAACGGGAAAATTCGAACGCGAAGCTGGCGAATGAGAAGCCGACTTGAGCCTCGTTAAATCAGTGCAGTCCTATATGGACGCAGTACACGGTTTCTTCATATCTCCTGTGTTCTAATGCGGCCCTTTGCCTTTTCTAGGTCGTCGACATTCTCGTAGGAAAAGATGAGAAGGGCAAGCGGGTCCCAAAGTATCTGATTCACTTCAATGGTTGGAACCGAAGGTAAGAAGAAGCCGCTCCGCTCCGCAGCAGCCTGGTTAGCTCTTAGCTAGCAGGCTGGCAGCTTAGCTGGCTAGGTTAACTGTAACTGCACTGAACAACTCCTTCAGCTCGCTGTTCTTTACCTACTCGACGGCTCTTGTAGCGAATGAGAACCTTTACCTTGAATTCAAGAACAGAGATAAGTTATTAGTGTTAGCTAGCCCTGTCTTCGTGCCTGCACCGAGCTGCTGTTTCAGCGTTTCAAACGGTTTCTCTGTTTTGCTCTGTTTCCAGTTGGGATCGCTGGGCTGCAGAGGATCATGTACTCAGAGATTCGGAAGAAAATCGCAAATTACAACGTAAACTGGCACGCAAAGCTTTGGCTCGCATGTAAGTTTTTCTTTTTTTAACCCTATGTTGTTTCAGAATGCACACCTTTCCCCTCAGACCGCCGGGTTGTCGGTTGAGCTCAATCCCAAATGCCCGCGTTTAGAATTGAGGGCACTGTTTGAGAGTACGATGATTTATGTAACGGCCTAAGCTATGTAGTGCACTATGTAGGGAATAGGGAGCAATGTGGGACCCATTCCAACTCTAAATCTAGATTAACGCTATTCCACCGTGGGGTTTAGGCTGAATTAAAGAGCAATTGTACCGATTTTTCAGAATTTCTGCATTATTTAGTTTGTTGAGGTACAAAGCTGTTTGGTGAGATTTGATGTGAAATAGTTAACCGTAGTTAGACAAACTCACTGCCTTGGATCTCTTTATAATGATGGTGAAGGGGAAACTAGGGGTTGTGGTGTCTACAGTGTGAATACATCTGTTTTACTTACTGTCTAAAACAAACAGTGAACTTGCATGTGTGTTCTGTGTTTGTATATGTAATGTTGATGATGGTAAAATAGTGGTAAGTCTGAAAGATGTGTTGTTTGGATACTGTTTTGCCATATAACACCCTGCATGTTACTTTCGGCCATGAGTAGATTTTAAAGAATTACTTTTTAATATGGCCGCATGTTTCAGACTTTTTTACAGTTGCGTTTCCCATGTGAGTGTGCATCATTTAAGACACAAATCAAATGTACAGTGTGTATTTGCATTTCTGTGTGTAGTGGCTGGATAAAGTTAATATGGAAAATTTGCAGTTTGCGTTACCATTTGCAGTTGCGTTACCTCATCATGCTCCAGCTCTACCAGAATTAAAATGACATGCAAAGCTTTTCTTCTTTAACTTTTTGTTTTGAAGTGCACACGTTTCCCCTCAGACCACTGAATTGTCCATTTTATGATCTCATCCCAAATACCTGTGTATTTGCATCCCTGTCAACAAGGCTTCCTGTCAATCAAATGCTGTGAGCGGGACGTCGGGAGGGACTTTTTTTAGTGTGGGATGTGTTTTAATAGGATGTGACAAAAAAAGTCTAAACTTTGGCAGTGCTGGAGCATTAGCAATTGGCTGCTAGTGACATTTTAACGCTTGCAAACCAGACAATAAACAATTCTGTCCAAAGTCATTCGCTGTTTCGTGTGGAAGTGATCATCCAGCTTCAGGCAGAGGCTCGCAAGCTTATCTGAGGACCTGGATGGCCAGTTATGGAACATTCCTATTAAGGAGATGCAGGGCACTTTTCACTGCTCCCAGCAGGCCTGATTCAGCTAATCAGAACTGGGTTTCCTGAAAGCATCTTGGCACAAAGAATATTCTTGAATTATAGCACGAGCATCGCAGTGAACATTGTCCCTCTACCATTGTTGTTAAAATGACGTTAACGCTAAGATGATTTTGACAAACTGGGCCGTCCATCTTGTTAACAACTGCTCACCATTTGTAATGAGTATGTTAAAGCAGGGCAAGCACTAAAGTGTTCTGGGCAGGGTTCCCCCAACAGTCCTGCGAGCCTCCAGTCACGATGTTACTAACATTGGTGCTTGTGACAGCCCCAAGCTCACTTCGGTCTAACACTTCTGCATGAAACAGCTTGTTTACATCCGCTATTTGTAACGTGTTGAAGGAGAGACATTTGACCCCATTTGATGTTTTAATGTCTCTGAATAAAAGATTGACATCTTTTGCTTCATATTTAATGGCGTTTCCTAATTTAATGGGTACAACTGTGTAAATCATTTGATAACAGCAGGGTTAAAATGCCCTGCAATAAAAAGTCCCTCCCGATGTCCTGCCCACAGAGTTTGATTGACAGGAAGTCTTGTTGACAGTGAAAATGCATTTGCAAATGGGTGACTGTAAAACCATTTTTAACATGTCAGAGTCGCACCATTAGGACAATAAAAATTAAATGTCGAAAGCACTTTGTTTTGCCATATTAACTTTTTTCCAGCCACTATACACAGAAATGAAAATACAAGTACACATTTTGCAGTTGAATTTGTGTTAATGCACTCTCATCTGGGAATGCAATTGTAAATAAACAATTTAATTAGTATTTTCAAATTTGCATTTGAATTAGAAAAAAGCCCCAAATATGCTGCCGTATTTCAGGTCAAAATTTTATCAAAACTGTTGTCAAACACTATCTTCTGTGTACTGACTCAGCAAGTTTCTCTGAAATATCACAGTTCGCATCAAACCTCTCTTAATGACTGTGTAAGAATCTTCATGACTTGACATTTTGAAGACTCTCTGTAACGTAGAAATTTTGTTGCTAACAGGAGGAGGAAGGGATGGAGGAAGCGACGTTGTCGTTTGCCGGGTGTTAACTCTGTGCTAAAAGGCTTACCTGACGAGGAGAAGGAGGAGAGCGATGACGCTTGTAAGCAAGCCTGGTTTCTGAAGCGGATTATTATTATTATTATTTTTTATTTTTTTTTTTATCAAAAAGCATGTGTATTCACAGTTCATAACAATAACGTTGTCATTCATCTTTGAGAGCAGTCCTGTCGTTTACCTAAACGCTACGTTTCGTTTGTTTTGCTGTCGTCCAGCTTTGATCTCGTCATCTGATGACAGTGACGAGGACGATTCCGACCCCGAGTCTATAAAAAGTGAGAGCGAGTCATCTGAGGATCTGGAGGAAATGGTAAATGGTTACGTCTCTGATCAGCCGTTTATAGCATAAACGTGTAGCAGCTTGTTGTAATTAGCAGTGGTACTTTTGCTGTTTAGGGTATATTTATAATATGTGTAGTTTGTTTTGTGAGATGGAGTTTGGCAATTTTAAGTGCACTGTAGAGGTCTTTTTGTGTTTTGATCCATTGGACCATGAAAAGCATAGCTTACTCTGTTTTTCATCACAGAGGGAAGAGCAAGAGACACACACGAGGAGGGAGAGCGAGGATAAGACCATCACTATAAATATAGACATCCCTGAAGTCCTCAAGAAGAAGCTGGAGGAGGACTGCTATTACGTCAACAAGAGAAAGAAGGTAGTTTTTAGTGTATTTGAATACAGTAGTTCTTTCTGATGGTAACACAAATAAAGTAAATGTTAAATTGACTGTTGTTTGCATGGTAGAAGTGATTTGGAAAAAAAAGCTTTGATTTATGACATTACATTAGGTCTGGTCAAAGTAAAATAAGCAAAATACTAGTGCAGTTTGTAACATACATATTCTGAGTGCAGTTAATCTCATAATATACTAAAAATGCACAGATGAACCAATAATGTGGCACAGTTAAAAACTGGCCTGCATTATTTTAACTGAAATTATTAGCTTCCGTTGGACAGCATGCAGAGGTAGGCAATATGGCAAAAATGTAATATAATACTTCATGAAATTTTCAAGATGCACAATATATCATGATATTTATTTTTTCCTACTACAAATATGATTTTATATTCAAGTTTCACATACTGTGCTGAGTTAAATTCTGTTAAACTGAACTAATGCTCTCTTTGTAAGCCAACATGCCTTCAGGAAGTCTTTTTAATTACTCATACCGATGTCCAAGATCACAAAAACATGTTGTGACGTTGTGATGTAATTTGTCACGATAACATTAAATATTGTCATTAGCCCTAATTGCTTGCATCTTAATCAATCAAAACACCCATAGAAACTAATCTGGAACTGTGATTAGGCAGGATGGTCACATTAAGGGTTTATTTGCATATTGACTCCTTTTGTAATGGCCATTATTGCAGCAAGGGAAGGAAAGTGGTGAAGCCACATCACAATATGCAAATATATTTGCACTATTTGCATTCACAGTGTAGATTTAACAATGACTTTGAGCTGATGTGCATTTCTGGTTATAAAATGTAACCCCTATATTCAGTTATCTGACACTGTTAATGATCCAATTGCTTCAAATGGCAGTAAAAGACAAATGCAGGTAAATAGCTAAATACAGTCTATTGCACAAATGACCTCACTATCGCACATCCCATAAGAGGTGGGCGAAATGGCAAAAATATACTGCGATACTTTAAGGAATTTTCGTGTGGAAGTGATCATCCAGCTTCAGGCAGAGGCTCGCAGGCTTATCTGAGGACCTGGATGGCCAGTGATGGAACATTCCTATTAAGGAGATGCAGGGCACTTGTCTCTGCTCCTCAGCTCCTCAGCTAATCAGTACTGGGTTTCCTGAAAGCACGAAATGGCAAAAATATAATGCAATACTTTAAGGAATTTTTACAAAACAGGGTATGTGATATTTATTTTTTCAGACATCAGATCAGTTAATAAAAAAATAACCAGTAATGCTACATTTAAAAAATGTGAACACAACAGTTTTTATTCAATATTTGGCACACTGTGTTTCACTAAATCCAGTTAAACAGGACTAATTTTGCTCTCTTTATAATGAAACCTTCAGGTGTTCAGTGTTTTACAGGTACTGACAATACACACAATATGTTTAGGAAAGCATGTTGTATTGTCACACGATTTATCGCAGTAACGATATATTGTCAAATTGCCCAGCCCAACTCCACTAAGCAGCGCCAGCACTCAGGTTTTGTATTTCAGTGGTATTTTATAATTGGACTCTAAAAACTTATGCAGCTAGGCTAAATATTATGCTGCTACGTTGTATTCTTAGCTGCTGTGCTTGTATGGTTCTTTAATGTTTTTAGTCTATTATCAAAAACCTCTAATAGCAAAAGAAATGTTTATTCAACTGTAACCAGCAGATGTCATAGGTCTGCACATTCCCTCCCCGTCACAATGAATTAAATATGACTTGTGCAGCCCTTGTCTGATCTTTCAGTGCCTGGCTTCATTCAGTCTTTCGGTCTGATTCTTTTGACATTGACTGATTTGCCTGAACATTTGTCTACAGCTGGTGAAGCTCCCATGCCAGATGAACATAGTGAACATTCTGGAGTCCTATGTGAAGCACTTCACTATAAACGCTGCTTTTTCTGCCAACGAGCGCTATCGGCACCCTCAGAGCTCAACACAGTCCAACTTGAACCCACACTATGTACCACCAGAGAAGAAGTAAGTTCCACTGAAATGACGTCAGACTTTTTGCAAGGTTTGAGATGCCCTTTAGCGGTGTATTGGGGAAAGTGTAGCCAGTTGGTAAAGTGAAGTGATGCCTATAACATATTGAGGTCTAGTGATGTAATGTAAAGTTCAAGGTTTTTGAAATCCTGTTGCCACTGAATCTGTTTCAAAAGAACAAAGAAAATGAGTCTAAGTGCTCTTCATATGTTCCTCTACTTGTAGTGAGGAGCTCTGTAAGGAGATGGTGGATGGCTTGCGGATCACCTTTGACTTCACCTTACCCATAATCCTCCTGTATCCCAACGAGCAGGCTCAATTCAAGAAGGTCAGCTCATCCAAATTCTTCCAGCCGATCAATGATGGTGCAGGATGCTCTACTAGGTAAGGACTGACAGTCCTGATCATAAGTTTATGGCCACCGAGCAAACTTTTTTTCTTTCTTGTGAATTTATCATCTGTTAAGCAGTTAATCTCAGATTATCTTGCCTAGGTGTTTTATGTATGTCATAACTAAAATAATGAACAAAAGTGTGTTGCATATGTATACCCATGCATACGTACAGCAGTGTCATCATAGTCTTTAGAGTATGATTTTTTTTTTTTTTCAGTTTGAAAACTAGTAAAACTCCATTTTGATGTATGTTAAAGCAGGGAAGATTTTTTGGGAAAACAACTGTGCTTTTCTTTCAATAAAACCCATCTTGAATTTTCAATTTTTTATTGTCAGCTGATGAATGCAGAAGAAAGATTATCTTGCTGAAGCTGTGTAATTGGTAACATCATTACAATGAAAATAATTGGTTACTTAAACGACAGAAATGGGTCTCATCACATGCGAATAAGACAGCAAGCAAAATGCTAAAGTTAGCAAGGTAGCTACTTTGCTGTCTAGTTTAGTTACCTCAGTTTAGCTTGTTTTCTTTGGCTGAAAGGTTAAGCAAACTTGTCTCTGTCCATTTTTGTGCTGAATAAAGCTTGTTTGATGACAGAGGTAAGAGCTACACTAATGCTGGCTTGGTTGTATTTATTAGCCTACAGATCAGTGGCTGGGTTAGCAGATTGGTTGACCCCACATGGATTCCTGGTTGTATGATGTATTTGTGTAATGCATGCTGGTTATTGTAGTAAGAGGCCTCTAAACGGAAACATGAAAGCAATATAAAATTGTTAATTTTCTCAAACCGTTGAGGCTGAGGGATACAGTGCTGCACTACTGCATGACACGAAAAATGTCGTTAAATTTTTGCTGAATTATGGCTCTACGCTCTCTCGTTCCCAGAGCTGGATGTCATGCCACTTCACCCTCTCAATCTTTTCTAGGACTCTTCGGGAGCGCTCTCCAAGCCCGGGTCTGAATCCCTCCACTCCTCAGTCCACGGACAGCCAGCCACCTCTGAGTGAGACCTCCACCACCCCTGTCACTGCGGCAACCACACCCAAACGCCGGCGCTGCACCAATCCCGACTCAGACGCCACACAGTCTCTCAGACGCTCCACCCGCAACACTTCAGGAGGGGATCGGAACACTGAGGGCAGTGGCGGAGGAGGAGGGGGCAGCAGCAGCAGCGCTTCACCCCAGCCTAAACGCAGACTCTCTGAAGCACCAACACCTCTGCCCAAATTCTTTCTCAATCTGGAGAAGAGTAAGTACTGCTTTTTCAGCTCAACATAAAAAAGCTTTATGGACATGTTCAATTGCAGTGTTACCAAAGCACTGAGATCTGTTTTATCACATAACCGCATACATTCATATTGACACATCTCTAGACTAAAGCAGTTCAAGGACACGGGTTTCTTGAATCTGGTCCTTAAGCGGCATTACACTGCATGGTAGAGCAACGGTGCAGTGAAGCATTAGAAGACGTGTCAGCCCAAGTGGTTTCTGTATGGCAGGGCTGCTCAATCCCAGTCCTGGAGATCTGCCATCCTGGAGAGTGTATATCCAACACACCAGACTCTAATATTCAGATACCCCTAAAAGCCTAAATCATCTGGATCACATGTTTTAGATCAGGGTTGGAGCTAAACTCAGGATATTAGATCTTCAGGACCAGGATTGGGCACCCTGGCTGTAGTGTATTGCAGTCGTGGGTGTGAGTGTTTGTATCATGTGAACATTATAATGAGTTATGTAGTGCTGTTGTTTTTTTAAAAGTGACAGAAAGGAAAACTGTATTTACATTAGCATAATTGAATCTGAAGGAGAGTCAAGTACATCAAACTGATGTCATCCTCAAACACTGTTGTCTCCTCTTTCAGATGCAAATCCCACATTTGCAAAAGAGGGCAGTAAAATGGGCCAATTCCAAAATCCTTAACTGCTATCTAATATGTTAATATTTATGCTCCAAAATTGACAAACACCAGCCCAGGTTCTTGCCGGAGCAGCAGCAATGCAAATGGTAGACTGTGCCAGAATGTAAATGTAGGGAATGTTGGTACTTTTCATACCTCTCCCAAGGAACCAAACAGTCAACAGGCATTGTTGATGATCTTTAAACAAGGCTGAAATTGGCTTCTGATTTGCCAGCAATCGAATGTTCCGTTTCACCTTAAATGCTACAGCTTGTACAGGCGCCAGAATGTAACTGTGGCACTATTTAAGGTGGAGTGGAAAATTCGCAAAACAGGCTGGTTAATAGGAAGCCGACTTCAGTTCCCCTATCCTTAAGAGGATCCAGGACAACTTAGTTGTTAGTTTGCTCTGCAGATTTCACTATGGACAGTTTCTCAAACCTTAGACAATATCAAGCGGGCTTTGCCTAGTGTTCGACACTGAAGAGAGGGGCAGCTCCAACTTTATTAGCGTTGCAACCCCAACAGACATGTAAGTAGCAGCTAAACCAGATCTTAAATTGAACGTTTCCTAGTGAGCTAACAACTTTAATTTGCTTCGTGGTGGTGTTAAAGTTGAAAGCAAGTAGCTAATATAGTTAATGTTAGCTACTAGGAAGCTTAAAGTAACTAGCATAGCTAACTAATAGTCTGAAGACCTAGCTTACTCACATGGAGGTTCATTTTATTTTCCTGCCCATGTCTGTTTCGACAGGTTGCTTCAGTGTGAGCCATCATGGTGCCTCACTGCAAAACAGCAAATCAAACTAGAGCTCGACGAATTATTCTAGAGTCCACCAAAAAAATAAGAAAACAGCTCATTTTATTCTAGGGCCAAATCATAAGGTTGTAAATGGGTGTGTAAAACTGCGTCTGGGCGTTTTGCGCACCAACCAAAGTTATGTACCTAAAATACATGCATTATGTTGACTAACTCGGTGTCCTGTCAGCAAACGATGCAAGGGACAGTAACAAAACAGTTTCTATTCTGATGCGTCACATCACTTTGTAATTCCACCTCAGAATAGATAAGGAGAGACTCGTCCATGAAGTGGAGAAAAGGGATCTCTACAACACTACCAGCAAGTGTTATAAGGACATTAACATAAAGGAAGCAAATTGGAGAGCTAGTTAGCCAAGTAGACTTAGCAGGTACAAGTTAACAAATATAGCCGAGCTGCCTAAGGCCCGAAACGTACTTCATGCAAGGACACAAACGCAGACACTTCGAGGTACGCAGACGGGGTTTCGCGCGTCGTTGCTTTCAAAAATGTTTCACGACGCATTTCATAACGCAACGCAAGCGCGAGCTGCAAACTGAGCGTTACAGCAAGGGGCGCTATAACGACAGCCAAGCCTGACCAAGCAGTCTCGCACCGCCAGCGTGCTGTCTTAACTGCCACAGCAGACGAGCAGTTGAGTCGCAAAGACGGCTTACATAATCATAAAAATATCATACATTTATTGCACTTCCTTTTCAAGAGAAGAGTTAAAGCAGCTCACTCTCCTCTACTGTCCATATTTAGCTGTTGAGGCTTTTGGAATAACAGTATATCCCTCTCCGATTTGCCCTCTGTCGCCCCCTTTAGTGCTGAGTGTTTTAACCGCCACAGCAACATAATAACACACTGAGTTTGTACAGAAGAACTGAGAGTTTGCAGTGCGTTGAACGAGCGCCGTCATTTGCGTTCGCGCCCATGTGTAAAGTATGTTTTGGGCCTAACACAGTACAGTAGCTCAGATGCTCACCTATTTTAGTTAATCTCGAGCAGTTTTTTGAGGAGTCTGTTTATCATCTGTTTTGACAAGAAGCGTGCAATAGACATTTCTAGCATACATTCAGAGGGCTATGTGACATGATGAGATTCTACATTTGAATGCTCGCTTGCTGTTAAGACGAGGTGTAAGCTTGGCCGATAATGTAAGTTTAGACATATGCTTATTGTCTACAGATGTATTGTGCTAAACGACATTGTGATCCAAATTCAGTTGGGGAAAAACCACATGTGAGCATTACAGAGCCTTATCCTATAACTTGCATTTTCCCTGATTTGGTCATAAAATTACACAGTGGATTAGCTTCTCATATTACTTTAAAATGTTTAACGATAACAGCATATAACAGTTACAGACAGACCTGCCAACCTGTACGCAATTTGATGATTTGTCACTCAATTGTGCAAAAAGCTGGTGACGCCTGTGAGTTCAGTGCATGTGTGCTGTACTCAAATCTAACACCAAGAGGCAGCAGCGTCTAGCCTTCTGAAGAACAAAAGAAGAAGAGTTAGACCAATCATAGCACTCGGTTCATTCTGCAGATATCAAGCTGGGATGACAAATGTGCAGTGTCGATCGTTTCAAGAGACTGCAGATAGCAAAACGACATAGGATAAAACCTCACTCTGTCTGGCTGGTTCCACAAGGGAGGATGGTGCTTTAACTCCTTAGGACTCCTTAGTGTTAGGAGACACTAACAGGAAGAGAGCCAGAGTGAGAGATCAGCAGACCCTGTTAAATAACTAAACCTAATATGTTGGCAAGTGGGGAAATGCCTGTATGCTATGTTTTTTTTGTTTTTTTTTACCCTGAAGGTTGGTAGGTTTGCTGTTAACATCCAGTGGTTCTCTACGTTTGTTTGGTTGGAAACCAAAACCTTGTCCACCAAATGTTGCGTGTACTCCAGCATTCCTTGCCACACTGAAAATCTGCTTTATCTTTCTCAGTGCCATCCAGAGGATTGTGTGTTTAGTCAGTTGTCTCTTTTATATAGCCTGTAATTAAGTGCATTTTTTTCTAAAGCAGATTGAACTAGCCCTAAGTTAGAATTATACAAATATGTAGAAGTGTAATGGTTGGATAAAGTTGAAGCAATAAAAAAAATTATAATTATATGACAGTGAACACATGGTGGTCATTTGCGTAACATCACTTGTGACGCTATATCAGTTATTGACTTATGTTGACGTTTTTTTTCCATTGTCATTTGCTCCTGACTGATAATCATCTGTTGGCTAAACATTCCAGCCCTGCATATTTTACTTTGGTCCAAATAATGCAGGGCAGTCTACGTCGCTAGATCTGTTCATCAGTGTGGTGTTAATTTATTGCATTTGCATTATACTTGCAAAAATGACTTACTGTCTAGCATACAGTTCTACTGCACACCTCGTTTGATTTGGACACCTCGGTCACCTGTTTATGAAGCCCTGTGTTCAGTTGAGTACATTAAAGAGAGAAAGGATTAAGTGGCCTCGTACAATAGACATTCAGAACTGCATGTGCATGACGTTTTCCTGGAAACTGCACTCTGTGTCCACTAGATGGCATCAGTCATCCACTCTTTATATTCCTTGCCTGTAAGAAAGTGGAGAAACGGGAGTGAAACTTATTACAGACACTTTTTGCCTGCTGTGCGTTTAGTGTTTTAATATATGAACTTTTTGTTTTTATACAGGAACACCTGTCCACAGCGGCTCCTCGTCTCCACTTCCCCTCACGCCGAGTAAGGACGGCAGTGGCATCTTCTCTGGTCTGGAGAGCCGACGCAACAATGAACTAAACGAAGTGAGTTTTCAGTTTTACTTTTAAGACAAGACAAGCTTATTCTCATTTCATAGAGGTCAGTTTCCTTTTACTGTTTTTTTTGTTTTTTGTTTTTTTTTCCCTTTTAATCATCCATTAAAAATCTGATATCCATCATCATTCAAGACTAATGTAAGCCTTACATTTATTTAAATAACTCAACTGCCTTTGATGCATGTGAATGTGAATTGTTCATTGTAAAGAAACCAAGTATTTTTAACAAAAAATAAAATGAATATATATATATATATATATATATATATATATATATATATATATATATATATATATATATATACTATGTGTGTGTGTGTGTGTGTGTGTGTGTGTGTGTATGTATATATATATATATAAACATATAATGTTGATAGTAAAATGGTGTTTAACCTGAAAAAAAAATTCATTTGGTGACTGTTTTGTGTCACAAAGGCCTACATGTACCTCTCTTAAATATGAGAAAATATATACTTAAATATGTTTTAAGCCAAAAATGTATCTCAAAACAGTTTCTCAAAAATGTGGCAGCTTTCTGAATGTTTACACTTTGCTACGATGAAACACATTCCTTAAGCATGTTGCTAAGGTTGTGTTATTATGGAAATGACTGAGAAAGTAGAGATCTGACGCTGCTATTTTTGTTAAGTAGACTAATTACTCATGTTGATATTAGCTTAGTCCAGAAACGGTGAAAGTATGTATTTTTCTGACAGACTAACACGTTAGCACATCATGCACTGAGGTAAAAATACCACCTGTAGAAAATGAGTCTTCATCTGAAATTATACTAGTTAGCTTTAGTTTTGGCTTATTAGCTCATCTGAACAGACAGCATCCATTACTTGTTCAACACAAAAGCCTACTAATTTGCCTTTTTGTGTTTTTGAGTAATAAAACGTATAAACTTTTTCGCCTCTTAACACCAATGCTTTAATCTAAAAAGTAAGCCTGCAGTCATAATTCTGGACAGATTTTTTTGGTTCTTATCTGTGAACAATTCTAACTCTGTACATTTCTCTAGAACTGAGCGTTTGACATCAAACTGCTCTGAGTGACTTTGTTTACATCTAAACTGTTTGATTATGCAAAAAAATGGAAAAATCTGTGGAATTCCCCTTTGTGATTTAGCTTATAATGGTGTTTCATGCACTCCGCTTTAGCATTTTGAAACCGTGCACTGACAATGTCACTCTGATCATAAAGCCCTGCTGACTATCGGCACAGCTGCACCAAACACCTGCTCACCTTTCTGCTCTGTTTAAGATAAAACATCTGCAACGCGCCTACTCCGATGCTGCAGCTGCTTACTTCAGATCTGTGGAATACAGTGCATGTACTCTATTTATAACCGATTCATCTGTGCCTCTGCCATGAGACATGAAGAGTAGGTCTGTTAATCTGTCCATGTTCAATGACACTGAATCCCGTCACGTGCTCCAGGTCCTGAGTTGGAGACTAACGCCTGATAACTACCCTCTGAGCGATCAGCCTCCACCGCCATCATACCTGTACGGCTCTCAGCACCTCCTACGGCTCTTCGGTGAGTGTTGGAGGTCACCATTCTGCTTCTGTCAGTTGCATTGTCTGATAGAAGTTTGTAGACGCCTAAGTTTTAAAATGTTTTAATAAATGAGGATGTTTTGTCTGTCTGTGTTTGATAACAGCTTTTATATTCACATTTGCGAGGCTTTGTGCCATTTATATTTTAGAAGTTACACGTAGGACTTGTGGAGGTGCACGTGTTTTCGCTGATCTTCGGCGTTGATGTACGCCGCCACTTAGTGACTTCCAGCTCTGCTTGCTTTCTCTTTATTACTGCCTTTAAATTAAATCCAGAAGCATACCTCAAAAACCCATTATAGGTGATGTGAGGCTTGAAATTTACACCAAGAAGAGCAATAAATCTATTTGAAGGAGGAATTTCATCAAGTTTCTGTTATTAAAAAAATTAGTCATTGTAGAGAACCTTAGTGTCAGAATTGTTCAGTGTTGATGGGAATCATATGTCTGAAGAATTTAATGTTTCTGAAGCCACCTCACAGAGGGTGCAAAATGTTGAAGTTTATATACGTGTATTGCGTATAGCGTAATCGGATTTCTGCAGTTAGCTGATTATTCAAATGGTCATGTAAACAGCATACTCCGATTTCTTAGATCGAAGTAAGGTCTACAAATCTTATGAAATTCTATAAAGAGAGCTTAGTAATCGGGTAATCTCAGCACATGTGCTCTTACTCTGATTTCTTTCGAATTTCTCAGTCTGCACGTGTGCAAAAACAGACTGCGAAACCGGAAATAAGCAAACAGATATCAGATGATTAAGTGCATGTAAACGCACTCATTGTTTCACAGTAGTTTTGCAAGATTTTTTTGGCATAAAAATTATGATGGAGAGGTACATAGTGTGTTTTAAAGCAAAATAATTCCCAAATATTTTTAGATATGTAGATTTTATAGCTATTTTTACACTATCAACATGGAGACCTAGACATGTGTAGATTCACTGATGGTTTTGGACTGTAAATAAAATGGATGTATTTGCACTGGGTACATTTTTAGTACGTTTTTCTACAGTAAATCATTTCACCACAAACCACCCTGAATGGCTTTGACTGTCACTGACAGAATTATGCAGAAATTTCTGGAGAATTCCTCATTAAGATAAACAGACAAATGCTAGCTAGTTGTTTGTTACTTCAGCTATCTTAATCACATCGTATCTTTATTTCACCTCATACTTTTTAGCTTGGAAGCAGTGAGTTTGTGAAGAGTGAACTGATACCAAGCATGATGAGAGCACTAAATGACATGGAAAGTTTCATTCCATGAAAAGTACTTGTGTATTGTAAAATGAGCTTGAGTTTAATGTTTATCGAGGCTTTTTTCCCTATATAGCTTTGCTGCACCTTGTAGTATCTTCTGATGGGCGCTGCACTTCTTGTCCAGTGAACAGTTGGGTTTAGATGGCTACAGTAGTCTTTTCATTTAGATAGGCAGGTTAGAACCTCTGAACAAAATGTAAAATGCAGGCTCTACACTGAGGTGGAGTCTGGTGTTTGGACTGCTTGTGATTCTTAAATATAAGAATGTGTAACATGACAGAAATGATTTATCCAAAATCCTAAATTGTCATTTATAAATGTCCTTTTTTAAACTTTGTAATGACAAAAAAACTTCACCCATCCTTACTTGCGTAAACATACTTTTTTTTTCACTTCTTCTATAAAGTCACAGTTTCAGAGATAAGAAGTTTCGTTACGATAACGATGATATCAAATGAAAAGCTGTTAAGATTATGTCAGTTTTGCAAAACCTGATAAACTGAAGGAATAACTAAAGCACTATCCCCACACATTTCATCCTCTTGTTATGATGTCAGCCGTCATCAGCACTCAAACCTTTCAGCTGTTTAAGCCTCCTGTGGTGCAAACAATTTTCAGTATGTGATTTTAACAATAGTTTGTGAAGGAAACTGTCACATTGTTATTTAGACAAAACCTGAAGAGTCTGATGAACATGAAGCTGAGTGGATTAATGAATAGCTGTTTTATGCTAACAAAGCCGTTGCTGGCAATGCTTGCTTTCTTAATTCAAGCTTTAAAGTAGGCAAGGTGTCCCTAAACATTCGATGGGACATCTTTCAATAGTGGACCTTTTGTGAGACAGTAGTGTCAGTAAGATAAGAATCCATATCTAGCCTTGCGTTATTGAGTTAAAGTGCTAAAGTGAGAGATGCTGTGGTGTTTCTAGATACAAATGAGGCCTAGGGTAGCGCTCAAGTTTATATTATGTTTAGGCTTGTACAATGTTGTGTCACAGGGAGATAAATTGACCTGCTCTATGTTCAGAATGTGCGGTAAGCATAGTCTGATATCAGTCTGAATGTATCACACTCTTGAAGAGACCTACATTTGCGAAAGAACACACTGCCCAGCATGTTCATCCAGCAGACACAACTGTCCTCTACTTTTCCTTAAGGACTCCTTTCACACTACATCAAAAGCTGTACAAACTGCTGTTTTTATTCTTTGAGGACAAACGGCAGACACTGAACCAGACCACGCTGAACAAAGTTTGCAGAAAAGAGTCAAGTGTTGAATATATCAGCTTGTTTTAGTTGTGGAAGTATGCAGATTCCAAGACATGATACACATCAAAGTTTTTGTATCATGATACAATATATTTCTGATACAGAATTAGAGAAGAAATGTTAACAACTTCAACATTTATTTTTGTGTTTATTTATGTTTTGTTAACTCCTAAAACTTTAAAAACTTTTTTTTTTTAATTTCCACTGTTGTTTCTAACAGATAACGGTACTTGTTGAAGAGAGAACCAGCGCAAGACATTTTCTTAGAAGACAAAATAAATATTTAAAAAAAAGAATATTTAAACGACAAAATCTATATAAAATAAGAAGAAGCTATATATAACTGTATAACCTCTCAAATGAACTGATCATTACAAGTTTATTTACAGTCTTATCTTGTTTTTCAATATGATGTGTGGCTCTTACCTTCTGGCTGAAATGAGTATGAGGGGATTTTCTAACGTGACTCAATAACTGCCAGCAAACTGTGCAGTCTACACCTGAATAGAGGTGTAAATCGGTAGCCAATAACGTCCCTACAGAGCAAAGTGTTTGTTTCATCCATTCAGAATTGGCACTTAGTGACTGCTTGAGTCCTGTGGGGAGAAGTAGCTGCTGAGACTTGTGTCCTCTCCATGAGGCTGAAGTTGGCATCCTATTCACCAGCTTTTTATGAATAAATTCCATTCTATCTTAAATAGAGCAGTATTAACATGGAACTGCTGCTCTGTTTAAGGTGGAATGGAAATTTAGATTTTTTTTTTATTGCTTCGTATGTAATGATGTGTAAATAATGTACTCAGGCATGTTTATTTCTACACACTAAAGCAGATTCGTTTGTTGCGCCCGATTCAGCGCTTGTTTCATAATTGTAGTCAGGGTGGTCAAATCTATGCTTTCTTCTACACAACTTTGATGATTGCTTTGTGTTTTGTATTTAAAAAAAAAAATTAAAAAATCGCACTAGTCACACAATGAAATAAATCTGTTACACATGAAGTAAAACATTGGATTTGGGCCACTTTTACCTGCAGTGTGAACATAGCCTAACTGTTTTTTTTTTTTAATGTTTGGATCTTTCTGCAGTGAAGCTTCCTGAGATCCTTGGCAAGATGCACATGCCTGAGAAGAATCTGAGGGCCTTGGTAAAGCACCTGGAGCTTTTTCTCAGGTACCTCCTACTCCAGTCACACATTTATTTGGTAGATAGATGCTGTTAGAACCTTCTTTATGCTGATATTCCAGTGAATGTTATATAATGAATATTTTAACAAAACTGCTAACGTTGCTAATTATTAGGACTGTGAAACGCTTTAGAAAAAGGATTTATGCATGAGTACTGAGTACACCGTCTTAAATGTAGACAGTAACGTTTAGTTACGATACAAAAAAAGTGATGTATTTAGAATACATGTACATTTAGAATACATGTTGAAAAGGCAGATAAGGGGAAAAAAAACTATATTTAATTCACATGGTTTCTCTTTGTTACCGGTTAACAGTTTTCTTCATGTACTTCTTCTGTTAACGTTTCATAAAAAACGATCTTATTTACAGTTGCAAGATTCTTAATTGTTTAGGCTGTCATCACCAGCTTCACTCCACTGTTGATCCCATAGTCCCACTGCTGTGTCATGAACTAACAGTTCACCATATCCCAATAAACAAGATCTTGTAAATTTGACTATAAAGTAAGTGGCTGTGTGATTTTCAGGTAATGGCAATGCGACAAAATGCATGCACAAGTCCAGTATAACACTGATGCTAAGCTTATCGCTTGTGAACATGTTCAGTACTGAGGACACTGTTCGGTTCCATCATCTCTTAAAGGAGTTTAGTAATGCTGAGATTAATAGCTGACGATCACATTGATTTTTCCAGTCTGTTCAGACTTTAGAACAAACTTTTAAAATATTAATAAACAGGCATTGATGTTTCTTTGAAAGATGGTATATATTTTTCTTTAAAAAGCCAAGATCAGTCTACATTCTACAGAGTTTAATACAGGTCTAAATCGATAAGGTTAACTAGGGTGGTCCGTTGTTTTAACCTCTGTAATCTTTTTTGTTACACATGCCAAGTTTGCATTCACAAGATGATGGGCTGTAATTCATGCTAGCAGAATGCTAATGCTGGTATTCTTATAAATGTGCCATGAAATTCCATACAGTAGCCTGTGTGATGAATGTCATCTCAGTTTTGGTTTTGTCATTACTTTTAACTCCTTTGACCTGCATTATGCTGATTAATGGTGCCTTTTCCTGCCCTGTCGTGGCTAGCATGACTGCCCTGACCTTGCCCTGATTGCAATAGCCTGTCAACATTAGTCAGACCTCTGAGATGATTAGATTAACTGTTTGCTCAAATCAATAACTCATATAAAATCCTCTATGGGCTCTTCAGGTTGGACTTATAGGTCCTGCTTTATTGCTGGGCCAGCATGCATAATCAGAAAAAAATGTTTTTAACCAGGCTACAGTATCTGCCTCATCTTTTACGTACTGCTTGATAATGTGCTCTGTTTGCAAAGCTCATATCAATGTAATTTGATCCCATGATCTTTTAATAACAGGGTAACAAGCCCCACACTAACATTATTGAAGGCATGTGCTGAGAACTTAACTTCATCCCATTTTACACATCACTAAAGTTAATACAAAACAGCAGTGATGAGGCTAGTGAATTATTTTTTCTATCATTAGTAAAGGTGTGAAAACATGGATCTGAAGGTGATTCCGTTGCATCGTAGCCAGTTCTGATGTCTTCATAGCTGAATGGCTGGCAGTTTTGGCAGAATTTATTTATTTTTTTTCTTTTCTTTTCTTTCAAAGCTCACATTTTGTGGAGTAAATGAACGCTTGGTATACACTTACACATTTCCAGTACTTTGTATTATCCAAACTAGCAATATTGATAATGATATTTGCTCTTTAAATCTGCTGTATGCTGTAACTGTCTTTTGGTATTTACTTTTCAAAAAAAAAAGGTCTTTGCAGATTCCAGTTGTGCATCCCCGATAAAAATTGTTCTGTATATTAGTTATTAATTGTAATGATTATAGTTGTTAATAGTAATACATTTAGTAAAAGACTTTTTTTACATTTAAAATCTCAAGGTTTCTCGAGATTCCTGAGAATTTGTAATTGAATGGTTGAGAGGATGTTTAAATTAAGGATACACCAAAATATCAAGGCACTAAAAGTTTTCCTCCGGAAATGATTGCACTTTCAGTTTTCAGCCAAAAAAAAAAGAAAGTTTTGACCAAAAAAATAAATAATCCTGCAACAAAGTGTTCTCCTGCACTGGTATTCGCGGCCACATTCAAACAGTTTGAGCAGCAGCAGATCAACAGTGAAAATGTCAGTCGTGTGGAACATTTCTATGGTTTTTATAGGGACAATAATCACTGTTACACTTGGGGGAAAAAAAACAATGTCTTTAAAATAAAATATGGGAAAACCACAGAAGCATGAAGGTCCCTGCTAGCACACTGAATCCATAGTTTTTGAAAATATTTACAACTTTTGTTTCTGAGAAAGTTGGGATGCTGTGCCAAATTGAAATAAACACAGAATGCAATGATGTGCAAATCTTGCTTGATGTTGCTTGCTTCAGTCAGTCTTCTCAGTTCCCAGACGCTTACAGTGTGTTGTTAAAAGAAGAAGTGATGAAACACAGTGGTAGACATGCCCCCGTACCTTTTTTTGGAACTTGTTGCTGCCATCAAATTAAAAATGGGTGTGTATTTTTCAAAAAACAATAAAATATCTTAGTTTCAACAATTGTTCTGTTGTCTTTGTGCTATTTTCAATTAAATATAAGGTCTTCATTATAAGCACATCACTGCATACCATTGTTTTTACGTATTGCACAGCAACCCAACGTTTTTGGAAATTACATGGTATAAATAACAGCACAAAGTGAGAAGTAATAAAAAATAAATAAATAAAAATAAGATGGAGTTCATAGCTTTTGATGACTAGCCATTCTCTGTTGTCAAGCATGTGGGGATCATAGCATGTGCATACTGTAATAATTTGTACATTTATTTTATGTAAACTCTTTATATTTATCGTCAATGTTTTTTCAGGATTTGGTTTTATATCCTGAATTTCTGGTTTGGTTTCACCCAAGAGTTTTTATTGCTGCATCACTTGTTTACACCCCTACTCATTAGTCTTGGTTTCATAATATCACACCACTGATTTTGCTGAGGAACCAGAGCCAGAAAATGGCGAACAGGGCATCAGGAAACATTGCAAGCGAAGACTGGACCAGAATAGAATTGTTGATGTGACAGTTCAGGGTTCCCCAGAGCACTGTCCGTTCAGACTGACTCCATCGATCAGCTGAGCTGTTTCCTCACTCCGACAGACACTCACCCTGCGTCTCCCTGACTACTGGGAAAAAAAGGCACCTGTACAACTCTTCAGCCTTTCATCGATACCAAAGAGCAGTTAGCGATGCCATGTCATGAAGCTTCTTCTTCATGTGTAGGACTGGCTGTTTGCTCACTGTCTCATCTTCTGTTCAGATTGGGAAGTAGCAAATAACAGCAAATACAATAGCTGCTTTGTGTTGTTAGGATGAAAAGATCAGATGGTGGATTGAGGTGTTATTTGTTGCCGGCACCGATTTCCTTTCTAAAGAATGGTGTGGGTGTGTGTATGTGTGTGTAAAAGTGAGTGAGATCAGTGGGCGTTACACAAGCCTCTGAACTAATCTTTAAATCCTGCCCAGCGATCTTCAGCTGGCCCCAAATCCCAGGGATTTATTATTCTCCTCTCTAATCAAACCTCTGCAGTACCAACTCCCACCTGCTCTGAGCGCTGTGGAGCACAGTTCAGGAACTCTCTGAACCCACCTCCACCCCCCATCCCGCACCTAATAAATCTGGTAACTACACACGTGCCAAAATTCACTCTTGAGGTTTACTATAATGTTCAGCAGACATGATATTAATACTGAAATGCAGAGAAGCTCTGGTTCCACAGCATCTCACTACACTGTCATATTGTGATCCTATGCTTTTTTGTTGTACGACTGTTTAGTGTTATTGGTCTGAGCACCTTCACAGCTCTCTGTAAAGGTTGCGGTACTATCCTTTCAAACTCAGTGTGCTGTCTAGATTACCAAGCCCCCTCCCCTTACTTTTCTCCCTCCACCCAGCCTGAAAACAATTTTTAGAGGAAGCCGAGAATGAAACAGGACTCCAGAAATTAATTCATATGTGCTGTGCCATTATACGAAATGCTATCAGGAAAGTTTTCTTCAAAGACATAAATGCCCAAAATGTATAACCACCAATGTAAAAAATTATTTGCATATTAAAAAATTATATTAAGAGTTCTACATATATGTACATGTATTATCTTATACATGTAGGGCTTTTTTTAAACTTCAGTATCATAATATAAAGATTTTTTAAATGACTTAAGACATCCTGGTTGTCCATTTTTTACCATACACCATTGTTTTCGTTGCCTATACTTTGCGCCAGAGGGCTGTGATTTGGTCATTTTGCATGCAAGTTAAATGACTCTTTCTTATTAAGAATCTGGAAGTTCTCAAAACTTAAGACTGAACCACAAAATAGTTTTGCACAGCTTGCACTGGATTGGTTTAGCAGCAAACTGTTTAGCAGAAAAGCTGTTTCTGGAGTCTTCTTGTGGCTTTTCACTGCTGTTTTTGTCCACTGCTGTACTTACCCGCTGAACTCCGACACTGTCCTCAGCTATTCGACTGCTTACCACAGCACTGACTTGTAGATTTATTAGTCAAGTAGTTGATTAGTCCGTGCTAATCAGAATGTGGCTACAACTGGTAAGGTGTGTTTGAGCAGGGAAATGAGACAGCTCTGGCTTTTGAGCTGTATCTGTATTGGAGTGTGACTGATACAGTCTGGACAATAAAATCGGCCAGTATTACCAGTTATCTGAATTATTAGCTCCTTAAAATAACTCCTTAAACTTGTCACCACTGACTTTTAATGTCTGTCAGGCTGTAAGTTCTACCCCAATCTGGTCTCTATAAAGACCTTGTTCATGCTTTTTCACAGAAGAAAAGGAAAGCAAATGAAGGCAAGTGGGCCGTAACTGTCAGAATGAGTGCATGATGGGATAGAAGCAAATAGATCTCAGCAAGAATGATTGAGGTTAATCCCATCTGTTACGTGTGTGCACATCTCTGACTGTGTCTGGCCGATGTTGTGTTTTGTGTCTTTGAGAGAAAGAAATTGAAACTATGGGCTTGTTCCCCTGTAACATTTCTGAAATGTTTACACCCTAATTGCAAAGCCTTGCAAAGCCAAAACCCAGCATGGTCAATCTTAAATGCCACCTCGAATAATTAATCACAAATGTGTTGGGATATGAGTTAACAGTAGTGGTGTTGGCAGTAAATTACAATGCTATGGCTGTTCTATCATGATGATAATGTTGTTGCTTATAGAATTCTTTATTTTTTTTCCTCTGATGAGGATAATTTGTTTGCAGTGAGATTAGGAGCCCGTGCAGTGGGGGAAGCTAAGATGAGATGGCAAGATTTAGCGGATTTGGCCGAGCAGAAGATATGAAGGACATTCCGGATTATTCTCCTGATTAGACAGGGAGCTTTTCGCCTGCAAACTTTGGCGAATTGGGTTATTTAAGGCAAGTTGCCATCCCACCTTAGGGGGGCTGTGTCGACAGCTTTTCTCTGATGGATGTGTAGTCTTTTGGTCGGAAGGGAGGACACTTTAGACACAATAAATGAGCTTAGGCTTTTGTCCCTTAATAGGCTGCAAGTTAGTGGTTTTAGTGATTGTTGTTAGGTTGGTCTTAGACACTATGCAAAGTGGAGTTTGTAATGAAACGGCATCAAAATACAATATAATAATGTATCAGTTTATTCCATATGTCCAACATGTGGTCACCTTCTCTTCCAATGTTTCTTCTGAAATCAGGCATATTAATAGGGATTTTGTTCTCTTCTGAGAAGGCTTTACTCTAGATGTTGGAACATAGCTGTAAAGATTTAATTGCATTCAGCCACAAGAGCATTAGTGAAGTCAGGTAGTAGTGTTGGATGATTAGTTCACACAAACACCACTGAGGCTCATCCTATCAGAGGTATCAGATGGTACTCTGTCACTCCAGAGAATGCCGTTCCAGTGCTCCATGACTCAGTACTAGAGGTTTTATACTCCCCTAGCCAACGCTTGGCAATAGACAAGGTGATGTTAGGCTTGTGTACGGCTGTTTGAGTTTCCTATTCTATTGGTACAATACTGTTGTATTGGTGCAATACATTAATAAAACTGTGTGCGTGCAAATCACCTTCTGTACACAATGGCTGTCTACTAACCTGTGTGGTCATATTACAACAGCCTCACGTATTGTAGCCAATCAGATTTTAGAACCATAAACTAGCCTTTTTATTTGACAATTATGAATGTTGGCTATGGTTAATGTCTGTTAATATTTCAAACGAGATAGTAGGTGACCAGTCTCTTAATAACTAAAAATGTATGGAATTGGTGAGTAATTCAGCAAAAATGTAACACTACTACACTTTTCTTGATATTTTCTTGATGCGTGATCACCGAGATTAACATTTTTAGTTAGGGTTTGATGATTTGGAACAGACAGAACAAGCAGTGTCACATTAAAAATTAAAAAACTATTAAAACAAAAAAATTATGACATTTCACATACTGTGCTATGCTTAATCTGGTTAAACAAGACTAAATATGTGCTCTTTAAATCTTCAGTTGTTCCATGTTTAAGAGCTGATAATGACCACGATTTGCTCAGAAAAGAGCATGGTGATGTAATTTATTACAGTAATGATCAGTTTGATATAGTCCTATAGCCCACTGTAGTTTATAGGACTTTGTAGTGTCATGTAGCTGGTAGCTGAGTAATATGGCAAAAAGTAAAATTACTATACTTCACAAAGTTTTCATGATATGATATGAGTTTTTCTGAAAGCTGAGAAGTTGGAACAGATTAAATAGTGCCATATTTTTAAAAAATCTATACAAGAGGTTAAACAGGACTAAACAGTTAAAAGCCCAGAGGTGGATTAAACAGCTGAAAGGTTTGAGTGCTGACATCCCAGCAAGAGAGTAAAATGTGTGGGTATGTTTTTATTCCCAAGATGGCACTTTTGTCAATTGTCCATTTACTAGAAATATTTAGAAAAGTTAAATGTCCCCAAACTTTTGACAGGCAGCGTAGCCCAGATGAAGCAGACATTGTTAGCTCTTATCCTCTGTGGCTGTAGTCTGTCTGACTACGATATGGCTCTGTGTCAAAACTGAGGCTTCTCTTCCCTAAAGCTCCTCCGCCCTCACGTTACTAAGCAACACGGAAGCGAAACGCGGCGACAGCGTTTTAGAGGGCCGTCTTAAAAGAGAAAAGAAAAAGTGGCTCACAACATGCACGCAAAATCCCAAAGGCTGGAATGCGACGCAGACTGTGCCCGTGGTACAGCGTTTTCTCAGAGATTTACACAGACTGCGCTCTCACTCTGCAGTTCTTCAGACTTTATTTTCTTTCTTGTTTCATGTCAGATGTTGGAATACTCAACACTGTCAGTGCTACATTTAATACCAGGATGACTGGTTCTTAAAACAGTTTGTGGAGGTCTATACTCCAGTTCTGGAGGACCCAATTTGCTGCGCATTTTGGTGCCCACCTGATTTACACCCCTGTTAATTGGCAGGTTTAGTGGGTGTGTTTGAGCAGGGGAACCACCAAAGTGTGCTGAACACCAGCTCTCCAGGACTTGTTGTTGCGCACCCCTTCTTAATAGCATTATAATTCTATGTACTCTGGCTTTCAAGAGTTTGGAATCTTTGTTCACAAAAAAAAAAAGTAGGCACATGTATAAAATTGACAACTTCAGATTTTAACTCATTTGTAGGAATGTCAAAAATGAAGGAATTTCAAATCAATCATTATGAACAGAGCTGTAGATGATTTCATGAGTGAGAAAGCTGTAGATCATTGAAAATGAAGTTATAATAAACTTAATGTCCAGAACCGCATAACTTACAAAGAAATTGCTATAGATAAATAGTTGCATCATATTTTTCATACTTTCTCAAAAACTCACCATGAAATACATTCTGGTGTGTAGCTGACATTATTTCAATCTAGCCTATTTTAGTATTGAATAAAGTCAATATTGAGTAAAATAGTAGCTGCTGCTGTTGTTGTTGTTGTTGTTGTTGTTGTTGTTACTATTGTTACTATTATTATTATTATTATTATTATTATGATGATGACAAGGGATTCCAGACTTTTGGGTAATGAACAGAACTAATAAATAAATTGTACAACAATTAGGGGTAGGTGCACCAACATGGTTTAAATCAGAGTTTAGGGCTAATCAAGAATTTTTTAATCCATGTTTTATTTTAAATTGAGTTGTGTTGCACCACTTATTTTTAAATATGGATTAACAAATCTTTAATTAAAGCTTTAATCTGCGATCAAAACCTTAGTAATTTATTTTGACTGTCCACCATGATGAATTCAGCATTACGAGTAAACAGCAACATTACTCTCCAAGGAGGAGACTCCCACTAATCATTGTAAGTTACTTTTTAAGTGAAAACTACCGCAGGACTACATTAGAAACAGCTCTCATGGGCAAAGAGTGAATTCAGATGTTTTAACAGTCCGTTATTAGACCCGGAGGCTCTGTGTCATTAGGGGAAGGCGTTTAGTCGGCACTGAAAAGACTGCTTAAAATGTATAGTATTTTGAACATAAATGCTCTTTTATTCTGTTAGTTGCAGTTTTACAGTAAAAGCTCAATAATTACTTAAAGCCTAACGCAGAGTATTATTAGAACAGCCTTTTAGCCTATTAGCTAACACTAGCTAGCTATCTGCCAAGCTGTTCATCCTAGATCAGCTAGTTCAACAAAACGGCATTCTTACCAGGAGTGTTTTCAGTCTTTTTTTTTTTTTAAACTAGATTTAACGGTTTGTGCAATATGGTAAATAGATAAACCTTAATTTAATCTAAGTTTAAGATTAATCTTTGTGCAGCCCGTCCTAAATCTCATTAGAGAGGCACAATTAAAAAATATAGCTATTATTAGCTAGTTAAAATACAGTAATTGCTTTGTGATTTATTGGGACATACTGTACTCATGAATAGTAGACAGATGTCAGCACTGCTCATGTTTCTGCTGTAACACTGAGGTTAACTTAACCATGAAGACCTTTGGTTTGTATTTCCTTTATTCCTTTTTATTAACATGTTTTTAGCCAGAGTTTTTTCAGTCTCAGAAAGGCTGCTGTATTGGGAAATTTGCTAAACATGTGCCGTTCGCTTCCTGAACCCTTACGGCAGGATGCGGGGAGCAGGCGCTTCTGTGCTCTATTTAGCACTGATAAAATGATTAATTAGCTCTTGTTCCGGATGAACAGACACGCTTGTGGCTGTGTAAAGAGTTATTTATTTATTAAATCAGTTATTTATTTATTTTTCCAGACATGATGTTAGACACACTGTTCATGGCAAAGCTGCAAAACCCAATTTGATTGAAAAGTTTTCTTCCACATTCTTGTTTTAATATGCCTAATCTGAAATTTCAGCGGGTGATGGCCCAAGCTCCCAGCCCTGAGCTGTAACTTTCATTCTCAAGCATCCCTGATCTAAAGAACTGCAGAGCTGATTTCTTTACTTGTTTATGTATGTATTTATTTTTCAGATTGTTTGTGCTACACTAAAATCCCAATAAATTGCAGAAACATCTTACGCTTGACATCAGTTCTTTACAGAAGTTCTTGGTGTTTTTCTGTGAGAGTGCGCACACTAGACGTTTAGACAGTGTTTTGGCTATGAATAAACACTCAGAATCGAAATTCTTGCTATTATCACATGACACTAATAAAGCTGATACTGGACCAAACCAAGAAATGTAGTGAAAAGCTACAAACATATGAAAATGTGGTTGGGAAACATGGAGATCATTGTTGTGCAACAAGAATTTTTTTTTCTTGCAAACTGGCATGTTTTTGTGAAACTGTAAAGAGAATGCCTTTAAACACTGCTTGCTAAGGCACTAAAGTTACAACATATGCAAGTATTTCACAGCAACCCCTCCCTGATACACTTCCCTTTACCTTTTTCCTCTCACTGTCATCGACAATTGCCTGATTCACTTGTTCTCAAGGTTTGGGTTAGGGGAAAGTTGAGGGTAATGGTAAAAGACTCCTTAGAAGCTACAGAGGTAAGCATCTTAAAAGACATTGTTAACAGAGGGGACCACCCAAGACCTCTGCTACCTCAGACTCAGACTAGGGGACATTTTGAATCATAAAAAATCAAGCATGCTTGAAAGTATCGAAAGGCCTCCGATCACATGGGAGCTCAGAAGGCTAAAGCTGGCGGTGTACTTCAGACGAAAACAGCGCATCAAAGACAGATGTCTTTTCAGTCAAAATGACATGTTTCTATGGTGCGGTGTGCATTAGATACTAAACAGAGCTCCTAATCATCATGATGTTTGTTCTGAGACCTCCTAACTATGATTGGTCTACATTGTAACAAATACTTGTAACACTATGATGTATCTTTTTGCATCAGCCAATATAAGCATGATACTTCTGAATAAAATTGGACTAAAACCTTTCCCCCAGAAATGATCAAACTTTCCCTGAAGGCCTAAAAGGGCATTTTTTAAAAAATTTTTTAAAGGTATATTTTAACAGTGTGTTCCAACAGTAGATGGATTTTGTTTAGTTCTTTTGTCGCTTTGGTTTAAAGATTTGTATCCCTGGTCATGCTACCAGATCATCCATGATGTCAGATTTAATCAAATTCCAGACCTGGAAAATGAATTCAGATACGAAAATTTACTATAAGGGGCTAACCAGGCAAAAAATGTGTGGTAGAAGCTAGCTTTAGTTTTGTTTTGGAGTTATAAGGCTAATGTAGCTAACAAGCAATAGAAGCTTGTACCCCACCAATTAGCACTTTGCAAACTGCAAGCGGAAGTAATCGCACATTTTCTTAGAGTGTGTTAAATAACCTCAAATACACTTCATTGTGTTTTCAAACACTGTGACTCTATAAAAATAGGCTATTATGAAAATGCATTTCTTTAGCCTTCAGATACCAAACATGCCTTGGCTGACAGCTGAGGAGAAGATGGTGAACCCTGAACTATTCCTCTAACACTGTTTTCTGACATTTTGTCTCTTGGGCAGGTTTTTGGCCGAGTTTCACGAAGACTTCTTTCCTGAGTCCGCGTACGTGTCGGCCACTGAAGCCCATTACTGCATGAAGCAGCCGCGGCCAGTCTGCTGAGAGACCACTCCTGTGGAGGGCCCCCTTCTGTCTTGCATCTTCAGTGTGTCGTCTGCACTGCTACTGACTGCCGAACGCTCTGTCATTCTACTTTTTTGACTTTTCAAAGCTTCTCAAGCCGCCTGGAGTCTGACCAACTCGCATTGTCCACTTTCTTCAGTTTGGCAGGACGACATCCTTTTGCTTTTTTAAATTTTATTTCATTATGCTTGAAGCTTTTTGGACATTGTGGCTTAAGAAAGGACATCCCTTTCTTATTTTTCAGCTTGCTTTTGAGGCCAGAGGGAGGCTGCAGTCTCTTCAGCAATTTCTTCTTTCGCCCTGTCTCTTAATGCTCAGCAGCTGTATTTTTCTCCCCAGCACTGTAGCGTTCTTGCTTTGGCTCCTCCTTTTGCTTAGTCAAGCGACGAAAGCGGCAAGAAAGACTTTATTCGGAGGTCCTTATGTGTGAACTAAAGAGATCTTGGTACCATTAGTCCTTTCTGCTGATTCCTGCAAGCTAGCTGTTGTTTTGTTTTCTCCCTGTGTTGTTGATCATTGTCTGTTATCAAGGCAAGTGTTCATTTGTTAGATGCCCTCTGTGCCATAGCTGTTACATTTTGAAGGATGTTCTCTTTTGTCAATAGTTAATGGGGAATCTCAGTTTTTATAAAAAAATTAGCATAAATAAATCGCTGAGGTGTAAAGTCATTCAGAGTGATTTCATGTGAGATGGTGCATTTTAGAGAAAGTTTTAATTTCTTTACAGTGACATTGATACAAAGCTGGTGTTGCCAAATATAGCCATTTTATTTACTGGGCAAAACAGCCAGTGAACCTACTCATGTCTGAGTTTTTATATGTAATGTTGATGATGATAAAACTAAAAAAAGATGTTTTCCTTGGGATCTATTGTCGTATGATGCCCTCTGTGTACCTCCCCACCATAAATAGCTTTTCAAAAATGCATTTTGAACTAAAACTTTATTTCAAGACTATATTCTCAGACATCTGGCAGCATATCCATGACCTCTTTATTTACTAACTTTCTGTGGAGTGTTAAGACGTCTGGTTCCTATCACCACCACTGTGAACAGTTCTGACTCCAAGTTTGGAACACAGCATTTCACACTAAACCACTCTTAATGACTTTGTTTCCATCTTGATGCAGGTATTTTGACAATTCTGCTTTTGTAATTGTCCTTTAACCATAGTACATTACTGATGTAGGAGCAGGCCCTCCGTCCTTGTAATTTATGTGAAGGTAAATTGTACAAAAACTGAAATTTAGTCAGCATTCATGCTCTAAAGTAGGGTAATTATGTTGCTAAATGTTGCAATTGCAGTATGCCTTGCAGTGTATTAAAATGCATTGATAAGACAGTATTGTGACTTGATTAAAGACCGGCCTGCATTATTTTGACCAAAATAATTTCTTTTTGTTGGAACACAATGCGTTCATTCATCAAAAGATTCAGAAACACTCTGGAACTGGGATACAGCACATAGTAAAAGCGTAGTGATTGACCATTTATTTGCATATTGCGGCGAACTCCGATCGAGCACTCTTAATAGAACCTGAATAATTTTGATAGAACCTGAATAGGTCCCTGTGTATAACAGACTTGAATAAACCCAAATTGTTCCACATTTTTCAAGATTAACTGCTGGGAAAATGTGCTTTCAAATCTCTTGAAGTTATTTTATGTTGCCATTAAATAGAAGAAGTATAGCCCATATAACATGTATGGAATGGTCCCTCTGTTTATCCTCCTCAGACACTGTTAGGCCTGCATGTCTGAGTTTCACAATGCAGTGGCATCGGTCAGACGTAATCTTAATGAAATCTCATGATCCTGTGGCTGACCTCAAATGTGTAATATGTAAAAGTTGCAGATGGGACTCAACAAGTAGGTTTTTTTTTTTTTTTTTTTAAATTACTGAAGAACAGTTTTATTAAAGTCAACATGACATCAAAATGGACCTTTATCAGATTAGTTCATGCTTCTAGTCATATTAAGCACAGTTCATCACGGTTCATCACAGTTCATCATTCAAAAGATAAAATTCTTGTTTTCCTGAAATGTACAAAATCTGATATTTGGTCAGCTGTCTTGTTCTAAAGCAGGGTGACTTATACTGTTGCAAATGCAGTATGCCTTGCAGTGTATTAACCTCTTGTTCACCAGGGTAAATTTTGTTTTTTCCATCTGAATTTACGTTACCAAATCATAAGGCAAATTATTCAGTAACTGCGTTAAAATAAATGTAAATTTGTATTTTTTTTTTTGTAAAAGCTCCCCTCAAACGAACAGAACGTTTTAATAATCATACCCATATTGCTATATGCTTACAATTTACTGCTGAAAGCCAAAAATCTTAGACGCTCTCTGTATTTTTTTTATAAAAATAATTTTTACAGAGCTGATCACTGAGAAGACGCCATCTGTTTATAGTTTATAGCCCAGATTTGTGGAAAAATGGGTCGACTTTCAGTAGACAAAAATAATTAAGTTCAGCTTCTTTTATTATAAGGGTTTAAAATTACATTACTCCTCTATTTGACTGGAAAGAAGACAGTTACAGGTCTCATATGAGCTGTAAGATTGGCCTGCATCATTTTTTTTAATTAATTTTTATTTTTTTGCCTATAATAATTTCTGTTTGTTGGAGTACATGAATATGTTGATTCATTGAAAGACTCCCAAACACTGGAACTTTTGTTCGCCTCTAGTATGTTTTCAGTGTTTTATATACGTCACTGTGGACCAGCGGGTTGAGGAAAATATTATTAACCAAAAATGTTTCACCTCCCTCTCCCAGCACTCCTACCTATCATTAAGATCACTCACAAACCCTCCCTCATGCCATATTTTACTCTAAAATATGTTACAATACAGAAGAAAAAAGAGACTTGATTTCTCTATTCATCTTGACTAAGAGCGTTCTCACTTCTACAGGTAAGCAGCATGGTTTACCGAGACTAAACTGCCATGTCAGTTGTGATTCACCAAATGTTCACCAGAAAGTTAACATTTTTGTATCTACATGAAGCAAAATAAGCAGCACATTTGTACCATGAAATGTGCAGAAATGATAAGGAAAAAGTGTAAAAAGGATTTTCAAGCTTTTTTTTGTTTGTTTGTTTTTTTTTGAATTTATTTATTTATTATAAACACAACATCCACTAGCACTGTGTGACTGAACCAGGCCTGGGTGATTTAATTAACAGTATTTTCTTATTTAAAAAATGGTGCCCAATGTGGTTCATGGCCTGTTGCACAAAAGATGTGCACTAACTTTAATTGTAATACATGATGTACAAGTTTAATGCGGAAGTAATGTAATGATGGCTGAGCAAATGTTGCGAGGGTTGGTTGCAATTGTTTGAATTTGTGATTTGTAAATTCTTCGAGGGACTGTTTCTTGCTTTTGTGCTTTTGTTATATATTACCTTATATGCAGCAGCCTAGGCAAGGCTTCAGTTCACATATAGGGTGTCTTGGCTTAAAATGGCATAGCTAGCTACAGCGCAATGGATAGAAAAATTGACCTGTTTAGCATAGCAGTTCTTTTCCTTGTTCCCAGGCCGTAAAGGTTTTTTCCTTTTTCTTTTTTCCTTTTTTGGCGCAACCCAATTTTTTTAGTCCAAAAAAGCTGACTACATAATCAGATTGGCCAAGAAGCGTTATGGTTTCTTCACAATTTACTTTTCACAGTAACTCTCATTACACTGCAGCTATCATTAATACATTTCTACTTCAGCAAACACAAAAGGAAAATAGACAAATTTGGTAACTTATGTTCCGTAAGATAATACTTGATCAGCAGTCTGTTTGGTCCGATTCGGAAGAAGTTTGTTCGCAGGTCTACATCAAATTCTGAACCTGTTGTTACCCGTTAGTTTTTGTTTTTGTTTTTTGTTTTTTTTGTTTTTTTTGTTTTTTTTTTCAGTCGGCAGCTGTGACTGTGATTTAAGCAGAATAAAACAGTATACCATTTGGCAAATGAGAGGGCCTGTGAATTGTTTTACAGACTGGCTGGAACAAAACAACATTCAGGTTAATCTGGGAAATTTTGAAGAAGCTGAGCTGAACCTGATATTGCAACAGTTTATAGCCCTATCTGTAACTTCAGGCTACTACTTTGGTAACAGAAGGAATTACAGTAATAAAAGCACATTTCTTATAACGTTCAGGGCTTCTTTGCTTTATTTTTGTTCTTTCTTTTTTTTTCTTTTATAAAATCAATAGAACACTCTGTCATGTGTTATTGCAAACAACTCCCCTTCGCCAAGTGTCTGTGACCAAATCACAGCTGTGATGTTATTTGCAATAACACTCTCCCTTGTGTTTTCTTGTTAGATTTTTGCACTGTAGTCCTACTGGCAGAAAATCTTTATCATATAATCTGACTTTTTAACCCGCAAGCGTAACTGATATTGCTTAGTCTGCCACTGAATTTGGCCAAGATATCAGCTGCAGCAACTCATGCAGTGTGACCTGCAATAAAAGTATAAGGCCACTGTTATCTCTGTAGTCTTGGGTCTTGGCTCCTGGCCCTTAGTGTTGCACTTGGAAAGAATTTGGTCATTTTAGGGCAAAACTGCACTGCCCTGATCTTCAAGAGCTAGGTAAAGAACTGCATATTGCTTTGCTCTGAATTTTACACCTTCCTTTGACACCACATCTTGAGCTTGTGTAAGCCTTTGCCTTTTTGCTATGCTCCAGATGCTAGATGTGTGAGGTTCACAGATGGAGATGGATGTAATGTTACCGAAGGGGTGCTAGAGCATTTAAGCACTGCAGATGTTCAGTTAAAACTCTTATTACACCCTAATGCAGTGTCTCAGTGCTGGTTCTCGAATGGCCCATTCCTGCACAATTTGATTCTTTGCTAATTTTTTAGCACACCTGAGCAGTTCCTGAGTTGGGAAAGAGGTGTTAGTGCAGGAAATACGCTCTTGAAAAGAAAGGCTCCTGATTGGTTCTTGGCTTTGAGTATGGGTTTAGGAAAACAATCTTAATTGGTATAAAACCTTTACATAATGTGGAGGTTCCTCACTCATCACATCTCCTTTACAGAAAGGATCCATCCATTGGTCTGTATTCATAAAGCTGAAGTGCTGATCTAGGAACAGATTACTCACTTATTTGTGACAGGAACAGATCCTAGATCAGCTCTCCTAATGTCAGAGGCTTTATGAATATGGGCCATTGTAAGTTTCTTTAGGGCTTTTAAACCAGTCCTCAGAACCCTTAGATGGTCATAAGGATGTGGACCATCTGGGGGTTCATGATGGTCCCACTGCTTTAGGGAACCAACAATGGTTCTTCTTTGGAGTATATTGAAAACTACAGGTGTAATTTCTTTAAAGTACAGTACAATCTCTTTACAATACACTATATGCAGTAATTAGTCAAAGGAATTCCCTCACATAGTGGCTATAGATAAATTCACCATTGCCTTTTCTTTAAGTGATTAACCATGAACTTTAGAGCTAGGCCTTCAGTTCAGGCTATAAGAGCCAAAACTCCATCAAAACCAAGGAAAATCACCTCTACTGTGATGATATTTTCTGCTAGTGCACCTGTGGGATTTTAGTACTATGTTAGTGCTAAGCTAATGGCTATTTACATAAACATTTTTTTGGCCATTCTAGATTAAACACGAACATTTGAAGCTTGTAAAAGACATTATATATGTTTTATTTGAAGCTTAACAATGTTAACATACATTATAACTTGTAGCAGTTTTACAGTGAATCGTTCAGTAAGGCATCCTGGCATTGAGTTGCTGCTGCTGTTTTTCATTT
Source organism: Colossoma macropomum (assembly GCF_904425465.1). NCBI lineage: Eukaryota > Metazoa > Chordata > Actinopteri > Characiformes > Serrasalmidae > Colossoma > Colossoma macropomum. Next base: position 18,751,506 of record NW_023494808.1, read on the forward strand.
CTAACAACTGACTGAAACCTGGTCAGGCTACCACTGTGAAGAATCTAGGACTTCCAGAAGGCCTAGACTAGAGTAATGTTCTTCTCACAGAATTGATCCCACCCATTGGAAATCAAAACCATGATGGGTTAATTTTGCTGTCAGTTCTTAATTATATTAATGGTTAATCTCGCACATTAGGCCTTTGGTCAAGCTGAGGTCATCCTGATTTCAAGAACTGAACCCTTTTGTTTCCAGCCAAAACTTAACAATGAAATAAGCAAAATTCTATTACAATAAGCATGATAATTTTATTTAAAAAAAAATAAATACAATTTACAGAGTAAATACAAATTATTTTTTATTTCACAGAAATCATCAAGGCTTCCCCTCTGCTTTCTTCACTGTAAGATGCTGCTTTACTACCTAAACCTACTGCAAGATCTCTTAAGATTTTGCATGGAGAAGAAATAAATGGTTGAAAGAAACAGAATCATCAGTTACTGTGGCCTAATAATTTCACTTGATAAGATTACTTGAAGCAAGTATAAATATCTGGAAGTAGGTTTAATCTTATGCGCAGAGAGCTAGGTGAGGAAATTCATCTCACACAGAGAAATATTAGATTTATTGCCTGTATTCCAGACACTTGCGCTTTGCTATCATTTTTCACTGCGCCCTGCTGTGTGGAGGTTATCACCACAGGGAACTCTAGGACTGTGAAGAACACTGTGGTCCCAAAGTGTACTGGTTGGATGATGTTCTTATGTGGACCTATCAAGTCTTATTTGCAACCCCTTGATGCTAACTGGGTAATTCACTCTGTTATGCTTTATGCTGGATTTCTCTCTGTAGGCCAAAGGACTCATCTTATTGCAACTGAGTAAAATCTGTAAATCAGGTTCCACAGAACAGGAGCGTCAGCTGGAGAATTGTGCTATTTGTTGTATTGTTATAAATTGTACTATTGTATTATTGTTGGTTGTATTGTTGTAAATGTGCACATTTATCCCCTTGAATGTAGTTGATTAGCCAAGACATCACTGGTGTCTAAAGTTTGCTTCTTTGGTTTAGCACTGTAGCTATGAGGCTAATGTAGCTAACAAGCGATGGAAGCTTATGACCATCAATTAACATCATGCTAACAGCATGTCTAGAGTATTGTACACTTGCAAAGTTAAGCTGTTTAAGGGAAACTCTGCTGATTGTTCAAAATTCTTGCATGAGTAAATGGTTAACAATGTAACAAAATCATTCAGAGTGGTTTGGTTTGTAATGCTCCATTCTACAGAAACTTGGCGTGTCAGAATTGTCAACAGTGGTGGTGATAGGAACCAGACGTCCAACTCTAAAATCCCCCCACATAAAGTAATTACATGAAATAGTTATGAATACACTGCCCGATGTCTGAGACGTTTGTTTCTTACGATAGTTTTCTGATAAAGTTTTGGTCTAAAACAAATTGTAGCCAATTTTCCATTCATGGTGGAGAGATACGTGAAGGGTGTTCTAAGGCAAAGTAGTCCCCAAAGAAAGAAAATGCTGCCTCTGTAAAGAAATCTGACTTTGAAAGGCTTTGTTTATATCTCAACCATTGAATCATACAGACATTTTGAGAAGTCAGTGGAATTCCCCTTTAAGTAATCTCAAGTACACTGGTTTATACGGTTTCCAACACTGTAACATTGTGTTATCTATAAAAAAGGACAAAAGTGCAGTAACATACGTAGGCCTACATTAACCTTGCGGTTCTGGTGCAAAACTAAAGAAGCGACCGTCAGACACCAAGCACACCTTGGCTCCTTATTTCAGTCTCTGATTAGGTCAAAAATGTGCAGGTACAGTGCAGTTATGCCTAATTTTGGAATATCAGCCAAATAACTAGATATTTTAACACTATTTATGAGCTTGTTACTTACTACATTGAACTTACAGTGGCATGCAAAAGTTTAGGCACCATTGGTCAAAATTTCTGTTACATAGAATAGTTTAGTGAGTAGAAGATGAATTGATCTCCAAAAGGCATAAAAATGAAATATTTTCAACATTTTAAATATGATTAGTGTATTATTATTATTTTTTATATTATTATTATCATTATTATTATTATTATTATTATTATTATTATTATTATTATTGAACAATTTTAGAGTGGAAAGAAAAGGAGCACCGTGCAAAACTTTGGGCACCCCTAGTGATTGGACATCTCAGATAATTTTTTAAGATCTGACTTTTTTAAGATCTAATAATCTTGCAGGGGCTATAGCTTGTTCATAGTCATCATTAGGAATGGCCAGGTGATGCAAATTTCAAAGCTTTTTAAATACTCTGATTTCTCAAACCTTATTCCAACAATCAGCATCCATGGACTCCTCTAAGCAGCTGCCTAGCACTCTGCAAATAAAACAACTGATGCCCACAAAGCAGGAGAAGGCTATAACAAGATAGCAAAGCGTTTTCAGGCCGCAGTTTCCTCAGTTTGTAATTAAGAAATGGCAGTTAACAGGAGCGGGGGAGGTCAAGAAAACTTTCTCAGAGAGCCACTCGTAGGATTGCTAGAAAGGCAAATCAAAACCCCGGTTTGACTGCAAAAGAACTTAAGGAAGATTTAGCAGACTCTGGAGTGGTGGTACACCATTCTACTGTGCACTTACACCTACATAATTGGAAGAGTCATCAGAAGAAAACCTTTCCTACGTCCTCACCACCAAATTCAGCATCAGACGTTTGCAAAGGAATATCTAAACAAGCCTGACTTTTAAGCTGCAATGAGTAAAGGTATGTTTGGAAAAAAAAGGGTGCAGAATGAAAAGAACACCTCTCCAACTGTTAGGCACGGAGTGGATCGATCAAGCTATGGGCTCGTGTTGCAGCTAGTGGCATGGGGAACATTTCACTGCTGGAGGAAAGAATGGATTCAAAATAATACCTGCAAAATTCTGGAAGTAAAGATCACGTTATCTGGAAAAAAAGCTGAAGATTAAAAGAAGATGGCTTCTGCAACAGGATAATGATCCTAAACACTACCTCAGGAGGCACAAGCTGAAGGTTTTGAAAGGCTTTCACAGTCCCCCAACCTTAACATCATTGAAAATCCGTGGATAGACCTCAAAAGAGCAGGGCATGAAAGACGCCCCAAGAATCTCACAGAACTAGAAGACTTTTGCAAGGAAGTGTGGCAAAAATCCCTCCAAAAAGAATGGAAAGACTCTTAGCTGGCTACAAAAAGTCTTTACAAGCTGTGATACTTGCCAAAGGGGGTGTTACTAAGTACTGACCATGCCGGGTGCCCAAACTTTTGCTTTGGGCCCTTTTCCTTTTCTCCTATTTTGAAATCCTCTGGCCGACTTGGTTCATGGTTTTTGTAAATCGGGTCATCTTTTACTCACTTAGCTTTTCACAGTGACAGAAATTTTGACTGTTTCTTCCAAGACTTGTAAAGAGTATTTTTAAGCATGACAATTAGAAATGGACACTATTAACATTGCTAATCCAGTGAGCTTTTGGCCAAGTTGTCCATTAACAGAAGTCACATGCATTGTTCTTGCCAATTAGAGAACATGTTGTAAGTTAGTGTCTAGGTTTCCATGTGCCTCGCCAAATTCTCAGCAAAGTTACCATTTCCCATCAGTCTGCACCTGGATGCTGCGCAGTCCTGTCAATAGCCATCATTTCAAAACAAGCTCTCAGCCCATTCTGCTGCAGCGAGGCTCTCTCTGTCGTAATGAGCCAAATGGACAGAGTGCTAGGTGCTAATTTAATCGGAATGCTATACCAGAGCATAACGAGGCACTTACAAAAGAAACTGGAGCTGGGCAGTTTGGCCCTGCGGTATCGGATAGCGGAGAAATTTCAGATCAGCCACGCGTCTGGGGTTCCGATAAACCGATTTGTCCCACCCACCTTCTTCATATCTGTTTCTCTTGATTAGATTTGAAATTAGCAAGTACCATCATCTGGAAATGCATCTGGAACACATTTCTCGGTCATCCGCTGTCTTTCTGGCTTTCCTTTTTCATTGCGTCCTCTTCTACACCAAAGCCTTGGATTTCTGTGAAACAACCATGGACTCCAGGGCCCTTGCTGACACATCCCTAACTGCAGCAGATGTGGGATGGCTGGAGGAACCTGTAGAGATGCAAAAGTGAGTGTTTACCAGTTGCCTTGTTTTTTTAATGCAGATCAGCATTTCCCAGCTCAGTCTTCAGCTAACCACCATGTCCATCCTGTGCTGAAAGCAGGAAAGTACAAAACTGTGGAGTGCAGGTGGACTAGAGAATCAGAGCTGGGAAATGTTGAGATGAAAGAAAAAACATGATATAGTTACAAGTTAGCTGGTTCCTGAATGGTCTGTTGTCTACCACACTGAAATTTAAATAATCCAAATAAACAGCAGATGTTCTGTCAGCTACATCGCTTTCACTAAATTGTTTGATTGACCTCTTTGTGGCTGGTCACTCCAGTTGCCTTCTGGGGTTGGCTTCATTATTATAAGATTGTTTAATAGAATACAAAAACGTTGGATTTGGTGCAGCTGCTTGCATGTAAATTCACAATAAACAAAATTGCGAACAATAAAGTACAAAACGATTGATGCAATACAGAAAGACGAGAAACCATCGTGTGTTTATGAACATGAATAATGACATAGGAGGAGTAGAAGTGTAATATAGTAAGAACTGTTGACTACTACACTATAAAATGTTGATTTTCAGTTGTTTTTCTAAGTGAAGATAAGTTGATGCATCCTGTACAGAGAACATACTTCTGCACATTTTTATGCACAATTACTGTTTATTTGGGAAAAAAAAAAACAAAAACTAAAATGTGGCCTGTGCAAAAGTTATGGCACATGTTATATTTGATGTTAAACTTAAAATTGGAGGTGTTTTATTATTATTTTAACTTAAGGGGGTGTTCCAGGGGTGTTTAAACTTCAAATATTTTGGATCTGATATTTTTTAATATGTGATTGTTCTAAGAATATTGTTGCATGGTAGCATTGGATGACAAATTTCATAAAGTTTTGTTTCCTCAGAAATGTTTGGTGAAATGTAGGCTTTGACACATTGAACACAAATTTATGAGCGTGTAATCGAGGTGTTTACATGTTTGTAAGAAGAATGTAATTAGGCATTATGTATAATTATGTGTCTAGTGGCATACATGATACATGACATGTCAGCAGTAAGAAAGAAAATGTCTTTTTTTCGGAATTTAGTTTGTAATTTTTGCTTTGTTTGATTTGTGGATGAGAGTCTGACAGTCAGCCAGCATTGATGGATTGCACTTGCCCTGCTATCTTTTTTCCATCTTGGTATTGTCTTGGTAATGACTGTGACCATGTTCAATAGCCTTGAGAAAATAAAATACTGTGTTGGGAAAACTTGCATTTGAATTAACATTAATGCAATAATGATTGCATGCTGGGCTCCTGTGATTTTTAACTTGTTTCTAGGCTTTTTTTAACTTGTGATTTTGTAATTTTATCTAGAGAAAGTATCTTATTCTATTATTCAGTATCTAATACTGCTCAAAACAAGAACAATTATATTGCCAATAGAATAAGACACTTTCTCTAGATACACTAAACAAGTACAACATTTCTGGAAATGTTCCATTATAATATTCTTACAACTGTCTCAGGATGAGAAACACTAGATATATCAACTAGATTTGAGATGATTTCATTTGCTGAGACTGTCTGTCTGATTTGAGGAGTGCAGATCCAGCAGACTGAAGCAGCACAGCATGTGCAAACATACACTTTTACAAATTGAAGAACCCATTAGCTCAAGTGTTCTCTAAGTTTGTTGCCTCAGCTTTTCGAATGGAGGACATCACAGAACACAGCCGTACTTCAGTGCCTGCTTGGTGACTTTTGCTGGCTTTCTCTCAAGAATCCTCACTGGGTGGGTGTGTAAGTGTGGTAGTTAATGCTCTCACAGCTTTGTAGTCCTAATCCTAGCTTTGTACAGTGCTTTCCAAAAGCTGCTGCATCGCAGCAGGACCACCCGAAACAGCCGTCAGCAAAGACGATCCGTGCTACTTCACTTTGTTGGAGTAGTTATTGTGGTCACAAGTGTCCTTACCTCACTTTCTCCAATAACATGTGCCTTTTATGTTTCCTACTATAACCTTCCTGCTTCCCTGCTTTAACTAGAGCATCAAATATAGTGGGGTAAAAATATGTTTTTACGGAATTTTTACGCACAAAATCATCCAGCAATACGGTGATGCACTATAAAAAAGCTTGAAATCTCAGGATTTGATTCCCACAAATTTTATGATCTGTTATTTACGACACGTCGCTTTCTTTGCATTTCATGACTCATCCGTCTCATCCGCTGCTTCTCTTTTTGCTCTTTTCCTGCGTTCTTGCTAGCTGTGGAAGCAACCAATCACAGGTGACCTGTAGAAATGTGCAGATATGTATGTCAAATCTCAATTTCACATCAAGTAAGATTTTGATTTGCTAACAATTTGGTGCTTGATGAGGAGTGAAGAAAAAAAAGCGAGTTTCAAGCATGGTTTGAAAATGTAGAGTAGAAAGTACAGATTTGTCTTTTAAAATGTGGTTAGTAAATGTAAAAAGTATTAAGTGACAGAAATAGTAAAGAACAGACACTTAGAAAATTCACTTTAAGTACAGTAACAAAGTACTTGTACTTCATTACTCCCCCTCCTGGAGACCATGTTGAAAGTCTTTTTTTTTTTCATTTAAATCTGGAAATAAGGAACACAAAGTTGTAGAATTTAGAAAAGCTTGAACCGAACAAAAGTTATGGTGAGTAAAATGAAGAAGACATAAAGTTGACCATGACAATGTACTAAATTAGAACTGAATGCACAATAGAAGCATTTTCATTAGTGGTCTCTCATTTTTGAATGCTGTCCTGTATTGACCTGCCATGATCCAACTATTTAGATTGGGTGTCTCATTGGCTGTTTCCTACTTTTTCACCCTAAACATGCCCTATTGTACATTAGGTTAGCTTTTCATAGAGCTGATTGTTAATTCAGAGCTGAAACACTCCTTGTAACTTCAGCTTAAATGGGCGGAGCTAAACTACTGCAGCCAAACAGACAGTTGTTTGCAAATATGTTGGTTTTTGTGACATCACTAAAACAATCAATCCAAATTAGGTTCATTTTCAGCTTGGTTTCCATAAATGGACTGTATGGACTGGGGAGTGATTAGTATGTTTTGATTAATACTGCTTACATGCTATATTAACCCCTATTATTAGGATGCTGTTTGGACAGGATTTTTGAGTTCAGTCAAGGTTCAAGGTGTAGTTGACACACATTATCCAACTAATCAGCTAAATAACAAGGCCTTCCAGAGCTGTAGTGGGTTCAGTTAGAACAGGAAAGCACTAATGTCCAGGACCAGTGTTGGGAGCCACTGCTGCAAACCAACAACCTAAATAGTGTGAGTGAGGCAAGTTTGAGGAAGAACAGTGCTAAACCTTGCAGAGTTGCGGCCCCTCTTGGACTGGATCTGAACACTCTGGCCTTGTTGACTGACTTGCAGTGTAGGGAAGCAGAATGTACGATTTTAGTGGTTCTCAGTGCTGGGAAACCACAACTTTGCATGTTGGTGTTTTTGCTAATCAAACACACCTGATTCAGCTTATCAGCTAATAAACAAGGCTTTCCTGAGTTGACGTAGGTGCTGTAAGAGCAAGGAAAATATGAAACATGGCAGTTGGACTCCAGGGCCGGGATTGAGAACCATGAAACTAGAGAATATACAGTACTGTGCAAGTTTTTTACCCCTCATGTGTTTGATTTCCAGTCAAAATGGCTAATTAAATATAAACTTCATTTTTCAGCATCAGGAAAAAAACAGTAAACATATAACTTACACAGGATCCTCAACGGCTAAATGTAAGGTTTTACAGTATGTAGTGTGCCCCGCCATTGTGTTCATTACAGCCTACATTCTTTTTATCAGGCCTGCTTTCATTTTCCCAAAGAAATCTGCAGGGATATTTTTCCAAAGTTCAGTCTTAGAAGGTGATTGATTACTTGGATTGTGAGAAGCAGAAAATGCAAACACATTTAGTGCTGGTGAGGTCTGGACTCTGGGGTGGTCAGTTCATTGTTCTGAGATCAACAGCAGTTTTTGTTTTATTTGCAAATGTTCTTCTTTTTTGTCTATATTGTCTTCTCTCAGTAACAGCTTCTTCACAGCTACACATCCCTTCAGACTCATAATGTTAAGTTGTCTTCTCACAGTGGAAGGATGGACAGAAACACCATTTTTCAGATTTGAAGCAATAGCTGAGCTTGATTTTCTCCTCTCTCTCAAAGATGAAAGCTTTAAGTACTGTTTATCTGATGGTGACAGTATTGGTGGTCTACCAGGTCTTGCATGGTTGTTAGGAGTCCCATTTTTTCTATACCTTTTAATAATGTTTTGAAATCCAGTTTGGGGAAAGTTTCCCTCCTCCATATGCAAGTGGATCTTCAGACATATCTCCTGTACTTTGATATTCCCTGAACTTCAAGGTTGTTTAAATAGGACACTTAAGCCTCTGCCTAAGTGCTTCAGTGCTTCTATCAAGCCAAATGCCAGAACATATTATACCTGCTCTAAAAAATGGTAAAAAGTCTGATCCCGTATTTTGTTTTTCAAATAAGCAAGCCTCTTACGTCTATATATAGAACAGTTGTGCTGATATCCCCCATATGTCCTTTTCTGATTGTCTCAAGAAGGAATCCATACTAAGCAGGAATACTCTTACTAAGCATGGATTAGGATTGATGGTGGGATCAGAGATAGGTGACTGCCTCCTTAAGCACGGGTCAGGTGCATGCGTTCGTTGAGCACCCCCACCATTAAAGAAGACCCAGGGCTCTCTGATTTAGCGTAACACAGCCATTAGCTCTTAATGTAAGAGAGGGAGAATTGAGGAAGGAATGGAGAGAAAATCAATACGTTTGCCATGGACTTAAAGGAGAGAAATCTCAGAAGAGCGCCTAGTTCAAATGTTTATTCATTTGATTTGGCCCCCTTTGCCTTTGTCTATCTCTCGCCCTCTCTCTCATGGTTTGAGAGCACCATTTATCAGAGCCAGTGCATTCATCTGAGCCACACTCAAGTTCAATTAAGCCTATCTCTAATTCACAGCTGTGTGAATGGAGCGAATCATGCTGGGAAGTCTCTGCTAATGTACTTCTCTCTCACTGTCAGTTTATATTGTAGAGGTGGGTAATGTGGACCAATGCACTGGACATCTTCTTTTCTTTCAGCAGTGTAAAAAGAACCATGTTTTTTTTTTTTCCATAATTACTTTCTATCGAACTAAGTTTAGAAACCTGCTTTCTAAAGAACTCTAAGTTTATTAGGTACCATTTTAGCCATTTTATCAAAACATCTATCACATTAATGCGCTGTGCAGGTTTACAATTTCTGACTGTAGCATGTGTTGCTGCACAGTAAATCAGCCCCCCCATTAATACAGGACTACAGCTGACACTGGTGCGCATGAATCAGTCATAGCAACATTGTTGGGGTTTTTGAATACTGTGTAGACTTACCAGCCACTTTAATAGAAACATATATAGTACTGTGCAAAAGTCACGAGATCATTCTTTGTTTATTTTATTTCCAGTCAAAATGGTCACTAAATACAGTACAAAACATGAATTTAACAGAAACTCACACAGAAGCCTCAACAACTCAATATCATTATTTAAAATATCTGTGTTTAGTGTGTCCACACTTCACCTTTATTACACCTTCCATTCTTTTTGTCAGTCAGTTTCTCAAAAAAATCTGCAGGGATATTTTTCCACACCTCCAAAATTCAGTCGTAGAAACTGGTTGCATTTTCTGCTTCTCACAATCCACATAATCCCAAACACACTCAGTGACGCTGAGGTCTGGACTCTGAGGACGCTGAGGTGTCATCAGTCTATTGTTCTGAGAACACCAGCAGCTTTGATTAGCAGTAAAATCTAATCAGTTTGATTAGCAAATTTTCTTCCGTGTCCATTTTTTTTCTCAGTAACAGCTTCTTAACAGCTACACATCCTTTCAGACCCATAGTGTTGTCTTTTCACAGTGGAAGATTGGACAGAAACACCTGTAGATTTTTTACGATGTGAAGCAAAAGCGGAGCTTGATTTTCTGCTCTCTCTCAAAGACGAAAGCTTTCAGTACCATTTGCTTGTCGTTAGGAGTCCCATTTTCTTTATAAACCCCAGTTTTATAGAGAGAAATTCTGTGTTTTTTTTCTTCGACTATGTTGATCCTTATGCAAGTGGATTATCCTATATCTAATCTCAGAAATATCTCCTAAAAATGAATAACATGTACTTAATGGCAGTTTTGACTGGAAATTAACTAAATAAAAGGTGGTCTCTGAATCTTTACCTTGTAGGTATAAAGTTAAAGACTACAGCTCATCTTTTTCCATGCATGGTTTGTGGTATCTCCTAACCCAGTGGTTCTCAAACCAGTTCTCAGGGCTCCCCAAGGCAGACCATGGCTTTGCTCGATCCCACCTCCCAACTCATAAGGATAGAGCACAAATATGGACTGCCTGGGGGGCCCTGAAGGCTGGTTTGAGAACCACTGGGCTTGTCTATAATCAGTGGGCAGTTTCTGCCTGTAGCACCCCTGTTGGCTAGATATTTTGGGGTTGGTGGACTTTTCTCACTCAAATTATATCTGATCAGTGGTGGTGCTACTGTGGTCCCTTTCCATTGATGGACAGGGTGAATGGTGGTTTATAAATTGTGCTGCAAGAAATGTACAACAGTCAGTAATTGTAAACCTACAATGTGCAACTGTATCGTACCTAATAAACTGGCAGATGTAAATATATAGTGTATATGTTTTGCTTTGTTTGGGTGATGCCTGATAGTGTTTGCTACCGTTTTCTTCAGCTTGTAATCTTGATTCAGCCATTGTTTCTCATTATCTTCTCCAGGGAGTCTCTAATTACTTTCTAGTCCTCTCCAGATGTTCAGATGCTAAACTCTTAGCTGTCTCTTCCACTTACCTCTCTGTGTTGCTGGTCCTTCCATCAGCCCCTCTGTTCACATGTGACTGACGTCTCCTCTCTCCTCCCTTCTAATGCAGCTAGCTGGAATGTTTACACTACAAATGAACTGAACGATAAAGCTACCGATAACGAGGATTACAAGAAGATCGCGACAAATACGCGGAAACAAAATGCGGAAGGGCAGGACGCTCAAAGAACAGTTAATCTCCCTGAAGCAGAGGCTCTTGACTCAGAAACAGTTAAAGTTCTCACAGCATGTTTAATGTCTGAGGAAGTTAGAGCATTGGAGAATAATAGGAAATCTGATTGTGCCATCTGGACTATGACAGCCCAACTCAGGGGCAGGTGGAGAACCCTGTCTGATCCCAGATGTGTAGATGAGCTAACGACGCTCCTGTGATGACACGAACACACTCTGATGTGCTAGCAGTTAGGTGTTTGCAACAGGTTGGTTTATGTGGAAAAATAAAAATTAGATTAAATCAAACAACTAGTAGCTCTGGCTTTTCTCCAGCAATGCCCAAGTGATGCAATATCAAATTGAATATACACTGTATGGCTAAAAGTATGTGGACACCTGTCCTGAAAAAAAAGAAAAAAAAATGGGTTCAGGGGTTTCAGCTACACCACATAAAGAGTCCATTAAAACTAAAACTATAAATTTAAAATGTATAGCATTATGCACATATCAAAACACAAGTTATTTCACTGCAGAATATTAATTAAAGTAACTGGCAGCCAATCATTATATCAGTCAGTGAGATTTGATCAGAAGCCAGTATTAAACACACATCAGACTCCAGAATGTCACAATTTGCACATGCTAAAATGACCTGATCTTACTGTATTGTTGATTGGCAGTGTAGCATGACCTTCCCTAAATATAGCTGTCTATAAAGACACAGATAATGGATCGGACTTGCTGTTTGGCTCATATTGAATAATCACGCAGACTCAGACCACAAAGGGGGGCAAAGAAAATAATCCGGAACATCCCCAATCAAATTGTAAGGTAATGCATCATGTGTCGTATAAAGCCATCTTATATATTAAACTAGTCCAGATAGTCCACCAGCCAAAATATGCAGCCAACGATGGTCCTGTGAGCAAAACTGACCGCTGATTAAGGACTAGAGGATAGCAGACCTGATACTCAAACACACTAAAAGACTGTGTAACCCTGTGTTGACAGAAGTCTGTCAGATTCATGACGTGTTCTTAAACCGCAGAATTATTCGCAACTTCATGTTCTTGAGTGTATAGATTCTGTTCTTACCTAAGAACAAACCCCAAATAAGAAAACACTGGTGAGTGTCAGAATCTTCGTGAAAACTGCGTAAGTGTGTTTTAAGAAGAAATTTATTTTTAAGAATGGTTGGTGAATGAAGCCCACTGTTCTCTTCATATTTTGACTGTGCAGATACTGATGCACTATGACAAAATTATTTTGTCTGATTAAACAGCATAAAAATGAAGTCATTTATTACAGTAATGATAACATGACATCATATTCTTACCCCTAGAAGAAGATAGCATCTATATGTCATAGTCTGCAGTTCCCTTTGTGTCCCTTGTAGTGAACATTTTTATAGCTTCTGGTATAACAGATTGATTTTCCTTACTGGAACAGAATTCATTTGAGATGCCCATCTTGGAGACTGGGGAGGAAAGAATGCTGAATATAGTGTATTAAATCATGAGGTAGGACTCATGCCGAGAGGAACACATCTCTGTGCAGAAGTGCACTATGAAATGTGAGTGGAATTTTGCTGCAGCTGTTACTTGTAATCTGTGGATTTTTCCTTTCACATAGCAAAGATTATGCTTACAAACTGCTTGAAAGCTGGAACTATGTTCCATCTTTGTTGTATGATTAATGTCTGGTGCGATGTACTACACGTAATTGATTTGAAGCCTTTTGACCCATTCATAAGGAATCTAATAGGGATCTTAATCAGAGCATTTTCTGACATTTATACATCGTGATCCTCTTTAACCAAAGTGTATTACACCCTGACCTTTCTAACCTGTGCTCGTTACTGACCTGTGCCCGTCTTCTTCGCCCTTTAAATGCGTTAAATGCGCACACACACACACATACACACATGTCGTCATGCTTCACATACAATCCTTGATCTTCTATAAAGCTCTTGAGACTTTTTAATCATGTCACATGGTTTACTGATTAATGCTCCAAGCTGTGCGTGTATCAGACAGGCAGTATACATATAAGACTCTTCTTTCTGTTTATCCCCAAGACTGATGAGCACCTTTCAGGTTCAGATATCCAGTACTCTGCTGTTTAAAAGTTTGGAATTATTAAAGAATTTTTGTAATTTTATGTACAATATGACATACAGTATAGATGTAAATCTTATATTGTTACTGTCATGCAAAAACCTCATTTTTTGTCTTTTTTTTGCATAATTTAAAAGCTTCATTTACTCTTTGCCTTGTGTTAAGATTTCACCAACAGAAATGTATTTACTATATATAACAATGCACTGTCCAATACAATCCAATCTACCTGTACCTGTTGTGTAAATGACAGTAGGCTACCTGTTTCTCCTAGCAGTGTTTGTTTGGTGGGCACAGGTCCCATCAGCGCTTGTCTAACCAAGTGAGCAGTTAAAAACAAACTGCGCATGTTTAGAGTGCTTCCAGTAACCAACTGTGTGGCCTGATCATGTTGGCCCCCTGCTGATAGCAGCCAATAAAAAGTAATAAATTTACATATGTCCAGACATTTAAATTGACATCGTTTACGGTGTGGGTGTTGCTGCGCAGCTAGTTATTGTTTCTCATCAGTGGTAGCCACTCATAATAGCAAGGGAATATAATGAGTCAAATCAAAAATGTAATAAAATAAATTAGATATTAAACATTTGGGACACACCAGCCAGAGGATTTCAACATCATTCAGTCTGGAAAGGACAAAAACATGGCTAACTGCTAGTGTAGCTAAAGAACACTCTTCTGATTTCCTTGCCTGCACTATGCTATCACTTAAATAGATTCATGGATTGGTGGACTTTCAGAAAAAAGTTTTTGACAAGTTTGCCCAGATGAAAGATTTTCGTGCATCTTTTCGAGCACTGAACGTCACTGGTGAGTCATTCTGCATTATTACAAGGCGTGTTATTCCTTTGTTGTTGCTTTGGATATGTAGCTGCAGACCACGATGATCGTAGCTATACTGCTAGCTAGATAACTTTGGATTTGTAATGCGATGCTGTAGAACAAGGTTTTGTGAGATCTAATGTTGTTGTCATATCACTCCTAATTTTGTCTCCTCTTCCACCAACTCCTGCGCCACGTTATGTTAATTTGTGAATTGTGATTTCATTGATGGAGTGCATTTGTGTTTGGATCAGGTTTGAGTGAAGTTTCATTGACGAGTCACCTGCTGCCCCTACAGTGTATTGTGCCGCACCAGGCTTCCTGTGGCAGAGACGCCACTGTTCTATACTGTAATTACAAAGCCAATTTACTGTTCTTCATATTATTCTTATTATTATTCTGCAGTCAAAAATTGTAATATTATTTTGCCCCAGTCCTTAAGCTAGACCCATAATTGTAGAATGTATACCTGAGGAATGTGCTTGTGCATTTTGAACCAATCGGACCTACAGTTTTTGCACAGCATTTGTTCAAGCACAGTTTTTTCCCCATAGGAAATGAATGTTTAGAGAATTCAAATCTAACTGCCACAATGGACACCTCACACACTGTCACTCATACACAGTACATACAGTCTTGCACACATACAGACTAATACATAGTAGTTCAACAGTTATTACACATTCATGCTGACATGCACAGTAATTACACAACACATTAGACATATACACACTAATGTAAAGAGATTATGCAGTTATTACACAGTAATATGCAAAATACACACTCACTACAAATGCTCATACACAGTATATACACACACGCTTGCAGACACACACCTATCGACCCCCTAGCAACCATGAGAGATATATTAACTGGCTATAAACAACCTAGCAACCACTAAAAAATAGACCTTAGATATGCAGTATAAGATATGCAACACCCTAGCACCATGGTACCATAGTAACCCCCTATCAGTACCATAGTAATAACCTAGCCATCATCCAACAACTGCCTAGTAACGCCCTACAAACCAGCTGGAAAACCATAGCAACTGTCTATCAACACATTAGCAATCACCTGAAATGCCATAGCAACCACTTAGAAATATCCTAGCAACTACCTTAGATAAAATAGCAATTGCTTAGCGACACCCTGTACCATAGCAACCACATAACAATACCCTAGCAACACGTTAGCAACACAGTACCAACTATCTGAATCAATCACTTGATAAAACCACCTAAGATACTAAAGCAACTGCCCACTGACAGCCTAGCAACCACATTGAACACCATATTAACCACCTAA
The DNA here is from genome assembly GCF_904425465.1 of Colossoma macropomum. Lineage (NCBI taxonomy): Eukaryota > Metazoa > Chordata > Actinopteri > Characiformes > Serrasalmidae > Colossoma > Colossoma macropomum. The sequence continues at coordinate 18,766,934 of NW_023494808.1, forward strand.
CAACTGCCTGAGGCACCATAGCAACCACTTCTCAACTGGAGCTGTAAGACTAATGCAGCTAACAGTTAATGGAAGCTTAATGGAACCCCACCAGCTGTGTAAACTGCAAGCCTCAATCATTACAAACTTGCCTGTTCAGCTAAGTAATATGATTTGTACCTAAACAGTTTCATAAAATAGCTAAAATATAAGTGACAAAACCATCATCTCCTTTGAGGTTGAATTGAGTTCAGCATGCCGTAAATTATGAAATCTACCTCTGATTCAGACTATTGTCAAGTTATTTGCCAAGAGAAAAGGTTATTCTGGTTTCTAGTATTGTTTTTGTTACGCAATGTACTTTTATCCTTTTTAATAGATAATATTATGTCATACAGCATCAGAGCCTAAGTCTGTTTGAGATTACTTAACAACTCCACACAGTTTGAAGCAATTGTGATTTAAACATGCAGTTTGCATTACGTTTATTGGTAGCTATACGCTTCCATTACTTGTTAGCTTCTTTAGCCTCAAAGATAGAGTGCAGAACTAAAGAAGCAAACTTTGGACACAAAGGATATCTTGACTGATTAAGTACATTTGAGCTGAGGGGGAAGACTGTACATTTCTATTTTTGGCCAAACTATCATTTTAATTGATTGATTCTCTGGAGATACTGGATTTGCCCCTTTAAGGGTCTTCAGAGAAACATATGTGTTCAGTTCACATGGGCCTGTCAAGTGGCTGTCCAGAATGTCTCATGATGTTACCATTTGAGCTGTTTATAGTGTAGTCCAAAAGAGTGCTAATATATCACAATAAACCAGCCCAGTTTTTTTAGTTGATGAAACAAAATATGCTATCAAATAAATGTGTTTCCACTTGAGAGAGAGGCCTTTAAAAATGTGACCACTCACAGCATAAGGGAAGCAATAATGATCAAATAAAGTGATGATCATTGAGCAGTGTCAATGTACTCCCAGCACGAGTGCACACACACAGCTTTTCATGAGGACACGACCAGTTACACTGTGTAGTAGACTACAGTGATGCTAAAGGAATAGTTTAGTCAAAAAAGCTAATGTTGCCAAGAGTAAATGGCAAAAAAACAGCCACCAATAAACACTGTGCATATGACATCATGTTAATTAGCTTCTTGTACAGGGCCATACGGAAGAAAACAGTTAAATAAGTCAAAGTGACTGATGGAAAAAGTAGACAAACCCTGATATTAAATAATGATAATAATAATAATAATAATAATAGTAATAATAATAGTGCTTCATATACTGTTAAAAATAAAGTGATAATGAAAATATCTATTAAAAGCACAAGAACATAAAAGTAGCACGAATAAGGCGAAATAATATAAAAAATTGATATAAAAAACAATTATTTTAAACTAAAAAATAATAAGTAAAAAGCTAATAGCAATAAAGGTAGTAATAAAAAAGTTAAATAAGCAACAAAAGCAATAATATTAATAATAATATAAAAAATAATATAAATTATTAACATTAATAAAGAAATAATAATATTTAAAGTACAATAATAAAATGTAAAAATAAATCATAGCAATAACAACAGCAATAAAAAATTAAGAAAGAATAAGGAATCAAGCAAAGTTTATAAAATATGTATTAAGCTCATTCTTAAAATGTTGAACTGTGGTTGCCTGACTAATCTCAGTTATTCCATTTTATGAGCCATAACGATGAAAAGCTTCCTTATTGAATTTTTTCTTGTTGACTTTTGGTTCATTAAGCAGGACTGCAGTGCTGGATCTTAGAAAACAACTTGGGGCACATAGAGACAGACATTCCATGATGTATAATGGTGCTAATGCAATAACAACACCAGGTAATCAAAAGATGAGTGTTTTCCTAAATTACTGTGTTAATTAAGTACATTTGTCAGCTGTAATAGTTGCAATCCCACTGCTTTCCTACCTTCCCGACCCAATTACAACAACTCGTACAGCTTCCTTTTTTAACCTCAGCCTAGCTCAACACTTTCTTCTGTGTTTGTTTATCGTTCTGTGCAATGGTTAGGTGGTGTTTTGAGCCATTCCTGTATGTAAAACTTTTGTACTGTATATATCGTTAGGATCAGGATTGAGATCAGACTTCTGTTTTCACCATTCTAAGTCAGAATGGTTAATTTTAACCTCTACCAAGAACAAACAGGTGTCCCACAAATACCACTTGGAGGTTTTGCCACTAGAATGGAATTAGCCTTCTCATTTAATACCAAATACATAATCAAATAAAACATATTAAAGGGCCCCATCATGGAAAACTGAATTTTCCTCACAATGTTGTAGAAAAGAGTCTGATATAGTATGTAAGCAATGTTAAAATTTCTGAAATTTACCAATCACTTACAACTCTATACAGACCGATTAAATACTTCATTAAACCACTTTCTTGTTCCTACACTCATTGCACATTTTATAAGCTCCCTTAACATATAGGAGCACTTTGTAGTTCTATGATTACAGACTGTAGTCCATCTGTTTCTCTGCATACTTTGTTAAACACCTTTTATCCTGTTCTTCAATGGTCAAGACCACCACAGAGCAGGTATTAAACTGTCTGAACAGAGCTCATTTGCATATGTCAGTCTTAAAGGCACAGTGTAAAAACACTGTTTAATTCTAAGGTTTAAAGAGAGGATGAAACATGGTCAAGCACAAATTAATTATGACTTTGGTTGACCCCTAAAAATCCCAGGATTATCACATACTAAGGCTTATTATTCAGCAACTACAGGGACTTCAATGCAAACTGGCTGAGCTCTTCTTTGGTTATAGAAGTGTATAATAAAACTGGCCACGTAAGGACTTAATAAAACCTTAAGTGAATCTTAAGGCCCCCCAGATGGGCCACATTTTTCCCGCATCCCTAATTGTTTTAGGTGAGTTAGGTTGGAGCAAAAATGTAGACCATCTGGGGGACCCTGAGGAGTGGGTTGGGAAACACTGAAATAGAAGATGGGCCTTTGAGAGAATTCCTATGATATTCTATAGCTACATATATTTATCAGTATAATAATATAAGTAAATATACAGAATGAATTGCTGAAAGAAGTAAGAAGTACCAAATGAATAGCTGCAAAGCAGTGCCAAGCATTTTATTGGTTTTAAGGCAGAACCCGCCCAGAACACAAATCCCCGAAATGATATATCCAGATGCTTTTTATGGCTTGACCATATAAAGAATGATGAATGTGAACACTGGTGAATGCATTTAAAAATATATGTGTTTGTCATTAGCATTTTTCAGAGGATCGCAAACTCATACAGACTCTTAAATTCCAGTCCCACTCTGTTTCGAAAGGCCATTCCTTAAAGACATGGCATACAACAGGTGGGAATAGTGAAGTATGGTTGTAGCCTTTTCTAAGCTTGGTAGAAGTAGTCACTTTGTGATTATATTTCAGTAGATTACAGTAGATAGGAACTTCTTGGGTAGCACCTATATGGTCCAGTCGACTAAGGCCCGGTTTACACCTGGCAATAAAGTGCATCTTGGGTTATCCCATTGTAAGTGGATAGTGCTAAGTACAGGTAAGAACAAAGTGCATTACTTAAAGGAGGTGGTCAGGGATGGCCACATGAGATTTGTAGTGTGAACATTAAAGCACCCTCGACAGCAATGAGGGGCACCAAACAACTGTCATCACAGCAGAGACAGTTACACATTTTGCTGATTTTCTAAGTGAAAACAAGTTATGTGGGGGTTTTGCTTTGCATTCTTGACCAGTCTATGGGCAGTTCTTTCAGAGAATTTTGTGACCTTCCGAATTTTGATGTCATCAGTTATTCTTAACTTCCCTTTCTTGACTGTAAGTCAGACAGTGGAAATTGTGAGCAGGAAGGATTTTTTTTTTCTTTACAGTCTTTTGCTCTGTAAGAGTCAATTATCTTTATTTTTAGATCCTCAGTCAGCTGCTTAGATGAGCACATGGTTGTTGAAGTGTGAGCACAACATCTTGAGATGTTTTAAAGGGTCACAGAATTTATTAAGCTTTGTAATTATCTGCACCTGACCTGGATTGAAAACCAATAAGTCAAATAAACCTAGCCTAAAACACAAGTGGAGCAAGTGAAACTTATGCCCACTCCACATTTTGTTTTTTTATCCAGATTATGATAAGATGATTTAACAAATTTAACAAACAAATAATAATTGTGCATTATGATTTGCAGAATAATGTCATATTTATTTCATACAACAGTATAGAACAAATGTTAGTGGTGGTTTAAATAGTGCTTTGTCTAATTGCAGTTTTCAAGACACAACATTCTAGTCTTTGAAGAGCAAGAACATAGGATCTCTTCATCAAGATCTAGAACCAAAAAGAGTATAATAATAATAATAATTGTGAGTGAACAGCTAGACTGTCTGTAAGATACCTTCATCTGAAATAAAAGTACCTGAAAGCAGAAAGCCAAGACCACACAAAAGCATTTTGGAGAGAGTTGATTTAGAATAAATGAGAGAAATCAAATGAACCCTGTCCTGTTAAGTCAGGTTAGTCAAGGCAGCCTTAAATAGGCTACTGTTAATACAAGGTTAGATTTGCATGAGTAGATAATTAATTCCAGAGTTTCATCCGAATCACACGTCAGCTTTTACTCGCTGTAAAAAAAAATGTCAAAGGAACTGTAGAAAAAAATCCCAAGATACAATACATGGCCATCACACTTATATTAGCTTGTTGGACATCCCATTCTAAAACCATGAGCATTAATGTGGAGTTGCCCCACTTTTTAGCTATAACAACCTTCACTCTTCTAAAAAGGCTTTCCTCAAGATTTCTGAGTGTATGTGTTGGAATTTATGTTCAGTCAGTCAAAAGATTGTCTGTGTATTCAGGCACTGATGTGCTTTACACCACACCAGCCGACGCTTGGCATTGCACGCAGTGAACTTAAGCTTGTGTGCAGCTGCTTGGCCATGAAGACCCATTTCATTCAAGTTCCCCAGTTCTTGTGTTGGTGATAGATGTAAATTCAGCACCCAGCGGCCTCGCTCTGTAAGTTTGCATGGTCTATTTTTTCGTGGCTGAGCTGCTGTTGGTCCTAGATGTTTCTGTTTCACAATAATATCAATTACAGTTGACAGGGGCAGATCTAGCAGGGCAGAAATTTCATGATCTGACATGTGGCAAAGGTGGCATCCTATGACAGTGCCATGTTTAAAGTCACTGAGCTCTTCAGTATGACCAATTCTACTGCCAGTGTTTGTCTATTGAGATTGCAGGGCTATGTTTATACAGCTGTTAGCAATGGGTGTGGCTGAAACACTGGAACTCAAGAATTAGGAGTCCATATACTTTTGGCCATATAGTGTATATCAATATCATAGGAGTTTTTACAGTTTTCCTGTAATATGGAGGGAAGCATAAATTGTGCTTCTAGTACACATGGTAGCTGACGCAAGTAGCGCACATGCGCAAATTATGTACAAGGGTGAATAATCTATATAGTGGAAATGAATGATTCAGTTGAATCATGTATTGTTTTCTTGCAGACATATGAGTAATGCAAGTAATGTGATTTTTAAGTCAGTAACTGTAATGTGACTACTAGAATGAACTGCAGCGCGTTACACTTCTTTGTTATAGAAAAAGTAATCACGTTACATTGTACTGCATTACTCCCAACACTGCTTAAAACGAAGTTGCCAGGTCCACTTCTTGTAGTTTATTATTTCATAATGAGGGGAAAATGTAAGTTAGGTGCATAAAATGAATAGAGACAGCTTTAAGGTACAGCATCCTGTGCTCATCCCATTCGGTCAGCAGGTTTAAGCGCTTGTTCTCTCTCTTCGAATGGCACTGTGGCAGCTTTGTTGTGCGTGTGGCCACAGCTGTTGAAGCATTGATCCTATCTCTCCCTCACCACTCTCTCCATCTCTCTTTTTCCCCTTCCTCTCGCTCTCACTCGCATTCTCCTGTATTTAATCACGCTCTTTTGATAAGTCTTTCTCTCTCTCTCTCTCTCTCCCTCTCTCTCTGCTATGTGATAATATTGTGTCAGTAATAGGGCATGGCTCCCTCAGGGCACTGGCTCTAACTTGCACAGCATGACTATGTGTGTGTGTGTTTATCCCGCCTGGCCCAGATGCCGTCGCTAAATCCATCACTAGTGGTGCCGCGCTAAGCTGGAACATTTGGCCCTGCACTGGGGAGGAACAGGACTCCGCAGAAAAGAAAAAAAATAGAGGGAAAGAGAGGGAGGACGTTTTTTTTCTGTCCGAGAGGAGGAGAGGGCAATCTTCTGGAGGAAGAGCAGTAGAGAGGGGCCGTCGCTGTCTCCCCTCTGCTCCTCTAGGTGGGCTTTTGACCCCATCCTCCAACCTGCAGGAATGGAGCTGAATGAGGATGAGCTTGGGGTCTTCACTGTCATTCAGTGAGTACTTTCAGCATCACCCTTTCAAGCTGTGCTTATGCTATGAAAACTCTTTATAATACCTCACTGCATTAATGCATGATTCAAATATACATAATTTCCAATGAATTCATGATGTCAGCATCAGTTTATCCACTTTATTTACTTTTTCCGACACTTTTGTTGACCTAACATGTTTTCTTTGTGTGAGAATGATGACATTTGAACATATAAATTCACTAAATTACTTTTTTGGATCGTAACGCATCTATTACTATTTAATGCGTTGGCACTGAAATTAGTTGAGTGAGGAAGTACAGTGGATTTGATTGCCTGGATTCTGGTCAGTTTTGAAGTTAAAAAGTTTTCCTTAAATAGTTCAGCCATTATAAGGTGATTCGCTGTTAAAGAAAAAAAATCCAACAACATTTTCAACATTTCTGCATTGTGCAAACGTTGAGATGTAAACAAAGTCATTCAGAGTGGTTTGATGTGAAATGATTCATTGTAGAGAAACTTACACACTCTGATTTCTTTACAGTGGTGGTGATAGGAACCAGGGGTCACAATGCCTACAGCACAAATCTAGCTGTTTCATGTACTATCCAGAATGACTAGTGAACCTACATGTGAGTTTTTATATGTAATGTTGATGAATTGGTGGTAAAATAATGGTAAACCCCTCCCCTGAAAATAGGTTTTCTTTGGGGACTGAATGAATTTATTTTACAAAAAATGTATTAGGCCACAACTTTATCTCAAAACTATCATGGAACAATGTCTCAGGCATCAGACAGCATGTTTATAACCACTTCTTGTGATAACGTTCTGTAAGGGAGCTTTTAGAGGCATTAAACTCTTCAGACGGTTGGTTCCCATCCCCACCACTGCGAACAAGTCTGAGTGAAAAAGTTGCTCTAAAACTAATCAACATTGTAATGTTGGCTTTTTATACTGAGTATCTTTCTTTCTTTCTTGTCTGCTGTATATGGAACCCAACATACGACACAGTCAATGTCAGAAAACCGTTTTCTCAAATTGTAGGTTGTTTCAAAGTTGATTGTAATGTTTTTTTCTTGACTACGACTGGACTATATTATTCAAATTCTTATTGAGGCAGGTTCAGCTACTGAATGTGGTTTAGTATCAGAGGAATATATCACAGAAATGTTAAATCAATACACTTTTCCCCTAATATAGTCCAGGATAACGCTTCTTTAGTTATGTACTACAGCTATGAGGCCAAACTACAAACCAGCCCCGACCAGAATACCAAACTGTGTTCTAATCAGCAGTTGACATGTTGGTGATTCATACTTATGCATTTGCACCATGTGTTTCATTTATTTACATGATTTGTTTACATGCTTGTTTCTTTCGCATTAGATCTCTTAAAGCAGTTCTCCAGATCACCGTTTTCATCCTTCGTTTATGCAATAATGCACTGAATATACATCACATGAATATATGCACAGTTTCATACTTTATTCATGTGCAAACTGTGTACAAATGCATTAGTTTGAACACCCCAGTCTAATGGCATTTTTTGTCGATTTTTAAGTGAAAATAATTTAACACATACTCTACAGAGAGCACACTTAAATTTGGTATTTTCTCCACATTTTACTGCATGATTTTAAAAAATAAAATCTGAAGTGTTTGGGTTCCTAAGTGGTGCAGCTCCTCTACGATGTGTCTGTGTTGAACTGTCCAGGGAAGTAATGTTAGCAGAAGTTTGATAGGATGCGGTGGTGCATGTGTTACACTTCACCCTCCCAGCCTGATAGTATCGTGTAAGTGGGGGAGACCCCCCCCACTTCATATTTTAAATTCAGCAAATAAACAATAATTATGTATTACCTGTAGAGGATGTAACTTTCACTGGGAAAATCAACAAAACATGTCATTTGACTGGGTGCCCAAACTTTCCCACATGACTGTACACACATGGCGTTTCCAGAGCTGTAATGACTTGCATAGTCAGACTAATATTTCTCTATCAAGTTCATCCACTTCTCAGCTATTGGGAGATGATTGTCATGCCTTACTTCATTGCTTGAAACTGAGATAAGCTAATTGGGTAATACCCCTCAGGAAAGCATGAGGGGGAACTGTGTGTTTCCACTAGAATATTGCACAGAATATGATAAATACTATTTTTTGCAGTAAAACATCCATTTTAGATTAAACAAGCATACATTTCAATTGACATGAATTCAGTTTTATTTGTATAGCACTTTCTACAATAGACATTGCCACAGTAACTATGTTTACATGCACACAATAGCTTGACTATTTTATAGTCGGTTTAAGAAATAAAATCAAATTAAGAGATGTTTATAAGAGCTGCATAAGAGACTAGTTCATTTATAGTTCTGTGTACATGCACATCAGTATAGTCTGACTTTATAACAGCAAAATCCCACTTCATGAGGCGCTCAGGTTTATCCACGTATGAGTTTCCCACTGTTTATAAAATCTGCATTCCTTTTTTTCCTTCCACTTAAATGTCCAATGATGTGTATATACTCTATATTTGTCTTTTTCCTTTTGCCTTTTGTGAATGTCATTACAGTTGTGGTGCTAAAGAAAAAGCTGCTAATTGTCACAGATGCTCTGTGTGTGAGTCAGTGGAGGGATCTAAAGCTTCACACGTCCAAGTCTATATCGAATAGCCAATATAGGCCTGGGCCAAATGTTTATTGTGTTCAACTTATGTTACTAAGATCGTAGTTGGACCATGACAATCCAACCGTGCTGTTAAATGATCATAGTGGATACTGCTTTCAAGTGCAAGTGGGGTGGTAGTTTTCTCCAAGAGGAACTTATGCATTTGTGTGGTTTATGTGAGAGATAAGCAGAACCCCAAGGTTGTGAAATGGGTGTTTATTAGCTATAGCTGGTATCTGCAGGTGTTGTCCTATTTTACTGGTGTTTTGAACTTGTACAAAGCAAAAATAAAACGTGAGCTAATCTGGTTGCCTTTCATTGTTTGACTGCTTGCTGCTATCTCTGCATGGTGAAAACAGCATTGACGTCACAGTCAGTCATGCTGAATCGAACATTTTTAATGTACCCGACTTCATCATGCCACTTTAAAGGCTGTTCATGTGGCACCTTCTAGTGGGAAACTCATTTTTCCCACAAAACTGTTTGAATGCAGCATATGCTGGACTAGCAGTCTTGCCGTACCTACACCACTTTAGGAGGTGAAAAGTCGCTAATCTCGTCTCAGGTGTGACACTTGTGGGAGTGATTGAGGCTGCTTTTGTTGTCATATGGGGGCGTGTACACTGTCGAGACAAGAAAATGTAAAAATATATACCACATATCGCTGCTGTTGGAAGAAAACCATTTCAAACCGTATCTCCATTTTTGTTGTGTTTCAGTTTTTAGGATAATTTGAAAATGCCTGTTGCTCTTTACACTGTGTGTAAATTTCATAATGAATGGAACAAAACAAACGGCCCAAAATTACTTGGAAAAAAGTCTGGTTCCATTGACTTACATTAAAAGTAAAGTAGGTTTTTTTCCTTCTCCTGTAAAGTTATAATTTTGGAGATATAATGTTTTCCTCTGGCAACAGCGAGATATACCATTGTTTTGTTTAGAATATGAACCACAGTTATAAGTTTACAGGGTTAATTAGTAACTCCTGAAAAAAACAGAGGCTGGGGACCTCAGACCCCCATGTCTACGACTGGTCCAAAGAATCTGTTTAAGCCAGTCATTTAGATTGTCACTTCAATCTGTCACACTTCATTTGCATAAAGTCGAGTTATAGATCAACTAAAATAAATTTAAAAATAGTATCAATGGACGTATTTATTGGCCATGTTTTGCACCGCGTATGCACAGAATATCTCAAGTAGGCAATTTTATGTAATTTACTTTATTATTACAGAAAATATCTTTAGAGGAGTTGATTTCACAATCAAATGATGAGCACAGTTTTTACTAGTAAATACTATGAAATGCTGGCAACCATTAACATGTATGTATATTATAACAGTTATTGTTTACAGATACAAAAATGTGTCCAAAATAGTAACTTTTTAGGAGAAAAACAAAGCGCTCACAACTTATTATTATTTATAATTACCATTTCTACTGGTCCATTTGTCATGAAATACAATGTAAAAAAGCCATTTTTAAATAGTAGAAAAATAATAAAAAGCAGAACAACAATGAGCTTAAGACGTTTTGACACAGTGTGTGTTCTAGATCAACTTCCTGACTGGGATTAGTTTGGTTAGATGTTTCACAAAGCACAGAGGTTTTTGTACATTAGATCACTTTTATTCTACTTTGTAGAAATGTCACTGTTGATCAACAACTACAGTGTTGGCTTTAGTTAAACTGTTAAACTCTGTTCAGGGATGCACTGTACACTTGTAGTTTTGCTGTGATATTAACCCTTTCTGGATCAGTGGCTCTGTGGTTTTTCCCAGCACATTAGTGAGTTGACGTGATGCTAATAGCCTGTGTCACTATTTGGTGAATTAAGTGGATGCTATTGATGAATGGAGCAGGCCTGCTGAAAGGCACAGTGATGTGTGTCAGAGGTTTAAAAAGCTCCACACCTCATATTTTCCATGAGCCAAACTCAAGGCTATGCTAACCAAACCATCCTAACCAAAACAAATCTGTAAAGTAAGAGCTTCTTTTAGTGGGAACACTTTATAATAAGAGTACATCAATTAACAGTACTTAAGAGGAAGCCTTACAATAGTAGTTTAATGAAGAAGTTTATAGTCATTACTGAATTCTTAAGGAATATCTTAATTAATCTTTAGCAATTGATAGTAATGATAACTGGCATATTGTTTTAGATTTTATTAAGTAGTTTTTTTAATGTATTAATTAATGTGACTCAGCATTTGGATCTGTAAGATCTAAGCCCTAATGAGTGATTTATTGAAGTCTGTAATAATGTCAAATACAGTCTTAATGGTAACACTTTACTTGAAGGGTAAAATGCCTCATTTCTGGACAGCCAAAATAATCCCTTTGGTCATTAAGTGCTTTGACACTCAGGCATGTTTCACCTATACTTTCAATTTCTTTTTAATTATCTGTTTTTTCTTAAGCATTTGTTGCTTTTCATGTCTCTTTACTTACATGGACAGTGCATTACTCATAAATATGTTTATTGAACATATTGAATTATCATTTGACTGAATCATATGGTGGTTTGCTAAGTGTCCAAACACTTAATGACCAAAGGGGTAAAGCATGGTCATTTTTATTTTGGCTGTCCAGAAATGAGACGTTTTATTGAAAATTAAATCGTTTTTCAAAATCAAACAAAGAACTTTTGTTTTGAAAATATTTCTCAGTAAAGTGAGATAGTAGTCCATATTAATATCATGTATAACATGTATGCTTTATAAATGTTTATTTAAACATTCATGAACATGTTATGAAGTGTTTATATAAGATGTTATGAATGTGTTATGTAGACACCCTTTCAAGTAAAGTTTCTCAATTAAGTCTTAAATATCTACCTTATAAACACTGCATAAATGCATAAGAGCGCAAAGTAAGCATTATATATAGATATACATGATATATACACATTAGGTATATTGAGTACTTCTGATTCACATGCAAAGCAGCTTTAGTAGTGCAGTATGTAGTGCATATGTAATGTACTATTAATGTAATATTACTTATAAAACCGTTCTTAAGAGATATGTGTCCATTAAACTGTTAGTAATAATGCTTAAGTAATACATTATATTATATAATAATATACTAACAACATACTAACATTTACTTCTTGAAGAGAACAGATGAAGCAAGCAGGTACATGAAGACCATGGAGTCTGTCCACAGATCTCAGCCTTTACCTGAAACTCTAAACATATTTTAGCACGAAGATGACTGTTAAATGGTAGAGCGAGTATTACACTGAACACTCTCTCTACCAGTTAAGATCATCTTAACTCTAAGATCTTTTGGGAAACTGGGCCCTGATTAGTTAGAACAGTGAAAGACCTGAACATGCAGAGCAGAGACAGTGCAGAAGCAGTTTAGTCAACCACTGAATAATACAGCTATCTGACAGTCTGCCATCGTTATATCAGATGTTACCTTGATAAAAATGTACACAATTACTAAATGTTAAAGATTTTAGTAAATGGATTCATGACAGCTTAGTTTTAATGTTTGTTCTAATACTTTTTGTGTTGTTTGGTGAATGATTTACTTATCAGGTATGATGTCATGTAATATGTCAAACTTTTTGGTGCCATATAGAACCATGTACAACATGTTTTCAGTCAATCTGAAAAACCATGAAACCCTACAAAGAACCATTTAAGCATGCAAATGGTTCTTTGGGTCTTTATGGTTCTACATAGAATCCCTGAGCCTCACTCACCAATATCTCTCTAAGTTTGTTCTTAAATGTGTTCTTGAGTAAGGTCAATAAAAAGTTTATGTCAGATTCATGATGTGTTCTCGAACCACAGAACTGTTCTCACCTTTATGCTCTTGAGTGTGAGTAGATTCTGTTCTCTAAGAACAAATCCCAAATAAGAAAACACTGGTGAATGTCAGAATCTTCGTGAAAACTTCGTAAGTGGGTTTAAGAAGAAATTTCTTAGACCTCAATAAATTGTTCATTAGTACTTATTTCTTACTTTAGTTAGTCCTTATTTCTGTCATTAGACCTATCCAGTGTGTTTCCTACCCCCCCCGACCCAGAAGGATACACAACTGTCATTAGTTAATGATTAATTGAGATATTACTTAATCATTTGGTAGTGACTATAAACTACATAATAAGATCTAAAATAGTGTTAGTCCTTATTTCTATCATTATTTATTGATTAATTGATGCATTAATTAACCATTTAATAATGTTAATTAATCTGTGAAGTACTTTTGATAGATGTACTCTTATTGTAAAGTGTTACAGCTTTACTCAAATCCTCCACTGACATACAGCAAACTGCAGCACATCAGAATGACTTAGTAGCAGATTTGGAGCTCTTGTTGATGATGGAACATCACAGGAAGCCGTGGTTTGCAGTGAAGGCTGTTGTTGCTGATGTCCTCTCATCTTCTCATCCTACAACTTGTAACTCATGGATTGATGGATGTCAATCCATTACATAACTTAGGAAATGCACTGAAGAACCTAAGAGCTTAGAGGATTAGGTGCACATTCTGTGTGTTGGCGTTCTAGAGGTAAGACACAGTGGTGCACTCTTAAAAATAAAGGTTTTTATCGGTTCTTGGCTTGGACATGTGGTCATCTTGACATTTCTGTAACAGAAGCCATAGCTTGAACCAAGTAACAAGTATCTTTAGAAGTGCAGTGTGTAGTGCAGTGTATTATTAATACCTTTTGTGGAGGTTCTTTAAGGAATCGTTTACTGTAAGGCTCTTTAGGGAATCAAAAGTGGTTCTTCTATAGCAGGGAATCTCAACCTTTTGCAACTCACAGTCCAAACAACCGACCACAAAAGTTTCCTTGACCCACAAGAACATTTACCTGGCTCAGGCTTAGATTTCCCAAAAGCATCTTAGAGGCAGATTTACTAACATTTAACCTCATTTTGTTGTTTTAAACTGTCATTGAATATGCATTTATAGTTTCTCTCAAAGCACACAATACTGGGATGAGATTGTTATAATGAAGCCCTTATTCTGATTTACCAAGACTGATAGTTTTGGCTGTGTCCCAAACCAAAGCACAAACACTTCTATACTTCACATACTACACTAATGAATGCACTTCAAATGGTGGTGCACTATTTTTTTTTTACCTACTATGGAGACCTGTAAGATGTTGTTTGGGACAGAGCCTCTACCAGGTGAAAACAGGCTTTCATACAAAAAGCAAACATGTGGTTATATTGTGCTGCTTATATTTTATTAGCCGGTGTTATAGATTATAGGTAATTTGATTGAAAATTATCAGGAAACATCAAACTGTATTTGGAAAGCTTCAATAGAAGACCATATTCCCTCAAACTTTTGAAGGGCAGTATATACTCATTGTTGTGAAGGCCAGCTTTTAATGATATTTGACAAAGAACCCAGTCTTAAAAGGAAATTTAGTCTATAGAATTTGCCCCATGCTGTCTTCACTGTGAGCTCTGTGACTGCCAACCATACCAAATCTGCAGACTTATAATCAAGTTTTCCTCATTTTTGACCGTGTCCCCACTCAGCCTCTCGCTCAGCCTCATCTGTGTAAAGAGATTCAATCTTTAATATCTCCTTAATGTGCTGCCATTGTTTTAACGACTTGATGGAGCGATTTTAATATCTCGCCATCATGGAAGCAGCGCTGGAACGATTTTTTTTCTTCTTGACCTTGTCCCTACAGAAACTCATCATCTGCCCCATAAGTCCCCTGAAAGTCAGTTTCGGAGCACTGTGTTAGATAACTTCACTGACATACTGTTTATCCCCTGATTTAATATATACAAACAAGTGAGGATGAAACGGAGAGGACATCTTGGATTTGGAACATACAATAACAGCCTAAGCAGATTACAGCAACAATGGACAGAGCGTTTCCTTCTGAGACCGAATTATGCTTGTTTGTTCGAGGAGGTCCATTGTGGGATTGCTATGATGTAGGTATTTTGTAGGAGGGGGGCTTTGGCTCCATGTGTTGGTATTTACTAGCTCTGATAGAAAGAATCTGGGGAATAATTGTCCTCTGGATGAATGGGCTTATTCGCACAATGGTGGTCCTGAGAAAATGCATGAAATTGCATTTTGAAAACCAGTAATGTTGTTCTGCTGTCGTAACAAAACATCATATCTTCAAAATGGTAAATTAATGCAGGAAGGTAAAATGCTTTTAACTTTAATAAACATTGTGACGATTCTATTTTGTATAATTTTGGATCAGTTCTCTTGGTCCGTGCATTATGAAATGTTTACACGATGTGAAAGGAAACTGACGTTTTTACATCATGTAAGTTTTGTTACTTTAGTAAAATAATGACAAATAAAGGTAAAGGTATCTTTTTGAAAAACAACTTAAGAATAAATGAAAAAACTATCAGGTAGATCTGAAAGTCAACTCTCAGATAGATTTGTACATATTCAAGGGCTGTTCATTCATCTGATTTTCACATCTGCGGTGGATTGTTCCAAGTATTTGAGCTTTTTTGGTTCTGGTGGTCTGAGGCCCCCTGAGGCTCCTGGCAGTCAGAGGCCCCTAGACACTGGGCCCACTGGCTTGGTCAATAATCCATCCCTGAATGTAACATTTACACTAAATTACACCCAAAAAAGAATTCATAACTGAATGTTAAAGACTAAAACGTAACTGACTTTCCACACTAATACACTTGAGTAGAATTAAAAGTATTATTATTTGAAAATACTCAGGAATGTATAAAGTCTGAACACATTGATTTTCTAAACAAAAAAAGATAACACATCCTCTACAGGGAACACACTTCTGCGCATTTTCATGCACATTTTCTACTTATTCGCTTAATTTAACATATTGGTAAAGAATATAACATTTAAAATGTGCCGTAACTTTCGCACAGGCTGCATTTTATGTTTTATTTTTTCCACTATGCTAAATTCAGCAAATAAACTGTACTTGTGCATTAAAATGTACCGAAGTGTGTTCTCTGTAGAGCCTGTGTTAACTTATTAACACTTAGAAATTAACCAAACATGAGTGGTACTTTACTGAAGGTCAGGTTCATAAGGCTACATGACAGTTACATTAGCCTTTCACGAAGACTGACATAAACCAACATAAACAATTATAAAAGCTTATTCCCATAAGTGAAGCTTGTCATAAACGCTGCTTTTGTATACTGATTTTTGTTGACATTGTCATAACACTTTCTGGGGTGAAAGGACAGAGAATGTTATCACCGCTGAAGTTTTAGTAACATTGTGACATTTCACAGTTTTCCTGTTCTTAAAATACTATAGTGGACATTTTAATCCTGACAAAATTTCTCCAGAAGACGACACAAAATGAACTGAAACTATCCTACATCAAGGTTCATCAATCAATCAGCCAAAAAATGACTGGACTCATTTTATTTAAGATGCAAATAAAAAAAAATATATGTAATGTATTTCAGGATTTGGCATTACTATTAGGATTCAGAATATAAACAGCAAAATGAAAGTCACTTTATTTAAGAGCCAAAGAAAACACACATAACTAATTTCAGTGTCGTGGCGTTGCCATAGTAATTCATAAAGATCTTATAGGCATAAATATGATGCTCACTTTACTTTAAGGCCCGACTTAAGGCCATAACTCTGTCATAACAGAGCATCAGTATCAGAATCTTCACAATATACTACAATACAATAGATTTCAGTGTTACCTCAAAGTGTCAAAGTATCTTTTTAGAAGTGCTTAACTTTGTTTGACTTTGCAACCAGCCTCACTTGTCAAGCATGTGTAGCATAATCACCACTATGTGATTGTTATACCAAAAATACACTGAGCTACAAAGTCAGCTGTCATAGCCTGGGACATCATCACCGCAGAAAACGTTATGAAAACACCTCATGTCAACTTGATATAGGCGTTATGTCAACTTGACAGCCTAAAGCAGCCTTTGTGACAACTGCCGCTTCTTGGAATAGGCCTAGGTTTATGGTTTATGTCAGTTGTTATGAGGCTTATGCAACTCTTATGTAGCCTTAGGAACTTGACCGACAGTGAAGTGTGACCAGATTGTGTAATTTGACCTGGGGCATCAAAACCTTTGCATACAAATTTAAACAGCTCCCATAACTGACGCCGTTGGATTGCCATCTTCAGATGTTTAACGGTAGTGAAAGCTGGTCTTAGATCATTGTGGGACGTTGAAAGGGCAACTGCCTGAAACTGCCGAGTCAGCAGTAACTGAGGCATACAACTGGAAGGTCATTAGCTTTATGACACCTATTACTGCCATTGAAACTTTTGGAGCCGTTAGAGCTTCTGAAGAACGTGCGGTGCTCAAGTAAGTAGCGATAGAAACATAATTGTCTTTTTTATTTTTAAGCCTTCAAAATTTTTAAATTTTACGTGTAAAACTCACTCAGTTTTATGCCCGGTCAATCTTTATTTACACCATTTGAAAATGGCAGCTGCCTCTTACACTGTGTGAAGACTTCATTACGAATAGTGATAGGAACAGTTACATTAGCATGCACTGAAGTTAAGAATGCGTATTGTTCTCCTACAGCGCTGCCGTTTCCTTTGACGTCATTCTGCACTCTATCCAACATCGTCATATTTATGTGTTTGACATCATTCCATATCCCACCTGACATGTGACCTGACACTGAAATTGATGCTGTTGCTTGGCGTGTAATGGAAATTTTCCATCTTGGTGTGAAGAGTACAGCATGTATTTGTTTGGTTTACCATCCCCCCGACCCCCCCGCCACGCACACACACAAAAGCTGAATGTTGTGACTATAATCTGTATTCATATGCTGAAGGTCACTGAAGATTAATGGTGGAATATCCTGGGTCGTGCTAGACGGATAGCACGCTAAGCATGTGTCCGCATGTACATGGTTTTATGCAATTGTATTACCTGCTTGAATTACCATATTAGCATTTTCCGTATGCAAATTATACCATTTTCTGTATGCAAATTATAAAGTGCATTATCAAATTGATCATCATTTTGGCCCCCCTGAAAATTTCGTGCATGGACCCCGTCCCTCACCTCACTCGCCTTAGCAGAACCTAAGGAACCTCGCAGCATTTCTTTTGCTTATTTAGTTAGAGCTCCATAATTCCAGCCTTTACTTTTGTCGTGCTGTCATCTCTAGCATTCAGCAAGCCGGTAAAACTCATCAGCATAGGATAGATACATTATTCAAAACCCAAGGGAAACCTCTGTAAATAAACTTGTTTATACATTTGTAGATCATAAACTTCAGTCATGCAATGATGGAGAAATTCTGTTTTTTAATTCCTAGTTTTTCTCATTCCAAAAGGTAGAAGGGGAGGCTAGAGAGTGCCCTTTACATACACAGTGGACACCAGACTATTCCTTCACTTTCCAGTTAATCTTTTATATTTTAGTGGTCAAGACAAAGAATGTATGTTGCACTATTGATTCAGTGTGAAATTTGCAGTAGGACAGTTTTGTTTAGACAGCTTGGTCACACCACTAACATTTGGGAGCTGCAATTACTATAGCTCCATACCAGCTCCAAACGTTCTTGATAATCTTTACCTTAGAAAAGCTGGGTGAATACTGTGTTTATAGGTGTAGCCAAGGGGTGCCCAGGGGTGATCCTTCTAGCCATCCCAGTTATGGAAAGTGAGTCAGGCACCATCAGTCAGCCATCATTAATAAGGCATCAATTATGCTTTATGGTGAAAATCTCCCATCAAAGTAGTTATCAGTCAGTTATGAGAGTCTGATGACACTGCATTTAATAATTAGTGTATTTTGCTGTGATAGGCTAATTTAAACAGGTGAGTGAATGTATGGGTGCTGCTCTGTGAGCCACGTTATGAAGTAGGCTATTTGATTTATTAGTCAGCTACAGTCATTTGTCATGCTAACTAATTTCTCATCTCAGTTGAATGCATGCATGTGTTGTAGGTTACCTTATACAGTGCTGTCTGGTTGGGTTTATAATCATTACACTCATGTATAATCTGTAGTGAGGGCAGCCTACATGAATAACTTCTATGGCCCAGCTATATGAAATGTTTAAGCTAGCGTTGTGCACTGAAAAAAGTGATGCATTTAAATTACTTGTTTCAGATCATCATTTTCTCAGAAATTACTAAAATAGGTTCAATCAACACAGTTTCAACTTGCAGTTTACTTTCAGCAATAGCTGTGTTAATGTAATGTTTTATGTATGTGGAAATGATGGACAGAGTTATGTACAGAGAAAAACTAACACATCAATTTATATGTCATTTAAATATAGTAACAAGTATTTTATATTTTTTGTGCCACCCAATAAGATCTCTGGGTCTTACCTGGCCACCCCATTCTAAAAGTTCTAGCTACGCCCCTGACTGTGTTTCCTGTTTTTGATATTCTTTAGCTTTTCCTGGCGATTTATGATTTTGACAGCATCCTATTTTAAATTAAAAACAAAAGTCTTGGTCTTCTTACAGACTGTGACCTGGCACTAAATGTTTACATAGGGGGACCCACTGGAGGGGTGGCAGAATGCAAGATTTTATTGCTGTAGGCAAAGTATTGAATATTAATATTAACTAATAAATAAAGAATCTCTCAGTATATAAGTAAATATATATATATATATATATATATATATATATATATATATATATATATATATATCATTTGAATGTGGCTCACTGATTCTTTATTAACCACCAAGAGTGCTCAAACTTTTGCACATGACTGTATATTTTATTCATGTGGAAATGATGAATCAAGTCAGTTCAGAGTGTTACTGTTCCCAGTGTAGATTATATATCCATCCAACCTGTGTCATTCATGTCTCAGTAGTCCTGTGCTGTCTGCAGTGTAACTGAATGATTTTCTCAAAGAGGCCTGTGCTCGGGGGGCTAAAGGGATGTGGCACTTCAATACGGAGGGGCGGCAGCAGGCGTCGGGGGGAGAAACGCTGATAAATGGCCGCGCTGCATTGCTCTTCAGTATCTGAAGCTGCCACGCGGACTCCTGTTATTGATGAGAGTGCTTAGTATTCAGATGGCAAGTGGACAGCAGGGAGAGCAGGAGAGACTGTGGAGCCTGAGAGCAGAGACACGCAGATTAAGATTACTGAAAGTAGATCACAGTACACACACACACACACCCCAATGATGGATTTTTCCACAGCTCATGTGTACGCTGCCAGCAGCCTCAGCTCCAGTCGGTCGTAAATGCTGCTGTGGGAGTAACTCTGCTGACCCCTTATTAGCATTTACTAGGTAATATAGAAGACCCTTCTATTTCACCTTCATAGTTGGATGGTTACGAAAGGAATTCTTTCTCAAAATTTCAGTATGTATCATTTAAATGTAAACAGTGTTTTGGTGTGAAATGCTCTGTTCTAGAGAAACTTACTGAGTCCACGGTGGTGGTGACAGGAACCAGACGTCTGAAGAGTTGAATGCCTCTAAAAGCTCCCTCATAGAATGCTGTTACATACAGTGGTTATGAATAAACACGCTGCTTAAGTGCCATTCATGGCAGAGAGGTACATGCAGGGTGTTGTGAGGCAAAGTAGTCTCAAAAGAAAACTTATTTTTGCACTTAAGCATCAAAAATAAAAGTATTGTGAGATATTACATAAAAACATAATAATCCAGTATTTCTTCTTGTGTCCTCTCTTTAGGACAAAACTTCACTCCCCATCCAAACTCCTGAGATACTAAGTATCTAATTTTAAAATATGGCATTTTCTTTCATTCTGAAAGCTTGTCAGAGTTTCTGGGGCCTAATTACAGTTAAGCTGCACTATGTGTCCAAAAGTTTGCGGACATTTGCTCATTCCATAATTTTTAATGAAAGGTATTAATAGGAAGTTTGTCCCCCTTTGCTGCAGTAACAGCTTCCATTCTTCTGGGAAGGCTTTACACTAGATGTTGGAACTTTGCTGTGAGGATTTGATTGCATTCAATCAGTCAGGTACTGATGTTGGATGGTCAGTTTTGGATCACTCCAACGCATTCCAAAGGTATTGGATGGAGCTCCATCACTCCAGAGAACACAGTAGACTCACAGCAGAAAAGACACATGAAAAACAGCCAGGGATAGCAGGCAGGCCATATCTGGCCATACAGTGTCTCCTAATGATGGCACTCAACTCCCTATCACAGCCTAACACAAACAACACATACACACCATTTAAACCTCATAACAGTGTAGTTTTGCATGCTATACCTCTAACCCCCCCTGCAACCCATAGCAAATGGCAGCCGCCACACTATAAATGTTTCATCCAAGTGTATATCTGCAGTAATTTAATGGTTAAATGGGCCACCTCCCCCACTGTTAGTGGTACAGCCTTAGCTTGCTGAGTCTTGTATAGCAGATAAAGGTTAGCTAAAGCTGAAGTTAGCATCTCATTCTCATTTCCTGTTCCACCTTAAATGATAGCATTTACATTCAGATGCCTTTACGGGTCCTAGTGTCTAAATGCGGCACTGTTTAAAGTGGAACAGATATTCCAAAAAGAAAATTTTGTACAATGGTGTGAATCCAACACAACAAGCCATGTTCTACAGCATTCATTACTTTTTTGTAATTTTCTTTCTTGAGTTGTGAAGATGGACGGTGTCAAGAACTCCAAAAAACAAGGTGGTAGCAGGAACACAAGAATGAAGAAGCTACTTAACCCCTTAACAGGCTTATTTTTCAGTACCTACATGGACTACAAAGCAAACTGTCCAAGTTATTCCTAGATTATAGAAGTGTGTAGTAGCACTTTGGACCCACCGGTGGCTCCTGGCCATCTGAGGGGTTAAGGAGGATGAGGATCTGAACAATTGCATCATATAACTCCCGGCCCCATTCCAACTCTGCCTCTGAGCTATGTGTTGCGGTACAAGTGACGAAATGTAACTAGATCAATGACTGACTAACAAAAACTACCTTTCATGTCATGCTAATAACATATCTCTATAAACCTACTGATGAATAGTGTCGGTGTTTGTTTTGACTCTGTGCTTCACTGGGTTCAGCCTCGGATAGCCAACTTTGCTAGCTAACATCTCTGAAGAACATCTGGCTGTTTTAAATCCCAGTTCATTTTCTAAAGCCCAGAAGAGTTTGGATTTTATGATGTTACATTTTATGATGTTTTCATTTTGTTATTTTGGTTATATATTGCAATGGCTAAAGTGCACCAAATTACACGTGTGAGTGTTTATTTATTGCTCAGACATTTTGCAAGGATATAAGCCCTCTGTTCCTCCCCCATTGTCCACTATGAATACAGAAAAATAGAAAAGACATACTCATCATTCATGTGTATCACAATCAAAGCAACGACACAGGAGCAGTAAGAAATAATCAAACAGACATTTAGTACATTCATTTAGTGTAGTAACATAAACTGTGTGCACTGGTTCATGTAAAACATTTATGAGATTAGTCAGTTAATAGTGTATTTTGTTTTTGTTGTCATACACATTTGTGATAATGCAGATAATGTGATGCTTTGCACTGCTGTCTCTGGCAATATGAGCAGATCACATACCAGGAAAATAGTATTTGATCTGCTCATAATGTTAAGTGATAGTATCATTATTAAGTGAAAATGTTTTAATATGAAACCCTATCTCTGTGTGGCACAAGCGACGTGGAACATCTTGCTTTTCATTCTGTTGCTCATGATACTGCACTTTCGCACAGACAGCGAGCGCAGAGCGGCAGAGCCTCCCAGACTCGCACTAAAGTGCATGATATTCAGAGATAGACAAGGAGCCACATGCGCCATGCAGCAAAATACAGTGGAAAAAAGCCATTAGAATCAATGAAAAAGAAACAAAAGCGAAGGGAACTTAAAAATGCTAATTCATTCATTTAATTCCATTATCAAATGAAATCTTAGGTAAACATTCCATGCCACAAGCAGATTTTCCAGCTGGTCTATTAGACTTAAAACCATTATCCAATCACCAGTCAGAATGCATGTTGAGGGTAAACAAATGTACCGTACAGGTTTAGGAATTATATTTATATTGAGCAGAATGACTTTCACTATCTGTTATCTGGTTAAAATATATCTGTAGATCTTTCTTGCTGCACTTACTCTTACTGTCCTTGAAAAGGCCTTTTAATTAATCGGTGCCTCCTTATAGAGATCTCTCTCTTTGTGATATTACCTGCACATTTGTCCTCCTTCAGGTTTAGAATGGTCAGTGTCACCACCAAATGAGCTTCACTCATCTGCTGCTTCTTCTACTGTACGTGTTTGTGTGTCCTTGGGTTGTTGCCAGCTGTCCAACACTAGGATTAATATATATTCATAAGCGGACTTATTTTCATTTTCAAACCTTTTTTCTGTGG
Source organism: Colossoma macropomum (assembly GCF_904425465.1). Classification (NCBI taxonomy): domain Eukaryota; kingdom Metazoa; phylum Chordata; class Actinopteri; order Characiformes; family Serrasalmidae; genus Colossoma; species Colossoma macropomum. The sequence continues at coordinate 18,790,283 of NW_023494808.1, forward strand.
CTGCAGCACATTAAGAAAGTAGCCCAAACAAAAACGCACCCCACAACTATAACTTCCACCTGCACTGAACTTTCAATGACCCAATGCCCCCCGTTGTTGGCGCCCATGGTTGCACTCATTGATACTAACAACTACTTAATTTAAAGAAGGTTACTTATTATGGAATCAGTATCAGCAAGTACTTAAAAATATGTACCTGTACTTGTACTCAGTCTGACAAAAAGGCATTGATGCATCACTATAAGTGTCCATTACCTGTCAGCTCATATCTCCACTCCAAGCTAAACATCAGATAACACACACGTCTTGGCTGATTGGCTAAATTTCGAGTAAGGAGACAATTCTTCTAAGCGGTAGAAATCGATGCACAAATCCAGACATCATATGAGTGGCTGCAGGGGACCTTTAGCGCCTTGCCTAGTCACTCTCTTATTCTCTTGGAGTGAAGGCTGTCGTCAGGGGGATTAGGCCTCCTGCTAGAGGAAATTGCAGCTTGGATTTGTTGCAGATGAGGAATGCAAATGCGTGATTTTTATTGTTACAGCATGGAAAGGCTTACAAGATGGAAAAGTATATTATTTGTCTGACTGAAATTACAGACAAGGCTGAAGGAAGAAAATGAAGTATGAAAAAACAATGTGGTTGTAATATCATAACCTAAATGAGTCAGCAAATCTGAGAAACAAGTTATGAGTTTATTATAACAGTGATATGTGCGGCTCTGGTTTTTGTTAAAGGGGAATTCCACCAGTCTGCATAGTTTGATGAATGAAGTGTTAATAATGTGATTCAGATTTGATATAAGATGGTTTATCATAGAGAAGTTTATTGACTCAGATTCCTTTGCAGTGGTGGTGATAGGAACCAGAGGTGAACATGAATATAGCCATTTTATTTACCATCCAGAACAACCAGTGAACCTACACATGGCTACAGTTTTTAATATGTAAAGTTGAAAATGGTAAAATAGTGGTAAATCTGAAAAAAAAAAGTTTTCTTTGGAGACTGTTTTGCCTTACAATGCCTGGCATTTACCTCTCCACTATGAATATTCAAAGAAAATATGTTTTTGGGCAAAACTGTCATAAAACAATATCTCAGTCTTCAGGCAATGTGTTCGTAACCATTTCATATTAATCTTCAGCTGTCTTGTTCCTACCACCACTGCTGTAAACAACTCTGACTCAGTAAGTTTCTCTAAGATGAAGCATTTCAGACCACTCTGAATGACTTTGCATATATCTTAACCATTTAATTATGCAGAAATTTTGGAAAAATGGGTGGAATTCCCCTTTAAAGGAGAGAAATTCATTATGATACTTGAAAACATTTTCACGACACACAATATATAGCACAGTATTTAATTTTCCTGAGGTTGGAGTATTCTCGCAGGGCCAGTCTTGATCTTGATCTCATACTGAGAATTGACCTCTGGGGACAACCTGTCAAACATTTGTTGCTGGATTGCAGAGTGAAAACCACTTTTGTGCTTTATGCACAAAATCTATTCAACAAAGCAACTTCAAATACTTTGTTTGAGAATATTAACTCAAAAAACAGAGATTTGGCTTGTTTGCCAACAGGATGTGATGCGCTATTTCTAAATAACTAGGCAAATTCACGCAAATTTGTGACACTGACCATGTTGAGGCCTTTGCACAAAAGGTCATTTTTTAGTCTTACATCTTCCAGTGAAGTTCGTGTTCAGACAAGTGGATTTGATCTACTCATCAGATACTTTTGCATGAAATTGTGGAGTCTTGTGTAAATTCTGAAATTCATATTAAAATTTCAAAGATTTTACTTTTCACTTAATAATAGAATAGATAATAGATACACTTGATAATAGAATTTGTAATGAGAATATTTCTATTAAATTGGAAAGGAATGCAAAATAGAAGAATTCTAGTCCATCTACATACACAGGTCACAGCAGAGAAATGGACAAGAAATAGCTGTGCAAGTTCATAGTGTTGCTGATGTATTTATGTATATTTCTCGTCATTGTTATCTGTCGTGGATAATGAGTGTTCTTTACTTCACATACTTTTCAGTGGTTGTGACAGCATAAATACAAATGAGCTTGAATACAAATCCGAGAGTGCGTCTTTTCTCAAACATAACTCGCCATTCTTTTTAAGCAATTTCTTTTCAGAGGCCACATACAGCCAATGGTAAGTGAATACCATTGCTTATCCATAGTATCTTTGAAAGCTAATGCATAGTCTAGTTTAACAGAATGGTTTTTCCACTGCAAGAGGTCATGTTTAATTTAACCACGTAATGTTCTCCACACATGTGACACATGTACTTACTAAATTGAAGTTTTTGTAGAGACTTTTCAGCAGTGCTAACTTACACTACATCCGTGGATGGCAAACGACAGGCTTGCTGTTGGTCAGGCAGTGTTGATGAGTGCAACAACCTTCTACTTTTCACACTCAGTTAGTTCCCATCGTAATAGATCTACATTCCCACCCTCATTTAGCCCAAAATTTGTTATGGCTATCCCCACACGTTCTCGGCATGAGATCAAGTTGGAAGACACAAAAGAAAAGGTCATTTCATGTTCACCAAAGTATCTTCCTTGGTAATAAAGAACAGCTTTTTCCATAATAGTGATTTGAAAGTTTTCTTTTCCAAACTTTTGTTAAAAGCAAATATTGAAACTCTTTTGCCACAAACGTGGAGAAAACAGCTAAAGGTTTGGTTGCTGATGATTGCTGACATCACGAAAAGTAAACAAATGCATGGAATATGTTATTATTTCCAAGTTTGCACTATCATAATACTAGGGAACAGTGATATTAACACGCTTAGTGTTTAATATGTTCATACCGTGATCATTTATACTAACAATATTTTGCAAAGCTTGTTCCCCTAATAGTAGGACTGTGACATATTGTGCTAAACATTCATTTATGTACAAATATTACATATTGTATTCATGTGACTGATGCTAAATGTTGGATTGTGTCATATTTCCGGTGTTGCAAATGAGTCAAGTTATGAATGAAATGAATCAAATTAGCCTCTTTCTTTAAAAAGACTTTTCTACAATTGGCCTTTAAGAAACATGCTCTAAAGTAAACCTTTCTCCATTATAGTCCAGAGCTGTAACTAAGGGTTGTAACTAATGTGGCAAAAATACAATGTCACAATACTTCAGACATTTTCTCTATACACAGTATGTATCACGTACATATATAGTTGTTCTTGAGATTTACAATGCAATGTTTTTTTATTCAACTTTTCAAATACTGCACTGCAATACATACTATTAAATGTAAAATGAAACATAGTTATTTAAGTATGCTATTCACAATACACTCAGAACTTAATGTATCATGAAAACTACAAAAATCATCATATTTGCCCACCAAAAGCCTTATAATAAAACTTTGATGTATGTTTTGCTGTACCTTCATTTTAGATTAGATAATTATTTACATGTAATCACATAAATAATTACACAATTATTTACATTACATTTGATTTAAAGCTACACTGTGTAAGATTTGGGGATTTGGATTCCTCGGTGGAGGAAATGTGTAATTTCATGCAACATGCATAGCAATTTGTGGAATTGGTTGTGTAAATTTGGATCCCTTCCCCAAGCAGATAAATCTGATAATTATGAGTGTGTTGAAAGAGTACTTAATAAAAACTCAGTCAAAACTTGGTCTTCAACTGTATAATAGTGATTTTAGACTTAAACGTCGAGCTTAAAGACGTATGAAGTGGTCTGAAAAACTGAGAATTCTGACTCGACACCTCTAACTTCAAAATGATCAGTTCAGGCCTTACAGGGTGACTTGCAGCAGCACATGCATAACATATTTTAGTGTGTTTTTTCCTCCTGATTCTTCTGCATGTTGTGTGCAATTTCACATTTTCACCAGAGAGGTCTCCAAATCCCCAACATTTACAGAGTGTAGCTCTAATTACTGTGTTGTTTGTATTGTTCTGTTTTTAAAACTTGATTATCTGTTCAAAACCAATGTAAAATACGTTTACATTATTAATATACTACTTTCTTTTAAACTTGAGAACTTGATGTCATTATCATGAGAAACGGAGTAAATAAAATATGTAAAATCAGTGGCCTTTCAGAGCTTCTGTAATGCACCAGTTCCACCAAATTCCTAGTACAAGCAACCCTATTTGGCTTATTAGTGGATCTAAATCTACTTATTTCCTGGAGCAGTGGCCTGTAGAAGCAGACAGGGTGAAGGAAAGCAAATCTGGCAATTGCAAAACAGAAGCAAGGAACTAGAAATATGTCTCTATATTGTAGAAGGAAGCAAGGCTTCACAAAGTGCAACAAAGGGGCTGTTATGACACAGGCCATGATTACGTTAGCCTTTCCTGCTGCCCTTAATTATGCTCCAGTGGTGATATGATTGATTATCCCCGCCAGATCTCTTTGTCATGTTACTCGGGGCAGGGTTCTTGCACAGCCGTAATAGGTAAATTGAGATGGCAGGCAGACATTAGTCATGACCAGCGGCCACAAAGCTATCCTACGCTTTGAGCAGACGTCACTCATTTACGCTGAGCAGGGACCAGCTAGTGCCCTTGATCATCATAAAAGAGACAATGTCGTCAAATGCTAGTCTTGATCATTACAAAAGCACTGGCAGAACTAGTCTCAGGTCAGTGCAAATGGACACCATTGACCAAAGCATAATATGCCACTCACTTCTGTATAATAACCACTGATACTGATGTCTTTACAGTGTTTAACAAGAACATGTCAAATATGCCTGACTTCAATATGATTACATTGATAACAAGTCTCTAATCATTTAATGTTGAAAAGGAGCTCTGACTTCAATATGATTACATTGATTACAAGTCTTTCATTGTATAACATTAAAAAAGAACAGATTAAATATACTTTGCTTTAATATGATAAGCACTGTTAATAAATGTAACATTTGATGTCTAAATAGGTTCAATATGATAACCATTGATAACAAGCCTATGAATACAAAGAACTGCTCATATGTAAGTACACTATGTAGCCAAAAGTATGTGGACACCCCTCCTAATTTAGGAGTGCAGGTGTTTCAGCTACACCCATTGCTAAGAGGTGTATAAGCATGTAGCCGTGCAATCTCCATAGACAAACACTGGCAGTAGAATGGGTCCTACTGAAGAGCTCAGTGACTTTAAACATGATCTAATCAAAATAACCTAAGAAAAGCTCCATTAGTGTGCATTGAAGTCCCCGTAATTACTGAATTATAAGCCTAAGTATGTAATAAGCCTGGAATGTTAAGGGGTTAAGCTCTTTTACATCATAAGCATTACGGCTCTGTGATATACATTTTGCTACAAAGTCAGCTCTTATAACATGTTATGTTATTTAACCCAAAAAAGTGCCATGACTCAACCCAATGTCAGAAAAAATAGATGTCCAATGACATAGGTGTTGAAGTCAAAGTTGACAAATGCAGACCATATGACAGATGAATAAGCCTTTATAAATGTTTATGTAGGTTTATTAATGTCTTGACAAGCTTATGTAGGTGTCATGTGATCTTGAGCCTGCCCTACAGATGTCTGTTCTCATTATTGAGATGACATCTGTCCATGACTAAACAAGAACATGTTAAATATGTCTGACTTCAGTATGATAACCATTGATAAATCTATATTTATATAATGTCGCAAAAATGTTTAACATGCGTGATTTTAACATAACCATTGTTAGCAAGTCCTTAATTACATAGTCCCCAGAGCGCTACGGCCCATCTCACATGTTATTGCGCTAAGCTGGCTGCAACTATCAAGAATTTGTCGATTGTGCTCTCATTGGCTGTCCACATTGCCGTATGTATTCGGTTTTAACAGTCCGATAGGAAACACACCTTTGCATGATGTTGCTCACCCTGTGTGTCTTCACTAAGTCTGAGTTTGTTGCCCTGGGGAGGAGTATAGTTGCTGGATTGAAACAAATTTGTGAAGTTCAGGGCATCATGTCTTTAAATGTTGTTTAACCCTCTATTGCACAATGTTGCCTTGTCATGAGATTTTGCAAAAATATGTTTGTTGCCTAGAAGCAACACTGTGTGACAGTGGAATGGATTTAGCCAGTCACAAGCCAGGTCTCACCACTTCAGGGAATACGGCTCTATATCATTTCTTCCCACTGTCGCACAATGTTGCCTCAAGGCAACATACTCCAAAAGGACCCCTGCACAAATTATTATTATTATTATTATTATTTTTAATGTTTTTGAATTTAATAACCAGGTCCGAAAAAATAAATCGAGGACTATTTTATGCAAGAAAAGTGAATTGAATTTTTTTTTTTAAATTGCTCTCATAATGCGTGCAATAGAGGGTTAAAATGTTGTTTTCTTTGAATCGTTTGGTAGCTAGTATGCTAGTAGTGTTTGTTCATGCACTTAAGTTTGTTGTGCAGGTCCGTTTTTGATGTAGCCCCATTTCGAAATGGTTTACCCCTACATGTCGCACTAAAGCAAAGGTCTGTGATTGGTCATTTTGCATGTGGGTCAAATGGCCCTTTCAAAGAAAGTCAAAGAAGGCAGTTCTTTTACATGTTAAGGGACTAAATGCTGTAGACTCTCTGATGATAGTCTGGCTTTCTGGTGTATATAACGTTCAACATGAACATGTTAAATATATGTCTGACTTAAAGATGATAAACATTGCTAGCAAGGCTTAACAATTAAACAGTATATCATTGCAGTCGAAACAAGGCCTTGTATCTCCATTTTTGTTGTTTTTTGTTATTATTTGTTATTACATAATTGGAGAATACCAGCTGCCATTTGCACTGTGTCAGAATTTCAGAATGATCAGACCAATAGGAATGGTCCAAATTTTTAATGAATAAAATAATATTATATTATAAGGAAAACTTATATTAAAAGTTAATAATGTGTTTTTCTTCTATGTAAAGTCACTTTTTTGGAGATACAAGATTTTGTTCACACAGTAACAATATGTTCTACATGTTCTATAATCTAGGTTCTAAATAACTTTCAATTTAGCTATAGATTTTGAATAACAAGCTCATTTTATTCCTGCATTTATCCTCAGTTTATTCTCCGTATCCATGAAGTCACCAGGAGTCGGAAACGACTTTATGGCACCTAATAATAATCCTCAAATGTCAGGAATTCTAAGTATTAACAGTTGAATGGTGCTTTTTCAGTTGTTGTGGCATTTCTTAGGGATGTGCAATGCAAGGAAGTTAAATGTACGTGTCTACTCGTGCAAGCCCAGCCATTTAACCTTGAAATTGCTCAGTGCTATGATGTGCATGCCAAGGAGAATACCAAACTAAATGGTAATGCACTCCAACACACACACTTTGCAGCACACACACACGCACACAGTATGGTGACCTTAACTCTATTGCTTTGTCCTTTTCTAGAGAAAACACCATGATGCCTCGTCCCCCTCCTCTACACAGAGTAAAATCAACATTTAAACAGACCGGGAGGGGAAATAAACATCACTGTGCAAGCTAACAATCACATATTAACTTAAAACAGTGAGTGAATCTGTGATGCACCCATTATTTACATGTTTCTGCTTTTGTGCAGTAACTCTTTAAACTAGACCTTATTCAAAAATTAAAAAAAAGGCAATTTTTAATTAATGAGTGCTTGATGTAGGTATATCTTCAAATGATGCTTTAGTGTGCATATCTAGTATCAGACAGGGTTTACTTCAATTTTAAAATGTTGCATAGGCTCCATCTTTCTAGGAGCAAGCTTGCCAAGATATATCCGGACGTAGACCCAACTTGCTCCCGATGTCAACACGCCCTAGCCACCATTTATCATATGTTCTGGTCATGCCAACAGCTGGTGCAATTCTGGTCCTCTATTTTTGAGACATTCTCCTATATTTGCAACAAAGATATCAGTCCTGGCCTGGAAATTGCTCTATTTGGTGTGGCCCCTGACAGGGCGGTGATGCCAGCTGCTCATTCTGACGCCACAGCCCTTGCATGCTTACTGGCTCTACGCCTTATTTTGTTTAATTTGAAATCAGCTACCCCTCCTACGCCCCCACAATGGATGGGGGAGGTAATGGCGTATTTAAAGCTCAAGAAGTTGAAATACTCAACCGGGAGATCCACCCAAAGGTTCCATAAGGTCTTTTTAGACTACTTTAACTCTGAGTTTCCTGCCAGAGATACTGGTAAATACAGCTATGTATTTAGGCTTCATGGACAATCGCTATAACACCCTTTTTTTTTGTGTGTGTGTGTGTGTGTGTGTGTGTTTTTGTGTGTGTAGGTGCCATCTTGTTGATTGTATGATTGTATGCGTTGCATGTTGTTTACTTTCAAAAAGCCAATAAAAATATTTGAATATATGGTGTGCATGTCTAATAATAGATGCATATTATCTGGATACAAGCTGTTGAAAGTGCAAATTCTAAAGTTTTAGTTGATGCCACATTTGTTTTTTTTCAGTAGAATACATATTTATTATGATTTGAATGAATTTGATGAAAAGTTATTGTATGTAGACCCTTGTTTTGTAGAAAGAAAAACTACCACAGTTGACAATTGGCATTTCACAGTAGCCATAAAAAGCAATGTTTTGGGGGCAGTGCCAGCTCTAGCCTTTTGGTGGCCCTAAACGGGATTTCCTGAGGGCACCCATCTTGTTAGCTGGTGTACTGTAAAATAAAAGGCTAGCTAATAACAGTGAACCCAAGCTGTCTAATTAACATACATTTATTACTGGCTATTTTGTGTATTGCTGATGATAGTATGCTCATTTGGGATTCCAATAAGTTACAAATTCAAATTCAGATGTGGCTTAAAGTTAACATCACAAAAAAAACAAAACATACCTTTATCTCTCTTCTTTTCCATTTTTCAGCTCCAGCTGCATGTTTAGGAGCCCCATAGAGGTCACAGGGCCCTAGGCACCTGCTTATGTTGCTTATTAAGTAGAACAGGCACTGTTTGGAGGTCATTCAGTTGAGCTATGCATTATATATTTTCTTCAATAACCTTGATAGAATATATTTAGATGGAAATGCATATGATTTACAAAACTGGACATGAAATAGATTTTTATCTTCATAGGTGAGCAAGCATGTCAACATTTATAAAAGTGTTTTGATTATGTTAATTGTATGGTAGTTAAACACTATTCTTTGATGTCAAGAAATCTACACTTCTCCATTTTGCAGTGCTGTTTTCACAACAGGGGTTTTCACACCTTTTCACATCTCATTGTTTACTAGCAGCTCAACGCAGAGTCACAACATCACAATAGAGCTCCAACAGTGTGAAATTAATGATCAGTGCATCCCTAGTAATCACAAGTAAACTGATATGCCTAAAACTAAATTATATAAATCCACACTTCTATGGGTTAAAATGTTATTTCTCTTTAGGTCTAATATTTTAAAGTAGGGCTCCCCAACAAATTTCATCCATTGATCATTTGCGAATCTTTTTAGAAAACATCTCCCTTGGGTTTTCAAAAGCACTCCAAAGATATAAACCTGTGTCTTTACAAAAAACCCATCAGTGCTCCTGTTTCTAAGGAAGATCCACTGTAGACACTCTGTAAAGCCAGCAGCAGCAGCAGTAAGAGCAGCAGCAGGTGCGCACTCCGAGACCCTGAGTCCCTGAAACACTGTTATGAAAAATGAATGTGGCTTAAAAAGAGAGTGTCCTCCCAGATCAAAGCTTGGCGCCTTCCTCTCCTGAAAGGTTCCTATTTTTTGCTGAAGCATGGCTTGCATTTTTTTCTCCTCCCTGCTTTTAACTTGTCTTTGATTCATGGGAACACTGAAATTTGTCATCAGTTGCAATGAGATTAATGAACTTCCCCTCTGTTCATCCTTTCAGAGGCTTGTAGTGAATGGGCAACTACTCTACGGCTTTTGGGACTGGTTGCATAACTTTCCTCACCAGAAGGTGCTTAACTTTAGCTGGCAGGTTCCTCACAGGTCTCACAGGCAGTTTTCTGATGCTTTTTTGGCAAATTAATCATTGTGAGATCAGATATAAACACCTTGCAGTCCAAATCTGATCTCGCAATGATTCATCTTGCTTATGATTCTTTAGGAAATTATTCAGTTGAAATCGTATGGCTTAGAAAGCTTAATTCTCAATTACAGTTGAATTTGTCTGATTCAGAAAGTTTAATTCTCGAATTTCATTGCAGTTGAATCGGTACAACTCAGAAATTTTAATTCCCTTATTTTACTGCAGTTGAATTGGTACAATTCAGAAAGTTGAATTCTCAAATTTTACTGCAGTTGAATTAATACTATTCAGAAAGTTGAGTTCTCAAATTTAACTGCGGTTGAATTGGTACAATTCAGAAAGTTGAATTCTCAAATTTAACTACGGTTGAAATGGTACAATTCAGAAAGCTGAATTCTCAAATTTTACTGCAGTTGAATTGATACAACTCAGAAAGCTGAATTCTCAAATTTTACTACAGTTGAATTGGTCTGAATTAGAACCATGAAGTCTCAAAATTCACTACAGTTGTTTTGGTATGACTGAAGGTTGAATTACTTTCAATATGTTGATGCAGTTTTGTGTAAATCATTTCACACTTGTAGCTTCTACTTTCAATCTTCAACCACTTTAAATGTTCAGCCACATTTGTGTTGGTAAACAGAAGAGATCTTTTATTATGATTTGAATTTGATGTACAGTCTTGCTGAATTGAAGAAACATCATTTAAATTGTTTTGATGTTGTTGAGATTGAAACAAATGGGAAAAAGTTGGAAGTGTAGACTCAAACCTGATGATACAGAATGTAAATGGAATGTAAATATACTGAATCTGACACTAAAGTCCAGAGCTAGTAAGATCTGCACTGTTGTAAACCCCATTTTAGCATTAAAAAGTTGTGACTGTAGCTATTTACTCATTAGGCACAATGATCCTTTAACATCCATTAAAATATCAAAGAGGCAGCTGCTACTGTTTTGCGCTTTTCCCTCATTGCATATTATCTCTCTGAACAAAACAAGTTTATAGGAAAAGGAAAAAACATTCTCAACTTGTAATCAATGGTATTAGATTTGAGGCTATTGTAAGCTTATTATAAGATTATGCATCTTATTCTATATATTTTTTGCTTCTTTTAAGTTCTTTGAGATTTTAAGCCAACTAATCTCATAATGTTGAGATCATCTATATTGGCTGATAATCTTGCTTGTTTCAAGCATATTAACAACTTACAACAAGAAAAATGATCTGCATGTATGGTGAGATAATCTAAATTACTTACTAAAATAAATTAAAACAGAAGATGTATAAGAATATGTTAAATAATCTCATAGTAAGCTAACAACAAAATGAGAAATATTAGATATAATGACTAGATTTAAGATAATTTCACTTGCCAGGTTATTTTTTGAAAGGAAGTTGATGTAACAAGATTTCCAAGCAATTTTGGGCCATTTCTGTTGGCCCAAAGAGATGTTCATCCAAAAATATATGTCGGAGATGCTCATCCAAAATATAGAAGTGTATTTTTTTAAAGTGATTTGTTATTTTATGTCAATGTTTCTGGCATTGCGTGAGCAAAAGCATACCATCTGAAAAAGACCAGATAGTTACCTCATTTGAGAATGCACTGTAGCTTGTGTAGCTTATTAACATTATTTAGCTTATAAAGTAAGCCAATAACTTTGTTCATAAAGACTGAGTTGCTAAAGATTTGTCAGATGTTTACATCAAATTTCAATATTCCCACACAATTTAAAACAATAACTAAAGTAAAAATAAGTTGTTTTGTATATGTATGGTCAGTCATGCTATGTGATCACATCACATAACTTCAGGTTAGAAAGATGTAAATCCCTTTTTTTGTCAAATCTGATGAATATTTAAATTTTTAAATGTTATTTTGACAGCTGTAGTAAGGTCCAAGGTTACATAACCTTTTAGCTACTTTTGACTGCTTGCTTTTGGGGTAAGAGTCAAATTGTCTCAATTTAGGTCTATGGTTGAACCGCTGTTTTGAGTGTTGAGCTACAATCACTAAGTTCCCCTTTAGATTTCTTCAACTCAAGACACTTCCACTTCAAATGAGATCTGATACTGGGTGGTGCTAAGCTAAAACTAGCGGAGGTGACCTTAATTTAATACTGTTGAACCATGGTTTCTCTAAGGACTTGCTAATTGTCTTGGATAGACTGCACTGAGCACCTCTTTTGCCCCATAACCATCTGCAGATCTCTACATAAGCAAAAGCCTCCAAACGATTCCCAGTGGCTTGTAGACACTCTTACACAAAGACAGTGATTAATACTCTCAAAACCACATAGGACTGAAGGTGGAGAACTGTGCTTGGGGTTAAACGTTCCCCTGTATTTAACACTTCCATCAACCCAGTCATGCAAGATCTCTGCAATGCTTCTCAGAGGCTTCTGATAATGAATGAATGAATGAATCATACATAAACAATATGTTAAAGCCTCATTGCAATTGGTTATATTTCTTTAGTGTCATTCTTGGACATAATTCTTGTTGAAATCCTCCTCTAAGGTGTTACCTTCAGCATTAACTGCAGTGTGCACATACTACATAAGTGACCGCTTCATATATAATAAAACAGGGTCTTTTGCTTTGTATTGGTCATTTAATATTGCATTATGTTAAAGCCTCAATGTTATTATATACTGTATGATCCTTGAAATCTAAATGTTGTTTACAAATAAATAACAGCTGCATATATAATTGGACATGTTCATTTGTACTCTTAGAAAAATAAAGGTTCCTTAATGGCCCTGGATGTGTACTCCTTAATATGAAGATGCTAAAACTGTTTCTTTGTGCGATGCCGTAGATGAATCCCTTTTGGTCACCTAAAGAACCTTATTTATAGATGGGATGCATTATTGATGAACTTTTGTTAGTGTAAGGCACCTCCACAAAATGTAAAGGTTCTAGAAAAAAAAAAACTTTTGGTATGATTGGTATAACCTTTGCATTATGTGAAGGTTTTTTAAATTTTAAAAGGTTCTTCACATTCACAAATCTCCTTTCCAAGTATGGTTCTTTAGTAAACCAAAAGTGGTTCTTCTATAGCATCACTTTGTAGCACTTTTACGGATGTAGAAAAAATTAGTTCCACTTTAATTGGATAGCCCTCAAAATCCCAGATTTGTTACATACTAAGGCTGATTATTCAGTAACTACATGGAAAACAATGCAAACTAGCTGAGTTATTCTTAAGTTAACTGTATATTAAAGGTTTGGACCTGCCTGGCCATTTAAGGGATCTCATTTACCAAAACGGTCATTTAAAGAAACAACTATTCAAAGATTCTTTACGGAACCAAAAGTAATCCTTCTGTGGCATTGCATAAACAATCCATTTATGCACTTTTATTTATTGTCTTGGGTGTTGACCCCCAGTTTAGTCATGTCCAATTCCCACCCACTATCTAGGTCCCCATCACACGATACCACCAGGTGGGGAGTGTAAAGGGAACATGCTCTTTCCAAGACAAATGTACTAAATGCTGCTAACACAACGTCATTGCACAGCTCAATATTCTTTCAAGGAGAACGATAATTGCTGAATCTTTTACATTAGCTAACAGACGTCCATGTTGGCTAGCATTGCACTGAGTTATAGGGGAGAGTGACAGCCATCCTACCCACCTAGAAAGAGCGAGGCCTATCATACTCCCTTGGACTTACGGATGGCTGTGGCATCACCGAAGATCTTATCATAATATCATTCGTAATCATTCTTTACACACAAAGTGGCTAAATTTGATGAGTTGATTTGCTTTGTCTTGTTTGTTGACCCTTTGTTTTAACCTAATCTTGTCCTTTACTTTTACATGTACCTCATGCATCACTTGATAATGCAAATGCTGACTGTGTATATGTCTCCTGTGGTCTAACAGGGTCTTGCTCCCCTGCCAGCAGCAGTCCAGCATTCTACTGCAGAGTCAGCTCTCTCTCTCTCTCGCTCTCTCTCCCCCTCCCTTTCACTGCAACCCACCCTCGTTGCCCACCTATCCCCTGGGGAGTCAGGGGTGAAGGGCTCACAGGGGAGAAGGAGTCAGCATTCATATGGGCTCAAGTAGCAGCGGCATCTATGGCTAATTGCCATTCCCTCCACCCTCCTCTTCTTTTCTCCTCTTTTTCCTTCCACTCCTCTCTCGGACCCCTCCCCTCCCCCCACCTCCAGGCTCACTCACTCTCTCTCCCTCTCTCTACCTCGCTTGCGCTGCTTATTCAAAGCTGTTGTCAACCGCTGCTCCGCTCCAGCTCATCTTACCCCACACAGCTCGCTAGTGATGGAAGGAGGAGGGATGCTAGGCGTTAGCGTGCCGGCCGCAGGAAAGTCCAGCTTTGGACAGCAACTGCTGGGACCATCCCTGATTTTTGGTTGATTTGCTTCCGATCTGAATTAGCTCTCATCCTGGGAAAGTGGTCAAGTGCAGCCATGGAGAGTTAAGTCCAAATATTGGGATTTGGAATCACGCTAGCGATAAGGGATTGGGACCTCACCTGGATCTACAGAGGGCTTCATTATTAGTTTCTTGTCCGGACAGCTGTATGGATGTGTTCGGATTCTCGAAGATGGCTAAACTGTCAGGGTGAGTGTAAAGCCCTCTCTGCGTAATTTTTTTTTCTACCCACGGGTCAGAAGATGGACGGGAGATTTAAGCTTACTAAGCACATGTCCACTGTGGGGTCAGATGTGCGGGATGTTTGAGATTTCTCGAGGGATTAGGGAGCACGACCAGTGATTCATGACTAAGGCTGAGCTCGCGGGAGTGAGCCAGAAAAGTTCAGAGGTGGCACGGGTGAACCACGCGTGGTTTTGGGGGGGCTTTGGGAGAGGATGCTTGGGAATTTGACAGACAGGGATGGTGGAAAATGATAGTGGGAGCCAGAGCTGAGGTCAATGACATTGTGACCAGGAACAAAATATTGATGGCCATTGTTTGGGAATTTTTTGTCTGTATTTCATTATTTATTATTTTATGTTATTTTCTTTATCTTTATTTTAAAATCACAACATAACAAAACCTCATATCTCTGTTATTGAAGCAATGCAAGATGCAAAGACAGTCTTAATTTTAATGCACTTTTTAATGCACTAAAGTCCTTTTGGACCATTTCTGTTGGTCCATTTGACACAAAATGTAAATGAAATGTAAACACAGTTTGAAGGTCAATCTGTTTTTTCAAACTAAAAACTGAAATAAATGAGGTTTTGATATGACAATAATAAGCTGCTATCAAAACACAATATTCATTGAAAGCCTTTTAATTTTAAGCTGTTTCAAGCCTAAAATCCAGCAAGAATGGTTAGAAATACGACTTCTTTGCAAACCAGTTTTACCTGTTTTATGAGATTGGATCATTTCATTGAACACTTCAACAACTATTAAGTTGTAGTCACTAGTCAAGCGATCCGACATGGAAGATCATTACTTCTGTCCATAGCTAGCGCTGGTACGCAAATGCTAGTGTATAAAAAAATCATTTCACCCGAATGGCAGTCCCACAGCTCCACACGACCCTTAAAGTTGCACGATTTTCTTGATTTGAGGCCAGATAATCCTCCTAAGGGATTTGGCTCTGTGATCACCGCTGCACCCATGGCTTGCCTTGCTCGCTGGATGAGAGAGCGGCATGTTCTCCGCATGTCTATCAACAAGAGAGGGGAAGGGGGGAAGGGGTCGGTAGGGAAAAGAGAAAAGGAGAGAGAGAGAAAAAAGCCCACAATAACACATGAAATAAGGCTTGATATTAAAAGAAAAAAGATTGAGGGATTTTGAAATGCTCACGCATGGAGCTCAGCAGAGAATGTGTGGTGGGGGATGTGGATATTGGTTGCAGTGGTAGATGCTGCTCTATAGGATCTGTAGTAAGCTATGGCTTTGAATAAAAGACCTTTCAAAATAACAGAAAAGTAGGACTATTTTTTCTGAATTTCTCAATTTGGTGAGAGATTTGGATCATTGTTGACAGACTGATCTCAGCTGTGGTTATGACTATGGATTTGCAAATAGCTTCCATGATTCTCCTGTTGTTTTTTCAGGCAGTTATGGAGGACAGAGCAGTTTAATTTGAGTCATCAGCTTTAATTCTATTCAGGTAGACCAAGTCTAGAGTATTCTTTCAGTACTGCGACATGTTTTCAACTGTCAGAACAGCAACTATAACTATTTAAACTATGAGGCTGTTTTAAACTGTTTTGGCAGTTTTGAATTTAATTATATGCATTAAATGAAGCTTGTAACGTATCTTTACATATATTTTGCATTGTGTGGTGTTGTGCAAAAGTCAGAGACCAACCTTAATTTTGTTGATTTTCTAGTCAAAATGGCTAATTATTCATTTCCCAGGAGATGGTTTTGAGGAGATTAGATATAAGATAATGCATTTCCATAAGGAAGAGGACAGTCAATGGAAAATGAGAGTTTCCAAAACTGTTTCAAGAAACAGATAAAAGACGTAGAGAAAACGGGACTCCAACAACCATGCAAGACCTGGAGGACCACCAAAACCGCCACCATCAGATAAACAGTACTTAAGCTTTCATCTTTGAAAGAGAGGAGAAATTCAGTTTTACGGTGACTCTGGCATAAAGCTGCCAACATTTTCCAGTGACTGAAACCAGCTCGTATTTACAGCCAGCAACATATCTAGGACATGTAGAGTGATGCTTTTTCTCACAACATTGGTCCCACCTCTTGGAAGTCAAAACATTGGTTGATTCCACTGTCCCTTCCTAATTGTGTTAGTGCTTAATATGAAACATTAGGCCTTCAGTTCGACTCCTGAAGTCCTGAATGATGGAAGAGCTCTCTTGGTTGTATCTACATAGATGTCTGGTTAGACATTCTTCCTTTTGCGGTTTCAAGACTTTAATTCCAAATAAAACTTAACAAGAAATATAACTATTTCGACAGTATTTGCAGACAATGAACAGAATGATTCTTTGAAATGAAAATTGACTAAAAATTGAAGACACTTATTTTATAGTTCTCAAAAAGAAGGCCACTCTGATATATATATATGTATATAAATTTCATATATTTGTATTAATACAATCATTGAACCACTGCTTTTTGAAAATGACTGTTCTAAGCTAAAAGAATGTCCATTTTCTGCTTTTAAAAACTTACGCTGTACAACATTTTAAGGGATTTTAGGGATTTTAAACTGGAGCACTCAGTAAATGACATATATTGCAGTTAACCAAGGGGCAAATCATGGTCTCACAAGACCCCTGGTCATAAGCACTTTTGGACTACCCCCTCCCTCTACACTCTGACAAAAAAAATGACAAATAACTTTAATAAACAGTGTTTTTTTATGTGTGCTTTGAACAGTGCTGGAGGAAAATGTAATGTAGGCAAAATTATTCATTCTCAACAAATGTTGAAACAGCATATTATTTTCTGCACTTTTCAGTTTCTGCACATTTTTTGGCATTAGGGGGCTTTTAACTATTTTTTAATATAGTGTCAGGGTCTGGACTCCGGGGCTTTCATTTTATTTATTTACTCTTTACATATTCAGTGGCTGTTTATTCTTATATTTTTTTGCATCTGCCAGTGTTTGTCTATGGTGATTGCATGACTATGTACTTGATTATATGCCCATGTTAATAACGGGTGTGGCAGAAATGCCTGAGCTGATTAGGAATGATGTCTACATACTTTTGGTCATATAGTTTATGTATTACGCAGCACTACCCAGATTCAAACTGCCATAATGTGACAGTCCCTCAACAGTAAACAAGAAACCATTTCATCACAGGGATGATTTATATCCCTGTTTGGAGTCCCAGTGTTCTTTCAAGTTGTTTGTTTGTCTGTTTGTCTCTATTTGAGATTAAATCTGTTCAAACAGTCATTGTATTCTCAAGAGTGAAGTGTGGAAAAAAATGGTGGTTGCTTAACTTCTGGGAGGGAAATGAGTTTTGTTACGTCTGTAATATCTTTGATTGATCGCTGATGTTCAGCTTAGCCAACATGCTATATGAGAAAGTCCAATTTGCTATTGTTACCTCAATATTTTATGCATGACAACTTTAAATCTTTATTATTCTCTTCATTAGAAAAGAGAAGAGATGTCTAATATTGAAAAATGATATGTCCTCATTGTAATTCTGCCCTTTTTTCATTTTAGTGAAGAAAAGCTAATTGCCTTTCAGAGAGCTTGCCCTCTCTTGCTCTACCATGCTGATTAGGAAACCTCAGTGTTCTGTTTGGGCCTGCAACTCTGTTGAGGAATAACTCTACTGAATGTGCTAATGGAGCTAATAGTGAGTGGAAGCTAGTAGCCACCAACCGTCATGATG
Organism: Colossoma macropomum; assembly: GCF_904425465.1. NCBI lineage: Eukaryota > Metazoa > Chordata > Actinopteri > Characiformes > Serrasalmidae > Colossoma > Colossoma macropomum. The sequence continues at coordinate 18,808,607 of NW_023494808.1, forward strand.
TCATTCACATAATGCTAAATTGTTTTTGTTTGCTTTTATTTATTGATAGCTATGTTAGCTTTATCTGACTGAGCTGCTGCTTTAAAGAGGTCTGAGACGAAGACGAGCGTTCCTCGAATTAGGCAATCAACCAGACTTCAGTGCAGGCGTAATCAGATTGAATCCACACTCATTTGATTCTCGGCCAGGCAAAATAGAAAACAGACCTCATACCTACAGGCGGTGGAGTCCACAGGTGCAGAGTGAACACTGCTGTTGAGTGTTTGACTGAGGCACTTGATCAAGATACATTGAAAGTTGCTTCAGGGGTGTTGCACTATTGGATTCCTCCCATCAATGAGGTGAAGTCTTGTAGTATTACAAGAGGACAAAGCCTTCTAGACATGCCAGCAGCTTTTTAAAGATTTTACTGCTGATTGTAAGATTTCATATAACTTTCAGTGCCTGATAGAGGTCTAAATGTATTAAATTTGCTTTTTTCTTGTCTGACTACTTTTACAGAGTTGGTACAGTTGGTATGGCATAGTGGATAACACCAGTGTCTTCTTCTGTGCAGACTGAGGTTTGATTCCCCACTTGTGCAAAAACACCACACTATAAAAATAAGTGTCTATGTGCTATAAATGTTAATGTACTTTTAAGATGATATGAGGCTAATCTGTGCAAACTGCAGTTCTAAATCATCACAGATTTGAATCAAATCATGTCAAAACATGAGATGATCTCACGAATGCTCTCGAATGGCACAGCCATCTGAAACCTTGGCCTTATTGTTGGGAGATCATGTTTGAACCCCAATAATGTCACAACCATCCATGTCCAGTAGCCCAAGAGAGCATAACTGGCCTTGCTTTCCCTGAGTGGGCAGGATAACCTTCCCTCCCCTCCCACCCCATCATTCAGTGCGGTGCTAACACAGGCATCTATTAACTGATATAACAGAATTGGCAGTTAGCATTCTCCTCCAAGCGTGTTGAACTGTCCATTGATACTGCATTAGCAGTAGTTTGTAAATGCAGTGGCACTTCATGTGTCTCGGAGGAAACACATGCTAGCCCTCACTCCCCCCAGCTTGGTAGCATCATGTGGTAGAGGGAGACCTTTGCGGTCTGTCATTTGTTAACATGTTCAAGCATTAAAGCAGTAATTGCACTCATGTCGAAACCACTTTTTGCCGCCATTCAGTGTCAGAAACCACATAGGCAGGTCTATTTGAGGTTTGAAGGAAGTGATTATTGAAATTATACATTTTCCCTGGTGCTTATTGGGTCAAATCTTCCTTTATTTGTACTTGTTAGCCTCTGAATTAAAGAAGAACAAAGACATTTGTTTCTGATGCTAAGGCTTCGTCAGCATAGTCATGTTTGATAAAGGACTTCTACTTGAGCACAGTATTTCAGCGGTCTTTGCACACATGCTGAATGGACTGTTTGCTGACCGTTCTATATGTGTGACTTATCAAGAGAGGCATTTTTTTCTCAGCCATCTGTCTCAAACCCAACCCCGACCCTGAAAGCAAGGATAAGGTCAAATGCTGGATCCAGCAGGAATGTTGGGCCAGAGGAGCTCTCAATCTCTCAAATCTCTCGACCTGATTGAAGCTTTCAGAGTCAAATGCCGCCACTGAATGTGTTTGTTAGGCTGCACACCATCTGGACTAATAACTGAAAGATAACAAGGTAAGGTGAAGGTACTACTCGCTCCACAAAGTAAATTAAAGAAGAATGAGTGCATTCGGCCCTTTTTCATCACTTGTCCTCATTCCCTTTTGTGTAGTTAATAATGGCCATTAAGAGATCTCTTCTGCTCTAGATGGTATCACTGGTCTAAACAGCTATGGCTTAAAGGGTGCTGCAGGCTAGCAAATAAAGGTCAGGGCAGATGGCATTGCATGCATGAATATGAGCTCAGGCACAGCTTGCCATGCCATGCTGATCTGGGGCCAGTTTTCAAAATTCTTTGTAAAGCTTTGGAAGTAGTAGAGTTATTACTGCTGTTTTCCTGCACTTTTTTTTTTAAATGTAATTACATAATGACATGCTTAATTACATAGTAATTATGTAGTAACAAAAGTATTGTGCAGTTCTGTATTAATAATTGCTGATTTGTAGCTTATAAGAAATTCTGCCAAACTTTCAGTCAATGATCACAAGTGGAAGAGAAGATATTTTATTATGATTTGAATCTGATGAAGTTATTGTTGTGGATATAGTTTTATGTTGCAGGGAATAAATATCCTGTAAGTTTCCTTTTAATTTCTTAACATGGAAACAAATGGCATAAAGTCAGAATTGATGACTCTAACCTGTTGATAGTGAATGTAAATCAGCAGTAAATCTAATTCATTGCATAAATCACTATGTAATTAAATATATATGTATACGATTACATTTCAAATAAATAGAAACATTGCAGAATTATCACGATGTCTAAGACGTAATGACTATTTCATATATTTCAACTACACTCGATCTTTATTAAGATGCACATTTATCAAAAGCATATTGTTGCTGTTGGAATGAAATGTTGTATTTCCTAAATAATAATTTTACTTGTAAAGGAAGTTAATGTAACAGTTTACATTACATACAGTTTTGTCCAAATAGTTATGGCTCATTCCATTTATCAGGAAATTTTAACACGATGCAAAGGGTAACTGGACTTTTTAAAAAGAAAAGAAAAAACAACACAAATGGAGAGACAACGATGATATTGATATATGAGATGTGCCTTACTGCAGGCGTCTATGCATCATATGTCTGTTCTGTCTCCTCTTCACTGTGAGTTTTTAAGCACTGGCAGCCACTCTTCATCCCTGTGTCTGGCCTCAATAGACAGATTTGAGGGTATATTTCTCTTTCACACATTGCTGAAGCTGTTTTTTTACTTTGTTAATTCATGTACCTGGTCATATTAAGCACAAATTATCAAATTTTACCCTTTAAAAGATAAAAATCCTGTTTTGATTTGACCTATCACTGAGCGAAAACTCTCAGCTAGCTCAAAGACCAACCCCTCCATACTGCGACTGATTTTCAAGTGAAAATACAGTGTGTTTCACTTGGAAATACGGTAAAAAATATTTTGTTCAAAAATCTTATGAACAAAATGTAACTGAAAACTGAAGCATGTTCATATTTATGTTTCACTTTTTTGAGTTCACCAGAGTGTTCTCTTAAGTGGTCATCCTTAAGTGGCCGTGACTTCTTGTGCCACTGGGATATAAATTTGAGGTGACACAAAGGCCAAATTCTCTAGTTGTGTCCAAAAATGCATGGCACCTCATGAAACGGTATGCCAAGAATAGTACATCATCATTAGCAATAGATTCATTAGTATAGTATACAGAGAATGATGTTATAGACAGGGTATTAGTCTTTCATCAACATGGAGAAAATTAGAGAATACACAAAAGAAATTAGAAAAAGGTGACCTATATCAGGCAATGGCTATAAAAATAGACTGAAAATGCTTTACATCCACTGTTGGGGCAATAATTAAGAGTTGTTTTGCACATTTTAGTGTACAGTTTCTATTTATTTGCTGAGGTTAACATATTGGGAAAAATAAAACATGAAATATAAGATGTGCCATAACTTTTGCACAGGCCATTTTTCCCACTGCGCTAAATTCAGCAAACAGTAATTGTCTTAAAATGTGCAGAAAATCAACAAATGTCTAATTTTATCACCCTTACAGAAACATCACATATAATTCAAATGTGAATTGTGCAAAAAACACGTTTACAAGTGATCACATTTTTTCACATGTGATAACATTCCTAACGAAGTGTGCAAAAACCAGTTCATGTGTTTATAAGTGATCATGTGATAACGTTTTTACAATGTGAAGCGTGCAAAAACCAATGCATGTGGTCTTTAATTGCAGATGTGCCTAAATTTTTGCCTTTTGCATTGACTGTACAGATCTGCAGTTTAAGGGGGTTGAAGGTTAGATTCCTCTCATATTTTCAATTTTAGAGCTTGTACCATTTTTGATAAGTGTGCCAATAATTATGGAGCTAACTGGTTTGAGTTGGTCTACATGAGAAAGATGCTTTTTCAGTTTTACCTGAACAGAACCAAGCACAGGGGGTGATTGTGTATAAATGGCCATTGGCATGCTCTGGTAAGAATGTGGTAGATTTTAGAACAATGCCAGGTGAGTAATGTGCTGACCTTGTAAATGCTTAAGAAAAGAAAATGTCAGCTCTTTTAGCTCTGGATAGTGGTCCCTCTATAAAGACCACAGTGATCCATAAATAGGTTTTCTTTCATCCACAGTAAAGATTTCCCCATGAAGAATCAGTTAGAGCAGATAGTCGTGTCTATGGCTGCTTTATAATTATGTATGGAGTATATATAGTTAGTATTAATTTCAAAGTACAGGAGGTCACATTCAGCAAGTGGATGGCCTCACATGACCCTGGGCTTTTAGAGAGCATTCTGAAAATGTTGTGACTGGAAGGCAGTGGCTGTGGTGTGCTCATTATTTCAGAGTTTAAAATAGATATTAATATGATTCCCAACAAAAGGGTAATTCACTGGGATGGTATGTGAGTATCTGTGATGTAATGTAGAAATGCCTTTTGTGCAACATAGCTAACTGTACAAGGTATTAAAGGATAACTCACATTTACATGTCTTACTAGTTTTGGTATATGGATTGTTCTACTGAGCTGGTTCAAAGTCAAAGTTAAAAACACATTGTGGACTATTAACTGATTTGGACTTTAGACAAAAATCCTTGTTGAAACTTAGGGGTGAGGGTTTGGGACAGACATCTGTCCCAAGAGTACCTATAAATTATGTTTTTTTAAATATATTTAGCTGTTTACTATCTCAGGTAATGCCTTTTTGTACTGTGGAACCTCAGTTTAAACAAGTAAGATGATCCATATAACATTTGCCTGATGGGAATTTGCAGTTGTGGTGCAAAAGTCTTGTCAAAGACGTCAAGGGAACGAAATGTCAACTCACATTAACAGATTCTCGACAAGTCCTGTGACCATAACAGTATGTTTTCTCATCCCATGGAGCGAAACAGGCAAAGGTCTGATTAACCCACATTTCCACTTGTCGCCACTTCAGGATTCGAGTTCTTTCTTAAGTTCTTCCATAAAAATTCACAAAAGTTGCAAATATGGTCAAGATCTGCTTTGGCATCTGGCGTGAGGTAGTCTCACAAGCCTAGCATCAGAGAATCTGGTGCATTTTCTCTCTTAACATGGCCAAGAACTGCCTACTTTGACAGGAAAGGACTGTGAGACCTGCAAACTAACCACCACAGACCACTATTTTAGCATAGAGAACATTTTCAAGCAAGGCTACAAGTGAAACATATTCGTACATTAGTAAACATGTGAGGGTACTGGGACAAAACCCCAGTAGTTGTAGTCAGTGTAACATGCAAAAGATTTCAGACTCTCCGTTTTCATTGGGGCAGAGCGCATGAGACTGAGAATAACCACTGTGGACCCAAATCACTTCACTAGAGAGTATATGAAGAGCTTTATTCCAAAATGCTGTCCATTCATTGGTAACAATTTTGAATGTAAAGAGTTTTTAAAAAGAATAACAATTGACATATCATATTTTCATTTCTTTAATAAAAGCAGCATTAATATCGATGTAGAATTGACATTGCTTGTATATGTAAAGCTCACTTCCAATGCAATATTTTAAATTTTTTTCATTTCCAGTCAGTCCATTGTTCTGAGAACAGAATATCCAGAAAACAAAGTCTGTGTCAAACACAGAAAAACAGCAACCCGAGTAATGCAGCTTAGAACTCTTTTGAGTTTTCTGTTTCTCTGTCTTTTAAGCATTTTCGAACTCCACTCTCTTAAAAGAGATGGTTCCTCAAGGGTTCTTTAGCAATAACAATGGTTCTATATAGAACCATTAACACTCAAAGAAGCATTTGCAGGATTAAAGGGTTCTTTGCATGGGAAAAGGGTTTTTTTAGATTGATGGAGAATGTGTCGTATGTGGTTGGCTTTCCTCTTCTTGTGCAAGTGGATTATATTGTATCTAATATCTCCAGAAATATCTCCTGAAAAATGAACAACTTGTTGTTAATGGCCAAGTTACATAACGAAGGTTGGTCGCTAACTTTTGAACAGTAGTTCACGTCCAAGCAAAAAAAATTAGTTTTAAGAGTGTATATAGATGTAAAGTTGTACTAGGAGCTCTTTTGTCTAAGCACCTATGGAGTCAGTGGTGTTTTCATAGCCTACAGTGTTGCAGTTTACACAAATATTAATGTCCACACTAGGGTTTAATGGAGCTGGCAGGCTTGCTATGACCGAGAGAGTTGGGGTCATTTGCAGGTATCCCATTAGGAGCCCAACGTTTCTTGTTTCTCCCAAAACCTATCTCAACATAATCACAAGGCCTGTATCACACTGATTTCAACTGAAACCATCTGCCAGAGCAGTAGTTCACAGACACCATTGGAAGGGATATTGAATTCACCCGCTGACTGCATATTGGATGGACTGGTTAGACACTATATATGTTTTCTAATCAATAGACTCAAGTCAAGTGTTGCAGCTGTGTTATCTGATGCCATCATGCTTTCATGCTAAGGCTTTCCACATCCGCTTCCTTTTGATTGATCACTCTCTACGACAGGTCTCTGTTTCTCACAGCAAAAACATTCTAGAGCCATTCTGGATTCTTTTCATATTCCGAATGTATTAAACAAATTGGTTTGTAACCAACTGTATGTACAACTGTGTATGCAGTTGATAATGGTAGCCTTGTTTTAACTTATCATGAAAAGATACACTCCCTCTTGGGCTTTTTATTCTCCACCTGTACTTAAATGACATTTATTGGCCTTTGGAAGCTGGTATGTCCATCCTTGCTGCCACTATAGACTGCAGGGGAGAAATTTAGCCTTGGTCATTTTCTCATGGAGACCCAGACACCAAAAAGCATGAGTGCAAAATATTTAGTCACAATTGTTACTATTGCAAATTTGTTGCTCTTCTGATTCAGATTCACTCTTACTGGTTCACTCTTAATGATTCACTCTTACTGATTCTTGATGTTAGCCTTGGTCCTCAGTCTTATGCTACCATTCAAAAATTTGGAATTCACTTGTCAAGAACTGCTATTCAGTGTAGATTGCAATGTTATAAGCTAGATATCAAGATGCAGACTGATGTTTTTTTACATTTTAAAGTATCTGGGGAACAATGACATTGACATCTCTCAGACTGTCCCTTACAGACATTACATACAGACTCACATACATACTACCACATTTATACACTTATACTAGCAGCCAGCTGAGATACTACAGCAATGGCCTAGCTATACCTTAGTGACCACTTGGGATAACAGAGCAATGGCCTAGCAACACCTTAGCAACAACTAGAAAACTACAGCAATGGCCTAGCAGCACTTTAGCAGCCATCTGGAATGACATAGTAATGGCCTAAGAATGGCTATTTGATCAGCGAGATTTGGTCGCCACTTTTTGCATATGAGGCATTCTGGATATTTTTTGTTGTAAGTTAATTCTGAATGCTGTGCAGTTTTCTGAATAATTATACAATCAGCTACGGCTCCATTCATTAATCATCAATTATCATCAATCATCAAAACTCAGCTTTTCAGCTTTCTACTAATTCTTTGAAACAGTACATACAATTGTAGAAGTATAGAATATTTGTATCATTATGGAATAATTTTGTACATCTACCTGCAGCTTTTGAGTGGTCCTTCCAAACTTTGAATGGTATTGTAATCAGACTGATGTTGCTGATTACTCTTACACTGATTTTGACTTAACATTGTGAGCCTTGTAATTAGTTCCTTAAGATTATCCATAACTTTATAAGCTGTGGTTTTGAAAATACATTACTGAAGTATTTCTGCAGCTCACTCTGGCTGACTGTTCAATTGGCATTTTTATGAAGGCCATTTTATCCATGCTAATCCCTGTAGCTAATGCTATTAGCCATGGTGTTCACTATCTGTCCATTCAGAAGCATGCAGTGTTGAGATGCAGATGCAGTTGGAACAAATAGGCTTAGATAAATAAATAAGAGGGCTGAAGTTGGACAGTAGATGAGACTCATTTGTTTAGCTCATTGTTGGTGTGGAGATGATTGATGAGTCAGTAATGCAGTGACAGAAAAAATGATGAAGTCAACAAAACATGATCGTTAATGTGTATTTAGGGGTGGGAGGTTGTTTGAATGTAATTCATTTTTAACCTGTTTACTTAATTGCTTATTGAAAGAAGGCATGTGTCAAAAGGAAATCACTATTCTTTTCAGTTTTAAGTTTTTTTTTTAAAATAAACGTGTGCAATGCCAGGGAGAATGTTGGGTGAAATAACATAAAGCAGCTGATATTGCATCTCAAATTGATAGAAATGGTTATTAATCTGAGCTATGTTGAAATATTAGTTACAGTATTCTGATGTTATCTTGAGTTACACATGCTTAAAAACCAAAGATACACAACAGTCAAGTATAGCTCACTTAGCAGTAGCTGCAGTAAATTCGTTTTAAAGCTTGTTATTGTTTTATTTGTAACAATATAAATATCTTTGTCTTTTGTTCAAATAATTAACATGTAGTATTTCTTCATTCAAATAGGAAGATTCAGTAAAACACTTGTTCCTAATCAGGGCTCTGAACTGGTTTGAGGAGTGAAAATATGACCGAAAAGCAGGGCCATTTCTAAACATTTGGGGGCCGTAAGCAGCGTCCATATTGAGGACCCCCCATCTAGTTATACTCCAGTTATATTCTTTTACACACATGTATAGATTGAATTATTTTAATCAGGAAAGATGAGATAATCTTTGGATTCTGCACTTTTTCAACAAATAAATAAAGAAAAAAATGTAAAGTACCGCCATGTGCAAAAGTTTGAGTACCCCTGGTCAAATTACATAAATTACACATTAACACAGCCTCTACAGAGAACACAAGTATGCACAGTTTAATAAACAATCACTGTTTATTTGCTGAATTTAACATCACCCCCCCCAAAAAAAAACATACAAAGTGGCCTGTGCAAAAGTTCTGGCACATTTTATATCTTATGTTTTTGTTCTTACAATCTGTTAAATTTAGTAAACAAACAGACATTGTGCACTACAATTTGCAAAAATGCCAAAAAAATCCACTACAATTTGCAAAAAACTTGAAAAAGTGTTTTTACGTTCTTAAAGTTTGTAGAGGATGCATTAATTTATTTTCACTTAGAAAATCAACAAAGCATGTCAATTTGACCAGGCTTTTTTGTTTTCATACAACTGAACATACTTGATGGGTCTCCAGTGGTTTGGGGGCCCAAAACAACTGCTGTAAATGTAATTATTCTGAACTGTTCCAGGACAGAAATGTTAGTTTGAAATCTCTGTTATCAGTTATTAACGTTACTTTTTCATACTACTAGCTTCTTATACACATCATATTGTACAAATGATCACATTTCATTAATTTGTCCTTTCAAGTTCACTATGCAGAACAAGCATTTTTAATTTGCCTCAAATAATAATACTGCCTTTGGACTTATTTTGATCATAACATGATGCTGATGCTGTTTGAAGACTTTGAAACCAGCCATTAGAAACAGTTCAAAACTGCTGCCTCGAAATACAGTCATTAATAATAAAGTGTAAAGCTTACAGAGCTCTTCCTGAATGACTACACAGTCCAGTCTTTCTACAGATATATGCAAAATTTTGTGCACCCCGATTATGTTTTGTTTGTTTTCTAAGTGGAAATAAGTGAACACATCCTCTACAGCGAACATACTTCTGCACATTTTAATACACAATTACTGTTAATTTTGTGAATTTAACATACTGAAACAACAAAGCATTGAAATTCACAGAAAATGTGCTCCTTGTAGAGGATGTGTTGTGTTTGTACAGCCCAATAAAGTGATCATTTACCAATACACAGAAACGTAATAAAATTTAGCACTGGGTCTAATAAAACCTAATAATGTAATAACTTGCCCAATAATGTAATACAAGGTCTTAACTGAAAAGGTAATAATATTTTTATTAATATTTTCTATTTGGAATGTAGGACATTTTCATGTTTACTATAGTACTTTATACTTACATTATTAGGTTTTCTTGCATTTTCGATCAAGTTAAATGTAACATTATATTATGTTTTGGGGTTTATTACTTTATTGTATTATATATGTGACTAATGTTCACTTAGAATATCAAAACGTATAATTTGACCGGGGGGTGTTCATTTGCATTTGACTGCTCAAAGTGAATCGACTGATGTTTGCTAATGTATGTTGGGGTTATTATGCATTTGAAAATGCAGAACGTCCAAACACCGCCCCTCGTGTTACAACCAGCACTAATGCATTTCTAAACTTCAAATACGGCACATTTGTCCGACAAGAGAGTCCATCAAAGAACGAGTTGTACGATTAACTTGCGAGTTAGTGTTAGATTCCTCTCAGAAAAGAGCGCTATAGATTTTTAAAACTCGAGTTGGGAGATCAATTGCAGTCTTATCACTGGGGTATCGTCTTTCAGTCTGAGGCCTGCACACACTCTCTCTCTCTCTCTCTCTCTCTCTCTCTCTCTCTCTCTCTCTCTCTCTCTCTCTCTGGCTGCTTGCTGGGACACTCTGTTCTGCTGCATTGGGTTGTGGGCTCCCTGCCAGCTGTTATGAACCACCATCACACACACACGCGCTCTGGACAGTCTGCACTGTCATCTTCTAAGTTCTCTTATGACCCCACACACTCGCACACACAAGGGAAAAACCAGACATGGCTGCACATGAGGCCTGCAGCCGGCAATATCATTTTCCACAGTGCTACGCCAACCTTTACCAGGCTGTCATTATACAGGTTCAGCAACACGTGAGGTGAATGAGATGATTTGTTTTTCCTCTGCTGTTTTGTTGGCAAAGGCCTGCAGTGGATGTGAATTGAATTAGACATTGGGCTGGTAGGAGATGAATCAAATAATTTCTGATGGGCTCCGCTGGCTGCTGTGGCGTAATAGCGTGTTCCTTCGCAAAATCTGTATTGTCTCGATGCAAAAGAGAGGAAAGAACACGGCGTAATGTCGAAAGATTTTGAAATGAAATGTCAAAACAGTAATACCTCTGAACAACATCGGGTAATATATGAAAGGATCTCGCATTACAAACCAAAACATCAGTGAATAAGTGAATCCATTTGTCTTTGCTTCAGTACAGTTGGTTCTGTGTGGCTCACTGTGATGTTTTTAAGGTAAATACCACTGATTTTGCAGAATTTCAGTATAAGTAAATGGTTAAGACGTAAACAAAGTCATTCAGAATGGTGTGATGTGAAATGCTATCATATAGAGAAACGTAGAGTCACAGTGGAGGTGATAGGAGCCAGACGTCTGAAGAGGTTTTTGATAGTTTTGAGAAGGTTTTAGCCTAAAATGTTTTTGCATTCATAGCAGAGAGGTACATGCAGGTTGTTGTAAGACAATAGGGTGACACTTTATTTAGAGTGATCCTTTTTAAATGAAACAAACACTCAACGGACTCTCAGTAACATGTCAAAAACATATGAGGGTTATGATTAGTTTTTTTTTAGGATTAGGGCCAGGGCTAGGGTAGGTTTTGGGTTGAGGTTAAGGTTAGGATTAGGATTAGGGCCAGAGTTAGGGTAGGTTGTGGGTAAGGTTGGTAAAGTTAGGTTTTGCGTAATGGAAGTAACATATTAACAATACATCTACTTAATATAAGTAATGTATCAACAGAACATCTACAAGATATTTACTTCAAAGTGTTCAGATGCTTCACTACTGCTACTTCACTGATATGTTGTTGATGTGTTACTGATACTCTGTTAAGAGTTTGTTAATCATCTATAAAGGACCACTCCAAATAAAGTGCTACCGGCAATAGTAAATAAAATGGCTATATGTCCACATCGCAACCTCTGGTTCCTATCAGCACCACTGTAATGAAATCCATGAGCTGTTAAAATTCTCTACATTGCACCATTTCGCATTAAACCACTATGAAAGACAGTGTTTACATCTCAACAATTGAATTATGCACACATTTTCAAAATCAGAGGACTTCCCCTTTAACCAACTGAGATACAATAGGCTTCGTTTGAAGGGTTTTGTTTTAGGCCACTTTCAAAAGCTTATTTTTAATGATATGCATTGCTTGGAGTGGCCTTTATACATACAAGAAATGTCGATGTTATATTGTGACTAGTATCATCTTTATTAGAGAAATGCTGTTAGCCTTTTCTAAAACTTTTCATATCCAAAATTACAGATGGATATACAGCATTTTGCAGTGAACCTCTTCAATTATCAAATACAACAAAGAGTGTGTGTTAGGTTATGAGCGAACTGTAAACAGATTCCCTCCAAACATTTTTTTTGTTTTTTTTTTTGCTTTTTGTTCTTGCATGGCATTGTGTGCACAATGGTTTTCAGAATATGAATGTGCTTGTATATATGAGGAATTTGTCATGGTGGTATTAGTGCCTACGTAAATGGAAAATGCTGAATTAAATGATACAAATACAAATAAGTACAAACGGTGAGCCACAATGGGTTTCACAAAATATAAAAATCCAAGTAAATCATCACGTTACTCGCCATTTCTGTTGTTATTCATTTTCTTCACATGATTCGAGAATGCAATTTGCCCTTTACATTGTCTCAAAGTTTCATGATGAACAGACCAAGAGAAATAATCCAAAAGTACTTGATTACTTGTTCCATTCATTTCCATTCAAAGTTAAGAATGTATTTTCCTTCTCCTGTAAAGTTTCCATTTAGGAGATTTCAGGTTTTGCTCAGACAGTGATGATATGACTATTAAAGGTCCAATACTTCCAAGTAGGAAACATGCAATATATGTTTTTACACTGTTGGGTGAAACCAAACTCAGGACTTTAACATTTACGTGGTGTCCTTCAGAATAATTGACACCCTTGGTATAGTGTTGAGGATAACTCTGCAGCCCTCCTCGTAGCAGAGTGGTCTTTGACTCCCCTTGTTACACCAATAAGAATCCTTGGACAAGACTCATACCGCAACATTCACCTACTGCTTACAAAACTGCAAGAGCTTCTGCAAAACACAGAAATGTACTGTAATATAATGTAATATAATGGTAAAAATAAACAAACAAGCCCATGAAAATAATAAAAAATTAGAAGGGAAAGTGTGTGAATAAACTTTCAATTTACTTGACAGAAACCATTGCTATGAAATCGCACGTGGTTGCTAGACTGTTGCTATGATATACAGGGGGATCTTTAGGTGTTGCTGGACCATTGCTATTCTGTTTCAGGTGGTTGCCAAGGTGTTAATAAGCCATTGCTGTGTTATACAAGGTGGTTGCTAAGGTGTTGCTAGGCCATTACCGTGTTATTCCAGATTATTGCTAAGGTGCTGCCAGGCTATTCCTATTTTATTCCAGCGGGGTTGCTGAGTTGTTGCTAGGCTGTTGTTATGGAATCCCAAGAAGCTGGTAAGGTGTTGCTAGACCATTGTTGTTATGGTGTCCCAGGTGGTTGCTAAGGTGCTGCTAGGTCATTGCTATAGTATCCTTAGTGGTTGCGAAAGTGTTGCTAGGTCATTGCTATGGTGCCCCTGGTGATAGCTAAAGTGTTGCTATGTCATTGCTATGGTGTCCCAGGTGGTTGCTAAGGTAATGTCTATAACCATATAAGTGATTGGTCCCAAAGCACCTGCACACTATTCGCATATGGGCTCTACTCTGGAAAATCCATGGAAATGGTACCAAAAAAAAGTAGAATAGCAAAATAAAGAACTTATCTATTATTATTTGAAATTTTTATTTTATATTTTTCTTTGAACAGTTTAATTTTCTTTCATATCAACATAACACAGTATAACATTAACCTGCTTAACAAAATTTTAAAAGCTTTCTTTTACTTGTTATAATTCTAGAGAACACTGTATCTAAGCATGATCAGCAAACAGTGTAAACCATTCATCTGCATGATAGCAACCAAGAACTTTGGAATGAAGTGTGCCATTATACAATTTGCTTACAGCTGTTTCCTGGTGCAAAATAAACTGCAGGATCCAGTGATCCACTTGTGCACTGATGTGAGCTGGGCTATCACATCTGCTCCTGTTTGGTAATGAGAAGCAGAATGATAAACAACAAATATCATGCTGTCACTTTCTGATCAGAAATCACTTGATATATGAGGCCAGAGGGTTACACAACATTCATGAAATATTCATGTTTTCATAAAACTGAACATTGTGCTGCTAAATGAGAAAATCGTGTCTTTCTGCTGGCTGAGCGAGGATGCAACAGTCTTATAAAAGTGGCTACATTTGCCCACCTTCCTCTGTGCATCAGAACTACTGTTGGGCCTGCTGACTCCATGTCTTTACAGTACTGCTGTATGTTTTTACTGTGCCTTTTTCTCTTGCTGTAAAATGGGACAAATTCTGTTGGGATCAATTACTGTGATCAAATTAGATATAACCTGATTAGATCAGGATTCAGTCTCTCCAAATAACTGTAGCGTTGATATTACTTCATTGGCTATTAAGGAAATCATCAGGAATGATATAAACTCATCATAAAGTGATAGTTAACCGTTCAAAATCACAGGCTTTTTACTTGAATCTGGTGAGACATGTTAGCAAATGTTTTACCTTTTTCAGTTTAACACTAACTCTTTCAGTAGAGAGGCTGGTGTAGAGCTGCCGCCGCTGTTTTCCATTTCTTACAACCTATTGATTAGTCTGACACTTGTATTCAGTCAGTGACGTGTCTAGGACTTACAGAAGGCTTAGAGTGACACTTTGCACACAAAATTGGTTCCGTCTATTGGACATGAAAATGTGATTGGTTGATTCCTCTGTTACTTTGTAATTATGCTAATAGTTCATCTAATGTGTTAGGCGATCAGTCCAGCTCCTAAAGTCCTGACCAATAGGAGAGAGCACACTTAGCTATATCTATCTGAACCATGGAGGAAAACATTTCCTGATTGGCCAGTTTTCCACAGTGCTTCAAGGATTTAACCCTTTTGTTTCTATACAAAACTTAACAATGAAACAAGGGTAGTTCTGTAATACTTGCAAAGTTTAAAAACAAGCACAATTCTATTGAATAAAAATGATTTAATTAATAAATGATGAAATTACAGACATGCATTTTTAGTCCCCTTTTACAGTTATTTGATGTACTATAGCACTGTGATGTGATATGAACAACTGAAGAAGACGACTTTGGATGCCAAACTGGCTGATTGACTACATTTGGGGTTCGGGCAAATTTGTGCAAAATAATTTTTTACTTGAAGATGATTCATGTGGTTGTAGTGAGCCAGTTATTTACTTGACTAAGAATTTTCATCTTTTGCTGTGAACATCTGAATGTCTCTAAACCGTTCATGCTTGCAGTTGAGGACTGTTTAGTTCTCTCCTTGCTCTCTCTGTGAGACAGAATGTTCCTGAGAGAAGCCTCCCTAGTTGCATAAATCCAGTTGCTTTAGCCATTACGTTAAGAGCCTGAGCATCTTGTCTTGTCAAGAGTCTGGCCCATATCGAACATATAAAAAGCGAAGCATGTTAGAGTCGGAATGTTCACTTCTAAGAGCGAAGATGTTTAATTTATGACTCCCTCTAGGTCGGGCCAAAAGGTCTGGGAATACATGTGGTGTTTTCACTGCTCAGCCAAGAGTGATGGAGTTGAGGGCTTTAGCTGCTCTACAAGTCCAAACACCGGCTGTGCGGTGGGCAGAAGGGCTAAAACTGACAGCAGACCCTGATCGAGAGAAGCGATGGGGCTTGTGATGCAGCCAGGAAGCGAGCTTCATGCCAGGCTGTACAAAGCTGCGTGAGCTGCAGTGATGTCTTTGGCCATGCCGTGTGGCCCTTCTAATTCCAGTTAAATCATTCATAGCAGCCGTGAAAAAAAAGTTCTTCAAGTGAAAATAAAGAAATAACGTTAAATGCATCTAACAGTAGAATGCTAACGTTACGGAATGCCTGGCTAGCTGCTGTTGGTGCACCTAAATGTCCCCCAGCTGGCATCCAGCCACTTGCACGCTTAATGTCCACGTGTCGAGCTATATGTGTCCTCTTGAAGAGTGGAGACCCTCTTTGCAAATGAATAATGCAAGGCAACTTAATGTAAATGCTAAGCTAAAAAGGAACAACAGCTCTGAAAGGTCACAGCGTGTAGCAGGTGAACTGAGCAAATGCCACACTCAGAGACCCACACGGTCCTCAGAGAGTCTTGCTGCTCCCAGCGGCTTCCTAAGCGTCTTCACTGCTCCCTGCACTGGAGAACCTGGAGGACTATAAAGAACACGATTGCGCACTCTTAAAAGGGAATTTTCTGTCTGTCTTTCTTTCTTTCTTTCTTCTTTTTCTTTCCATTCTTTCTTCCTTTATTTCTCTTCTTTTTATCTTCCTTTCTTACTTTATTTTCCTTCCCTCCTTTCTCTTCTGCCCTTTCTCAGCTATTCTTTTCCTGTTTGTTCATTCCTTCCTTTCATCTCTTCTTTCGTTCTTCTTCTTCCATTCTTATTTTCTTTCTCTTTCTTATCTTCCTTCCTTCATTTCTTCCTTCCTTTCTTCCTTCCTTCCTTTTTCTTTCTTTCTTTCTTTCTTTCCACTCTTTCATCATTTCTTTCTCTTCTTCTTATCTTCTTTTTTATACTTTCACTTCCTTCCTTCCTTCTTTCCTTCTTTCCTTTCTCTTTGGCCTTTCTCAGTTTTTCTTTTTCATTTGTTCATTCCTTCCTTTCCTCTGCTCTTTCTTTCCCCTACTTCCATCTTTCCTTTCCTTCTGTTTTTCTTTTTTGTTTTTAAAAAATCCACTACAAAACCAGAGGTTAAGGGTTCTTGCCTTGGGCATAAAACCCAAGGCAGTTAGTAAAGAACTTTTACATTATGTGCAGGTTCTTTAAACTCTATAAAGGTTCTTCAGACTCACACTGCTCTCTTCTGTTGAAGTGGCGTTCTATAGCATTGCTCCAAAGAGACAGTTTTAAGAGTGAGAAAATGAAGTAAACGACTCTTTGCTTATCACTCTGGGCGTCACCCCACAGTGGCAGACTCCCGAAAATAGTGCACTGTGCGGTGAATAGGGCAGAGTTTTGCGCCACTTTAATGAAGCCCGTACTCTTCCACTTCTCTCTTCCCAAAAAAGCTTTTGGCAAATGCGCTGCGATCCATCTCGCCTTGACTCTCTAACTGAAGTGCACTTCTGACTGCCGTCATTCTTCTGCTCCACTGTACTGACTTGAGGGGAAATGTCAATTAGCTTGATTTTTATTCAGAATGTAATGGGTGAGTCTTTTAATGTGATGTGACGGAGAAGGGTCCAAAGCTCTTTGTGTGGTGCTAAATGGGTTTGGCTACGGCCTCAGGTGGTGATCTAGTGGAGGGGAAGAGGGGGGTTAAAAGGCCATGCCTGAGGCTTCACATTGTCTATCACTTTCTCTCTCTCTCTCTCTCTCCCTCTCTCTCTCTCTCTCTCTCTCTCTCTCTCTCTCTCTCTCTCTCTCTCTCTCTCTCTTTCTCTCTTACTTTCAAGCTGTGGTAGCGGACAACCACTGGTGCATGGCGGACGTTGTGCCAAACGTTCCTGTATCTCACTGCGGTGTCTGAAACACACTCATATTCAGCCAAAGCTCTCAGTTGGATCATCCCACACTCTCTAATGCTCATGATGCCCTGCATTATCACTGTAGATGTGTTGATATATAAAATTTCCTAGGAAGCAGAAACATTAAGAGTGGAGATCTTCCATGCACACAAATATCCTCAATTTAAGGTCCTAAATGGGTCTTAGCTTGGACATGCAGTTCTAGGAGAAATCTGTAAGTGGTAGGTGGAGGTTCTTTAAACTTCAAAAGGTTCTTCACACTCACACATCATTTACAAGAGTCAGAACAGGCCAAAATTTCTGCTTTTTTGTTTAGAACATGGCAGAAAAGTCACTTGCCGACCTGAAAAATCTGGGTTTCCTACAGCCATAAAGTTTCACTCTATGCTAGACACATGGCTAAATAAACCCACCACCTGGCACATAATCACACAGCAAACACATAAACACATCTTAAACTAACAAACAACAATAACAGTCCCTTTATACTGAGGTGCACGCTTGTATGCACACTTGCAAGCTCCAAAGGCAGCGCAGCCAGTGGCAGAACGCCACAATATACACTGAATATACTGAAAACAAATACATAATGTTAATAATGGAAAGCCACAGAAAATTGTGTAGTAACTGCAGTAAAATATGAAGAACAAAATGTTATATTTAAGAGTTTGGAATGGAATCATGTCTGAAAAGGTGTAGGGGGTATTTTATATGGAAATATTCCTCATTTTAACAGCTTTAGCCAAATATGAGAGTTCACCAGCAGGAATGTTGCTTAGCTCTTCTCCCATTGGACAGGCTTGACTTTTCTGCTTAAGTTATCTGGCTAAATTGAGAAATCCTGACACCCACAAGCCCACAAATTACCCAGCGTTCTTGAATGCTAAGAGCATTTAGCATTCTTATGTACTATACTGTAAGTAAAATTAAGGGTTATATGTGTAAGCATCCATTTTCAAAAGGAAACTGATCTGAAATATTGATACTTCAGTACTGAAGCTCATTCCACATGGACACATCTGAATAACTTTGACATGTATACAGGAGAAGTTCTGTATCTTTCCTAATATACTGCTGTTTACATTCTGCCAATTTGTTATTATAATCATTTTGGTTTTGTTTCTCCTGTTGCCTTTTTTAAACAGATTTGCTTTGCATGCCTTTAGATTTGCAAATGTGGTTTATGAGGTTTTACTTATGTTGTATATCGCACTGCTATGTGCGAGCTGTTCACTTGAAAGAAAAAGTAGCACACAATTCTTTATTACTGAGCACAGCCGTTAATCTGCAAGATGATCTCAAATGATCAAATTAATTATTAATTATTCGTGGAAAGAAATAATCCCATCAGTGCAAAGGATTGGCTTGTTTGATTCAAAACAGTCCATACTTCTCTTCGCTTTTGTGTATGTAATGTAAATTTGGTTTGCTGATTTATGGCGGAAGCATGAAATTATGTGATCATTGCAGCATGATGGCGTGATTTTTCAGACAAGTTGTGCTCGCAGTATTAGAGATACTACTATCTTTTGTTTTTTTTATTGTTTTATTCTGACAGCATCAGAATTTATATCCAGATGTCATGAATGATTGAATGAATGAATGAATGAATGAATGAATTAATTAATTAATGAATGAATGAGTAAATAAATAATTAAATAAAATGGGCTTTCAGGTTGCTGTGGCCTTTATATGTGATTCTCCAATATTTGTCACAGCCTTACAATAAAAAATGTATCCATCCTCTGTCAGAAAATAAACAAACTAACTGACTAACTAACTAAATGAATTAGTTGCTCTGGCCTTTGTACACTATTCTACAACTTTTGTCACAGCCTTCCAATTCAGGCTAATAGTTTTATCAGTCCTTTATCAGAAAACAACCAACTAACTAATTGATTAACTAGCTAAATAAATATATAAATACCCTTTTCTCTTTATATATATATATATATATATATATATATGTATATATATATATATAGTTTTCTCTGGCCTTTATTCATATTTTTACACAATTTTTTCACAGCCTTACAATTCACCCTAATCATTTCTATACATCATCTATCAGAAAAGAACTTACTAACTAACTAACTAACTGATTAACTAACCAACTAAATAAATAAATACTTATATAACCTTTCAGGCTGCTATAGCCTTTATATGTTAACAATATTTGCCTTCCAACTCATAGTAATAATTGTTTATCTATCCTATCTTACACAAAACAAACAACCAAATAAATATATAAATGAATAAGTAAATAAATAGCCTGTCTAGCATATCTGTATTATTATAAAATATTTATCGCAGCCTTCCGAGTCGTGATAACAATGCTTTATCTGTTCTCTATCAGAAAGAAAGTATCATTTAGTCATTCATCCTGCTTGACATGTATGGTCTACACTGCATGTTAAGTATTTCAGCCAGAATGATGCAACAAGACTTCAGCCAATGCCACTTCCTTTCATTGCTTCTTCCAGATAAGAAGGAGGAAGAAACACTAATGTGTCTGTCTGGCTATAATGGAGCCGGTGATCCAGCAAAATAAAAGTGAAGAGCTGTGAACTTTTTACATTTGGTGAGGCCCTATTTTGCAGGAAAGGGAGGTAATTTCAGCCAGTTGAGAGCTTTTCAGCTCTCTGGGGAAAAGCAATAGCCTGCTCCAGATATTGACGGGCTGCCTCCAAATCTGAGAGTAAGATCGATGGCTGTCTTTTGCTTCCTGACCGCAGAATATATCAGTAGTAGTGTGGCCATAATCGTGGCTGAGTGTTATGAGTGGTGTTTATCTACTGGAAGAATCTTGCCTATGGCATGAACATGTATCTCTTGTGTAGGCTTATCACATCATAAAAACAGGTATGAGTGAGACTTTCATAATGCATCACTGTCATATTGTAATTGTCCAGCTTTGTCCTTTTGCTTGCATTTGGAATGTTTTTGCAGTGTTTTATATAGAATTTTTCATCCCCTACATTCATTATTGAAATGAATGAAATACACTGCAGTGACTCTCTAGATAAATCATTGTATATAGTTACATTTTTTAAGTGATTTATATCTTATTGCATTGTTTTATTGCAATCCAGAGGCTTTGAACAGTGTGAGGATGCTAACGATAATAGCTAGTAATGTCTTGCTGCAGCAGTCATCGTGGAGCACCATATTTTAAAGCCTGATGCACTCCAAAGAAAATCAATAGCTAAGCTGCCTGGCACGATCTGTAGTTTTCTAGTTCCACAGAACTGCACCATCAAAGATAAGCAAAATCACAAAGGCCTGTTCTCACATATCTGTTATCACTCTGTCACCCGCCACAGGAAATAAATAAATAAGTAAACAAATCCCCTCTGAACAACTGGCTTTCTTCTCTACCCAGCTGGGTGGCTGTAAACATGGGAATGGTTTTTGAGGAACATGCCCATTCCCAGCTCCCGCTTTGAAAGCATGCTGTTTAGCAGCATCAGAGTGTTTTTCCTACACCCCCCACCAACCGCCGTCCACAAGCCAACCAACCAACCACCCTCCCCGAACGCCACTCCCTCAAATCCTCTTATTGCCACAAATTGTGTGGATTTGTTTTCGCTCTGATGAGAGGGATTAGGAGATAAAGGCGGAGGGCCTTCCACTCGTTGAGCCCTGCCATGACAAACCGGCCTCAGTAGGAAGCCTTAACACGATGGTTTGGCCAAAAATCAAATGTGCACAATTTCCCCACTGCTAAATGTAGCCAATCAGCCAAGACACGTTTGGTGTCTGAAGTTTGCTTATTTAGTTTTCGCACTGGTAATGTAGCTAACATGTAATGGAAGCTTCTATGATGGCTTCAAGTAAACCGCATTTCTAAACTTTGCCTGAAACTGTCAAATCATTAAGGAATCTCAAACAGATGTGCTCATGTGGTTTCTAAAACTGTATGACACATTGTTATCTGTAAAAATGGACCAAAGTACATTACATAGCTAAAAACACTAGCAGCAGCCGTCAAGCTGGAATTGTGCCAGTACTTTTGCCCATTTTTATAGATAGTATGCCATACAGCATCAGAAACCACATGAGAATGACTTGATCTAAAGCAAATATGTAATGATTTTGGTATGCAGTTTTCCTGGTGAAAAAACAGCGTTTTGCTGTTCATACACGTTTTCTTTTAATCATGCACACGTTTTCTTTACTTCGTGGGTACATTTTTTTAATTTGTGATCACAATTTTTTAATTCGTTCTCCTGTTTTCTTTTAATCATGGTCTTTTTTTTTATTGAACGCACATTGTTTTTTTTATTTGTGCGCAAACAAAATAAATGTAGTAGATACAGGCTGCTAACAGCTCCCTGACACTGTCTGACAGGTTTTAACGCATTAGACTATGAGGAAACTGTAGCTCCTCTTCACAGCAAACGACGTACAGATCTATCAGTGCAGCTGCAGTTTGGTGGTGAAATGAAGGAAGACAATAGACTACAACCACAATCTTCACTAAACTGCACTTTATAATGATCATATTTAACAGAGGTATAGAAGCAGTGCGTCCCCTTAATGCTGTTTCTGCTCCCGTGTCAAGCTGTGGTGTTACAGACCATCATACAAATACAGGAAGAAATGTTCAGTGCTTCCACATCCTCACATTAACACATCTACATCTAATCTATAGATCTATTAAACTCCCTTGCCATTTGACCTCATCCCACATGAATGTTTCTGTGTGTTTAATTAGAGTTTGTTGAAATGTTGAGAGTGTCAGGGAGCTGTTAGATACTTCTGCACATGACAAATAAAGGCCTGTATCTGCTAAATTCATTTTGTTTGTGCACGAATCAAAAAAAACAATGTGCATTCAATTAAAAAGAAAACATGACCACGATTAAAAGAAAACGAGAGAACGAATTAGAAAATCGTGATCACAAATTAAATAAACGTACCCACGAAGTAAAGAAAACGTGTGCATGATTAAAAGAAAACGAGAGAACGAATTGTTAATCAAAGGAACGAATTAAGAAATCATGACCATGAATAACAGAAAATGTGTGTGCGAATTGCAAAATGCAAACTCGAATAAATTCATTTTTTACGTCCCCTCAGGGGCTCTGTACTAACCTGCTAGAAGCTCCCGTTATTTGTTAGCTGCTTTAGCCTCATAGCTCCAGTGCAAAAGTGCTGAAGCAAACTTGTGACATCAGATGAGTTTTGGCTTTTCGACTGCACTAAACGGATCAACTACATTTGGTGCTAGCAGTCCCAGTCCCACATGTGCCATATTACCCATTGGAGACAGTGGGATTGGTTTTGGTTGGCACAGTTTTCACTCTCTGGTGTATATCTGAGTCATACCATGCTGTGATAACCAAACTAGCAGAAAACAAAAGCAGAACCCCTTAGTTTTCAGTATCAGATCATATTTTGTAGAGTTAGTGCATTCATGCCTAATTCATGTTATGCACTTGTGCCAACCAGCCCCAACATTGGGTTGGTTGGCACGTTACAGGGATGATTGGCACATTAAAAGATTTCAAAGAAGAGTTTTAAACTTACTCAATGTATGTAAAAAACTGATTAAAGTTGGTCAAGATGACCAACTTGTTTTTGTTATATTTTTGTGAGAGTTCCCCCTACTGACCTGGAACACTGTGCCAATCAACCACTGTGTCAACCAACGTCGATCTCCCCTACAGTCGAATCCACTGTAGCGTTCGAACATCCCAGAAAACATCTCCAACCGCTTTTCCTTCAGCCTCAGTGTGGGTTCTAGTCAAACTAATCCCATGAAATAATTTAGTGTGATCATGCTTGGAACATTCCATGTCTTTTAATAGCGTGCCATGCTAGAACACACACTGCCTGTGCACCGTGATGCTGGGAGCACACACTGAGACTGTGCATCAGGCCTTCTACCTCAGTATCTAATTACCTAATTGGATCATGCGCAACCTTTCTGCAGCATGCACATTCTAATTCTACTGGATTCATTAAACAGACACGTTAACATATGCCTGCATCTGCATAACTTCCACATCCATGCCAGTAATGAACTGCAGTGTATTTTTGTATGGTAATTTATAGACCACACTGATGCATTCTAATGTTCTGCTTTGTTATCTCATTACTAAATTGCATCAGACACAGCATAACTGCTTCATGCACAGCATCTACTGATATGCTAATGTGTCTTTTACTTATTGTGCATAACATAGAAGCCTGATCCCAATTCGTACCCGCAACTTTGAGATCTGACCAGGCCTGAGTAGTACTGCTAAATTTGAAACCCAAACCAGCTCGCAGGCACTAACTGAGATGGACAGTTTTTTAGTGCTTAAGGATCTAAGTTGATTTGAAGAAAATGTCATGCTGATCAACTTCTGATCAACTGTTAGCCCTACTGTGCTAAAGTTCCTCTAGCTACTGCTGCTACTGCAGAAATGCTTGACACATTATAAGTGAGCTTAACAAGCAAAATCTTATGTCATAGCTATGTAGCTATAACACTACTGTAAATGTAACGATAGAGGAGAACAGGATTGGTTTCTGGTCAGTTGGGTTGGATAGCAGACCTGGCATTCATCTACATAAACAACTAATTAAAGTATACCTTTGCTAAGGGAGTACTGGCCACTTTATAAGAAACACCAAACTTGTAGGTCCACCTTGCTCTATAATTATATAGATTAGATTATAGATTATAGTTCAAATGTTGTCATGCACAGGTTGCATTAGCCCTCCTCTAGCTCAGTGGTCAGTTTCTAACCACAGAGCTGCTCTTGGCTAGATAATTTTGGGTGGTGGACCATCTTAACCGAGCAGTGACACTTGAGTGTGTAAAAACTCCAGCAACATGCCTGTTTGTGATACACCTTTACCAGCACCACACAAGCCACCGTGTCACTGCTGTGTTGAGAATGATCCACCACCCAAATATTACCTTGTACAGTGGTCCAGAAACTGACCAATGATAAATGAGGGCTGATGAATTCTGCGTCAACAGATGGGCTACAGTATGTAATTGTACACCTGTGTAGTTGACCAGTATCTTTTAAAAAAAGGGGCTGTTCAAGACATCTTGATTGGCTTTGCATGGTTAGATGGTTCTTCTTTGCCTGCTGTATATGGTTCTATTAAGGACCTTTTAAAAAACAAACCAAAAATAGCTTGGATGTCACCAAAATGGTTTTCCTATTGTTACAAGTCATGGAAACTTTCTGAGTACCACATCGAACCTTTATTGCTAGGAGTATCTAAGGTAGGAGAGTGAAAGTACAAAGGATGAGTTTCTGCACATCCTTGTAAGAATGTTTTCTTTTCATGCAAATTATTCTTCTCTTTACGAATATGAAGTTTTTATAATAAAAGTCATTTTGAAAGAAATCAAAATTGCTCTAATTAGTGAGGAATAATAAAGCTTGGATATACTGATGAACTTCTTTTCAGAAGTCATGGCAGCACCTCTTGGCTATTGTGGTCACTTCCCTGCATTCTATAGCAATTATATACAAACAAAAAGTCGGCCCAGACATTAGGGTGAGGCAAAAAAGCAGCATTTGACCTTAAACTCACCTTAGAATATCTACACCTGATAGACAGACTGAGGGTGCATTAACTCATTCAAATTATATAGGTGTGAATGGTGCTTAGCTGAGCCTTTTCGAAGCAGAGAACTTTATAATCCCTGCCAAAGTTCTCAAAAGTGACAGTAAGAAGTCAAGAGATATCCCTCTTTTGCTACTTGATTTACATTACCTTATTATTTATATATAATGACAATTCACTAGAAAGAGAAAGTTCACAAACTTTAGGTTGGTTAAACAAAGCCAGTTAATAATGCTTCAAAAATTGCAGACCAATGTTGATTGTTTTTGATATCTTAAAGCTGTACTATGTAAGTTTGGGGGATTTGGAGACCTCTCTGGTGGAAATGTGAAGTGTGAAGGACATGGAATTATCTATGACTGTCGTTAGATCTTCTTCAGTATAATGTTGATTTTGCATTTGAGACCTAAACATCGAGCTGGCTCTTCTTTCTCAGCTTGTGAATGTCACATTAAAGACATAAAGCGAAGTATGTGGTCCAAGAACCCTCTGAAAAAAACAGCCTGACACCTCTGAATTTTAAATTGTCATTCAAGGCTTTACAGAGTGACTCACACAAAGCACACACACCATATTTTAGTGTTTTTTCTTCTGAATCAGTAACATTAATTCTTCTAATTTGAAAAAAAAAACATCTTTTTGCTTTAATGCTGCTTTAATTGGGCTTATTTAGCAATTCCAGATAGTTGCTTTGGTGTTGCTACGAGGTTGCTATGGTATTACAACTTGTCATTGTTAAGTGGTTGCTAAGGTATTGGCTGTTGCTATGGTTTCCTAGTTGATGCTAAGGTGTTCCTTGGCTGTTGCTATGCTATCCCAGGTGGTTGCTAAGGTCTTGGTGGTACTATGGTATCTATTGCGGTGGCTAATATGTGTATATATATATATTTGCTAGTAGATCAGTGAATTTGTATGTAATGTCTATGAAGGGCAGTCTCAGAGATGTTCGTTGTGACATCATTTGCGGCAGATTTGAAATTTGCGAACATTATCTTTGAACAAATGCTGTACAAAATGGAAAATTGAATCAGTTTAAAAAGCACGAGAAACCAATTTGGGTATAGATTCTACATTCCTGCAAAGTTTTGCGGTTCTAATTCAAAAACTATAGCAAGAGTTGTATTACATGTGATGTTGTTTTAACTGTAGAATAATAAGAAAATGAAGAACACTCTTTAAAAACAACTTAATTACAGTTACATAATGAATTAGCTCCCACTACACCGAATTTGAATTTGATTTAAATTCTGTTTCAACAGGCTCCCAACTTTTTGTTGTTTCAATGGAAAGAAGTTGCAAAAATGTAGTAAAAATGGAAAGGATAGTGTTTCTATTAGCAAAACAAGTTCCATCTTACATCTAGTTCAAGTCATCTTCTGCATAAAAACACAAATGTGGTATAGATTGAAAGTTTAGAATTCACACACAGATGTTTCCAATTAAGCCGCAGTCACACTAAAAGTTTCACTGCCTTGCGTAATGGGCATGACCAAAGCTGGACTGGAAGATTGGCAATGAAAATAAAAAATGTTGGTGCAGTTAGCAAGCCAAACTTTTAACCATATGCATAAAAGAAAAATTATTTACTGTTGAAAGTATACTGCTACACACAGATCAGTAGCAAAAAAAAACTAACTTGTCTACCACGAACAGTAAAACCACAATTGTAAAAATAATAGTACAGTCTGTCACCTGACAGCCTATCATGAAGTAAATCACAGTAAATTCCATTGAAATACATGTAATTTTGCTTGAAATATTTTACTGGAAAATGCTGACATTTAACATTTCTTGTGGAGTTCCGCAAGGTTTAGATTTAGAGCCTTTGCTTTTCTCTTTGTAGATGTTACCTCTAGGTAATGTCATTAGAAAACATGATATCAGTTTTCATAATTGTGCTGATGCATTTCCATTTCTTCTGATAATCAAGATTCTGTTGACAGGCTTACCAGCTGTGTGTCAAATATTTCTCAGTAGATGTCATAAAATTTCCTACAACTAAATCAAGAAAAACTGAAATACTAATACTTAGTACTAAAACTAAACCTGAAGTAGGAAACCTGGGTGTGATCTTAGACTCTGAGTTCTGTTATATTCTGCATGTAAACATCACTGAAGGAGCTTTTTGTCATTTGAGAAATATCGTTAAAGTTTGACCTTTTCTAGCCGAGAGTGATGCAGAGAAATTTGTTCATGCATTTGTCACAAGCAGACTTGATTACTGTAATGCTCTTCTTGCTGGACTTCCTAAGAAAACAGTACATCCCTTACAACTCATACCAAATACAGCAGCACACATCCTAACAAAAGTAAAAAAGAGAGATCACATCACTCCCGTTTTGAAAGAACTGCACTGGCTACCTGAATCATTCAGGATAGACTTTAAAGTTCTGCTACTAGTTTTTAAGGTTCTAAATGACTTTAAGGCAACTGCTTACATCAGAGTGTCTGTCTGTATATGTTCCAGCACGTGATCTTAGATTTGCAGATACCAGCCTTTTGCAAAAACCTTCAGTAAAATACAGAACCCAAGGAGAGGACTCTTTCAGTTATTATGCTTCTGAACTGTTGAACCACCTTTTATTGGACAATCAAGCCCAGTGCACACTTTTAAGAAGGATTTGAAAATGTATCTCTTTAACTTAGCATTTAGCGTAGTTGGTATTTATCTTTTTATTTTGATCTGTCATTGTCCTTTTACATGGTTTTAGTGTAATACTCATAGTTTCTTCTATTATTGTCAAGTTTAATCACCTGTCTGTAAAGCACTTTGAGCTGCCACCGGTATGAAAAGTGCTCTATAAATACAGATATTATTAATATTATTATTATTATTGTTAATAAACACAAAGGTAAAGATAATAGTACAATCTCTTGACTGACAGTGTATCAGGCAGTAAATCGCAGTAAATTACATTGAAATTAATGTAATTTTGCTTGGGCACTTTTGCTGGCAAATGCTAGCATTTAACATTTCTTGTGGAGTCCCTTAAGGTTCAGCTTTAGGGCCTCCAGAAAACACAATATTTAATTCTTCTTCTTCTTCTTCTTCTTCTTCTTCTTCTTATTATTATTATTATTATTATTATTATTATTATTACTATCAGTCTGACTGGGCCTTTAAACAAAATTTAAGAAGTGTTTGAAGGTATATATACCAAAGGGGCCTGGGAGGGTTAAGCGTGAATCACTTTCCAGGAAACAAGTCCCTGAAGGACTGCTGACAGTCTACTGAAAGTGAAACAGATACTACATATATGTGTTTTCCACACTAAGTGGCTCCTATAGAGTTCAGAAAGCACCTGTGGGAAGAAGACAAGGGCAGCTAAAGTAAACTCAACATAGAATGTGGCATTTACTGAAGACCAGACCCTGAGCCAGAGGTTCATTCTTATTAACTGCAAAAAAACTAAGTAGAACTGAAATCTGCATTCTCAATGCTTTACTGTGAATTAATTTCATAAATCAGGTGAAATGAATGTATTCCCTTATTGATTATAAGAACTGAGCTTGACCCAATAAGCAACAGGGAACCAATTTCATGGGTCTATAAGCATTACAGTGAATCCCTGCACTGGAGCCACGGCGTCTTGATTACATCGTTAAGTTAATTAACGCCCAGCGCTCCAACTGCTGCCAGAAGTTTGCCAATTTTCTGTTCTGTGCAATTTGCCGAAATGGATCTCCGGGTTATAAACTGAGTGCCTCAGTGCCAGATGTTTCATTAGGAGATAAATGAGATGGGGTGTCATGTTCACCCTTTCAAGGAGAAGAATGCGTATTGTGATGGTAGAGGATTTGAAGTCATGAGATTTTGGGGTTAATGCTTTTTCAGCATTATGTTTTGGCCCTTTTAGGTCTGTAACCCTAGGTGTCACAGATATTGCCAGTAATAAAGAATTCATGGTGTAATTACTTATGAATTGTTTCTCATTTGGGGATCATTGAAACAAGCAGCAAAGGTTTTTTGCTGAAAGTATGAAAGTGAAAGAATTTAGTCTTTTAACAGACATGAGATTTGCTTTCATTACAAGAAGAGAATTTTTTTATTATGAGTTAAATTTGATGATGGAGAAAAAAAATGATACAAAGTGCAGATACATGTTTTTCTTTGAGCAGTGACAATATGCAAAAGTTTAAGCACCCCTGGTCAAATTACATGTTTTTTTTTCTAAGTGAAAATACAGTAAACATAGCCTATACAGAGAACACACTTCTGCACATTTTAATACACAATCACTGTTTATTTGCTCAGTTTAATATAGTGGGAAAAAATTGTGGCCTGCACAAAAGTTATGGCACATTTTAGATTTTATTTTTTATTTTTTCCAACATGTTAAACTGAGCAAATAAATAAAAAATTGCACTAAAATTTGCAGAAAAATGCCATATTTAAGTTTGTTCTCTATAGGTGATGTACTAACTTATTTTCAGTAAAATAAAATATGTAATTTGACCAGGGGTGTCCAAACTTTTGCATATGATTATAAATTGAATGTAAATCTAGTTCACTTTGTAACTTTGTATATCTAAATATGTGATTATATACCCTGAAGAGCAGAGCAAAAAAGGTGATAGTAATTAATATTCTATCATTCTAACATCATGCTTATTTAGAACAGTAATTCTCAAACTGGTTCTCAGGTCCAGACAGTATACATTTTGGCTTACAGCTCCTAGAGCAAAAACAGTGAACATCTGAGGACCAGTTTGAGAACCTTTGGCTTAGAAGATTCAGACATATAAGGGACTTTAAAGATTGGTCTCTTGAACAGACTTGAATAAGTTAAAAAAAAAAGGTCAACTTGGCTTTTGTACTTACCATAATTTGAAAACTAACGTTGTCTGCTTCTCTGCTTGTTTTCCACTCCAGCCACAAGAACAAATCGGCAGGCTGGCCTCCTCCCACGGGCAGCTGGGCTGGGCTGCAGGGAGTGCCCTACGGATGGGACATGGGCTCCGCACGGGACAGCAGGGACTGCTTCAGCAAGTAAGAACTCATCAGTGAAAAGCAGCCAGATTTGCAACAGTGACTAAAGACATGACCAATAATGTCAGACACCTCCACAGACATACTCACCTAGCATGCTTTTCCAAGCTCCAGAGACTGCAGTGAAGAAGGCAATGTACTGAATTCTCTTGATTCAAATGTGTACACCATCTCCACATGAATAAAATATGTCACTACACTACACAATTTTGGCTTATATGTTAAGTAACATAGATTATTCATGTGGAGGTAACGGCCTGTATTCAGGAAGCTTCTCAGAGTGGGAGTGTTGATTAAATACTGATCTGTTCTTGTGACTGAAGTCATAGTAAATAAGAGAGGCATCTGATTCTAGATCAGCACTCCTACTCTGAGAAGCTTTTGGAATATGGGTCAATATACGCATATGAGTCGAGTCAATTCAGTGCACTACTTAATGATTTTCTGACACTACTGCAGCATAAGCACATTCATAGGCATGTTTATGACATAGTCACAATACACGAGTGAGAAGAATTTTACACAGATACGACACAGTCACATAAACTAATCCTCTGGAGCTGATGGTTTTATTGTAATTAACTCCAGTGTCATTGATTGTTTTTCATCATTATAATTTTACACAATTATGTCTCACTTTATTTGGATAGTCCTCTATAGTCTCCTATACATGTTCACATTGTTAGCAAACTATCTGTTAAAACTCAGTTGATGCTAAACAGTGGTGGGGCTAGGATTTGGACCAAGGTGAGGGTTGGGTTTAGGTTTTGGGTTGAGGATAGGTTTAGGATTAGAGCCAGATTTAGAGTCAATGAAAATTGTGGTCAATTGAGTAGATATTTAATTGAATGTAACTTGAAAGTAAATTAAGTGTCTATAAAGCATCTAAAGTGGACTATCCAAATTAAGTGTCACCTTGGTTTAAACTTACAAAATAAAAAAAGGAAAATAGGAGGCGGGGACGTGGACACAACACATTTTTGGCTTTTGCTAAATAATCTTTCAGTATTTTTTTAAATTATTTTAATTGTTTATATGAAATCAATCTGCTCATCTCTGTAACAAATGAAAGTGTAACTTTGTTTCCACAACCTGCTGCACGTGACATAATTGCAGATGTTACAATTTCTCCATGGGAGTGGTTAACTGGAACAGGCTGCGTCATAAGAAATATCCTTAGTGAAAAAAGGCTATGTTAAACAAATGGCAAATTTATTTTTGACCATGAAGTAGAACCGCAAATATCAGCATGATAAAATTACTTCTTTCAAACTTTGCTTCTTACTTCCTGGAAAAGGAAACTCATTGCTCATTATATATATATATAATCCATGAGCCCAACTCATCTTGCAGACCCCCTGGCACACACGTTGACTACTATTTTAACCCCAAAACACCTCATCCAGCTCATCATATAATTAATCAAACCCTTAATATGCTGAATTTTGTGGTGGGGACTTCACAAGAAGGAAATTTCATAACTTTAAAGATCATGGTTTCAATTTTGCAATGTTTCCCAAAATCCACCTCAAAAGAAAAAAATATAAAAAGAGTGCTTTTTTATGATCATAAACTTCGCAAAAACAGTTTAAATGTGGGTGGGGGGGGCATCAGAAAGAAATTTCCGTTGCTATATATTATTCTTTATTTAATTCCAAACATGTCTTTGTTTGATATTTCAAACCTTGTATGTAAACATTAATTGAACAGGTTTTATACCTTTTCTATTGCACCACCTTTGGATCCTCCACTTATCTTCACATGCTGTTCTGCAAGTGTGAGTTTATTATTCAGTGATCATATATTATGAATACTGAAAGTATAAGAGAGCGTTCTAGGGGAAAGTGCTGGAGTGAACTGCTTGCAGTTGGCTCAAGCATGAGTGCTACTTTTGCAAAGAGGTCAGCATGTTTCATTGAGGACATGATAAACAGCTACGGGCGAAACGTCTTTGTGCGCTACGCCTAAGAAATGTCTCATTTAATTAAGCAAAATTGAAGCCAAAATCTTACCCCAAAGCAACTGGCCAACAAACACTGCAGAGCATCCTGGAGGATAACAAGAAGAACAGATTTAACATGAATGTCAAGGTTTGGTCGATCCAGTCATAATCTGTTTATAGTTATAGTATGAATACATTTGGAAGCATTATAAAGAAATGTACACATGGCCAAAGAGAAGTGACCACGCATTGTGATGAAATACACCACCATTCAAATGTTTGGAATCACTCATCTTGTTGATAATTGCTGCTATTTTACTCACTTTATTTTTAAGTTATTAATGTAGATTGATTATAGATGTAGATTGAAATACTGTAAGCTAGACACCAGAATGTTCATTCTTAGCAAAAAGGGTTCTATATAAATGTGTAATAAAGGTCTAATAAAGGTTTAATAAATGTCAAATAATTTTTTTTTGACTTGTAACAATAGCAGGACCCGTATACACCAGACTTTCCATCATAGAGAACCATGTAACTATGAAAAGAACCCTCTGTGCTTTCAAATGTCATGGTTCTATTGATAACTATTGCCTTTGCACTTTGTTGAAGAACCCCTAAATAACCACTCTTTAAGCATGTATTACAAATTGTATTCAATATTTCAATTTTTTGAGAATACTTAGAAGTTATTGAATAAAAAATAATATCCTGTAATTATTTATAGTCCATTTTTGATAAGCTGCCCCAAGATTTGATCACCACATTTTAGATACCAGACATGCTAGATCATTTTAGCATAACTTTTGCAGCTTTCTTAGTCATTAACAAAATCATCTACATCTCTGTTCATCATTCTGGATGATTAGAGGAAATCTACAAAGCTGTATTAGTAACATCATAAAAGATCATTCCATACATTTATCTGCAGCACTTTATGATTTTTTTTTTGTAAACGGTTCAAAATGGGATTTTTGAATGATGGTGTGTATCTTTAAGGCCTATAAATGGTACATCTCACTTGCATCTACATAGGAGACGGATGGTGCAAGTAGCAGTTTGTTACTATATATGTGCATCGCAGTAATTGACATAGATTAAATTACATTTTATGCCACATTTCACACATTTGCTTGCTGGCATCTCTCTTTTAATATGAACAATGGGGTTGGCCTGTCTGCATTAGCAGCATTTCATGGTTGATGTCCTGCTAGACATAAATAGATTGATTTGAAATGCTTGGCAGTTATCATGCAAATGACATTGTAGTCTCCCCCTGCCATTGTTATTTGGTTGTATGTCTTAGCAATCTGATAACACATGCTTGATGGTGCCTTACCTACATTTACGTTGCTTGTATGTACAAGTATATCTTAACTGAAGCAGAGATTACACAGATGCCATAACTGGTAGTTTGTTCATTATGTTCCAGTTGCTGAAAATGTACTGTGTCCAAACTGAATTAATCTGAAACTATGTTAAATGAAATGGCCATATATTGTATTGCATTCTCTCAATACTTCCCTTGCTTCCATTTAACCCTGCCCTACCTGACATATCACCTGAGATACATTCAGAGACCTTAGTGATTTCTTCAACTCAGCCTTTAAACTCCGCTGCGCACATTTATTAAAAATTATTGGCAAAAGTCCATCATGTGTCACAGAGATTTGTTAAAATGCATTAGATTCTTGAGATTTCAGCAGAAAAGATGAGTGCTGAATGATTTCTCTACATCTCATGGCTTACTTTCAGTGGTAAGTGTTGAAAGCCAATAAACATGTGATTTTACTCACACAAGCTAATGAAATTTTTCACTTCACTTCATCAGTGTCATTGCGTTGATCCCAGTAACCAATTAGAATAGCAGTATATGCTGCAGCAGACTGAAGAGGAAAGAACAAAGTTCTAGCACCAATGAAGACCATGCAAATTCATATACATTGTTACCTGGAAAAAGCGTGTGTAGGCCCCAGTTTTTGTTAGAGCTTTCGAAGACCTGTTGGCTCTTATACATGTGTATACATGTGTTTGAAGACATTTTCATCTTTATGTACATGTTCAAAGAAATATATCGTCGCTGTCCAATGAAAAACATGTATCTCCATTTTATTTGATTTTTACTTTTCCGCATCATTTGAGCTCAACAGCCGTCCTTTACATTGCGTGAAAATTTCACGATGATTGAACCAATCACCAGAAACGGTCCAAAATTGCTTAGAATAAAAACTTTTTCTATTAACTTACATTGAAAGTAAAGAAGGTTTTTGCCCTCTCCAGCTTTGTGAAAATATATTATTAAAGATGCCATAGAATGCTGTATTTACATTAGCATAGTTGAATAAGGAGAGGTTGGTACATGGAACTGACATATCATGAACCTCAAACACTGTTGTCTCCTCCTTCAAATCTTGCATTGGCAAAAGGGGGTGGCAGAGTGAGCCAATTCCAAAAGCCTAAATGGTTATGTAATAGTCTTCACTCATTAATATTTACACCTTAAAATTTACATACATCAGCTCACGTTTTAGCTCAGCATGTATTGTGAAGAACGACACAGCATCAATGAAGCAACAGCAGTGAAAATGGCAGACTATGTACAGAAATGTGCTGTTGCAGGCTGTGAAGGGGATGTTGGCACTTTTCATCCCCCTCCCAATGAACCAAACTGTAAACGGTCGTGGTTGATGTTCATTTTTAAACGTAGGAAGTCGGCTTCCTATTCACCAACTTCTTAATTGAATGTTCCATTCCACCTTAAATCCTACAGCTTGTACAGGCACCAGAATGTACGGCTTCAGCGTTCACGAAACAAGCCATATGGCAACAATGCGCAATCATACCATAGCACCATAAAATCTAAAAAAAAAGCACCATAAAATCTAATTTTTCTCTAAAAACATCTTTTTATTAAAAAACAAGACCAAACAAATCCAACTTATACTTAGTAAAAATGTACGACCCAATATTTACAAATATTGTAAATTTGTAAATTTTCAATTGGTATTTGGAATATATGGTAATAACAACATCATACTAAGAATTCCTGGTCATGTGATGTCATAAATTATTTATCCTTTCAAAAAGTAAAAGACACTTTTTCCACAATTAAATAGGAAAACACAGATTTTATATTACTGCTTTTTAGGAAAATTGAGAAGGTAATTGTTGCCATATGGCAACACTGTGCAACAGAGGGTTAAAAGGCAGAAACAGACACTTTTTTTCATATCTAACACTGTTCATAGGCAGATTTAGCACTGAGGACTTCTTGAATTTGCCTGATGGCTGTTTGGCTGCTGTACTGCTCCTACCTGTTTGGCGTGTGCATGTGTGTCCAATTCAGTGTGATGTGTAGATATGTTGCACGCACTCACTGTCCCCATCAGCACCCCCCTCTCTCTCTCTCTCTGTCACCCTCACCCCCCTCTCTCTTTCTCCAGAATGCAAATGCCTCATGCCTTTCGCCTTCGATTGGACGCCACTCTGTTCAAACCCTATGCAAATTTCCATTGCAGCAACAGATCAGTGAGAGTGCTTTTCTCCTAGCAGGGATTCTTCTAGAATCCGATTAACCCCTTCACCTCTCATGTCTCTGCTCTACTACTCACTCTTCATCTGTCATTTCTCTGTTATTCCCCAGATGAAACTCCACCATGAACCACTCCACATGGAACACTCTGCTCTATAGTACTGATTGCTACCCAATACTGTAGACTTGGTTAACAAGTAGTGAATCATTCACACTCAAACCAAATCTATTGTTCAGTTTCTCTGCAGAATCTTACAGAATTGGTAGCTTGTCGGCGGCCTCAAGGCTGTCGTGTTAGCTTGCTAAATTGGATGAAGAGATGACATGGTTGTTAAAGGACACTATTTACAACAGGATTGTCTGCCTGGAGATTTGAATAGAGATTTGACCAGTGCTGTAAACAGAATAAATTGCTCTGCTAACCTGAATGTAGGTGACGTATTAAGCAACTAGGAATAGGCTGTGCTAGCTACACATGCAGTTCATGCAAGGAACATAATATTTCTGTCATGTCTGAAGCTCTGAACTACATTTTTCACATCTTTTCAAAATGCTACCTTTTCATTGTGTGGACATTTCATAGCAAATCAGGGAACAGCGTCAACAGCAATTTTTCTTCTTTTTTTGTCTATTTTCTTTTCTTAACTGCTACACATCCTTTCAGACTCATAGTGCTGAGTTGTCTTCTCACAGTGGAAGGATGGACAGAAATACCTATGGATTTTTTCAGATCTGAATCAAGAGTGGAGCTTGATTTTAGACACTCTTTTTGTTTCACTTATTTCCATTTACTTTCCCCTTGTGAATCATCTTCAATCAATTGTCTATCATTTTGGTTAGAGTGCTCATGAATTACTCAAAGTTGCTGTTATTGCAGATGATAACTGACACAGAGCAATTAAGTTTTATGAGTCCACTTTTGCCAAGGTTTGTCATTTCTTGGCAGCACAACATAAGTAAAAACCTGAAATTCAATTTTCATACTTTTCATACTTTTATTCCCAATAAAATTAGGATTTTCTGTTGTTTTGCTAGAAATCAGTGTGTGACTAAATGTCATATGAATGTTCAGGTGACAAAATCTCATTTTTTTAGCCATAAGGTTTAGCCGTCTTGCATCCAAATCAACTACTCATCGAATTCAATGCTATCTTTGTGATGATACAGCACACAAATACAGTTTAAACATTTCCTGAATCTGTAGAGTCGCCCTTTCCATTCAGTGTTATCACAAGATCATACGTGACTCACATCCGGAGTTATGAGGCTATGAAGAGGGGGCTGAGATACATGTCATCTGCCTCTCTGTCACAATTACACTGTGTGTAATTGGAGGATTTGTGTGTCTGTCTACATTTTGTGTGAAACTGATCAATGGAAATCACTAAGGACTGACCCGTCATATTGAGAACCCTTCATTCTTCATTAAGTCCACATCAGAGACACATGTGACATGGCAGTCAAAGAGTTTACAGCCAATGAAGTTGTTAAAGCAGTTTTGGAAAGTAGAGATGTCATATGCAAGTGCCTTTAAAGGTGAATTTAAAAAGTGTTGCAAACATTGAGAAGATGCCATCAGACCCCAGAGAGTTAATCGGTTGGAAATATTCTTTGGATTTGTGCTCAGACAAGATCAGAGAACACAGACCAGAGGAAATGTAATATTTTAGACAAGGACACTGACGGTTAAATATGGATTTAAAGAATTATATTTGAATATAAAACAAAATGGCAGTAATGACTCTTGATTGGTAGGGGCATTGTGGAGGGTGTGACCTTGTGGAGAGAGGATGAGAGTAAGATTTAGTGTAGCGGTGTGAGTCAGTGGTGGAGTTTGCCTCAGTGGAGTTAAGCGTGCTCTTTCCGCTCACTGGGTCGTGGCAGAGCCAGCGACTCTAAAAATATGTCCATCAACACTGAAACAAACACACGCTCTCCCTCTCTCTCTCTCTCTCTCTCTCCCTCTCTCCCTCTCTCCCTCTCTGTCTCTGTCCTCTGCTTACTCTCATGAATTGATTTGTTACCCAATAGCCATTACCACAATCTGT
This sequence comes from Colossoma macropomum, assembly GCF_904425465.1. Taxonomy (NCBI): domain Eukaryota; kingdom Metazoa; phylum Chordata; class Actinopteri; order Characiformes; family Serrasalmidae; genus Colossoma; species Colossoma macropomum. The sequence continues at coordinate 18,846,329 of NW_023494808.1, forward strand.
CCTTGTTGCACGCTGGAGTCAAATAGACTCTGCTGATCACAAACAGTGCGAGTGAAATGCTAATGCATCTTCTGTATGAAAGATGCCACGGCAACTAAATTTTCCTTCTGTGAGGTTATGTGGTGGAGAAAATGAAAAGTGACCAGGATATTCACTCAACTGATATACAACATGGTACATATGCCAAAGGAAAGGATACCAAGCCAGTTTCTAACACAAGATAGCTCATAGATAAAGGATGGGTCATTTTGGGCACCTTTACTCTTATTTGTCAAAGTTGCGTACAGTCAAATCTGATCATAAAATGAACGCTTCACTTCATCTTTGGCATATCTGTACAATCAAACTCATGTCTGCTAGGGGTGTGTACACTAGAGTGTAGTACCAAAACTATTATAAATATCATGTATAATATCATTAACAATATTAAAAATAGAAAGTAACAAAACATACCACTAATTTCTGCTCATGGCAATCCAGTACAAACATGGATGCACTTATTTTGCATGCATATTGGTAGAAACAAATGCTGCAACTATTCCATGTTCCAGATAAAGTCATAATACACTGTGGTTTTGTTTAATACTACTGACACCACCCAAAAAATAACAAATACAAAACACAGCTAGTGGAGAAGCATCTCATAGACTTCAGTAATACAACACTTAAATATGTTACTTTAAAGGAAATAATCACACTACACAATCACATCATTGTACCATCTTAAAAAAGCAATTTTTTCAGTTGTCGTAAGTTGAACATTATAAAGTTTGGTCAGTAGGGGGAGCAGTGCACTCACTGCTCAACCTCAAACTCCACCTGGGAGCACAGCCATTGGTTCATGAGATGCTGAATGCTGTCATTTTATTGGCTCTGTGCTGAAACATCTGCATAAATCATGTAAATGATGTGTAAGCCGGCGCTTGATTTCACGCACTGAAGCTGATTCATCATTTGTGCTCAAACTTCCTCTTGTTTCCACATCATGCAGAAGTTTCATATGCCGAGTAGTTCATACTTCAGCAAAGATTATTGTTACTATATATTAAATTTTGTGCTGCAGAGCACAAATAGTCCGGTTGAACTGGATTTAATGCAACATAGGATACCAAATATTAAATGAAAATCTTTGTGACGGTAAAATTTTTTTCATAGTAGTTTTAAATGTGGCACTACTGGGTCTTTTTGCTATTTCACCCACCTCTGTCTAAGTGTGTGTTTATCTCTTTATACATGTTCTAAGTATGTGATCTTTCAGCTTACATGTGGCCGCCAGTGGTATCATGTTTAAGACAGTTGTGAAGATGTTCTGCTTTGTGTGTTGCATAATAATTTCTTCTCATTAAGGAAAAGTCCTGGCATGACATAATAGACAGATGCTACCGAATTATGCAGACTCATACACAGACGGTGGAGCGTAATTCATCTCCTTATTGAAAGCAACATAATCCTACAGTCCATAATCTCCGTCCTCTATTCTACACTTTAATCAATAGGATACTACAGTGTTTAACCTAAAGGTGACACCTCTGACCAAAATCAGGATAAAATCACAGTTTGTTCCACAACTAAATGCTTCAGTATATATATACATTTGATTACGTGATTTTCTGTGTGACAATAAGTTAACACACCTTCTTCAGGGACCAAGCAAAAAAAATATTTGCCGAGTTTAACATTAAAAAAAAGATCATGAAATATTAAAAAGTGCGCAATAACTTTTTCCACAGGCCACATTTTATGTGTCATTTTTTCCCAGTATGTTACATTCAGAATATCAACAAAACGTCATTTATTTGGAGCACTTAAACTTTTATATGTAACGTTGGTTTAGCATTCTTTCCATGTCAGCCAGCGAGGAATGAATGTAATGTTACATCATTCTGTTGGGACGTGCTGCTATGACAGCAGGTGACCTCTGGAGGCCAGTCCAGTGAATTGTTCTCTGGTTCCAGGGAAGTAAACACGATTTATTTTGGCCCAGATGTGCATCTGGAGGCAGCTGCTGCTCCCACAGACAACAAGACAACATACTGTAGATGACAGTGAGGGCTGCTGGTGGAAAGAGGAGCAGTTGTTTATTTTGACATTCAGAAATGATACACAGAGAGGAAGCACTGCAGTACTGCAGCAGGAGTTAGTGGTGGAGAGGAGAGGACATGCAGAGGAAAGCTTTGGTGGGGATATCTGTGTGGTGGTGTGATGTCTGCATGAGGGTGGGCAGTGTGGCAAAATTAAAACATTATGCTACATTAATATAATACTCGCATGTATCAGGATACAGTGCCCTCCACAAATATTATTATTATTATTAGTATGCGAACAAAAATGCAGGATCTGTCCCTACATGAGAGAATAATAATCAAAGCAGTGTATCCATCCTCTGGCTCAAGTGCATTCACTCTTAAAAATAAAGGTTCCTAATTGGTTCTTGGCTTGGATATGCAGTTCCACTATGGCATCACACCACAGAACCTTTTTTTTGGCACTTTTTTATTTTTAAGAGAGGACACCAGATGCCAGACTTATTTAGTGAGCTAGTGAAGAAGCTATAAGGAAGCCAATGCTCAATTCAGGCAGAGATAGAGTGAGAGAGATAGAGAAAGAGAGAGAGATGGAGGGAGAGAAGGAGATTGTTCCCTGCAGCAGGTGGGCCATGCCGATGTGGAAATGATTCTTTCCACCAGCAGCCTGAGCTCACATGCTTCCCAAGTAGTGCAATCTGCCACCCTGTTATCCCCCGAATCTCCCGTATCCCACCAACAGCAGCTCAGTTCAGTGTGTAAAAGTTAATGTTCCAGTCTTCCTGCTAGTTGCACCGTACATACGTTCTGATTACCCTGTATTTACCATTAACGCATGAAAAAAGTATCTAATCACTTCATAATCGCTTTCCAGCCAAATCTCTGCACGGGGATTTACGCTTATTTAATCTTTCCTTTTAATCTGATTGAGTCAATAATGGAGTTATTATGCAGCTAATATCCCTCTTTCAACCAAATCCGCTTTGTGTATTTTTGAGTTGAATAGATTTTTCACATTTGATTGAGTAATGATTAGAGCTGGCACAGTGCCATTCTTTCTTTCCCAAAATCAATACTGATACAATATTATAAATAATAAAAAAAAAAACTAGTAATTTTAAAAATGAGCTAATTCTATCTTAGCCACTCCATTTTCACTTAAGATGACATTGATCTACAATGCGATTTTGCAATTTTGCAATACATGCTATTTTGAAAATCAACAACAGATTTTACTTTGTATTTAAAGATCAGTAGACTACATTAGATTTGTATGTATAAGATTAATCAGATAGTGTTTACAAACTTTGTCTACAATTATCTAAAAAATCATTATCATCAGATCTAATTAGTGTTATTTAAATCAAGCCACAGAGCTTTAACTCCTTATATGTCCAGGCCCTCGGCAAGCTCAATGTTTTATTACACCCTTCTACAGAATAAGAGTAGCTCAGCCAGGTTGCACTGAAGTCCCTGTAATTTCTGAATAATAAGCCTTAGTATGTAATAAGCCTGAGATTTTAAGGGGTTAAAAGAGTGAGTTACTTACTAATTTTAAGATTTTAAAATCATTTACAGCACAAAATCTTTTTTTTTCTACATCACAGTATAAACAATCTAAGGTGCTACAGATAATATTATCCATGGTCTCATGGGTTCATCACCTATTTATATTTCTGTTTCTCTCTTTCTCTCTCTACCTCTCTTTCTTGCTTTTCTCTCTTTCCATCTCTCTCTGTCCTCTCTCTATCTCCCTCCCTATCTCTCTTTTTCGTTTTCTCTTTCTCTCCTCTCTCTCTCTCTCTCTCCCGCTCTCCCTCTGTCTATGTCTCTCTTTCTCATTTTCTATCTCTCTCCATCTCTCTCCCTTTCTATCTCTCTCTCCCTCTACATCACTCTTTCTCACTTTCTGTCTCTCTCACCCCTTCTTCTCTCTCTCTCTCTCTCTCTCTCTCTTTCTCTTCCACTCTTTCTATCTCTCTCGGACTCTTTCCCTGACTTTCTCTTTTGCGTTTTTTTTCTCTCTCTCTCTCACCCCTTCTTCTCTCTCTCCCTCTCTCTCTCTCTCTCTCTCTCTCTCTCTCTCTCTCTCTCTCTCTTTCTCTCTCTCTCTCTAGTCATGTGTCTCAGAGCAGTTCTCTGGAGGAGGTACGTCTGGACGGGGGTCAGCTGCTTCCCCCGGCTCCTCGGCGGGTGGAGATGAGGAGGGACCCTGTTCTAGGGTTTGGCTTTGTGGCGGGCAGCGAGAAGCCGGTGGTGGTTCGCTCTGTCACTCCAGGTAACCAGTACTTAGTACTTACTACTGCACACAGTCTTACTGATATTAATTAGTGGAGCCCAATCACGTCCTGACTGAACCAGTTTCAGCACCATGGACAGCTGCCTACAGTCATTCATAGCTCTCCTTACGCTGACAGCAGTTTATGCTGACAAGCATTCAGAAATGACTGAACTAAAATGGACTAGAGTCAGCTCAAGGTCCACTTAAGAGATTACTCTGCACCTGTTTAGGTCCAGTGAAAAATGATGTTAATACAGCATACAAAAACATGTTAGACAATTATATGCTTCCAACTTTGTTGGCAAAAGTTTGGGTAAGGTCCTTTCCTGTTCCAGCGTGGCTGTGCCCCAGGGCACAAAGTGAACTCCATAAAGACATGGTTTGACAAGTTTGGTGTTGAGAAACTCCAGTGAACTGCACACAGCCCTGACCTGAGTCCCACTGAACACCTTTGGGATGAGTTAAAACGTTGACTGTAAGCCAGGCCTTCTCATCCAACATCAATTTCTGACCTCACAAATGCTGTTTTGACTGAATGGGCACAAATTCCCACAGACACCCTGTGAAATCCTGAAGAAAGCCTTCCCAGAAGAGTGGAGGCTGTTAGAGCTACAAAGGGGGGCAACTCCATATTAATGCCCATGTCCCATAAGCTCATATAGATGTGATGTTCACATGTCCACATACTTTTGGCCATATGGTGTATCCTGCTGACCAGCTTCAGTCAAAAATAGTCCAGTACAACACAACTGATATCTAAAATTGATTTCTAAAATGAATCTGAAAAATGTATTAGCACATTAGCAACAGATAAAAAAACGTATTTTTCTTGATATTTACACAAGTGCACACTTATATAACAGTATAAAAGCCCTATAGTGACCTCTCAAATGGACCTTTACTTACTTACTCCAGTGCATGTTAGCTTAGCCGTGTTTTAAATATCAGCGTATAACCAGTATGAACACATGCTGAGGGTTTCTCAGTCTCCCCTCTGTAAGGCTGTGTCATCCATCAGTTCACTCAGCTTCACACTATCACAGATAAACACTTCCCAGGGAAAAATAATTAGAGCGTGCAAAATTACTGCGAGTGTCACGAACAAAATGCATCTTCATCTGTAATGCGAGGCTGCGGTGTGAGCAGAGAGGAGCTAGCTGGAGGCTGTCTCGGTCGAGGGTCTTCCAGAGTAGAGATTACCTTGTGTCAGAGAGGAGAGAAAAGGTGAAAGGTGAAAATGCTTCTTTTTTGCACTCCTTTCTAATTTAACCTAATTGTTTGTCATTACAAATTCTATTATCAGCACAACAATTTGAGTGAAAAGTAGAATATTTTAATTTTAGAGAATTTCAGAGTTTCTTAGTATTTGGTATGCGCTGGGTGCACTGGAGCTGGCATTGACTTCACAAGTTTGTGCAAAACCTCTGATGAGTAGATCAAATCAGTCACATGAGCTTCAATAGAAAAGACATATAAAAATCTTCTTGTACAAAGGCCTTAATATGGTCAATTTCACAAATTTGCTTCAGTATGAATACTGACCTAGAGCGTGCAAAATCTGAGTGCAAAACTATAACTTTTTGTTGTTTAGTTGCAGATTTAAGATATCCCAGATTTTCAATGAATGTTGGCTCCTGTGCACAAAAAGGGGGGGAGGGGGGCAGGCCCAAATACTAATGGCATTTATTAATGGTTTTAGCCTGGTCAGAGTCCAGATTTGAACCTTATAGACAATATTTGATCTCACATTAAACAGAACACTAGCTTGGCAATGTTTTTCAGCTGTCTGAAGCCATCAGTGCTGAGTTAAACAATATTGACTCTTCTTTCTGTGAAAGGGTATCTGCATGTTTACTCACAAGACTTCAACATTTAAAGAAAGAAAAAAGCTATCTGTTTGTTTTGTTCTTATTAATTTACTGATTAATGATCTGCTGTTAAGCCCATTAAAAGCTTGATGGTTTGTCATTTTTGCACAGAAGTGTGTTTACACACACGTAATGCATAGGTACACACACACACGCGAACACATGCATGATCTCGTATCCTGACACTGTAGAAAAACAACGTTGTGTGCACAATGCATGTATTAAATTAAGCTATCAGTGCTTGTATGATGCATTTTCATTCTGAGAAAAGAGAGATGACACTTATGAATACATATATGGTATGTATGTGCGTGTGTGCTGAGTGGTTTAAATGAAATCAAGTGTAGGTGCATGCGCAGTTAATGTGATTTTTGATAAGAGTAAGACGACATTGTGTGTGTGTGTGTATTAACAGGTGGTCCATCAGAAGGAAAACTGATCCCAGGAGATGAGATCATAATGATAAACGATGAAGCTGTCGCCTCAGCGCCAAGAGAGCGGGTCATTGACCTTGTCAGGTACTGATCAACTGAACCTTCAGCAGTGTGCTCACTCAAATAATCAGTTCATCCATCTACCCATCTGCCAGCACATTCATTCATTCATTTCATTCGTTCATTCATTCATTAGTTCACCCATCCATGTTCTATATAGTTCTCAAAAATGGTTCTGTGAGTTGTCCCTTTATAAAAGGGGAATCAAAGCGATATCAGCAGAAAATGCTGGATTAAAGATGAGAGGAAAAAAACTTTATCTGACTGTCAAATCTAGCCTGAAATACCACATTCATACTGTGTGATGTGATGTTAGCTGTGCTTTTCTTTGTGTGGGGTAGTAGTGTTTTTGAGTAGCATCAGCATCATAGCCTACTTTGCTCATCTGAAGTGAAGTGCTTCCACTAAAACTAGTTCATGTTAAAGCTTTATATTTTTCGAATACAAAGGTATAGGATCAGTATTGGCTGTTACTCAAGTTTTCAATATTGGTATGGAAAAAGAAAAAGTGGCTTGTCACAGTAGTAGAAGCCTTTAAAGAACCATATACCAGGTTCTCCATCATAGACAAGAACCATTTACCCAGGCAAAGAACCGTTTAAGCATTAAGAGTTGTCATGGTTCTATATGCAACCACTGCCTTTCAGAAGAACCTTATATAAACCACTTTTAGACGTTCCAACAACAGTTTTACCAGTTAAAAGGGTTTGTTAGGAACAGCAGGAAAAACAGAAATAGTTATTTCCACTCAAAAAAACAGAATATCTGTTGAAAGCGTATGATATGACAATAATATATAACTACATTAATATATATATAAATGAATGTAATTATATATTATTGTCATATCATAAGCTTTATATATATATATGTCATTGTCTGTAATGACTGCACCTTCTAAGGTAAAAAATCAATATAGCTACACATAGACTTACTGGCTGCTTTATTAGAAACACCTACCTTGTAGCTTTGCCTTGCTAGTGTACAGTTAGAGAATGTAGTTCTATCCCTTCATCACTGATCAGTTTCTGACCATAGAGCTGCTCTTAACTGAACATTGGGTGGTGGACCACTCTCAACCCAGCATTGATACTGATGTATATAAGAACGCCACATACATTACACGCACCACCCCCATGTCAGTGTCACTGCTGTGCTGAGAATGATCCACCACTCACATAATATCTGGTCAACAGCAGCCCTGTGGCCAGAAACTAACCAATGATGAATGAGATAGAGGGTGCATGACAGCACCTATATAGTATAAGGTGCACTGTTAGTTATTAGTTGGTGTCTTCTAAAGCCAGACAGTGCTGTTCTTTAGTGACTCACCCTGTACGTTTGAATAAACCATTGTGTACGAACAAAGCCTAAGATTTATATACTTACACTATACAAAAACGCTTGGTCTGATTGACATGCTATGTGAAACACAGCCTCTACAGACAGCTCAATAAAGTGGTTGTAATTGTGTTTGTGTGTTTCAAATTGGCTAAAATTGCACAGTGTATTCCTGGTGGGTTTGGCCAAAAATATTTGTTATGAGTTCAATATGTTCTATGTGCAGAAATAAGAGTTTTAGGATTCAACAGGTAAAGTTCAAAATCTCACTCTATCAGTACTGCACAGTGTAAGAACAGGGCAGTAAGGAGAGCTTATCCAGATTAAAACATGTTTCAAAAGCATTATTTGTGAATAAGTTTATTAAATCAGCAGGTCAGGTTCAAACTCAAAACATAATGATGCCATATGGTTTGGGTTTGTAGTCAAAACATAATAATGCAATTTGGGTTGAGTCAGGTTCTGACTTGAAGCAATGATGCAGTTTGGGTCAGGTCAGCTTCAGACTCAAAAATATAGTGATGCAGTTCAGGTCGGGTCAGTTTTGGACTCAAAACATAGTGATGCAGTTCTGGTTGAATCAGGTTTGTACTTAAAATATAATAAACATGATGATGCTGTTTGGGTTGGGCTCAGACCTAAAACTTAATAATGTGGTTTAGGTCAGATTGGGTTGGGTTTGGAGGCAAAACGTAATGATGCAGTTGGGCTGGGTCAGGTTTGGACTTACAACATAACGATGCGTTTGGGGTTGGGTTTGGACTCTAAACCCTGCGATGCTATTTGGGCCTAGTTGGGTTCAGACTCAAAACATAAAGGTGCGGTTTGGGTCGGTTTTGTAGTCAAAACCTATTGATTTTCGATTCTGGTTGGTTTCAAACTCGAAATTTGGGTCAGATTGAGTTCAGACAGAAAATTCAGGCTCCAACCAAATTTTCATGCCCAATTAAGCTCTAAGTGAAAGTACAGTGTAAGTTTTTCTAATGAAGCAGATGGTGACTACATAATTAGTGGAAAACAATGACAGTAAAAGACTGTTTCTTCATTTGTCATACTTGTGCAGATTCATTATTAATTCTCTCAGAGCAGTTTATATTAGTCCCATCCACAAAAACACAGAGAAATTCAGTTTCATTTTACTGTGGAATTCAGCAAAACAGGATCATTTGCTTTTGTGCAATAAATGCTGCTTCATATCTGCAATCATTTGACATGCTGAAAAATAATTGTCTGACGAGTTCCTTCTGCATGTTTATGTCTGTCCAGGTAATAGAATAGACTATCTGTCTCAGCTCACAATTGAGCAAGCTTTACAGAAAACTGGCAATCTCATTCAACCTCATTACATATCACTCATTTTTTGTCGAAATATGCAAGTCTACAGTTTTAAATAATATTTGTTTTGGATGTGAGTGTAAGAGCGCACTGATTGGATAGATTAGGTTTTTTTATTGTGTGATTAAGCTAACGTTGGCATGGTGGCAAATTTGTCGCAGTTTTTTTCAAGTATAGCATTTTAAACTGGAAACTCAACATTGTGTTACGAAATCCGAACAATCATTGGTGGGTTTTCCATTCACCACTTTTTTTGCAAATTTTGAAAATGTGCATATAAAAACTAAAAACAACCTAAATTTTGCAAAAGAAGTTTTTATGCTTGGATAAGGTGGAAAAGTTGGTTTATCAATAAAGGCGAAATGCAAAAACAGTGATGGAAACAGATTTTTCAAATAAGTGTTGACATAGTGGCGATAAAGTCATGTTTGGCACTGTCTGAGTCCTATCAGAACTGTTTGTCCCAGTTGCATTTGCAGGGTGGGTGACTGTGAAGTAAGACTTCAGCCCTCGTTAAATGTGCCGCTGTCCGCTCTGCTCCGTCTGGCATCTCTGAACTATTAGAGCTACAGCCATGAACAGCTGACGAAGGACTGTCATAACTGTCCTACTGAGAGATAATAAAAGTTCACTTCCCTCCACTTTATATACCACGAACTGTGAGTGAGACTCCTGGGTGCAAGAAAATCCATCAGTGCCTACGAAAGAATGCGTATGTGGGCGGAGCATGGAGAGATCAATTACTTGAAGCTTTTAGTCTATATCTTGGCTTAAATGTGCATGTGTTGGTTCAGAATGTTCTGTAGCTTTAGCTTGTAAGCACCTACGTTATAAATACCTTTAGTAAGCACTTACGCATTGTGCACCCCATTAAACAGTGTGCATAAGCAAATGACTGACAGTCCTCCCTGGCAGCTGAAAGTAATAAAGGCAGAGGAAAAACAGCAAGATCATGAGTTTTGTCGCTCTTATGTGGATGCAGTCTCAGTCTCGTCTCGTAATTACAACTCATAAAACAAAATAACGAACAAAATGCCAGGCAGACAAAGGCGGGTGAATTTGTGCTCATGGAAAATGGAGGTTAGTGGCATTTAAACAAATTAAAAAAAAGTCTGAAATAAAGAAATGTGGACGTGCTCGCGCTTTCAGCAGCACACCACTGTTTGGAGTGCAAAAGTCATATGAATGTAATGAATTTATGAGGGTCTCTGGAGACCGCTCAAAATTAATTTCAACTCAGAGTAGTGTGTGTGTGTGTGTATGTGTGCATACTCCATTTTACTTTCTTTGTAGGGACGTTATAATACGATGACGTAGAGGGTGAATAGGCATTTTCACTGGACCCATGAGGGAAAAATACTTACAAAGAAAAATAAGGTCCAGAAGGTTAAAAGGAGAGTTTGATCAAACATGCTAATGTGGCTAAAAGTGAATGCACTATAAAAAAAGAAATTGTTATGAGATCTCAAAATACATGATGCTTCAAGATTTTTCAGCCATAATATGCCAATAATATATTATATTTAGTTAAAAGAGGAGTCTACATTACATTAAAAGCATTAGGCAGACACTGTTTTCCCAGAATGTTGCTACTGAGGTAAGCTAATTAGGCTTAACCTGATTGACTATCGCATCATCAAGTGCTAATAGTTTCAACTGTCAGTTTAAGTCGGAAGATTTAAATGTCTGAAAACATGTCGTTCATGGCCTTAAGATGCACAAAGTAATTATATGTGTCTTGTTTTCTTTTAATGTGTAACATTAGTACATGTCTTAAATTAGCTAAGATATGTTGTCTGGCTTTAGAACATTCTGTAGCAGCACGAGTCTTACTAATAGTCGTGCTTGTTAAACTGAAAAAGATGAGCAGCGGCCTTCCACGCACAAAACGCCTTCCCTCACGGATCGAGAACAGGGGATTTTTAAACTTAGTTATTAATCACAAAAAAGACAACACATGGCTACAGTAACAGCAGCATTTAGGCTTCTTAACCTGGTTCAACTTCAGCGCTTTTATTATTTTAACAAGACCTGATTTATAGGCTGTAAAACAAATTTATTAAACCTGAAACAAGAACAAACAAAACAAGAACCAAACCATAACAAGAAACAAGCCATACCAAGAACATCCAAACTATATCCAGAAAAAAACAAACAATATCAAGAACCAAACCATAACAAGAACTACCAAACCATACCAACAGCAATCCAACCATACACAAAACTACCAAACCATACCAAGAATTACCTAATCATACCCAAGAACGAAGAAACTATAACAAGAACCAACCCATAACAAAAACTACCAAACTATACCAAGAACAACCAAATCATACCCAAGACTTCCAAAACAAACTCAAAACTACCAAATCAAACCAAAAACTACCAAGCCATACCAAGAACAACCAAACCATACCAAAAACAACCAAACCATACTGAAAACAATTAAACCTTACCAAGAACTTCTAAAGTACCACACTATATAGGTTTACTGAAATAGGTTACTGGAGAAATATATTGATCAAGAGGATCCTTGAGAAATATATGAATTAATAGGATCCTGAAGAAAGATATTGATTAAGGTTATACTTTGCCTGTCAGCATAAAGAGCTGGCTGCACTTCGTATTTCTGGCTCCAGTTTTGTGTCCATTTGGCCCCCCACACCCCACAGTGTTATAATCAATGGATTGCACATGACATCACAAGCTCTAAGCTATTGTACCATTAGGAGTTTTGTGCAAGAATGCTTGGTTCTTTCTTTGAGATAAGAATTTAACAGCTGGGTGGAGAGCAGCAGTGTTACTCGCTACACTGTACCAGTTGTTATCTGAAGACCAGAAGTGTTTTGTTACCACTGTCATTTCCGTTGAAAATATACTTTGACTAATGTGTTTTTTCAGTTGTGCATAATGCTACCACAGTCAGAAACATAATAGTATACCTGTGCATTACAAGTGACTTGGCTGCAGTAAAATAACACTTGCACTTGTGTTTGTTGTGTCTCTCAACAGAAACTGTAAGGAGTCCATCCTCTTGACTGTTGTCCAACCTTACCCAGTAAGCCAGCCTACCTTGTTTTTCATAAACCAGATATTAGATATTCTATTACAGTGAGTTTGACTAGATTACTCCATCAACCTTCCACCTAATCTGTATATGTAGTATCTGTAGCATACAGTTAATTGTTATGGAAATAATCTCACTGTATTTAGAAAATAGCGCAGCAAAGCATTGATTCAAACCGCGTATAATAAGTGCTTCAGTACGAGCCCATTGTCTCCTGTTATACAGTTGTATGCAAATGTTTTGGCACCCCAGTTCAATTATAGGTTTAGTTGATTTCCTAGGTAAACAAAAGTACAAGTGTAAGTGTGTGTCAGAGCACCTCAAGGACCTGACTTGGACCTTGCTCGTTCACTCGCTTACCCACTCACTCACTCATGTTTAGCAGGCTGAGGATTCTGCACAAGGGGGAGCTAATAGCACTCAAACACTTTTGGTGCCTTAATAAAGTATTGCTTTGCTTTAGTGACACTGTGTTGTTTTTGTATTCTAAATGCAGGGAAACGCACTGTAGATGCACCAGATATAGATTAGGCTGCAAACCAGTGGAGTATTCCTTTAATTTTGAAGGATATATCCAAATGCTCATCACAGATGCCACAGATTAATTATTATCTTTATATAAGTCATATAATTATGAAAGTGTGAAATTTACACTGATCAGGCATAACCTTATAACCACCTCCTTGTTTCTACGCTCATTGTCCATTTTATCAGCTCCACTTACTATATAGGTGCACTTTGTAGTTCTACAATAACAGACTGTAGTCCATCTGTTAGCCCCCTTTTACCCTGTTCTTCAGTGGTCAGGACCCCATGGACCCTCACAGAGCAGGTACTATTTGGGTGGTGGATCATTCTCAGCACTGCAGTAACACTGTCGTGGTGGTGGTGCGTTAGTGTGTGTTGCGCTGGTATGAGTGGATCAGACACAGCAGTGCTGCTGGAGTTTTTAAACACCTCAGTGTCACTGCTGGACTGAGAATAGTCCACCAACCAAAAATATTCAGCCAACAGTGTCCTGTCGGCAGCATCCTGTGACCACTGATGAAGGACTAGAGGATGACCAACACAACATGTGCAGCAGCAGATGAGCTACTGTCTCTGACTTTACATCTACAAGGTGGACTGACAAGGTAGGAGTGTCTAATAGAGTGGACAGTGAGTGGACACAATGTTTAAAAACTCCAGCAGCACTGCTGTGCCTGATCCACTCGTACCAGCCCAACACACATTAACACACCACCACGTCAGTGTTACTGCAGTGCTGAGAATGATCCACCACCCAAATAGTACCTGCTCTGTGAGGGTCCATGGGGGTCCTGACCACTGAAGAACAGTGTGAAGAAGAAGTGTGCAGAGAAACAGATGGACTACAGTCTGTAACTGTAGAACTATTGTAGAACTTGCACCTATATAGTAAACAGAGCTGATAAACTGGACAGTGGGCGTAGAAACAAGGAGGTGGTCATAATAGTATGCCTGATTGGTGTAAGTGTTCCAATTTAAAGAGTTAAACCTTGATTAGAAACTGATGGTCAATAAATCACATTTGCCAGCATTGAGAACAGTACATAAGCACCTTTTATAGTATTTCCTAACAAAACAGGCAATTTATGGTCATGCCACATTTACTGCATTATTTGGACCCATTATAATGTTAATAATTACAGTCATATGCTAAAGTTTGGGCCCCCTGGTCACATTTTGTTGATTTTCTAAGTGAAAATAAGTCAACACATCCCCTACAGAGAACACACTTCTGCACATTTGATGCACAATTACTGTTTATTTGCTGAATTTAACATATTGGGAAAAAAACATTTCTGACATTTAATATTTTATTATATGTTAAACTAGTAAAGCAAATGTTAAACTAATATGTTAAACGAATAAATTGCCACTGCCTTGAAAATTCAAGTTTCAGCTACAAATAGAAATACATTTTTTACATTAACAGCAGAGTGTTTTTTCTTCTTCTGTAAAATTTATGTTCTGGAAATATGGAGATGGAGATTCCAACAGCTATGTCCTATTTAAGGATGTTCTCTGTGGAGGATGTGTTAACTTATTTTTACTTAGACAATCAACAAAACATGTAATTTGACCAGGAGTGTTTTGCTTTTGCTTACAGCTATGCGCGCTATCTGGCTTGTAAACCAAAGAGAACACATACTTGTAAACAACCTTTTAATTCCTTTCTTTTCAGACCACTTTATTTTATTTATTTATTTATTTTACGGTAGATGCATTTGGCTGAAAAAAAGCACTGCCTAATTTCCCAAGCTCTCCACGCTCTCCTCTGCTGTAAAAGTTTTCTATCACACTAAGCAAACAGCTTCAGCGTTCAGCAACTCTCTTCTCTGGACTAGGACTGCATAACCTTGAGAAATAAATGAATGTATTCCGCTGATTAACCAAAAGAACAAAACAGAACAGTGACGGCTCGTACATTTTAATTAATTTGAGACTTTTTAAGACCTCTGAGCGACAACTATAAAATCACGGCTGCCTTTTATTTGAGAGATACTTAACAAGTAGCTTTTGGCAGTTGACACCCCATAATAGTGCTTTACTCAAAGCGCGTTGACAGCTGAGCTGCGTGACCTGCAAAACAAGGCCAATTAATAGGCCTTTGTGACCGTGTCAGCAATTGGCAGGGTGGTCTCCATTTATCACGTACGACCCGAGGGACACGCACTGTCACAGTTATCAGTGTATTTGGCCAGACCAATGTTATCAATCTTCTATGTGCTAGTTGAATCAATATATTTGAGAATTTAAATGAACTAACTAAAGGAAATTAACCAAAGAAGTTCTGACAAATTCAAAAATTGGGAATCAACCGTTATATTAATATACATACAAATATTACATACATGTATACATATATTCTATGATCATCTCAAAAACTAGTTGAGATATTGAACAAAACATCGAAACAGGAATTTTTAGATGTTTTGTTCAATATCTCAAGGTATTTTTAGGTATTTTTAGATGTTTTATTCAACATGTCAAATAGTTTTTGGAATGATTATAGATTATCATAGATTATTAAAAATGGTAATATCTGTCATTATCTATTTACAATTATTTCTTTTCAAGTCTCTTAAGATTTGATCACCACTTTTCAAAAATAAGCAATTTTGGATGTTAATTTTGTAGGGTTTGTCAATATGATGGACAGCCGATCGTCCCACCTATATGATGTTGTTGGACATTTCATTTCAAAAGCATGGGCATTGATATGGAGTTGCTCCTCTCTTTTGTGGCTATAGCAGCCCCCACTGTTATAGGAAGGTTCTCCGCAAGATTTTGGAGTGTGTCTGTAAGAGTCTCCCATTCATTCAAAAGAGCATTTGTGTGATCAGGCATGGATGTTGGATAGAAGACCACAGTCATGCTGGAACAAGAAAAGGTTGTCCCCAAACTGTTGCCACAAAATGGAAAGCATACCGCTGCTGTCCAAAGAAAACCTCGCATCTCCATTTTTGTCGTTTTCGGTTTTTGACATAATTTGAAAATGCCTGTTGCCCTTTACATTGTATCTAAATGTCATGATGAATGGACCAAAAGAAATGGCCCGAAATGACTTGGAAAAAAGTCTGATTCCATTGACTTACATTAAAAGAAAAGTAGGTTTTTTTCTTCTCCTGTAAAGTTACCATTTTGGAGATATGAGGTTTTCTTCTGACAGCGATATAATTTTCTAAAATGTCATTGTACGCTGTATCATTAACATTACCCTTCACTGGGCTGAAACCCTGAAAAACCCCAGAAAATCCCCAGACCTCCTCTGCCAAACTTTACTGTTGCCACTATGCATTGCTGTAGGTAGTGTTCTCCTGGCATCCACCAAACCCACATAAGTGCATCAGACTTCCAGACAGCCAAGTGTGATTCATCACTCCACAGAACATGTCGTAACTGCTCCAGAGTCCAATGGCAGCGTGCTTTAGACCACTCCAGCCGACACTTGGCATTGTGCATAGTGATCTTTAGCTTGTGTGCAGCTGCTCAGCCATAGAAACTTATTTCATGAAGCTCCTGACACACAGCTCTGTGCTGGTGTTGCTTCCAGAGGCAGATTGGATCTGTGTAGTGAGTGATGCAACAGAAAATAGGCAAATTTTACCCGCTGAGCACTTCAGCACTCAACAACCCCACTCTGTGAGTTTGCATTTTCTGAGATCTCGCAAGGTAGAACCTGGCATCTTATGACAGTCCCATGTTTAAAGTCACTGAGCTCTTCAGTATGACCCATTCTATTGCTATTGCCTATTGCCTACTGTTTGTCTACAGAGTTTGCATGGCAATGTGCTTGATAGTATGTACCTGTTAGCAATGAGTGTGGCTGAAACATCTGAAATAATTAGGAGGGCCCACAAACTTTTTGCCATATAACGTATTATCATTATTGGAATAAATTACACCACAATATCATTTTTGAGCATATTGTGGATATTGTCAGTACATCTATATATTGAACAATGGCATATTTCATTAGAAATAGAGCATATTTAGTCATTTATTGCTGATTATATTCACTGTGTCCATAAATTGTGATTTTATGATGTGACATTACTGGTTCTTTTTGTCTCTTCCAGCTAAGCAAACCTCAGAAACCTAGAGATCTGATGCATATTGTGAAAGTGTGATATTGACTGCCCATCCCTATCTATAGTGTCAGATGTTATACATCTTGCTCAGTCATTTTAATATTATCTACAGCTCTAGCTCTTCTTAGCTTCCTACTAATCATTTGAAACCAGAGGAGTAGCATTTTAGAATCATTGTATGCGTTTATCTGCGACCAAAATGGATTTAATGTTATTGAAAATGATTCCACACTTTTAAACAGTAGTGTACGTTTTATAGAAATATGCCAGAACTGTGTAGTAGATAAGGTTTATAGATGACTCTGCTGAATGCAAAATAATTGTACTGTGCTTGCTGATTTGAATTTCTTAGCAAAGGTTCAGGGTGTCATAATTTCACTTTTTGTTCCCTCCTCAGTCCCCCAAATCAGCCTTTATCAGCGCAGCCAAAAAAGCCAAGTTGAAGTCAAATCCAGTCAAAGTGCGCTTTGCCGAGGAGGTCATCATCAACGGACAGGTTCCGGTAAGTTCCAAAGCCACGTCAGCCTGACTCACCACAACATCATCAGCTACTCACCATGTTTAGTCGCAGTGTATTACTCAGAGTGTACGAAACTTCATTGTCATTCACTCTCGTTCCATTCTTTCATTCGTCATTCTTCTTTCAGACTTTTGTTGCAGTTTTTATTGTTGCCAATAATATAACAATGACGCCATGACAATTACTTGGTTCTATATTTACTGGCAGCCTGTTATATGCACATATCAACAAATGCTTCCATTTTCATTCATGTGTGTTTTTGAGTTCCTTTAAAGGGGCATTCAGTCCTAAAAGTATCATTTAGGGGGCAGACTTACTACGAAAGGCAAAAATTACTAACAGTCTACTGACACTTTGAGCTGGTGGGGGTGGCTATTTCAGCAGGTCATTTACTATAAACTTCCATGCAGATGACCACAGTCACAACTCTGTAGTTAACCCCTTACATGGCTACGACTCACTAGCAGGCCCAAAGGTTTATTACACACTTCTATAAGCTAAGAATAGCTCACCCTGTTTGCATTGAAGCCCCTGTAGTAAGTGAATAATAAGCCTTAGTATGTAATAAGCCTGGGATTGTAAGAGGTTAAGATCATTAGCGCAGTATAACCACGTTTGACTCACATGCTTTTTGTATGAAAGCCAGTTTCCACCAGATAGAAAAAAAAGCTTTCTTTCCTTAAAGATATTGACTTAGTGAGTTAGAATAATGATTGAAGAAATATTACACTTGAGAAAGCGTGCGATTATTTGAGCATCAAGAGTAATTCCTTTGAGAGAAGGAAATCGTTCTGTTTTAAAAACCCTGTTTGTTTTAAGTTGAGCTGAACTCACATTCTGTACCGAGTGCATTTGGGTGTTTGATGTTTTAAAATCCCTGTTTTATTTCAGTAAGGAGACTCAGGTCGTTTGAGAACCACGTGATTAGAGCATACCTATTAAGAAGAGTTATGTGCCAAATGAAAATTCAATAACTACAGTGGGAAAAATGTGAAAAACAATGCACACATGACATAATTTTTCCACAGTGACATGCAGAGTGTGTTATAATGAAAAGGAACACCTACACTACATTGTTTTTGTGCCGCTTGACCTCTTTACCAATCAATCCACCTTGAAATGTAATCAAGGCACAGCTATATTGCTATTCTACTGTGCAGTACTTGTGTGTCTCATTGAAATGCAGTCATAACAGCGGAAACAAGTGAAATGCAATGCACATATGAGATCACGTTTAAACAGTGACTTGCAGAAAATGTGCCAAAATAGAAAGTAAAAGATCCATTACATTGTTTGAACAGTGGAAAGTAATATAGCCTTCTTTACGTTTAGGGGTAGATTGTATTTAGTTATGATACAAATTCAGGATTAAATGCAAATCCTCATGTCCTTCAGTAAAGATGCCAAGCCACTTAAAAACAATCAATAGAAGCATATAGAAGTATTGCTTTTCTTTCTGTGACATATTCCATGTGCCACTATGGAGAAGTATCCTAGTCTTTAAACTAGAAAATCTCACTTTAGAGAGTACTGTGGCACCACTGTAGGATGCAGGTAAGTAAGTTTGCAACAGATGTGTTAGATTTTATATTTTCACAGTAGCCATAAAATATAATTTGCACCTGTTTGGAAGGAGGTCCGTCCATAGAACTATGCATTTTCTTCTTCAGTAACATTAGTCAGGATATAACATTCATAAAAGAAATTGTGTAGAAAAACAATTTTTATTGCTGCAGCTATTTTTATTTCTTAATCTGAAAAAAAAACAGCAAGTGTCCTGTCTCTTTTGTCTCAACATGACCATCTTTACGAAAAGGTGTGAAGAGTTTTCACAGCAAACTCTCACTCCTCCCCTTTCGCTCCTCATTGCTCATAGCAGCTCAATACAGAGTTACAACATTTCACACACAGAGAGCCAACAGTGTCCTAGTTAATGTGATTACAGAGTTACAGGAAACAATAATGCAGTAGATTATATTGATTTAAAATAAGTCCATTTCCATCCCACCAGTGGAACAGCCAGTAGGGGGCCTGCAGAAAGGGATTAAGTAGAATCAGCACCTCAGGGAGGCATCATATGTACAGTGTCATATGTTTGGAATCGTTTGTCATATTAATAATTGTTGGGTTTTTTTCATGTAAACTGGAGATGAATAACACACTACATTCATCAATTTATTTATATTATTCTCTTATAACTGTTTATTATAACTTAACTTGCAGTGCAACTTTCGTAATCATCATTGAATATTCTACAGCTCTGTACATCATTCTGGGTACATCTTATGTATTTTTTTTTGCTTTATACTAATTTATTAACATTTATGAAGTTTTTAGGGTTCTGTCATCATATTCTAATCATTATATCTTTGTATATACAGTCTTGTGCAAAAGTTTGTGCACCCCTGATCTGTTGACGTTTTGTTGATTTTCTAAGTAAAAAAAAAGTTAACATGAGAACATTTTTTTTCACAGAATTTTAAACACATTAGAAAAACAGTCATTGTGTGTGAAAGTGTGTGGAAGTATGTTGTCTGTAGAGGATGTGTTCATGTATTTTCACCTAGAAAACCAACAAAACATTTCATCCCACCAGGGGTGTTCACATTTTTGCATGCAACTATATTCAAACATTTACAAAGGTTTTGGATATACACACACACACACACACACACATATATATATATATATATATATATATATATATATCTCCAAAACCTTTGTAAATGTTTGAACAGTAGTGAAGTGCAAATCCCCTGTACTGTATTGTAATTGATCTCTGATCTTTTGCAGGACACTGTGAAGGACAACTCGCTGCTCTTCATGCCAAACGTTCTGAAGGTGTATTTGGAGAACGGGCAGACCAAGTCATTCCGCTTCGACAACAACACGTCCATCAAGGTGATTTGACCGCGTGTCTGGTGCTGGCGTACTGCGACGTATCAGAATGGAAGCAAATCTTGGATGCTTACCAAAAGCCTAGTTTGCTTCTTCCATTAAAATTTCAGTAGCGTGCTCTCATATTTCAAAGCCTTTTTATTAATACTTGATAAAGCGAGAGCCGAAAGGTGAGTGCTGTTTTCTCACTGTGTGATATAGGATGTCATTATGACGCTGCAAGAGAAGCTGTCCATCAAGTGCATTGAGCATTTCTCCCTGATGCTGGAACAGAGGTCAGAAGGCTCAGGCAGCAGGCTGCTACTCCTGCACGAGCAGGAAATGCTAACTCAGGTGAGAATGAAGATC
Source organism: Colossoma macropomum (assembly GCF_904425465.1). Lineage (NCBI taxonomy): Eukaryota > Metazoa > Chordata > Actinopteri > Characiformes > Serrasalmidae > Colossoma > Colossoma macropomum. Next base: position 18,867,121 of record NW_023494808.1, read on the forward strand.
CACGTAAGACTCTATGATAGTTCTACTACAACTAATATTTAATATTTATAATATTATATAAATCATATTTAAACAGTGAAATCTAAATGTGGTGAATAGGACTGAAAAATGATGCTTTGAATTTACTTGAAATTGTCCACATGAATATAATATGTTGCAGAAAATAGATTAAAAAAAATAATATAATGTTGTTGAAGTAATATAATGCTGAAGTAATATAATGTTTAGTAATATAATTCATTTATGTGGAAATTATGTCCACATTTTAATGAAATACATTAATGCATTGCTTTTTAGGGAGATTCCTGTTAAAAATAAAGAAATATTATTATTTTTTTTTTAACACAACACAAATGCAGCACTGCCCAAAATCTTGGCCTGTGAGGAAGTTTGATTTTGGCCCACCTAAAAAAATTACCCTAACCCCACCGCCTCAACAATGAGTTACTAAACACAACTTTTTCTACATCATTCGAACGGCTACAACATGAGTAAGTTCTTTCTGGATCAACCTGCATTAAAAGTAAAGGATGTTTTGCCTCCTCCTGTAAAGTCACCGTTTTGGAGATACCTGTTTTATTGGTCACCGATTATATACTTTTTGTATGTTTGGCTCTAAAACACTGGGCCTCATTCACCAATATCTTCCTTTTTTCCTAAATGTGTTCTTGAGAAAGGTCTTAAGAAAATGTGTACGTTCATCATGGCATGATAGTGGCATATGGCTGTGTGTTTCAACAGCTGTGCTACAATCAGTAACTGTAAACTGACAAAGTGTATCTATGTGGTAAGCGTTTCTGATCAAATGGCCAATGAGGTTGAGTATTTGATGTGGTTTCCATTGTTTTGTGCACCTCCTGTATATGAATTTAGTAAATTCTAGTAATTTCAGTGTATATTTTAGGGTTTTCACAGTGCTGCTAATCTCATGCTCCACACACCTCTGTGCTTTCCAACACACCTGACACAGCTCATGAAAGAGCTGATACTGAGGAGCTTGATCAGGTGTGTTATAGTACAGAAAATACACAGCATGAGGCCCTCAAAGCTGAGAGTAGGAAGAACTTGTTTAGTAGAAGTAGTAGTTTAGTAGGGAAAGTCTCAGTAATGAACAGGACTGGTTCCAGAACAAAAGCACTGAGAATGCATTAGAAATAAATGGAAGTGCATACATAGGCACCATGTCTGTGATGGTAAATCTAATTGCTTGGTTTGCAATGTTTTTACATTAACTTTGTTGAAAAATCAGAACAAGCTGGTGCATACCAGCTTCCAAATCACAACATACTGTACGCTCTTAAAAAGATGGTTCTTCAAAGGTTTTTCAGTAAAGATAATGGGCCTCATTCACCAATATCTCTTTTTTTTTGTTAAATCTGTTCTTGAGAAAGGTCTTAAGCAAATGTCTACATCAGATTCTTGACAAGTTCTTAAACCACAGAATTGTTCACACCTTTGTGCTCTTGAGTGTGAGTAGATTCTGTTCTTACCTAAAAACAAATCCCAAAACACTGGTGGATGTCAGAACCTTCACGAAAACTGTGTAAGTGGGTTGTAAGAAAAAATTTCTTCTTAAGTACGGTTGGTGAATGAAGCCCAAAAGTTCTATATAGAACCATGAACACTCAAAGATCCATTTGCATGCTTAAATGGTTCTTTACATGGTGAAATGGTTTTTCAGATTGATGGGAATGTGTTGTATATGGTTCTATACAGAACCTTTTTAAAAAAACGTTCTATATGCTTTGTTCCAATCGATTTTGGAGTATTTCTGTTAGTCCATTCATCATGAAATTTTTACACAATGTAAAAGGCAGCTGGTGTAAGATAAGCACACCCACACACTCAAATAACTGGGTATTTTTTATATATATATATATATATATATATATATAAGGTTTTAAGTTTGGGTGGTTATATTGTTGGGGGCAGCACAACATGCATAAAGATCTTTTTTTTATATAAGCCAAACTAATCTGTGTCGAATTTACCCTGACCGGCACACTTAAGTAAGTACACCTCCTTGTTTCTATGCTCATTGTCCATTTTATCAGCTCCACTTACTATATAGGAGCACTTTGTAGTTCTACAGTTACAGACTGTAGTCCATCTGTTTCTCTGCATACTTTATTAGCCCCCTTTAGCCTGTTCTGTAATAGCCAGGACCCCCACAGGACCTCCACAGAGCAGGTATTATATGGGTGGTGGATCATTCTCAGCACTGAAGTGACACTGACGTGGTGGTGATGTGTTAGTGTGTGTTGTGCTGGTACGAGTGGATCAGATACAGCAGTGCTGCTGGAGTTTTTAAACACCGTGTCCACTCACTGTCCACTCTATTAGACACTCCTACCTTGTCAGTCCACCTTGTAGATGTAAAGTCAGAGACCATAGCTCATCTGCTGCTGCCAAGTTTGTGTTGGTCATCCTCTAGTCCTTCATCAGTGGTCACAGGACGCTGTTGGCTGGACATTTTTGGTTGGTGGACTATTCTCAGTCCAGCAGTGACACTGAGTGTTCAAAAACTACCAATTACCAATACAAACACAGGTTTCTGCCTAGAAAAAAATATCAGATGGAGGTGACACAGCACTCTCAGATGGTCCCTGTGGGAAGCATGATGGTGTGGTTATGGAATATGTCAAAGGGGTGTCCGAAACCCCTTGCCAGTCAATCGAACATCTTTTTAATTAGGCCTATCTGAAATAATCGGGCTTATGTGAAAATACATTTAATAGGATTAGCACATTTCTATCAGAATGAATGGGAATAATCTTTGATTGTCACAGCTGATCTAAGTGTATATGCAGGTGTTTCCTGTTCCAAGGACAGATCCTATCAGTTCAGATCTGATGTCTTAGGAACTCTAAAAGTTGAACGCCTCCCCTTGGAGAAAGATGGCATTAGCGCACACACATTTGCCAGCCTATGCATATTGGAACTGCAGTGCAACTGCAATTAAAGCACTAAAACCTATATGATATTTTCTCAGCTAAGTATGAATTTGTGTAAACCTGCTTTGCATCAACAAGAGTTTTTGGAACTTATTACACATATAAGATGACGTTTGAGGTCTTTTTAAGCTCTTTCATGCACATATTTTTGATGGTCTTTGCATTTTCCAGCATAGAAACAACTTAAATCCACGTATATCTGCTATCAAGTAAAGAATTAATTGAAGTTATACTTCTCAGCAAAAAAAGCTGTTTTAGAACTGTTTAACTGCTGAGCAAGCAAACATTTTCACCATATAATCAGCCGCTGAAAGTCATATTGGTCATAAAAGAATAATCAATGTGCTTTGATTATTACTTTATTAAGCATTCAGTGGAACATATCTGAAACCACAGGCTAGACCTAGACAGTTTCCTATGCAGTATTTCATTTCAATTAACGTCACACTTTTATGCGCATACACTCTAAACCTGGGTTAAAGGTGAGTGCCAATGGGAGTGATTTTATTTAAAATGCTCTGTTGTAGAGAAACTTGCAAAGTCAGAATTGTTCACAGTGGTGATACGAACAGACGTCCAAAGTGTTAAACGCCTTAAAAAGCTACTTTACAGAAAGTTATTATATGAAATGGTTATGAATACTCTGCCTGATGCCCAACACCATGTCCTAACAGCAAGTGAGTGTCCAAATGTGGTATCGCATTGTACAGCAAAGCCTTCAGGCTGTCTAAACCGGAAATATCAAATGTGTCAAGTCAAAATGTAAACAAACCACAGACCTATTAGAAGCTGTAGTTTGAGGCATGTATTTAATAGAGTTTGTAACAGGTTATGTTTTATCCCCACGTTTAGCACCAGTAGTATAAATAACATTACGTCCCGGTGTTGGGCAGCTCGGTTGTAAACTTTTGTCTACTTAGCTAACTAGCTAACAAAACAAATGGGCATTTTCTCTCCAAATTGGTTACTGGAAGCTTCATGGCGATCCCTCACTTCTCCGCTTCATAGATGACTTTTTTCTTTTACATATTGATGTGAAATGGGGGAGAACACGATGCATCGAAAATGGAAACGTCCATTAAAAATGGCAGAAATCAGTAAGTTTCTCTACAATGAACCATTTCATATCAAACCACTCCAAATTACACCTCAAACACTGAATTATGTAGAAGTTAGAATTCCAATTTAACAACGGAAGTTCTTAATCGCTGAGTTGACTGCAGTTGCATTTGTTAGGTGTTGTGAAGATCAAACTTAGTGAGGAACCCTGTGTAAGTTGAGACAGGCCTTACGTGTACTCCTGCTTGGTTGGAATAAAAACCTGAAACCACACTTTTTTTTTTACAGCCTTCTGTGGGCAAGATGGTGCTTTTTTGATCTTGAAAAACCAAAGTTATCAAGGTGCCAGCTTTGAATACAGGTGACCCAGGTTCCTGCTGAGTGTCTCAGAACTTTCTTCTTTGATAGTTATCAGATTATTCACTTCTATAAACCTGACTCTCCTATCAACAGTCTCATCCTCAGACTTGATTTCAGTCACTGTCAAAGCCACAGGACTCAGTCGATTATCAGGCAGGACTCGCAGGAATCGGATACAAGAGAGATTAAAGGAGATTGACAGGCATCTGATTGGTATTCACAAGGTGGCATATTCTCTTCGTGCTATTTATCAAGCCTGGCCAAACCACAGGCAAGGCCTTCTGGGTTTTAATGAGGGTCTGAAGGATCATCGAGTGGATTGTTTTGTATGCACAGAGCACAGACACCATCTGACGTAAGAGTCACTGTGCAAGCAGAAATGGAAATGAGGTGACCACAGTGTAGGAGACCATGAGGACACTTTTTGTGGAAAGTCTGCACCAAAAGGCCAAAATGACCACAGCAGAAAGAAATGCTGTAAGGCTATAAGCATGACAGGCTAGTGGGGGGGAAAATGCATCATTATAGCAGGGACTGGAAAAAAGATTTTTGTTAAGGCCTTTTTCCTGCCTTAATTAATTTCACAGTAGAAGTTTGCCCTCACGCTGACCATAAGGCAAAATTTACATGTTCTCTCTCTCTCTCTCTCTTTCTTTCCCCGTCCTCTGGGCAGGTTACGCAGAGGCCAGGTTCACACAAGATGAAATGCTTTTTCAGAATCAGCTTCGTTCCAAAGGATCCAGTCGACCTTCTTAGAAGGGATGTGGTAGCTTTCGAATACCTCTATGTCCAGGTAAGAAAAACAACATTGCAGTGAATAGATTGCACCATCATATTCAGCATTGCTTATCATTGGCTTTCAAATCAAATATGAAAATAGATGAATAGGTTTTCAGTATCTCTCTTCAACATATTTCTGCGATGTATTTAATCAGGGAGACATTATTATTGTTTCAATACAAAAACAAATTAAAAAGCCATTCCCACTTTAACAGATTAAAGTGATAAGGGCTCTTGAAAAAATGTATGAATGCTGGTCAAAAGGTAAATCACATTTATGTTTTTTTTTTTGTGAGAGTTCCCCCTACTGGCCAAGAGATGAACACAGTGCCAACCAACCCTGATCTTCCCTCCCTCTGACCATATTCATCTCACAATACGCAGTTACAACTAGAGGTGCCAAAAAGGGGTTTTCAGAGCAATGGCATCAAGAACCTTTTAGTTGAGTGGTTTCAGTTGAGTTCTTTAAAGTACCAAGTATTGAAAAGTTCTTTAGGGAACCAAAGTGGCATCACTCCAAAGACAAAGTGCAAAATTGATTCTTTTTGGCATCTTTTATTTTTAAAGAAATACACAAAACCTTTTTCTTTTCATAAATGCAGAATTTAAAGGGGAATTCAACCAATTTTTCAAAATTCCTGCTTAACTATTAATATGTAAACAAAGACATTCAGAGTGGCCTTGTGTGAAATGATTCATTGTAGAAACACTAAACAACTCAGATATGGTGATTCTGATAGGATCCAGGCATCACAATGTCTACAATGCAATGTCCATTTTATTTATTTATCAATATTCCATTTTATTGTAAAAACTGTGTTGTACCTTTTAGAGGCATTAAACGCTTCAAACATCTGGTTCCCGTCATCACTTCTATGAACAATTCTTTCCGCACTTCTCATTACAGCATTCTGACAGAGTTTATTTACACTATATTATTATACTTATACATTACACAACTCAGTTATGCTGAAATTTTGAAAACAGTGGTGGAATTCCCCTTTAGTGTTGAACTATGACAATGCTTTTAGGTGATAAAGTGCAAACAATGTGAATATTACTGATGGTGAATGAAAGAAAATGTTACCGATTAGTATGACATAATGTTATTCGGCAATATTAGAATGGCTTCCCTTTAATGTGGAACATATCAGTCCTGCATCTCTTTAAAAATGGTATTGGACTGTGACATCATTTTTATCACTATCTCTCTCCTCAGAGCTGTAATGATGTGGTTCTGGAACGCTTTGGCCCCGAGCTGAAGTATGATGCTGCTCTTCGTCTTGCTGCTCTGCAGATGTACATCCTCACCCTCACCACCCGGCCGACCCAGAAGGTTTCGCTAAAGTATATCCAGTGAGTCAGCCGTCTTCAGTTCGCTTATCTGCAGCAGAATCAGAATGGACTGCTTCATTTAGTTTAAAATAAACCTTGTTTTTTTCATCCCTCTACATGCTGAGAGGAAACATAATTAACAAGGACTGTTTACAACTAGAGCTGTGTGACTTATGTGATTTATGGAGTTCAATTATCAATCCATCATATTACATCAGCTTAGCTCTCATAAATCAAACATCTGACAGCACCAGGAGACAGTAGCAGCACCAATCTGAATTACTTCCCTGAACGTCAAATGTCAGAACGGCCTGATATCTAAGAACTGTACGGATTACAACTGAGAAATACGAACACATTTTGTAGACATTCAAATCAGAATCCGCAGTTGTGTGCAAAAGTGTCAAATTATGTTCTGTTGATATTCTAAGTAACACTTCTGCACACATTTCAGTACACAGTTACTGTTTATTTGCTGAATTTCACATACTGGAAAAAATACAATAAAATGTGGCCTTTGCAAAAGTTTTGTTTTATTTTTTTCCAATATTTTAAACTCAAGTAAAAGATGCCATTTTAAGTGTGTCTTCTGTAGAGAATGTGTTAATCTATTTTTACTTAGAAAATTAAGAAAACACATTTCAGACTTTTAACTTGGATTTTAGACTAAAATCCTTCTGCTTTGAGTGACCCTATCCCTTAATTATGTTTATTATATTTAAATAAATGATTGAACATTTTGTTTTGTTGCTAACAAAACAGTCATAACACTATCAAAACTTTACCAAATGTTTCTGTAGTGATAGATTTAGCTCTTTTGAGCAGACCTTAAAAAAGCTAACCAATACATGACTAGCAAACACAGCTTCGAACAGTTGTACACACATAAAATCAGATTACTTTCTATTAAAACACAAAAAAAGTTTACTCAATTGCAGAAAATATGTGTTTCTATAGAGACAGTTCTTAATGTTACACACTGATTTTCAGACTTCTATTCATTGTGATATAACTGCTCACCATGTGGCCATGAGGGACAGGGATGCAGTCTCACTTCCTGCTCTAAAACACAGAGTGTGGCTAACATAAGGCTCTACCTAAGAACTAAAACTCTGTGTTTTGGTAATGGCATAAAAACGAGGGAAGTATTATTTTACCAAATTGAAATTTTGGGGTTAAAGTTTGGGACAGACACTTCCCAAAAGAATGGGAAGTTTCCAGTTAATGATGATTTTGTATATATTTAGCTTATTACTATCTCTAATAATGCCTTAGGTTTAAATAGATTATAATATAATTCTTGTAAATATTTAAGGTCTAAATACTTGAATGTTATTTTTTATTTTTTATTCTGGGACCACAGTTTGAACTAATTTGGTAGAATGGTCTGTATGTAGTCACTGTGAAAAACTTCATGTGTGGGTCCTAAGTGACATCTTACTTTAGGTGCTTCCTCACCCACCTCAAATCACGATACAGTGTATGGCCAAAAGTATGTGAACACTCCTCCTAATTATTAGATTCAGGTGTTGTTGCTGAAGAGTCATACTGAAGAGCTCAGTGTTGCCACAGTTCAGTTTGTGCAATTTATGCACCGCTAGATCTGCATGAAATGGGTTTCCATGTCTGAGCAGCTGCACGCAAGCCTAAGATCACTATGCACAATACTAAGCGTCATCTAGAGTGGTGTAAATCTCGCCACCACTAGACTCTGGAGCAGTGGAAGCAGTTTCTCTGGAGTGATGAATCATGCTTTACTCTCATGTTTTAATCGGGCTAGGCTTAGCTCATGTTAAACCTCAGTCATACAATGATAATAGATCTGTGTTATTTAGATGGTCATAGCTTAGTTAGACTTAGACAGACTAATGTCAAAACAGTGGTGCGCATATAAACTTGTCAGCCAGTTTCATGGTTGACACAAGCATGGAGCCCCTGGCAGCTCAGGGGCCCTAAGTGACTCATTATACCACTTACAGCAAGAAGCAGCCCTGTTCATAACTTTGACATATGTTAATGTAACAAGATTTTATTATTTCTATTATTCCATTCATCATGAAATGGTAGCAGCTAACATTTTCAAATGGAGTAAAAAATTAATTGAAAAAAACGTTAATCATCCATTTCACAGGTGTTGGACGGGACATCAGTGTGCCATCCAGCTTTTGCCATGTGTAGCTCTTCCATCTGCCAGTCGTCCTCACATTGTGCATCTGTTGTCCCACAGGAAGCAGTGGGGTTTGGCACTTTTCCTGCCCCCATCGGTGCTCTCCAGCATGAAGGAGAAGAACATCAAGAAAGCCCTGACTCACATTCTGAAAACCAATCAGAATCTAGTGCCTCCGGGGAAGAAGGTAGGTCTGCCTTTAGCAGCCCATTTGTTCTGATCTGGGACCACAACCCTACCATTAATAGTGAAACTTCAAAGCTGCTATTAGATCAGTAGCAAAATTCTACCAGCTGCTCTCTAAAGGAGAATTCCAGAAATTTTAAAAACAATTCTGCATAATTCAGTCACTGAGATGTAAACGGTCATTCAGAGTGGTTTGATGTGAAATTATTCATTATAGAGAACAGTGGTGGTAATAGGAACCAAGGGTCGCTCTGTCTACAACACAAATATAGCCATTTTATTATCTTATTTTTTAATTTTTATATGTAATGTTGATAACAGTAAAATAGCAGTAAATGCCTTACAGCGCACTCTGTGTACTTCTACTCCATGAATGTCTTTTTAAAAAATGCCTTTTAGGGTAAAACTTGTAAACTGTGGTAAACAATGTCTCAGGCATCAGGCAGTGAAATGTTCATAACCATTCCATGTAATTGTTTTCTGTGAGGTAGCTTTTAGAGGCTTCTAATGTGAACAATTCTGACTCGGTAGGTTTCTCTTGAACAGAGCATTTCACATCAAAGTACTCTAAGTAAGGTTTAATTACGTAGAAATTCTTAAAATTTGGTGGAATTGTCCTTGTTCCTCATGAACGTGGCATATGCCGTAAGTTTTAAAAAATGTCAGAAGGGAGACACCTACTGGTTTAATGGCAGCACACAGCAAGATTTCATTCACTTATTTAATTGAACTGAGTCCTCTTGCCAACACAGGTGTCTGCGCTTATTTAAAGTAATATGAAAAATTTATGATGCTCATAGTTATACACATGGAATGCATTAAACATGCATTAAGACATCGTTAATATTTTATATGAACTCAATAATGTATGGATATAATATGGTACTCTTCATCTAAACCATTGTTAATAAAACAGAATACCCCAAGCCACCCAAAACAGCAGGTTGACATAAATAATACAGTATAATGTGAAATCCAACAGTGATGTTCTTGAGTAATGTGAATATTAAAAAGAGGTTATAACATTCTTGTCATTTGTTTTTCAGTTAACCATTTTGCAAGCGAAGGTTCACTATTTAAAGTATCTCAGTGAATTAAGATTATATGGAGGAAGGGTATTCAAATCTATCTTACTGGTAAGTACTAATATTATGCACTTCATTTTTGGACTAAATTTACAGAATATGCCTATGATCATTTTACCCTGTTACATAAAGGTCAGTATTATAAATCTGTCTTTTTCTTTCTCGCTTGCTTCCTTCTTTTTCATGTAAAGCAAGGGGAAAAGCAAACAGATGTTACATTACTTGTAGGACCGAGGTACGGTATCAGTCATGTCATCAATGCCAAGACCAATCTAGTGGCCCTACTGGCAGACTTCAGCCACGTTAATCGCATTGAGATACTCACAGAGGATGAGGTCAATGTTCGAGTAGAGCTTCATGTCTTGGATGTCAAGGTGAACACCTGTAACACTAAATTGACTATATCAATCATCTGCTTATTTTGGTTATTGGTAATTTGAGGTTCACATTTACTCCATGATAAAGACAGAGATAAAAAAGGTGTTTCTAGACTATGTAATTAAGTTAGTCTAATTGTAAATTTGTTCTTACAACAGCCCATCACATTAATAATGGAGTCCAGTGATGCCATGAACCTGGCTTGCCTAACAGCTGGATACTACCGGCTTCTAGTGGACTCACGTCGCTCCATCTTTAATATGTCCCACAGCAACAGCACAGGAGAAATGGAAAGTGGTACGTACCTACCATTGAATTTCCTTAGGGCTCATACGAGCAAGACTGCTTAAAATTGTATACCCTGCTTTCATTTGATCATACAGTCTAAGTGAGACTGACATGCTACACTTATCTGTTCCAGGTCAGGATCCTAGAGAACTTGAGTGGCCATACAGCACCTCTTTGGGCACCTGTGAGGATCCTAACCTTCAATCAAGCATGAATTTATCTTATCAGGCTGAATCTGATTACCCACAGGACAGAGCAGGAGAGAACAGCATGACCTCTCCTTATGCCCTAGAGCCCCAGCTACCCCAGTATCCAATTCAAAGTGGAGAGAGATCACCAGTTAGGAGCAGAAGCCCCCAACCCCCACCTCTTCCCCCTGCAAGGCATCGACCCCAAGACTCTCCCAGGAGTGCAAAGGTGTCCTTCATATTCGGAGATCCACCTTTGCACAGTGTAAACCCTCAGAACCTTGGCTACCAGCGCCTAATGGATGAGAGTCCTGAGGTACCTGAACGGCCTGCTTTCATGCATAACAATGTGGGCTTTAGGACTCCAGATGGAGCATCTTTTCAAATCAGGCCCAATGTAGTCTATAGCAACATTGGTGAGGGGAAAATCTTTGACAATGCTGAAGGTATTGAGGAGCCTCTCTTGCGTGATTTATGCTACGCTGAGACTACTGATGATGCAGAGGATGAGGATGAAGCTAGCGGCGAAGAGGACACAGCTGCAACACCTGGAGAGGGTGAAACAGGACTGCCAGCAAGTAAAGCAACATTCCTCACCCTGTCTGGCTCCAGTGATGATATCATAGACCTGACTTCCCTTCCACCACCAGAGGGAGATGATGATGAGGACGAAAACGATGCGGTCCTTCACTCCCTCAACATGGCCATTGCGGCTCCTCCTCCTGGATTTAGGGACAGTTCAGATGAGGAGGGCACGGAGGGTAAAAGCCAGCCGCAAAGTTCCTGTGATAGTAACAGTATTCCTGTGTCCCTGATTGATGCTGTTCCCACACATGGGGAGGGCAGTAGTGTCAGGAACTTGGATCATGCTGTTGTGGACACATTACAAGCACTAGAAGCACTTGCTGTATCTGAGGACAACAACCAAACTCAGTCTAACGACAGTGCAGGTCTTTACTTTATTATTGCATTCAAATAGAATTCTGCATGCACACTTCCTTTACCATTTGATAGGTCTGACTGGCACCTTTGTTCCTGATAATTTTGTTGTATTTGTTTCACATTTGTAAAGGTTATGAAGTATTTTGAATTTCTCCATGTTGTTGTAAAACAATAAAAGCATGGACCAAGGAATTGTTTATTATTCCTTTGCATATTTACAATTTACTTTACATTTTGAAGTAGTTACTTTCCTTTCCACTTAACTACAAATTCATGTAAACTGTAGTAGACAAGAATTTGACATAAGTGTGTTAAAATGATTTGTCCCTCTTTGTTCCCTGCAGGTAACGGCATATCACGAGCTTTCAGTCCAGAGTCCTCATCAGATTCAGGAAATGAGACCAACTCCTCTGAGATGACCGAGAGCTCAGAACAGGCTGCAGCCCACAGGCTTTCTGAGAATTCCATGCGTCTTTTGGTGGCCACTACTGAGGGTTACCAGCCCCTTCAGGAGGAGAAGACAGAATTCCCTGTCTCCCCTTGTGCTAGAGGGCCCATTCCAAAGCCGCCACGCAGTCCCTCTCGCCATAAAGAAGTGCAGACTCAGTCTGCAACAGTGCCTTCAAAGCATAATCTACCTTCTTCTGATAATCTAGAGATGGAGCCAGAGACAATGGAAGATAAATCCTTGAGTAATTACATGGTCAAAGCACACTCAAGCACACTTTTGAACACTGGCAAGAGATCTAAAGCAACAACAAGTGGGGGAAAACGACACAAGAAAGTTACAGATGCCCCAGGAAAATATAACACCTTCAGCGGAAGAGAAAGTAGTAGAAGGAGTCAATTTGATGTTGAACGGACCTCATTCTGCGAAAGGATTCAGGGGCGGCAACCTCTGTTTGAAAATGAACCCATGGAAAATCAGCGTGAAGAACCTGTTGGCTCAGGAGAGAACCTCACTCGCAGTAACAGTACCATCATGATTGGCCAGCTGGAGCACCAGTCCAATGCAGTCCCTCTATCCCCAGTGAAGAAGCCTCAGGATCCTGGACAGACTGAAATCCATAAGGAGGATCAACAGGTCCATCCACCACTACGACAGGGTGTGGCACGGTTGTGTGAGTACCACCTGGCCAAGAGAATCTCTTCTCTGCAAAGTGAAGCTCAGAATTCCCTGCAGAGCTCCCAGTGCTCTTCTTTGGATGCTGGCTGTAGCACAGGGAGTAGTGCTTGTGCAACCCCAATGGACTCGCCACTCTGTGCTCCTGACTGTAAGCACCCTCTTTCTGAATCATCCTCCTCTCTCCTGCTCACATCAAGGGACCTCCACCCTCATGCAGACCCCGCTCTCCTGAGGAAGATGCTGCCAAATGTACATCCTCCTGGATCCGATCCATCCCTCAATGCCCGGCCATCAAAAATCAAAGAAACCACAGGTACAGCTCGAAGGAGTAACCTTCTCAGTGATCTGCATGCAAAACATGGCAGTATAAGAAGTCTTAACACAAAGGAGGGGAGTGAGGCTTATAGGCAGTTGATAAACTATCTGACAGTCAGCCAGATGCATCAGGGAGGCAAGCTGCATAGGGCAGGATTGGGGGGAGGCAAAAAGGACAGCAGAAGGCATATCACAAACAATCCTCTCCTTTTAGACCTTGTTAGAGGTAAAGGGAACATTACTGGCAGATGTCCCTGCATGCCACCCTCATCCTCACCTGTTCTCAGCCCAAAGCTAGTGCACCCCAGTGCAGCCTCTATAAAAGCGAACAGAGGCCCCCAAATGTACCACTCGGCCACCTTACCTGCTAAATTGAAGAGGAGTCCTGACTTGCATGCTCAGAGACCCGCAAGCAGCCTTGAAATAAGGCCCAGTCTCTCTGAAAGGAGAAGTTCATTTTCCGGCCTCGAGTGTGAGTTAGAGCAAAGTTTTAACCCCGATCGGTTCCTTTCTCTGAATAGGAATCGCAGCGGAGGCATACCCCATGTCAGCACAGAGGACTGGCACAAGTCTGACTGCAGGATGACACATGCCGTTCAACAGACGCCTAATGATTCTCTTTGTCTCTCTAACACCCCTAGTGTAGCTCGCACAGAACATCCTGGAATGCAGCTGGGAGGAGGAGGAGACCCGCCTGCTATTTTACCAAGGCACGTCAGAACCTGTGCCAGCTCTCCACCCCCTCCGCCGCCGCCACCACCACCACCACCACCACCTCCTCTGCCTCCATCAAGTCTCTCAATGAACACCAGCTACAGTGTGTCAAAGCAAGAGCCAGTTGTCCCTCTTAGACAGAACCATGTCCAGATGACTTCTCAAGGGTTCCATCAGTGTGACGCCAACTCCAATAGTCTGAGACGGGGAAGGGAACTTAGAAGAAGTTCCAGTAGTATAACTACTGGCTCTGGAAGTATTGAAGCACTCTTTGAAAAAACAAGGACACCATCAGTGGGAAGAATCCAGCAGGGGAATTTCCAACCAACTGAGCCACAACTGCAGAGAAGACCTACCAAAAAGAAGCTATCAAAAAGCTATTCTCAAGGTTCCATGGCTTCCCAGACAAACTGTTGGTCTATGGGCAGTAGGGACAGCAGGAGAGCCTCAATCATGCTTCCACTACAGAAGGATGGCAAGCAGATGAAAAACACCCAGAAGCTGGATTCCAGTCCCTGGAGATGCAACGGTCCATTCAGTTATTGCTTCTTTAAAAGGAAAAACCAGACAGAGGATGATGATGGAGATGTAGAAGGCTTAAGAAGGCACCGTGGTGACTTAGATGAAGCTGGTCCTTCCCAGTATAACCTCAACCCTGTCCTGGACAGTACAGGAGAGCAGCTATATGGTGAAGTTCTGAACAACATGAGCTTTGGAGACAGACTGGCCCGTATAAATGCACTGAAAGACCGCATGTATGTCTTCCCTGCTGGTTTCTCTGATGTTAGGAGAGACGCATCTGAACTGATTGCTCTGGTGCGCTCCAGTGTGGGCAGAGGCGACAGAGGTACCCCACCTATGCAGGCGCAAGAGCTGGCCCAATTTAAGCAGCTGCTAGCAATCGAGTCTAAAGAACTTGGTCGAGCGTGCCGGAGGATGGCGCAAGCACACGGGAGCCCAGAGGAGATGCTGTTGGCGGTCACTTGCAGTTTCCAGGTGCTTTGCTGCTTATCTGAGGTCTGCATGTGCTTGGTCCGTGGCCTGGGAGTGTCAGCCACCCAGCAGCAGCGTGAGGTTGTTGCCAAGATTGATGAGGTTGTCATGAACTATATCTGCCTGCTCCGTGCAGCAGAGGCAGCCTCAGGCAGCCCCCCTGGGGACCACAGCGTTAAAGCACTTGCTCGCCACTCCAGCACCATGTCAGCTATCGCCAACACTCTCACACGCTCCCTTAAAACACTGCTCAGCAAGTAGGCCTCATCTGGTGTTCCTGAGTCAGTCTGTTATTTGCAAAGCCATACATGGACACCTGGGTTGAGTGAACAACCCAAAATAATCTACTGTAATGAATAATCCTGTGGTGTGCATATTTATTTTATATGTAATACTGTACATACATATACATTTTAAATATATATATATAAAGCTATAGAACTTTTAAATGAGCTTTAAAAGATTATTCATCTAATCTAAATATCTTAAAATGCTGTACTGTCACATGTCGCAGTTTAAAAATAGGGGCTCAGACTAGATGGCTTTATTAAAGAGTTGTAAGACTCAGCGTTTAAAATGGCTTCTTATTGCAATTTATTTGTGTTTTTTTATTGATCATATGTATAATGAGATCAATATCACACTAAAACATACAATATTTATTTATTTAATAGTTTCCAAAGAAAGAACCCTTTGTTTTTTTTTTCAAAAAGAATAAGTAATAAGAATTTTGATTCTATTTTCTTTGCATTTTTGACATTTGTTGGTCATGCCTCGTTTAGACAAAGCCTCTTTGTGTTTTACAGACCACAATACCAAACTCACCATTATAATATAAAATTATCCACTTAATTACAATGATTCTTTTAAATTTTCTTCCGGAATTCACAAAAAATCAATAAAGAATTTCAAAGAGTTGCAAAAAGGCGATCTGTGGTATGGATTCACTGACTGATTCAATGATTATTTGGACGCGGGTCCATATTCTTGTCTGTAAATGTTTGATCTACTAACCGATTCAGTATTCTAGAGGGAAAAAAACACAATTTTTAGCCCTATTTCCAAATACACAGACTTTCAACTTTGTTTTAAAAGTATTTTCACAGATTCTCACAAGGCAAGCACTGTTAACTGTAGGTGTATTTGCCCAATGAAGTCATTGAGAATAAGTACTTCAAAGAAATGCTTTATTCAGGCTTGATATGTCTTTGGCCCATAAACACTGTTTATATAAGGCAGAACCACAAGCAGCACAGTAAAGTTCAGTTTTAGAGAAGCAGGAGCTGGAAGACTCTCACGTGATCATCACTAACTAATGAGAGAGGATTGGAGGGTAACATCTATTTACAAAGGCTCTATAGTTTGCACAAATCATTTGAGGTCTCAGCTGATTTCCCTCACCACAGAAAATCAAGTTAGGCTCCTCAACTCTGGATGCAACTGTACCCATCTTCTAATTGTAATAAAACTGATGTGAGTGAAACCATTACTTGACCTTCTCATTCTCTGATGACTAATATTTATTGATACTCAGCAGCTGAAGAACAGAAAAGAACGTAAGTATTGAAGTATGGTGTTGAATGGTATGGTTTCTCATGCACCACAAGAAAATCCAAAGAAGAGTGAACCACATGAGGGACATAATCTATTTTCTTTGGCTGTTTCATAATCATCATGGAAAAGCATGTGTTTGGACTGTTTAGACTACAATACCTTACAAGAATATCAGAAATATTTCTTCATATTTAAATAATGATCACAATTCATACACGTTTGTAATATTTAATTATACAATATTTGGCTACATTGTATAAGTTATTACTGTATATAAACTAACAAATATTGTCATTATGGTAAGTCTTTCTCAAACAGTACTATATCCAAAAAAAATTGATATAAATTTAAACATCAGTGCTATATTATACCACCTTTATTAGATAAATATAAATGTGTTGTTTGACACAAAGTGTGTTACATGTCTTTACATGTTTTTTTTTATTTGTCTTATGATGCTTAAAAATATATACACAGTGGAATCATCAACACATAAAAATACTAAAAAATGCGATTTAATACAATTTCTAAAGCATTTTATGGGTCCAAACACCACTTATGTGCATGTCCCACAACTGTGGTCTCAGTGTTTAGATACATAAAAAGAGTTAATTCAATTGCAATATGACATTATTTCAATTTATATTGTTTCAAATGAATATTACTTTACACCATGTTAAAATACTTTTTCATTACTCATCATTTATATGATTTTTCATCTTGCGCCTGTCCCACACTTTTTAATCCTTACTGCAGCACTGAACAAATGCCATAGTAGATCTTTTTTTCAAAGACAAACAAATGTAGTTTTTGAGGAAACAGAAGTTAGCAAGTGAGCACACGGTGCACATACGCTCACCACCCACACTGAGTCAAAATCCAGAAAAACAAGGTAAGGACCATCTTTCCTTCTGAAGTATTTATTGTGTCCTTACCATACAGCTTAGTCATTGTGTATTTTGAGTTACATTTTAAAAATAAATGAATATTCCTTTTGAATTCACGCGTGTTAGATGCTAAAAGTCAACACTAACATAGCAGACCTTGCTAGCTGGCATTTACCTGCAATATTAGTAGAAATGTCATTCTGCAACATATCTTTACCACAGCACCTTTAGGTGTCATGGTGAACTTGTGTCACGGCAGAGACAAATTCAATGATGTGATTTAATATAACAGCTCTGCTATGAATTCTACTTTCAGTTCTCAGTTTTTTCTCTGTCAAGTGATGTACAAGGTAATAATTCTACTTTATGTTTATAATTATGGTCACAGTGGGTGGTGGTGTTGTACTGGAGTACATTATACTGAAAGGTGTTTCTAATATTCTGCCCTTCTCATGTATGTGAAAGGGGTGGGCAAAATATTAGGAACAACTCCCTAATATATTGCAGTCCAACTCAACACCACTGTAAATTACTAAATCAACAAGAAAGATGTAGTTAAATTAATACCCCTCTGACAGTGTCAACCAAAACTAAACATTATTATATTCATAAAGGCAGAATTTATGGCAGAGCTGTTGTATCGTATCACATTAGACTGTGCAAGTATAAAGCAGTCGGTGAGTTATATTATGTTGCAGATTTTGTAAACTAAACATAAACATGCCACATTTGCAACCCTAGATGAAGCCAAATTCATCCACAATCAGATGACAGAAGTGCAGAGAAAAAATGAGAAAAGACGAGTGTGGAAGAAACTCTCTGTTGTCGCTCTTGTTTTAATTAACTGTACATGTACCAAAAGCCTCAAAACTGTAGTGAGTTTACTCCTCAGGCTGAAGTGAGAAATAGTTGGACAAGCATGTTACAACAGAAGAACCCTTTTCAAAAAGGTTCTATATGGAACCATCTACAGTACGTTCTCCATCAATCTGAAGAACACTTTCACAATGCAAAGAACGCTTTAATCATGCAAAGGATTCTTGGAGTGTTCATGGTTCTATATAGAACCATAATTTTCAAGCGTGTACAGTAGCCTATTGTCAAGGTTATATTATTAACTTTTACCATTAACATGTATCATTTTCTACTATTAATAGTAGTAGAAGGCCTAATGTATGATCTGAAGATGACCTTGTTGCTGGTGATGCTGCTGCTGATAATCAGGTTCTTTGATGGACTCTACATGTACCTGCCATCCACCGGCAGTATAAAGCTGATTCAGACCCAGTTAGCATAACACATAAAACCGTCGTTTATATGAACACAGTTCAGTGGTTTTAAAAGCTCACTGTAAGCAGATTTAGATTCAGTTACTTTAACAGTCCACTCAGCCGCGCGCTCACTCGGTACCAGCCTCCCCTCATTCATCCAACCACATGCACACGAGCTCTTCCGCCCCCCCTTTCCTTTTTGGAATGACGGACGTCCTCGTCATTTCCTCTTTGCCCGGCTCCCTCGCTCCGTGCTGGTGTAGGATGCAGAGCTGCTGCTGATTCAGTTCTCTTTAATCTGTTTACCTCCTTTTTCGCTGGAGGAGCGATTCTGTGTCCCCCACAGCGCGCTTTCCCCTTTCTCGCCCGTGCACTCACCCGGAGCAGGCGCGTCGCTGTGCCGCAGCAGCCATGCCCAACATCGTGCTCTTCAGCGGGAGCTCTCACCACGATCTGTCCCAGAAAGTGGCGGACCGCCTCGGACTCGACCTGGGGAAAGTGATCACAAAGAAGTTCAGCAACCAGGAGACCTGGTGAGTCCCGCTTCTTTTGGTTTTGCAGTCTTTAACTTGTCTGAATCGGGTAAAAATCGGAGGGCTCAGGTTTTAGCTCGCTGTCTTGGTAACGAACCTGAAGTTCGAACGTTTCCGTTCCACCTTAAATGGTGCAGCAGTTACATTATGGCGCCAGAATATAACTGCTGCACCATTTAAGGTGGAACGGAAACATTCGAACAAGAACTTGAAATCAGCTTCCTGTCTTTTAACATGTAGCGGTAGTAACTGCTCTGCCCGCCCGCCCACATGTTCATGTTTCTTGTGTTTACAGCCGTTAGCCGTCTCGCTAGCTAACCTAAGCTACCTTGTAAGTTTGCCGCTCTCCAGTGAGCGATTTCGACGACGTCTCTGAGATTTTTTTGTCCCTCTGAGCACATTCAGTTCATGAAAATCCAACCAGATAGTTAGGTAACGCTAGATAACCGTTACATCGATATTGTACAAGTGCTTCAGGATCGCCCTGGCTTCATGTTTACCACATAACGTTAGCCTGTCAACTTCAGCCTGCAAGGTAACCTATCAGCATCAGGCTAAATAACATTAGCATATCAACACCATACCACCACAGAGCCTCTCAGAATACCCATATATGACTGTATAGCTTATTAATATCAGACAGCCTATAATAATACCCAGATTTATTACCATAGCCTGTCAGGGTCTGGTAGGAGTCAGTCAGCACCAGCCAAAATGAGGCCCGTTAGAATTACATTGCCATATAATCTGTGCAGGTTGGTTAACAGTCTATCAACATACTATATATCCTGTCAGTATCAGCACAGCATATAGCCTGTCAATATGGGCATGCCAGTCTTACGATGCCGTATAGCAGTGATCACCAACCCTTCTCCTGGAGATCCACTTCACTGTAAGAGTTATTACCAGTCTTCATCTAACATGCTGCCCCTCGTCACATCTACACTAACGCATCTGATACAGCCAATCAGTGACCCCTGAAGGAAATAATCAGCTGGAGCAAAAGTAGCAGATTGTGGTTTGAACAGGAAGGTAGATCTTTTGGGCCAGGGTTGATGACCACTGCCACATCTCAACTCATTAGCATAATTTATAACCTGTCAGCAACAGGCTGCTATGAAGCCTGTCAATGTCAGGCTACACTATAGCCCAGGGGTGCCCAAACATTTTGTCTGGAGAGGCCAAAGTGCAATGTGTGGTGGGCCATGGACCCAAAGGAGTATACAAATAAAGAAGATAGGCGGGTTTCAGACTTTTTAAAAAATGTCTTTTATAGCATTACTACATATTTGTTACTGCTATACTTCAAAAACATAATTTTGTATAGATTGTATAATGTTGTATAGGGTAAACGTTTATTCTCTTATTTGTTGAGGGTTAGGAAAAATTATAGTTTGACAAATCAAATGTCCTCAAGGTCCACACATTGAGCAGCTTTGATATAGCTTATCAGCTTCAGGATAGCTTGTAGCCTATCAGCATGAGGTTGCCATGTAGCCTCCAGGTTGCCAAACGGTCTGTCAACATTGGGATACTGTCCTGCTTATTCACATACTACACAATCTGTTGACATCAGGCTACCGTATAGCCTTATCAGTATACCATGATACCTTTATGCAACATGACTTGGGTAAGTTTGATTGGCATCACAAAATGCAGTGGCCTCTTGAAGTGCAGTTTAATTATTGAGTGTGCACCCCTGTAAGCTTTGGCAACAAACATGAGAAAGTATTTTGGAGGCTCTGTTGGCACTAACTAAAACTATTTCCAATCACTCTAAAACAGTCATTCTTAGCCTGGATATAAAACGGTTATATTATATATATATTTAAGTACAAAAAAAGTAGGCAGTTTTATTACCACAGGTTATTTTGTGTGCTTTTAGGTTAGTCTTTAGCCTGTGAGGCCTGTTCAGCAAGCCTGACCCAATTACATTTCCCTCAGTATGACGCAATAACCGTTATCTCGTGAACCACAATATAGTGTAGCCTGGTATAGCCTTACTGACCCTCTCTAGTAGTTCAGAAATGAATGTGGTATGCTTTCGTACTCTTTTCACTGGTTTTCCACTGGTTTCCTGTTTTTTTCCATAATACATAATTGAAGACTTATGAATTGAAAAAGGTCTACCCTGTTTTAGTAACGTTGTATCTAAATATAACTAGAGATGCATTGATCATGAATCAATATGGCTGATAGGCTTTGTGGTGTGGTCTGACCAATTTATCTGTTTATCAATAACATTGACCCGTATTGAGGTCTCATAGACTTATAATTACTGTTAAAACTCCCTCCAAAAAAGCAAATATAATCTGTGGCCTTTTTAACTGAAGCAAACTGTAAGAAAACTGCCAGCTTGTGAGAAGTTAAGACTTTTTTTTGCTTCCAGCACCAGTTCCATCACAGCAATATAGGATGTTAAAATTACAAAAACATGTAAAAAAACATCCAAACCTTAGCACAAGGATTACAAAACAGTAATGCAAAAAAAAACTTCTTCTCTGATGTTCTGATGAAAAATAAGAGGTAAATAATGCAAACCAGACTGGCAAAAAATTCTGGCTTGTTTAGCTCCGTGCTATATCATTTATATTATTTAAAGGAGAATGACACCAATTTTTCACAATTTCTCCATAATTCAATCATGAGATGAATTTTGGTTTAATGTGAAGTGATTCATTGTAGAGAAACCTACTAACTCTTTACAGTGGAGGTGACAGGAACCAGGAGTTGAAATGTTTACAACACAAATATAGCCATTTTATTTATTATGAAAATAACCAGTGAACCTACATCTGTCTGCTGAGGTGTAATGTTTATGATGATAAACAGTAAATATAAAACCTCTGAGTACCTTTGCAAACTATCATAACACAACGTCTCAGGCATTAGGCAGTGTTTTCGTAGTCCTTTCATGTAATAACTCTCTGTGAGTGAGCTTTAAAGTATTAAAAAGCTTCAGATGTCTGGTTCCTATCACCACCACTGTGAGCAATTTTGACATGGCAAACAATTAAATTATGTGAAAATGGTGAAAAATCACTGGAATTATCCTTTAAGATTGTCATATTTTTAATTTACATTTGACAGGCAAATCAGTCAGTAAGGACTGTTTATTAGTTGTTTTGACTGCTGCTTTTAGTTAGACCACCCTGTGGAAGGGCCTGATCACTATTCCAATGAGTAACTTAAGGCTGAGTGACTTACAAATCCTGAGAGCCAGCAGTGTTGGCTGAGCCTCTGAAAGAACTCCGTATTAGCCACAGTTGGGAATGGTGTGGGTCTCGTGCTTTTCGCTCACATGTGGAGTACGGTGTCCCGTGTCCCTCCTAATTGATTGGCCTCAGACCCTCTTGTGCTTGGACAGCTGAGGCGATTTTTTTTTTTTCCTCCTGTCCAATCACATGATGTGAGTAGAGAGAGATGAACAGGAGAGAAAGGATCTTATCTAAAGAATTTGTCATATAAGCGTCATTTTTTTTTTTTTCTTGTCATGAGTCCTTTAAAAGGGACCTATCATGCTTTTCTGTCCCTTTCCAAAGCCCAAAGTACATGCCAGAGGGATTAACTCTCTCCCACAGAGACCACATTTCTCAGCTGCCTGAAACACCTCATTGGAATTCAAGCCTTTTTCCTTTGTTACAAAATGATGCAATCTTGTAACACAATCTTTATTACCTGCTTACCAGCAAGCTTGGCAGGACCTTACACAAGAGCTATAAAGTAAAAACATACCCCTGTGAAGCGTCCTGCTCTAGTCTAGCTTGCGAAGGTGAATCAGGTCTGCCAACTTGTTCTGTTTGACTTTCGTGATCGGGCTCTGGCTCAAACCTATACGACAGAATTGACGTTATTGTAAGAATAGCCACAGCAGTGTAGCGGCGGAACTGCATTAGCCAGCACCTGCTGGATGGGGGGAGGGGAAACATTTCAAACAGCTTATCTTCAGATATCCTCCCCAAAGTGCTTGTAATTAAAGTTCCATTCACCTTTAAAGTACCTTATCATCAGAAGGTTTTCCTAGACTTCAACCCAGAAAATCTTGCTGTAGGAGACGGGTAGGCATGTTTACAACAGATGTAGTGATGGTTACATTTTTCATTTTGGCCAAAGAGTCCCCTGTAGAGATGTGTTCCAGATTGTACAGCACTGTGCAAGTCTTTTGCTATAGAGATAATTGTTAAACTGTGCACCATAATTTTAGAATAAAAGGAATTAACATAAATCCAGTAAAACGTAGCAAGAATTTCTTTTATATATAAGAAGTTATTGATGTATTGGTTAGAAGAACACAGGTTTGGGTCCTGACTTCATGCTGGACTCCAGTCATTATATAGATTTGTTAAATTCCATCAGCAGCACCTGATTTAACTTCATGAAGGACTCCTTAACTGAAGCAGGTACTGGATGGTAGCTGTAAACACTAGACTTTCTCATTGACAAAGGCCTAAGACTTTTTCTCAGTGCTGTATTCTTATAGATGCTTCCTCTCAAATATTTTAGAACTTTTGGAACATCAGGTTACAGAATATTCCTTGGCAAAATCCCAAAAGTAAATAAACAGCAGCCATAGATAACGAACAGATACTCCACCCTGAGCACTCAGGAGCAATTATCTTCTTATGTAGCTAATCGTCTGCGTTTCTCAAGCACAGCCACTAGTCCACCTTTCATATTTATGAATCCTGAGACCCATGTTGTTTATCTGCCCTTGCTGAGCTCTGTGTAAAGTCAGAGTACCTTTCTAAGGCTCAATAATTTGCTTGGATATGTTAAGGTCTCCCAATTATTGTTCTGTACCTACAAGAGATGAAATGTTAACCAACAAGCGTAAAATCACGCAACCCATCAAAAGATCAATTATGAAACTAATAATTCTAGTTCTGAAATCTGATTGGCTGAGCCCTTCACATGTACAATTGTGTACTATTCAAAAATAATCAATTCAAAAAACTCATCTTGAATGCTAAAAATTCAGTTTAAATTATATTTGCTCTCATTGGTCAAATAATTGTTTTTTATTAACATTTAATTGGTGAATCATTTACATCCCTAGTGCCTGCAGCATTGTGCAGAAGTCTTTTGGAAAAAAAAAATTCCTCTCTTCGAGGAAGTCCCATATTTAGAGTTACCATATAAAACCTGCTTCATCTAATCAGTCTTTCATTATATAAAATAAGGTGAGCTGCTGGTCTAAGCTGGACTTAGACTTGGATATGTTGATACACATACCAGCCTTTTCACACTCAGCTGCGAACCATTCCAATGTGCGCAGGAGGCATCTATGTGATGGAGCCAAAAGGACATTATGTGCAAAAAGCAAAGGCACCACCTTCTGCCCTCCTGACCTCGGCTACGCCTTGACACATTGTTCCTCCTCAAGGTTCAACTGTTAGTCGGAGTCTCCTTTCCAGCACCTTGGCATAAACTTCCTCAGGGAGGCTGAGCACTGTGATACCCCTATAATCGGCACATACTCTCCGGTCCCCTTTCTTAAAAATAGGGACCACCACCCTGGCCTGCCTATCCAAGGGTACTGTTCTTGAGGTATCTGTGACATTGCAGAGGTGTGTCAGCCATGACAGCCCCTCAACATCCAGAGCCTTAAACATTTCCAGGTGAATCTCATCCACCCCAGTGCCTTGCCACTGAGGAGTTTGCCAACTATCTCAGTGACCTCTACCAGGGAAATGGAGTCAGACACTCCAGAAGCTTCTGGTCCTGACTTCAGTGAGGTAGG
The DNA here is from genome assembly GCF_904425465.1 of Colossoma macropomum. Classification (NCBI taxonomy): domain Eukaryota; kingdom Metazoa; phylum Chordata; class Actinopteri; order Characiformes; family Serrasalmidae; genus Colossoma; species Colossoma macropomum. Next base: position 18,891,976 of record NW_023494808.1, read on the forward strand.
CATGTCTCTCAGTTTTAGGAGTTCCTCAGGGTGTTCTTTCCACTGACCGACAATATCCTCATTCGAAGTCAGAGTTTCTCTGCCTTTGCTGAGTACAGAGTGAGTGAAGCCAGTCCAGCCACTCCTGAGTCAATGGACAGTTGTTCAGAACCTCTTTAAAGCTAACTGAAAGTCTTTTTCCATGACTTCTCCAAACTCCTCCCATGTTTCGTATTTTGTTTCTGCCACCACTGCTGCTGCTGCCTTTTCTTGCCTGTCGGTACCTATCTGCTGAGTCGGTAATCCTCTGGGCCAACCAGTCCCTAAAGGCTTCTTTTTCAGCTTGATGGCCTCCCTCACCACCGGTGTCCACCAGGGGGTTTTTGGGTTGCCGTCCTGACGAGCACCAACCAGCTTTTGGACGTATATACGCGTGGCGAGGATCTGTTCAGACTCCATTTCCCCTCCCTCCTCTGGTGCATGAGAAAAGTTCTTAAGGAGGTGGGAGTTAAAATCATTCCGGACAGGGGACAAACTCCAACTGAGCAGCAGCCAGCCAGGGGCTTGTAAGTATCCCTACACCGCCTGGTGCCTCTCACCCTGTGAAAGCAGCCCCTGTCAGAGTGTTCCAGAGCTGACACTGTGAATGGAGGTGAGCCCAACTCTGCCTAGTTGGTACCTCTCAACCTCCAGCACAAGCTCCAGCTCCTTCTCCCCACTCTGATTATACATGCCAAGAGCCAGTTTCCACAGCAGGGCTGTCAAGGACCTCCCCACCATCTCCCACTGCCTATAAGGCATTGCACCGGTCCCCCATGCTGAACCTTGCGGGTGGTGGGCCCACATGGTACCCTCATGTTGCCTTTTTGGGCTAAGCCCGGCCAGGTTACATAGTTATATTATTATATTATATTATAATTATTAATACTTTAAAACTTACTTTTACTGTTTTAGTAATAATTTTATTTTATTATCATTTGAAAACTTTATTTGCCCTTTGCATTGGGTTAAAATTTCATGATGAACAGGCCAATAGAAATGGTTCAAAATAACTTTTAAATAAATCTTGTAACATTAACATCCATTGCAAGTTAAGAAATTTCCTTCTCCTGTTATGAAATTATCATTTTGGGTATAAAGGTTTTTGTTCAGACAGTGGATATAATATTACATAGTGTTTTTACTGGCAAAAACTCGCTTACTGCCCATTTGATATAATAAATTAATTTTTCTTGGCTGTCTAAGACTTCTGCCCGGTACTGTACAATCAGCACGTTGTTAATATTGATGATAATAATGATGGTCATCATGATCACAGTAATAAAGATTTTATCATTTACTGCAGTGTCGAGATAGGTGAGAGTGTACGAGGGGAGGATGTGTACATCGTACAAAGTGGCTGCGGAGAGATCAACGACAACCTGATGGAGCTGCTGATCATGATCAACGCTTGCAAGATCGCCTCTTCGTCCCGTGTCACAGCCGTCATCCCCTGCTTCCCCTACGCCCGGCAGGACAAGAAGGACAAGGTCAGAAACCATTTCATAAAGTATTATCATGTTTCTACTGCTAAGAGATGGAAGGAGCAAAAATAGTGGTGGTGGAAACCAGAGGCTGCGAGGTCTACAACACAAATATAACCATTTTACTTACTATTCAAAATGACCATTGAACCTACATGAGTCTTCTGAGTTTGTATATGTTATGTTAATAATGGTAAAATAGTGGTTAATCTGAAAAAAATGTTTTCTTTGGGTTCTGTTTTGCCCTGCAGTGCTCTGCTTGTACCTCTCTATCATAATTGTACAGCTCCATTTCCAAAAAGTATAAAAATAGAATGCAATGATGTGCAAATCATGTAAATCCTGTATTTAATGGAAAATAGTACAAATACAGCATATCATACCAGATATTGAAACTGAGAAATTTTATTGTTTTTAAGAAGAATATAAGGCCATTTTGAATTCGATGTCAGCAGCATGTTCCAAAAAATTTGGCATGGCGGCATGTTTACCACTGTGTTGCATTAGCTCTTCATTTAACAACAGCAGTTCAGGGTGTCCTTTTTAGCACCTGGTGAGTTTAGCTCTCTTACCATGTAGCCATGCTGTTGTAATACATGCAGAAAGTGGTTTAGCACTGTCTTGCTGAAGTAAGCAAGGCCTTTTTTGAAAATGTGTCAGCACATGTTGCTCCAAAACCTACATATATCGTTCAGCATTAATGGTGCCTTCTCAGATGTACAAGTCATCCACACCATGTGCACCAGTGCACCCCCATACCATCACGGACGCTGGCTTTTCAATGGTGCACTGATAACAGGCCCGGCTGTCTAGCAAGGAGGGCGCAGTGTCCATGATTTTCAAAAAGGATTTCAAATTTTGATTTGTCAGACCGCAGGACACTTTTCCCCTTCTCCTCTGTCCATCTTAAATGAGCTCGGGCCCAGAGAAGGTGGCGGCATTTCTGGATCCTATTTATAAATGGTTTCTTCTTTGCATGGTAGAGTTTTAACTGAAATTGTTTTCGGAAATGTTTCTGAGCCCATGCAGTAATTTCTTCTACAGAATCATGTGTGTTCTTGATGCAGATCTTGGCTAGCCAATATTGGTTTTCTCAGCAGGCAGTGTGGAGTGTCTCAACAGACATTGTGGAATTTAATCTGTTTTTATCTGCCATCAGTTGCAGATGTAGCAACTTTCAGTATGGATTTAATTGAACTTTGTTTTCTCTTGTGTGCTGCTGATTGCAGGCCTTTATATGCAGCAGGTTTCGGGGGGGTCTCGAGTTAAATATACATAGTTATTTCTCAGTAAATCAGAGAATGCAGCATTTTATTCTTCTGAAGATCTTTTTGCAAAGCAATGCTATGGCAAAAAAAAATGCCATAGCATTTGTCTTCTGTGTATCAGAATCACTTAATTTTGCCAAGCGTGTTACACATACATGAAATTTGTCCTGGTGAATGCACACATGTATGACGTAGCTATACTGAAAAAAAAACAGACAAACACACAGACTATTAACAAATATCTAACTAAGCGACAAATAAAATACAATGAATAGAAGAAAGAATAATAAGGAGCTAAAGAGATTAAATCTGATTGAACATATCCAAAATGTTATCACTTCTGTAATTCATAAATTGTTTAAAACTAATTCAAAACATAGATCAAATAGAAACATGGCCCCCTGTTAATTCTGAAGATTAAAAGTGTGATGAAGGCAATATAACCTACAATATAGTGTAACATTTATCAAGCTGTATTTAACACAATTACAAATCGGTTTATACCTTAAGTCAACTGTTTCTAGGACCATGGGGTCACTTATATTACTGCTAACTCTTCGCCTGTATGTTTGTTTATGCTAATAGGGACATCTCTGCCATTCACTATGAGATGAATATGTGCAATTTGATTCACCTATAGGGGGAATGCACCATCAATGTAGTGTTGGCCCATTTAAATACCTCAAACTAGAGTATTGACATGCTGTAGTATTAAAAAGGCATTGACTTTCAGACTGTGCATCTTAGCATGTAGCTTCCCTTTTTACAGACTTTAATTGCTGTTAACGTATCAGATTATAGGGGAGTTCTCTTGTTTTAATAGTAAGTGTAACAGATTATTTAACAGCTTCAGTTTTGAGCTGGTAAACAGTTTTATGTCCAGAGTTGAGGTTAAAGTTTAAGAGGTGAACAGAGTTTATCTGTCATCCTCTCTCAGTGTGGCTGTAACTCCTCCTTTTGCTCAGATATAGCAGTGAGGGTACACTGTTGACGTAAATTTAACTGATTTCGTAGAGGACTATCATACTGAAGAGACAAACATTGCGGTAGTGTTTAATGAGGCATTTTACTGGGCAAATGGATAGTACATATATTTACTTAGGTTAAGCTGTCACAGATCTTCTCATAGCCTAAATCACAGACTGCAGTTTATAGCCAAAAGACCATCAGTTTACCTGTTTACCTAGTGCTTGTGTAAACATTGTGGTGGCACTAAATCACAGAGCAAAGTTCCCTAACAATTTTAATGCAAAAGTATGCATCTGGCAAAACATCACATTTACACAGTTTTTCACTTATCTCAGATGTAGTCAATCATCCGAAACATTTTTTAAGGTTCAGATTTTGCTTTTTTTAGTTTAGAATTGGAGCTATGAGGCTAACATTGCTAACAAACAGTAGAAATCAATAGTCACCCAAATCTTTACCCTAAATACATTACCAAAACTTCTCTCAGCCCATTTAAACCATGTCTAGGCCTTTTCTAAGGTCAGACAGACTTGTCAGTGGAAACAGTGTGATTTACTTACTTACTTACTTAGCATGTTTCATTACAGAAAGAGAACATATTTCTATTTAAGTGGATTTAGTGCAGTACAGTATGTGGAATGATCATTTGTACTCAGTTTTTATAGTACCTTTTTGTGTTTCAACTTCTAAGATGTCAAAAAAAAATAAATGTCATGATGTATCTTGTATGGAGACAATTTCCTGAGATATTGTGATATTGTATGCTTGCCACCTCACCCTCCTGTCATCTATAAAAATGAACAAAAGGCAGGCACATAGACGAGAGATAAGATTTGCAGTTTCTGTTGGTTGGTTTTATTTCTAAATGTATACGGTCAGTTAAAAAAATGTAAAAGTTATTTATAAGTAGAAACAACAGAAACCTTGAATGTAATCTGTCTCTGTAATTTGCGAGCACATGGGCGGATAGGAGCGACTGAATTCATCTGGCCTTTTGTTCAGTTTGTAGCAGAACTGTTCCAGCTTGTGAATATCATTCACTTTTGAAAATGTATTAGTGCTCTGCACTGAGGCTGTACAGTACATTGTTTGTTAATTATTATCATGAGAAGGTTGCAGTATGCAGATGAGCCCTCTTACCAGTCAGAATGGTTTTACTGTGTAATGTGAACCAATCACAGTTCCAGATTAATGTTTCTGGGGCTTTGATAAATCAACATAATTCAAGAAGTCCGACAAAATAAATTATTTTGGTCAAACTAATTATAACTTTATTGATTCCCCAGTGTGTTTTCAATATATTGCAGTGACACAGTTGCAGTATGTAACAATATAATCACAAAGCTAATGTCCATATGATGATGCCCTACTGTAAACTTTAGCTGTACAATGAAAAACTGTTTCCTGTCTAGAGTCGTGCGCCCATTTCTGCCAAGCTGGTTGCTAACATGCTGTCAGTCGCTGGCGCAGACCACATCATCACCATGGATCTCCATGCTTCCCAGATCCAGGTAAAACTCTGCCACTGCTTCTTGTTGCAAAGCTCCCATCATGACTCTTTCAGAAAAAGGTGTTATCAGTGTTAATCCCTGAGTACATATATGAGCTGTACTTGGCACATTGAGGCCTGTTTTTCTACATGTAGCAAAACTGATATTAACATCTAGGTGTGCTGTCCCTTTTCACTCAGGGCTTTTTTGACATTGCTGTGGACAACCTGTATGCAGAACCTGCGGTTCTTCAGTGGATCCGAGAGAACATTCCAGAGTGGAAAAACTGCATTATTGTGTCACCAGATGCAGGTGGTGCTAAAAGGTACATTGTGTGTGGGTTTTTTTTTTTGCTGGGAGAAATTAATCCTGCGAAAGAACTTTGTGTGTCTGCACGTGTAAATATCTCTACTTAAATATTTAGACAATCCTGGAGCACATGGAAGTAGTCAGTTATGTAATTTGTGAACTGTTACTCCTACATGGTGTGGGCAGAATCGATCAGCATTTCCCCGCTGCCAAAATCATCTCCTCAAGCGTAGTTCTGTAAACTGCAACACAGATTTGGCTTTAGTGTTTATGGTAGTTGTAGTCCATCAGGAAATTTGTAACCAAAGGGAAAACTCTTGGGATTTGGAAACTGTGCCTACTGTCTTTGCTGCCTTTAGCCCGCATATGCAACAGTTTGGGCACCCCAGTTAAATGACACGTTTTGTTGATTTTCTAAGTGAAAATAAGTTAATACGTCCTCTACAGAGAACACACTTCCTGCACATTTAATACATAATTACTGTTTATTTGCTGAATCTAACATGTTTGGGTAAAAGATAAAGCATGAAATGTAGCTTGTACAAAAGTTTTGGCACTTTTTTTCATTAAATTCAAAAAATGGGAATTGTGCACTAAAGTTTGCAGAAAAATGCCACATTTAAATGTGTTCTGTGTAGAAGATGTGTTAACTTACTCTCACTCAGAAAATCTACAAAACGTAATTTAACGAGGAGTGTTCAAACTTTTGGATACAACTAAATATCCTTTTTTTGGAATTAGCTGATTAGATACATATTAAGTAACATTTGAGCCCTTAGTAGCATGTGAGCCCCTGCTGGTGAGTTTCTGTCTCTGTCTCTCTTTCTGTCTCCCCCTCTGTCTGATGATTTTGGTAGATTTGGTAGCATGGTATTCACATCAATTCAATTGTTTGTAGAAAATATTATTTTGATTTTGATTTTGATACATTCTTACAGATTGTCATACAAATTAATTTAATATGTGTACGAGGTGCCAGATTCAAATCCTGGCATGAATTAAGCCCTGGTAGTTCTGTTACTAATTGTGGAGTGTTTGGAAAGTATGAAAATGTAGCTGGTCTTGTGTTTTGATAAAAGGCAAGTGGCCACTCAGTGTTGACCCGTGGCCACTCAGTGTCGACCGTTGGCCACATTATTTTTAAATTTATGCTGCTACACTTTTCTAGCACCAGTGCTGCCTTCTCAAAAACAGTCCTGTAGTAATACAGTTTTTTTAAAGGTGTTCAGTAAAAACTCTAACTAGGTTGACGAGGATGAATGGCTTTACTCTGCAGGATTAAAATGGAACAGTAAATGTTTCAAACTCCAAGCAGTCCTGTTCTTAACTGTATATCGTGCCCCCAGGGTGACGTCTATTGCTGACCGGCTCAACGTTGAGTTTGCGCTCATCCATAAAGAGCGTAAAAAGGCCAATGAGGTGGATCGCATGGTCCTGGTGGGAGACGTTAAGGACCGTGTGGCCATCCTTGTGGACGACATGGCTGATACGTGTGGAACCATCTGCCATGCTGCTGATAAGTAAGTGGAAATTCCAGTGCAAGCTCCATAATGAAAATGCACTTAACACACGTCTGTTTCTGTGTTGCAAAGTCAGTGAGCAGATCATCCCAAATTCTTCCATTACAACAATCTGCCCCAGACCATTCCTTTCACTGTCCTTTTAGTATTCTGCTGACTGGATCGTTTGGTGGGAGGTTCTTTATATTTTCTGTTCTTCCTTTTTCTTTGAATGGTTAAGTGGTAATGTAAACATGACAGGATTGTTGTTTCTTGCTCTTCAAAGGTACTGAAAATGAAAAACAGTCTGTGTAGAGTAATATGCTGGCTCAAGTGGCTCCTAAGTCCTATAACCTTCCCAGTCTCTGTGTTCTTCTCCTTATCCTGATTTATTTCCATCTAGTCCAGTATTGTATTTGTGCTGCCTCCTCATCTTTCATCTTCTCATTATGTGGATTTGTTTTATCAGGCTGATCTCTGCTGGTGCAATAAAGGTCTATGCCATCCTCACTCACGGCATCTTCTCTGGACCTGCCATCTCGCGCATCAACAATGCCCCCTTCGAGGCTGTGGTGGTCACAAACACCATTCCACAAGAGGAAAAGATGAAACAGTGTCCCAAAATTCAGGTAATTAAAAACTATATTCACAGCTGCTGTTTTGCAATCAGTTAATAAATACACATTATGATTCATTATTTATATGATGTGCGATCCATTCTTCCTTTTTACAGTTTGCTCCTATAGTTCTTCATCCAGAGATTACTGGTGCTTATTCATCAAAAGTTGTGTAGAAATGAACATAGAAACAAGCATCTGGAACGTACAAACTACTCCATGTCTGATTTGTGAAACTGTTGTACGACATGCAAAGATTTGAGCGCAAGTTATTTCATTATTTATGCTGCATGGAAGCAAATACCTGCCCAGTCCACAAATTCAGATTTCTATTTACAAATAACATGTTGACAGCATTCACACTGAATTACCTATCATTTTTAGCATAAGGATCCCATATGCATAGTTCTTCTTCTTCTTCTTCTTCTTCTTCTTCTTCTCATTATTATTATTATTATTATTGCTATTTTCAGTTTTTCTTATTTCTGATATTGATCATGATTTTGATTATTTTAAAGCGCAGTATACAGTTCTGGAGAACAACTGTTGATATTTGAATTGACAGCAAAACAAATACAACCCTCCCTTATGTGCTCCTTTAGAAGCTCCGGGCCCCCAAATTCATTGACATGAATTCCCAAGGCGAAAGATTTTTTTAATAAGAAGCTGGCACATAGGAAGCCAACTTCATCCTCATGGAAAAAACACTAGTCTTAGGATCTACTTCTTCCTATGGGATTCAGGCAGCTACTAAGTGACAATTCTGGATGGATGAAATGAATAACTCACTGTGTAGGGATGATAATAGCTGGCGGTGATTGAGCCATGTTAGAAAATCCCCTCACGCTCATTTCAGCCAGGTGAGAGCCACACTTTATATATGAACACAAGATCAGACTGTAATTGAACTTGTAACGCTCCTTTCATTTAATATTGGAATGTAGCATTTATACGTATATATGTGTATGTATGTATGTATCTCTGACAAAATATCTCTTGGAAAATGAATAACTTGTACTGTCTATAAAGTAAATAAATTAAAGGGTGGTCTCTAATGTTTGTACAGTACTGTGCACATAAACATACTATTGATATAATTTTGACAAAACTACCTTTAATACCATAGTAGGACTTTTAGGTGAAGAAAAGGAATATTGATCATAAATGTGGGTGGTAAAGGAATGTCAGTAATGTTTTTTTGTTTATTTGGAGAGTACTACAAAACTCAGGTATGACTACAATTTATATTTAATTCATGCACAAATAAAGGCTGATCCTGTCTAGCCTAAATCTGTGATTAAGTGAGAAGTGTGGTGTGTGCTTATGGCTTAAAAGCACTGTTAATTTGCAGCTTGCTGTCGTCTACTGGTGCACAGAATCTCTAATCAGTGTGGCGTCTTTTCCAGGTCATCGACATTTCAATGATTTTGGCGGAGGCCATTCGGAGAACCCACAATGGTGAATCAGTCTCGTACCTTTTCAGCCACGTACCATTGTAAAGACAAGCAGAGAAGAACCTTCTTCCTCCATCACCAACCGTTCCAGTATCATTCCTCTGTGGGAGTCCGAAGAGTAAATCATGTTTGGTAGCCAATAGCAAACAACTAGCTCTTCTAAATCCTGACAACCCAATTCTCTTATCTTTCCCTTCTGCAGGTTTATTTATGTAGGGCTTTTAATTGCTGGTACCCCCCACACACAATCAATTGCCTTTTTGCAAATTTTCACTTTAATTTTGGACCTCAATCTTTTCCTTTTTTATTTTACCATAAGAAAAGAAACGTCACTGTTGAAAATGATTGACGTCGTACAATGACATTTTTTCTTCTCCATATATCTGAATAGATTGAGTTAAGTAGTTATACCACAGACAGATCTTTGCAGTCTTTCCCATCAGACTCTCATCACCCGTTAGTGTTAACTAGATTTGGGCTGCCAAAGGAAGGGGAAAGCGAACATCACTATAGAGATCTTCTTAACTAGTTTGTGATCATCTGTGTTACCAGTGTTTTGGGAAACTGGTAAAATTACACACATTTCTGCTTACCTCAGATTAGCAGGTGGAGTATAAGCTTCCATTATTTGTTTGCTACATTAGCTTTGTAGCTCCAGTGAAAAGCTAAAGAAGCAGGTCTTTAGGCATTTGAGTAAGGGGGAAACTGCCTAAATTAGATGACTTCGATTACCCCCTCATGTAATAATTAAAGAAGCCACATGTAAGAAACAGTTAAAAGTTCTTCATGCAAGTTCTGCTGCTGTCTTTTATTATACAGTAAATGTTCTCAAATGCAAAACTTAATGTACATTTACCCTAATTGGATGATTTTGGTTATGTTGTGCTTTTTTCCTTTTCAAGAAACATGGCATGACAGCTGGAGGTATTTCACAAAGCAGGATTTCTCAGTTAAAGTTGATAATTTAAAATGAGAGTGTTAAATGTTCAAGGCTTGGTCATACCAATACTGATTGATATATATGGGCAATAAAACGCATGTCACGTTTTGAAAACAAACATTCTTATTAATCACATCTTGCATATTGAGTCTGAAACTGACTAACAGCGGTACTTTCTTTAGTCAAGCTGACCAATCAAAGCTCTGTTGTCATGGTTGCAGTGCAACGAGGGGATTAAGGGTAAATTCATTCAGAGTGGTTTGATGTGAAATGCTCTGTTCTAGAGAGTCAGAATTATTCACCGTGGTGGTGACGGGAACCAAATGTCTGAAGAGTTCAATGCCTCTAAAAGCTCCCTCACAGAAAGTTATCGCATGAATGGTGATGAATGCACTGCCTGATGCCTGAGACATGTCTTAATGTGTGAATTATTGTTTTTAGTCTGTTCATGGTAGAGTGATACATGCACTGTGTTTTAAGGGAAAACAGTCCCCAAAGAAGTTTGTGTAGGTTCACTGGTCATTTTGGGTAGTAAATGAAAAGGCTAAATTTGTGTTGTAGACATGGTGACCCCTGGTTCCTATCACCACCATTGTAGTTATCTAAGAAATTTGTTTCTCTGTAATGAACCATTTCACATCAAACCACTCTGAATGACTGTTTTTATCTCAACCATTGAATTATTATTATACAGATGTTTTGAAAAATGCTGACATTGCCCCTTTAAGGTGGTTGCAGAACAGCTCATATTGCTTGTGGAAGAGCGTAAAAGCAACAGAAAACATGTTGACTATAAAAACGCACAGATTAAAGGAGATATATGGAGACCATAGATGAAAGGCTGAAGAAGGACTGTGAGTGCCTTAGTACAAGATAGCAACTGTGTGAAATGAAGCAGGCTTGATGCGAAGGTTTCACTATGTTTAAAAATCATGTCTGAAAGCATCTTATTTTGTGTGAGTAGACTAAGAAGTACCTTTTAGTGAAATACCGCAGTGACTAGCTGGCTGAGCTTTTTAGAAATGCCCTTTTAGAAACGACAGAATGAGACTTGGACATGCTGACAAAGAACTTCCTTAATGCTATAAAGATCGGTACCAGTAGCTCAGTCAAGACGTCAATCATTAAATGGATTTCAAATGTAATAATCTTACCTGTACCTTTAAAAATGTCCAACTACCATTGGGCTGTGTCAAATGGCTAAAGGACTGTTTCAGATTCAACATTAAGAGGCTGCTGTGACCTGTGGATGCTGAGCTTTGTATACATTCTTGATTTCTGGACTGCATATGTTCATTTCATGGTGTTCAAATTACCTGACTATAAAATAATGTAGCCTAAGTTTTACATGTAGTTTATAGTATAAACTGCACGTTCTAACAACGGTACCTTTTATGGACAGTGCATGAAGTCAACACCAACACTATTTGACACAACAGTGCTATGCCAGGCACCTGTTCTCTGAGCACCTGGCACAATGGCATAGTAACACCATAGGTATTGTGTTATGTTCAACTATTTTGTGTAGCCGCACAAAACATTTCCCCAGTGTTTTGCCTCATTCTATAAGGACACCTGTTGATCAGTGCTGTGCTATTGTATAAGTGCCATAGATAGATATTTGCCTTTCATGTTGATCCAGGAACAGACCAAACGCAATCTGACCCATCATAAAAATGATTGCAGATCAGTTATACAACTTTCATGGGCTAAATACAAGTTAGTCATTTGTATTTCCATGGTTTATAGAAACCTCTACTATTTTTTTTTTTTTTAAGTAAAGGTGAGAGAGGTGGGGACTTGAGTCAGTAACTTGGACATACCGTTAAATACAGCTTCAAACACACCTTTCATTATGGAAGATCATTCAGTCTGATACAGAATTGAGCTCTACAGGCAATAAATGTGCTGTTTAAAGCAAAGCAGATAAACAACTAGAAATGGTTGGCTAGCATGTCATTTTAAAAAGCAAGCATTCAAGTTTCGGTAAGTTACAGATCACATTCCTCTAAAACTTCAGCTGGATTATCTTTTATGCTAGCTAGCATAGCTGCTGCACAAACTACCATTTCCAGTTGTTTTGCCTCTTTCCTTCAAACATCTTTACTGTAAGAAACAATACTGCTTTGTAGTGCTTCAGTTCTGTCCTTCAACCTTGTGTTTTCTATCATAAAAGGCTTGTTTTTGGAAGTCGTGTCGAACCTGATAGTTTTTTTTTTTTAGGAGTTTACTTTTGTACAATTCAATGCCTGCAACTAATAACTCTGAACATTTCTGCTAGTAGAGATGCACAGATGTGGAAATTCCGGCCTTATGCCAACATTTAGAATCCTATATTTTTCATGTATGTATCTGTCAGGGTCAATGCCGATACACACACGTTTCTAAAGTATAGAAATTGGGAATAGATCCACTTAGATTTACATATTATGCATTACAATCCTCTTAAATTAGTCTTTTTGTAATAGAGGATTATGTAGTAAAAGGATAAAAAAACAATTTTAACGCAGTATCCCAGTGTCACCCAAACATTTTCCTCAATCAGAATACAATAAATGCTTAATCAAGTATAGTTTTGAAACATCAGTCAGACCGAACATTGGTCCAATGCCAATGTTTTTCTTTAAACAGTTATCTGCTGATACCGATATAATTCTGATATTATGATGCTTCCCTAGTACGTAAATGGTCCTTTACTTGCTTGTGCGATCTATTAAAATCTTAGCAAATAATGTATGCCTTTACATTATGTGGACGTTCTTTGAACCATACATAGAATGGTTCTTTACGGAACCAAAAGTGGTTTCTTCTATAGCACCTATATTTTTAAGAGTGTACACAAATTGCTTTACCGTCACTGTTCACCAGTCCAACTGCCAAAGGTGAATATCCCTTTAAAATCCAGTGTTTACAAATTGCAATACAAACTCTTTGGCCTTTTATCATTGAAGCAAGAGGTTTCTTAACAGCCAACTAGAAGCTGACTTAACTGTTCTCAGATCAGCATGAAAGGGCAGAATGAAAACTGGCTCAGGGATGGTTTGTAATCCAGTGGCAGGGTCACCACTAAAGACTGAAGTTTTGCCTGGGTTCATTTTTACAGTGTATGAAGGCTCCTATTTTCTTATGTGTGATTACGGCTTTAGAAATAGCAGTCCCCATATTGTTTGTGGGGTGCAGTAATCAAGGGTGCCCAGTCTGTCTTAAAATGACAATGGAAATAAAAGTAATGCTTTGACAATGACTTTTCCTTAGACTTGATTTCAATCCTTTTTACAGTGTGTTTAAAATGTATACAGAATTGTTTTTGTTGCTCTCTGTACCGCCAACATTTATTACTGAAGTACACTGCAGTTACCTCCTGGTATTCCCAATTCTCCTATTTAAAGTCACTGAAGTCTTATAAAGGCAAAGTTGAAGCTTTAGAAAAGGGTCAAGGTGTCTTCAGTCATGCAAACACACCAACAGAATCTTTTTACACTCAATCCTTATTAACCAATACGCTATATGGCCAAAGGTATGTGGATTCCTGTCCTAGTTATTGAGGTTGTGTTTCAGCTACACCCATTGCTTACAGAACTGTCCATCGGGAGCTTCATAAAATGAGTTTCCATGGCCAAGCAGCTGCACATAAGCCTAAGATCACTATGTGCAGTGTCAAGTGTCAGCTGGAGTAGCGTGAAGCACTTTGGAGCAGTGGAAATGTAATGAATCACACTTTGCTATCTGGCAGTCTGATGCCAGGAGAACTCTACCTACCAGAATGCATATTGCCAACAGTAAAGTTTGGTGGAGAAAGGATAATGGTCTGGGGCTGTTTTTTAGGGTTTGGGCCCCTTAGCTCCAGTGAAGGGTGATGTTAATGCTGCAGCATACACAAACATAGACAATTACACACATACAATTTTATGGCAACAGTTTGGGGAAGGCCGATTCCTGTTCCAGCACGACTGTGCCCCTGTGCACAATGTGAGGTTCATAAAAACATAGTTTGATGAGTTTGGTGTGGAGCAACTACAGAGCCCTGACCTCAACCCCACTGAACACCTTTGGGATGAACTGGAAGGTTGAATGTGAGCCAAGCCTTCTCGTCCAACATCTTGTGGAAGGCCTTCCCAGAAGAGTGGAGGCTGTTATAGTTGCAACTCCATATTAATACTAATTAATGGTTTTGGAACGGGATGTCCAGCAAGCTCGTATCGGTGTGATCTCTTTTGGCCATACAGTTAAAGTTTTACGTTATGTACTAGCAAAGCTGGAAGGTTACATGTAGGCTAATTAAGCTAAAAGTTCAGTTGCTCATCAGTCTCTTTCTAGTATTTTCTCTAGGCTACATTTGGCCTTACATATCATTGTGTCCTGTATATTGTCTCATAAAACATCGCCAACACAATCACTGAACCTCAGACAAATCAGCAAACACTGATTTTCTCAGAAACTGAGTAAAAGGAAAATGGTTTCATGGTTTAGCGGTACATGCCCAAAACATCCTGGAAGGAAAAATGACCTCTAACTAACCTACTGGGAAAAGAGAATACAGTCAAGATGTATTCAAATACGGTCAAACTAAATAAGCCACCAGTCTCCACATGTGGATTAGTTAATCTGATAAGCAGATACACAAGGTTCATTTACCATCACTAATAAATCACATCAGACCTATAGGGTAACATTACAGGTTATTAAAAATGACTGCATTTTTGGAGGACAATGTTAAAGGTTACTAGACGTTACTAATTTTTAGGAGGGTGAAATTAATCTTTATAACAGGATAACATTACTAGTTATTATTTTAGGAATGTAAAATTATTGTTTTAAGCTAGTATATTTTGGTAAAGTAACATTGCTGAAAGTTGCTAAATTTTAGGATGGTATCATTACTCACTGTTTCAAATTACTAATTTATTGTAGACTAACTTGTAATTCAATTTTAACAAATTACTGAAAGACTACTTAGTACAGTAACACTGCTAGTTGTTCTAATACACTGAATTTTAATGGAGTAAATTTATTGAATGATCAAAGTTGATAACTTTAGCAGAGTAACATTACTGATTGAGTTTTAGAAGGGTAACATTACAGGTTGTTCAAAGTTATTGAATTTTAGGAGGTAAAAATTGTTGAACGTTCAAAAATTTACCATGTTAGCAGAGTAGCATTACTGGTTAAGTTGTAGCAGTGTAACAACACTGATTGTTTAAAGTTACTACATTAAGAGGCTAACATTGCTGGTTGTTTAAATGATTAAATTTTAGGAGGCAACATTACTGGATGGTCTTCTAAAGTTTAGAACAGCATCATTATCTTGCTTACTGCTTCAAAGTTACTCATTCTCACTCCTAGTTGTTATGAGTTACTGAACTTAAGCAGGGTATCATTATTTATTTTTTAATTACTCAGTTTTAGGAAGGCTAACATTACTGATTGATTAGTTAACTTTTAGGAAGATAACATTCAGAACCATTTCTTGCTATAAGCAGTTGAGCCCCCAAGCCACCAGGGGGCCCACAAGCATTCAGTATTTATTTCTTAATTTTACGTATTATTTATTTTGTCCTAATCAACATTATAACACAATGACATTACTGGTTTTAGCAGAGTTACTGGTTGCTCAAAGTTGCTGATCAGGGTAACATTACTGGATGGTCTTCTGAATAAGATGAGCAACATTAACTTGCTTACTGCTTCAAAGTTACTCAGTCTCACTGCTGGTTATGGGTTACTGGATTTAAGCAGGGTAAAATGACCGGTTGCTCTGATTTATCGAAGTTTAGATGAATATTTTGAATGGCTGAACTACGTTACTGATGCTCCTTCTCACCTGAGGCTGAACTGAAGTGGAGCCTACGTGAAAGCAGTGTGGCGGTAATTCCCTCACCCACCGCCAGGCGGAGCAGCTCTGTTTCTCTGCAGTCAGGATGACAGGGGGCTCCTCATCAGTCAGGCATCATCACCATCACCCAACAGCGGCCTGTGAGAGAAAAATGCCCGAAAAGTCATGGAAACTGTTGGAGGTGTCGCTCCAGCGCGGCGGCGGGACACACTACGATATAGAGCACCGCAGCTCTGACTTCCACTGAAGGTAGACGCGGACCGTTTTCGAGGAGCGGGTCGGTGTGTTTGTGTTTGTGTGAATAGCAGCAGGCTGTGCGCTAACCTCACTGCACTGCCTGGCGGTGTAAAAGTACATTTAATGCTCGTCATTTTGCTTAGTTCGTCTTCTTCAATTGCTGTAGAGAATAACCGCCATATATCGAGCTGCTCGTGTCTGATGAATTCTAGTTAGAAACTGATGCTGCTCCTGCTAACCGACGAGCTACTTAGCTAGCTAACCTAGCTAACCCACCTGAGATAACCGTGTGGAAACGTAGGTTAGCTAGCTAGTGTATCCTCGGCTAACAGGTTCGCTGATGCTTTCAGGATATCTGTGCATTAATAACATTAAAAAGATTGTCTTTTTACAAGTGAGCCTGAAGTTGGCTTCCTATTCGCCAGCTTCTTGTTCGAACCACCTTAAATGGTGCTGCAGTTACAGCACATTTAAGGTGGAACGGGAGAATAAGAATAAGAAGCTGGTTTCAGCTTCGTTTACATACAACAAAAAGGGCACAAAATGCATCTGGTCGCGTTTATTCGAGAGACTATAAACACAAGCGCTTTCCAGGCACCATGTTACTGTTGTGAAAGTGATTGGAGTCAATATAATGTGATGTTAATTCTTAGTAATTAGAAAAAAACAGTAATTGTCCCCGTTTTAAAATCCAGTAAGTTAACTGAACAGATTATTAGTATTATATCCCCCCTTATAATACATTGACCTAGAAGAGTCAGTGATGTTAACCTAGCTGACTTACTCTTCTGCATTTCAGTAGCTCAGAGCAAGTGATGCTTGTCATGTTCATGCAAACTCGAACATGAAGGCAGTTCTTACAGGCATTACTGAGTTACAGGAATGTAGCGGTACAGGCTGTTTAAATCGTTAGTATTTGAGGTGTTGTGTTCTGTTTTTGGTTTGCATTGGTGTTATTGAGGACCACTAGTAACCCTGACCTCTGAACATGAGCAGTAATGTTACTGTCCTAAAATTACCAGTTTTATTTATATATATATATATATATATATATATATATATATATATATATATATAATTTTTTTTAAATAAGCATTTGATGTGATCATTCCAGAAGAGGATGCTTTCACTTTTGACTATTGGACTGTAACCATCTATTATACAATACACATGCGCGTCTAATGGAGCCATACTGTTTTTGACGTGTGTATGGTAGTATGCAGTTTTGGGCACGGTCCTGGTTCCTTTCACGTTCTTCCTCATGCCCAAAGGGAGTTTTTCCTGCCATCCTCAACGACATTGAGAGGTTTCGAGCTGCATTTCTGTAAAACTGCTTTGGGACAGTGCTTGTTGTGAGAAGCTTTGTGTAAATAAAATTAAGTTGTTCCACAGGCGTTCCATAGGCATACCAGTCTTAATGTGCAGTGTCTTTTCTCTATGGAGTAGTTGTCAAGAGTATGAGCAGAGAGTTGGCTTCTGTTTGTAGACATTAGTCATATGACCTGGTCTCACTTTGCCCCTCCTTAGTTCTCGAGAAGGAAATGACGTTGTTTGAAGGATTTGTTTTTTAGAGGGAGAAAAGACTTTCTCAGCCACTTCTTTCTGCTTGTAGCTCTTGTTGACTGTGAGGAAAACTGAATATGTAGCGAGGCTACTTGTATGTTTTTTTTTGTTTGTTTGTTTTTTTTTATTTCTGAAAGCATTCACTCTCTTCCTTCACAGGCTCCATCACTATGTCCATGGCTTAATAATGCGGCGTCACTGGCTGTTGGTTGGTGCTTGTGGATGGGTGCTGCTCGTCCTTGTGTTCGCCAGCAAGTTCATCAACTTCGGCTTCAGAATGCCAGATGGTAAGTGTCACATGGGCTCGTCAAAGCTGCAAAACAGCGTCAATGTTTTAGTCACTCTGGAACTGAGCTTGTAAGGTTAAGCTAACAAGAGGCTGCATATGTTACACACTGCTGCACAGCTGTTTATGTGCAATACACGACTAATAGTTACACTCTATAGTTTTTATAGTATATTGTATTTTATATTCATTGTACTTTTCTACACAAGCAGTTTGTTTGAGTCTAAGAAATAGTAAGTTGTCAGTAGGGCTGCCACGATTACTCAATTAAGCTTGATTTAAAAAATGATTAGCTGATGGTTGACATGATAATAATGCATAGTTTAACTTCTCCTGCTGGTCTGTCTTACAGTAACAAACAGGGCCTGATGGACACCTATTTATATCTTTTTTTTTTGCCACATAGTGTTTTTATTTTTGTTAATGAAGTCTTTTTAAAGGCTTTTTTTGTTTCATTTTTCAGTCATATGTTTTGGAATCTTTAGAAGTCTAAAAATTATTTGTTATTTTTATTGTTTAATTAATAAAATTACGATCATAATTATTACTGATATAACTAGTAACTGATTAATTCTATAATTAATTATAATCAAATACATAAAATTATATAATTATACAATAATTATAACTGTATAATTATAAGTTGATAATAACTACATTACTAAAGTAATTGATGTGTCATATTGTTGTCATATAGCCTTTGACCCATAACGTCCACACATTCTTTTTCAGACTATGGGGGAAGGCCTGAAATGCTGAATTGGACCTTTTCACCCATAAAGACTGTGAAAGCCCCACCCGAGCAGCTCGTACAGAAGGCAGCATCTCAGCCATCTCCAGCAGTGACTCAGCTTTTCAGTGTCCAGGTCCAAATTATTAGCACTTCACTTGTCTGCATCTGGGTGAAAGTTCTTGTCGTGGGTGTTGAGGGTGTTGGTTTGCTTAAAGGAGAATTCTACCAATTGTTGATGTGAAAAATAGTGTCTCAGACATGAGCTTCTAAGGTATGTCTGTCTGTGTAGTCCTCAGGTGGCCTGGCTGAAGTCGAGCTTTCAGACTGGCACTCAGTGACTGTGCAGCGCTTGCAGCTTTTGTCCAGCGTTTGCAGGAACTCCTCTCTCTGGAACCTCACTCACACTCCACTGCGCAAGTTTGTTCTCGACCGCATCTTTGTTTGTGACAAATACAAGATCCTTTTTTGCCAGACGCCCAAGGTTGGCAACACACAATGGAAGAAGGTTCTCATTGTTCTCAATGGTGAGAGATTTTGTTCAGTACAGTTTCTGGTTTTTGTTTAGTACAGTAAAGCGCAGAAGTGAGCTTTCTTCAGTGTAGTCATTCTTAATCATTTTCCTGAGTGCTGCAGTGGAGTACACCCAACCAGGAACACTGTTGGTTACAATAGCAGTTCAGCCTTAGGCTAATTGTAGTTTGTAGTCACAGCTTTCTGTGGTGCTAGACTTATATTGGCAGATTGTGTGACGGTTCTCTCACTGCTCTGTCTTGATTCTTTACTTTTAGGAAAGTTCTCCAAGGTTGAAGATATACCTGAGAATGTGGTCCATGACCACGAGAGAAATGGTTTACCTCGCCTGTCCTCTATGAGTGACGCAGAGATCACTGAAAGGTCTGGAAAAGTTTTATGCTCAAGTTAAACTCACAGGCTGTAAATAGGAATTACTACTGTTTTTCTAATTTAATTCTAAGTTTCCTAATTTAAGCTTAAGATCAGATATCTACCTGTCTGTCTAAAGTCACTGACCTCCTTAATACATTAATTACCTGTCGATACTGTAAATGAATCAGTAGAACATTGTTAATTCATCTCTATCTAGTATCTGTTAATAACATTAACACTATAACTTAATTATTATTTAAGAGGTTTATATCTTAACAGCAGCCGGAAATTAAAGATGGCACATTGGTCTCTTTGGGTGAGAAGGATGACTTAGTGTCCTTCTCCTGTTTATATTTAGTGGTGCTGGCAAGATTTCAGCATCCACCAAATTCAGTTACACTTGATTCTTGGAGGAAACATGTCACACATTAGTTGGGGCCGTATGAACGGGGGCTTAGACTGTGTGTGGAAACTGGTAAAGGCTAATTATGCATTCAGATGGTCCTTGTCATCTCACAGTGTCAGAAAATTGTCACATCACCAAATCCTACCAGTTGTGTTTGTTTAGGTGGTCACAAGACACTGGTACAATTTTACACTAGTATCCAAAAGTTTGTAATCACTTGTCATGTTAATAGTTTTTATCATGTTGTATACAATAATAACTGAAATTAAATATTACAAACTATTCTTCAGAAACATTTTTACATAATTGATTTAATATTTCAAGAATTCTATGAGCCAGAAGTGTATAAAATGTTAAATAATACTGTAATACTGATTTCTATTTTATATTTTTTTGGTCAAATTACCTGCCTTGAGATTTTTTTATTAACAGCTTCCTAGTGTCCTGGGAATTGTTTGAAAGCTGTGAGGTTGCACAGGACTAGTATGTTAGAACTATTTGATACAGGAACCTGCAACCAGATTTCGTATTATTAAAAGCATTGGGCCTCATTCACCAGCCATTCTTAAGAAGAAATTTCTTCTTAAAACCCACTCACACAGTCTTCACAAAGATTCTGACATTCACCAATGTTTACTTACTTAGGTAAGAACAGAATCTACACACACATTTAAAAGCACAAAGGCAGGTCTGTGATTTAAGAACGTCATGAATCTGATGTAGACTTTTTCTTGGGGCCTTTTTCAAGAACAAATTTAAGAATTTATTGGTGAATGAGGCCCACTGATTCTAGAATCCATCACTAGAATGCTAGTGTAAAAGCGCTGAGATGGACCAAGGCCAGCATGATCTACAGTGTTCAGAGATATCAGGAAATATCGTGAATGGTGATGCGCCACAGCTCGTAAGCTCATGTAGCATGAAACCTGCCCATGACTTTGTCAGCCATTTTAGTACAACTTCCTTGGGGTAAACTTGAAAATTTACAGTTTGCAAGGACCATCTGACTGTACAAAAGCTTCAGAAAGATTTATTTAAAAATGTAATTGAAAAAATAGTACTTGCTTACTTACTACTTTGCTTAAATGGTGTTTCAGATTACATACGTACTTTAAGTTCTTCATTGTCAGAGACCCCTTTGAGCGTCTCATATCGGCCTTCAAGGACAAGTTTGTGAAGAACCCGCGCTTCGAGCCATGGTACAAGCACAACATAGCACCTGCCATTATTCGCAAGTACCGCAAAAGTCATCAAGACACTGACGAAAGTGCTGGCTTACACTTTGAGGACTTTGTCCGTTACTTGGGCGATGAGCCTGGCCGACAGCACCTGGATCGGCAGTTCGGCAACCACATCATCCACTGGTTAACCTACACTGAACTGTGCGCTCCATGCGACGTTTCGTACAATGTGGTCGGGCACCATGAGACTCTTGAGCTTGACGCCCCATATATTCTGAAAGCTGCTGGCATTGCAGATTTGGTGTCGTACCCCACCATCCCACCAGGGATAACCCGTTACAACCAGACCAAGGTGGAGCACTACTTTTCTGGAATCAGCAAGCGGGACATTCGCCGCCTCTATGCTCGTTACCAGGGTGACTTCAGCCTTTTTGGCTACCACAGACCCGATTTCCTGTTGGACTGATGAGAGGCTTGCTATGTCTATTTTTGTGGAACACACTACTAAAGGATATTTTGTAATACTGGAGAGATTTGCCAGATTGCTGGCAAACCAGTGTTTTCTGTTGCCTGATAGAGATGGTATTGAAATTTTGCCCTTTTGCACTGACCTTGGACCAGCTATGTGTTTTTCATGGTCATGATTTTATTACATGAAGCAATCTTTAGGTCAACACTAAGAAGCAGCTGCGAAGTGGAGCAGCTAAAAAGGACTTGCTGGGGTTTAGAGCATCATTCTGGTGAAGTTGATTGCTGCCTTGTTACTGCTTGGTCCCAGTTTTTGAGTCTTGATACTTGGTTGCTACTGTATTTGCCATATGAAAATGAAAGTGCCACATTCTGATGTTATTTAACAAAGGTTACTCTTAGTATTTTACTAGAAGGTACTTTACCCATTTGAAATTGAACTTACATACACTCTGTGACTTTAGAACAGCATAATGGTCTTCCTGCAACTTTCTGTAAAACTGGATGATGCTGTTCTTCTCAGATTCCTTGAATTCTGAAGCTGTACAGTACTGTGCAAATGTGTTCCTTTTCGTTAATTTAAATTCCTGTGAAAAGTACAGCTATTAAGAACAGGTTATGCACAGGTTTTTAAGCATTACAAGGAAAAAAGCAAAACACATATAATGGCAGATTACACAGAAGCCTCAACAACTAAACGCAATATTAAATTTTTCTGTATTTATTTGTCCACATTCTGCCTTCATTACAGCGTTTCTTTCTTTCTGGGAGACTTTCTTTCAGTTTTTAAAATAAATATGCAGGAATATTCTTCCAAACCTCTCAAATTCAGTCTTAGAAGTTGGCTACGTTTGCTATTTCTCACAAGCCAAGAAATCTTAACAGCGACATACATGGTTCACTTCACGCTTCGAGAAAAAAAAACTCACTAGAAGCTGGTATTTCCAATTTTAATTGAATCCTGACAAATTAAATTAAAAAAAATCATGAAATAAGATTCTAGTGCCAATTTCCTTCCTTTTTTATCTGCTTCCATTTCTCGTCAACGGCTTCTTGACTGCTACACATCCTTTCAGACTCATAGTGTCAAGTTGTCTTCTCACAGTGGAAGGATAGACAGAAACACAACAATCAAGAGTGAAGCTTGATTTTCTCCTCTCTCTCCAAGATGATCGCTTATGAAAGTTTATCTGATGGTGACGGGTTTGGTGGTCTACCAGGTCTTTTACGCTGGTTAGGAGTTCCATTTACACTGAATCTTTTAATCATTTGTTGTTGAGGCTTCTGTGTAATTTTCTGTTAAATTTACACAGAAGCCTCAACAACCTGACATTGAAAATTGATGAACTTAATGGCTGTTTGATTGGAGATTAAGTAGAGAAAAGTTTGGTCTCTGACTTTTGCATAGTACTGTGTATGTGAGAGTCACAAGTTCTAATTACGTTCTGACCACAAACGTTCTAATAGCTTTGTTTACATCATTGTAAACAGTACATTTTAAAGGTCTTTATCATTGCCCCTTTATGGGGCAAGAAAATTGCTCTGAGCTCTTGAAGCATCTAAAAACAGTTTTGTTAAAGTAAATCACAGAGTTGCTCTAAAGTAACTAACCTGTGTGCTGCACACTGAAGATTCTTCTCTATTCTCTGCTTCAGGTACTATAGTTATCATTTTTAGGGCTGTGGATTTTGGGAAATTGCCCATTTTGGTTTTTTTTTGGGACACATGCATCAACTTGTCTTCCAAATGTCTGCCTCTCCGACTCCACTTACAAAACTGACAGAGGAACATAGTTTATTTACTAATAGGATAATATTATTGAAGAATCCCGACAACAATTTCTAATAAATATTAAAATGTCTCACATTGAATGTGAACGTGTATTTTCTAGCACACCTCTGACTGTGTTTATGGATGAATGTCTCTCGTTTTTTTTAATCAACAGCACATTTTGTATTGTGAAGTAACAGTTAATTTATGTTTAAACAGTCATATGCAAAAGTTTGGGCACCCCTAGTGTTTTTTGTTATGTGCCTTTTAAGACTATATAATAATATATGTAAATAACATCTGTTCTGATTGGCTGCTTTATTGAAAAAGCAGTCCAGGCTGAAACACTCCTTATAACTTCAGTGTGAATGGGTGGAGTTAAACTGCTGTAGCTGAAAAGACATGTATATATGAAAATGAGTTGGTTCTCATGAAATCATAGAAACATTGGCTGTGTTTGGAGTTCAGTTTCCATATATGGACTGGAGAGTGAAAGGTTTGTTTGTACACTCACCATGTTTACATAGTACAACAATTATTATTATTAAAAAAAAAAGTGATCAAATTTGAGTTTTTTTCATGATATGGGCCCAGATCTTTCACATGTAGCCCAAAGTTGCTGGAAATGTTATTTCTGCTATAAGTTTTAAATACAATAACAATATAACATAATTAGTTGCACAGTTAGGCTACACTCAAAAAATGGTTCTTCTAGCGTTCTTCCTTGGTCGAGAAAATGGTTCTATATAGAACCGTAAACACTCAAAGAACCCTTTGCATGATTAAAGGGTTCTTTGCGTCATGAAAGGGTTCTTTCATAGAAAAAGTGCTTTAGAAGGTTCTATATGGAGCCTATAGAGCACCTAAAAGAGTTCTTCTATTGGTACAATATCAAGTTTGTAACAATAGAAGAATCCTTTTCAAAAAGGTTCTATATAGAACAGTTTATAGCATATGCATGCATATTTTCCATCTATCTAAAGAGCCCTTTCATGATGGAAAGAACCCTTTAATCATGCAAAGGGTTCATTAAGTGTTCATGGTTCTAGATAGAACCATTTTCTTTACTGAAGAACCGTTGAAGAACCATCTTTTTTAAGAGTGTATGTAACGATTTACTTTTTGTATTGACAAGTTAGTCCTAGTTTGAACATATGACATCTGTTTATGATGTCCATCACAAAACGTGAAAATGTAAAGAATGTTTTTCTTGAAAACAGGGCTGTACGCACAAATACTTTCCCTTCAGTTTAAATTAGAATATCTCCTCTTCAACTTACAAACATGGATGTGAAAGTCCTCATTGTTGAGAAACATGACACAGTGCATGTCTTTGTTTTTGGTAAACACAAAATAGCCCAGTGTTTTGTTCCTGGTTCTTGCCTGTATTCTCCACATAAGTAGGAAAGGAAGAATAATGTGACTCAGTATAGCAAGAATGGCCCTTACCACTTCTCTCATTGGATGGTAGGGCTGCACAGTACATCATTTGTTAACTGTGCGATATTGGCCTTTGTAATCCTGATTTCACAGAAAGTTACAGTATGCAAATGACCTCCCTTACCAATCACAGTTTTCTTATCTGTAGTGAGCATCCCACATGAATTTCTGTGGGTGTTTGGATAAATCGAGGCATTCACATGCTTTAACGAACATAGTTTTTGTCCAAGTAATACAGGCAGGCAATTTTATATTGCATTTCAAGGGTTCACCAGTTCATTTAAAGTATGTTGCTAAGAAGATGGCTATCACAATATGTGGCATTGTAATTTTGGTATGACTGCTGTAGTCTAGATTGTGCAGCCCCATAGGACAGTCCTGATATTGTGATTAAAATGGCACATTTATGCAAAAATCTATAAACCCAATTCCAAAAAGTTGGGACAGTATGTGGAACGCTAACAAAATTAGAAAGCAGTGATTCTGTTTGACTGCATTAAATTGAAAATGGTACAAAAACACAATATTCGATGTTTTATTAACTTTTATATTTTTTTGTGGATCTATGCTGTTTTCAAATTTGATGATTTGTCTGCAACACATTCCAAAAAAGTTGAGACAGGTGCATGTTTACTGCCGTGTAAATATAAAAGGTAAAAAGTAAAAATCACCCTTCCTTTTAACAGCACTTAATCGTTTGAGGAGTGAAGACACAAGTTGATCCAGTTTTGAAAGCAGACATTTTTGCTATTCATCTGTTTTACAAGGTCCTCCAGGAAGGCCAGTCTAGCACCCACACTTTCTTAGTACGCAGTCATCCTGTTGTAACACGTGCAGAACGTGGCATGGCATCGTCATGTTTTTCAGGTCATCTCTGAAAAAGACGTCGTCTGGAAGGCAGCGTATGTTGCTCCAAAATGTGTTCAGTGTTAATGGTGCCTTCACAGACGTGTAAGTTACCCACTAATACTGCCCCCCCCCCATACCATGACAGACCCTGGCCCTTTCATGCAAAGAACCATTTAAGTATGAAATGGTTCTACATAGAACTCAGGGTTCTACTTAGAACCATTGCCTTTACTAAAGAACCCTTGAAGAACTGCCATTTTTAAGAGTTTACTTGATAAGTGCAAGTTGAGTGTACGTTAGATTAGAAATGTCTGTCTCTGATGATCTGCCCAATATGATGGTGGCTATTAGGATGTAAAAAGTGAAAACTTTCTTAAAATTTGATAATCATTTCATTTATGTAATTTCAAACAAACATCACCTTTTTTGCTAAAGATAAACTGTCTCTGTTAGATAGCATTAGGTCCAGACAGGGAATTTAAACTGTATCCTATCACCACCACTGTGACCAGCTTTATTTCATTTGTAAATATACATCCATTCCTGCCATTCAGGCCTGCAACACATTCGAGAAGTTGAGACAAATTAGGGTTAGTAATGAGGTAAAATAATTAAATAATGATGTGATTTGAAACAGGAGGTTGTAATTATGATTTGGTACGAAGCAGCCTCCAGGAAAGGCCTAGTCCTTTAGTAGCAAAAGATGGGCCGAGGATCACCAGTGTGCTAACAAATGCGTGAGAAAATTGTTGAAATGTTTAAAAACATTGTTCCTCAAAGAAAGATAGAAAGAGATTTGGATATTTCACCCTCTATGGTGCATATTTCTGGAGGAATTTCAATGCAAGGGCAAGGGCACAAGCTGAATAACTGCGCTCTCCGATCCCTCAGCTGGCACTATAACCTTTGTCAAGCACTACAATATGTAGTTACATCCACAAATGCCAGTTTAAACTGCACTGTTCCAAAAGGAAAGCTTATGTATAACTGTGTCCTGAAGCATCGGTGTAGAGAATGTGTGGTGCGACAGTGAAGATCTCATACACTTGTATGCCACAAAAAGTTGTTTGCAGGAAGAGTGAGACAAAATTACACCCAAAAGACTTCAATTGGTGTCTTCAGTCCCTAGACATATTTTAAGTGTTGTGAAAAGGAATGGCAAGATTACAAAGTGGTAAATGCTTTGCTCTCCTAACCTTTTTTGAAATATGTTGCAAGAATCAAAATTGAAATGTGTTTGTTTTGAAAATAAGTAGAATATATAAACCACAGCTTTCTGTTGTTATTTGTATTTTAGGTTTGTAATTTATGCAGCATTCCCTTTAACCTAAATATAGTCAGTCAACCAAGACATGTCTGGTGTCCAAAGTTTTAGCTGTGCAAACTATGTACTTTTTTCCATTTTTACAAAAAACAGTGTGCCACATGGTCTAGAAACCACATAAACAAGTTTGCACCATGCTATATTCTATTACTTGTTAGCTACATTAGCCTCATAGCTCTGGTGCAAAAACTAAAGAAGCAAACTTCACATGTTAAACGTGCCTCGGCTGATTGACTTGTGGTACAGGTAAGACTGGACTTAAATTTGATTACTTGCTAAGCCATTGCTTTAACCACAAAATGCATATAAGGAAATACCTGTGGAACATAATGAACATAGTGTCTCCACTATGACTGAGAACAAGTCGCCACCCATCCGGAATTTAAGTGGTCTGTCCAGGAAAAGATTATTCTGTTCCTGCATACAAAATGTCACACAAGCATTTTCATTTGTTAGCATTTCTTATGTTAGTTGAAACTGTTTAAACTGCTTCCTTTTATCCAGGGAAAACATTTGTATATAAAGGAGTTTGATTGATTTCATTTAGCCTCTTTGTAGGAGCAGTTGTTGAAATGTGTATTATTGGTGGGTTCTATGAGTGATGCCACAAGAACCACTTTTGGTTTGGTTCTCTAAAGTACCATGTTTATTTTCTACAAGATATTTATGAGTGTAAAGAACCGTCACATATCGTAAAGATTCTTTACCAGTTTCTTCCTAGAACCTTTACATTTTGTGGAGGTGCTTTAAATTTTAGAAAAGTTCTTCAAACTCACAAAATCGTTGTCTAAAGAACCATCCATTGAAAGGTTCTTTGGGGAACCAAAAGTATTTTTCCATGGCATCATGGAAAGAACCCTTTCTTGCACTTCTATTTTTAGTGCAGCAATACAACGCAGTAGTTTAAGAAAATTTGGTTCTACAGCTGAACTGCCATCTATCTCCATTGGATGCTATTGCGAGCACAGCTACTCATTCATTGAGTTTAGCAAAATATCAAGCCGCTGATCAAGTGTGCAGGAATTTTACAGGGCTGAGGTGGCAACCCAAGTAAAACTTTACAATAACCACTATGACTGGAAAACCTTTTTGCACACACAAAAGAAAAAAAAAAAGTTTACCTCCCTTATAGATTAAATGTTTTTTCTAAATTTCTCCATAATTTCATCATTGAGATGTAAAACAGTTGTTCAGAGTGGTTTTATGTTAAATGTTTCATTATGGAGAAACTGACAGACTCTCTTTCCTTTACAGTGGTGGTGATTAGAACCAGGGGTCACGATGACTAACGCAAATATAAACATTTTATCCACTATCTAGAATGACAAGTGAATCTACACATCTTCAGGCTTTTTATGTGTAATGTTGATGATGATAAAATAGTAAATCTGAAATTTAAGCTTTCTTTGGGGACTATTTTGCATCATAGCACACTCTGTGCTGTTTTGAAAAATACATTTTAAGCCACAATCTTATCTCGAGACTGTCATAATACAATGTCTCAGACATCAGGCGGCATATTTGTAACCATTTCATGTTGTAGCATTATGTGAGGGAGACAAACTCTTCAGACATCTGGTTCCTATCACCACCACTGTGACCAATTCTGATTTGGTTTCTCTTCAACAGAGCTTTTCACACCAAACCACTCTGAATGACTTTATTTACATTTTAATTCTTTAATTAGGCCAGAATTTTCACAAAAAATGTGAATTTTCTCTTTCTGTAACATTTTTTTTTAATCCAAAGTCCTATTTCACAAAGCAGGATTTTGCTGTAAAGCTGGATATTTTAAAACAAAAAAATAGGGTTGCCCAATTGAAACACCTCTTAGCGCTACCTGTATGAACCACTAGAGGGAAGCAGAACTACACTTGTATACAAGCTGACCTGCCATTCCAACTGCATTTATCAAGTACACTTCTATTGTTAAGATGTCAAGGGTGCTATAAAGAACCATTCACAACACATTTTCCATCAATCCAAAGAACGATGTCACCATGCAAAGAACCATTTAAGCATGAAATGGTTCTACATAGAACTCGGTTCTACTTAGAACCATTGCCTTTACTAAAGAACCCTTGAAGAACGGCATTTTTAAGAGTTTACTTGATAAGTAAAGTTAAGAGCGTACGTTAGATTAGAAATGTCTGTCTCTGATGATCTGCCCAATATGATGGTGGCTATTAGGATGTAAAAAGTAAAAACTTTCTCAAAATTTGATATAAATTTCATTTATGTAATTTCAAACAAACCTCACCTTTTTTGCCTAAGATGAACTGTCTCTGTTAGATAGCATTAGGTCCAGACAGGGAATTTAAACCATAGAACAAAAAACTGTGGACGACTGATACGCCGCATATCTGAAGCTGTTCTGTTATTTTTAGCAGGGAAAAAAGGCAACTAACTGATAACCAAAGAAAAAAAAACATCAGAAATGTAAATAAAAAGGAAAAAGGCATTAGATTCTGTAATAAATGTTTTATGCTGTAGTTATTGTCATTAAATTGCATGGAAAGTAATTTTCACAACCTCGGCCAACACAAAGCTGCGTTCACTGGCACAGTCTAGAATTACAGTCTCATGGGTACAAGATGAAATGTAAAAGGCAATGAAAGAAAGCAGCTTCACAGAAACCAGGAGTTTCACAAGCTACAGTCTGAAAGAGTTATGTGTAATCCTACACTCAAGTGTATCCACAAAACACATTGTTATCCATAGTGTTATGTTTTAAAGGGGCCTCCTTCACAAAGCTGTTTCATTACATTTTTAACGTTCTCTCACCCGTTTCAACTCACCAGCCTGTGGCCATTCGTAGAAAAAAAATTTCATTTTTCACTCACCCTCAGTTAGGTTAGCCTCAGTGAGGCAGCCATGCACACTCTAAAATGCAACGTGTATTTTTGTTGGAGAAGTCTGAATGGAACGTGCATAGATTTTGTTTATTATTGCTTTGTCTGGCTACAAGTTTTGGTTTAAACCTGTAGTTTAGTGCTTTGCTCTTTGTCTTTTTTGTAGCGCTTCGCATTTTTACCTTTAGTTTGCTAACAAGTTAGCAGAGAAATGAAGCTGTATCAGCAGTCTTGTACAACAGATGGAGCAGTTTGCTGTTTAAATCTCAGTTTAAACACAGAAAATCAATTTCTGAAATATTATGTATTTTAAAGTAGTTTATTTCTATAGCATATAAACAGCTTTGCCCACCAATTTGGGGAGGGGTTTAAAAAGAGAATAGCCTCATATTGCAGTGATTTCCAAACAAGTTGTGCTGCTGGAATCAATACTTTATTGCTCACTCAGTCATCTAAGAAACTTCACTTAAGGCTTCAGCAAACTAAAACTAAAAATGTAAAGCAAGAATATTAAAATGATTCTTGGAATAGTTGGATGGGAACACCCAGCTTGAATGGGCGGGACTAAACTGCGGTGGGCTGAAAAACTAGATATACTGTATGTAAATGTAATTTTCGTGACATCACAGAAACAATGAATTCAAAACCGCCTGTTTTTGCAGCTTAGAGTCTGTATAAGACTGGGCAATAAGCAATATGTTTGGAAACTAAACAAAATTTACATCCTATATCAAGCTCTGTTATTTAAAACAAAAGTGGACAATTCTGTTGTCTGTGATAAGGACCCTCTTTTATTTTTATTTATTTTATTTTTCTTTTTTTTTATTTATTTGATCATTGTTGTTTATATAACCCTTTAACCCACTCATACATTTATGAAATCTTTAATACTAAAGACTGAGTTTACTATATGTATTTGGTTGGAAGTGGCATTTAAATTGTACAGGTGAAACAGATTCTAACTCTAGTTAAAGCGTTTCTTCATAATGTTTCAATGAGATTGTATTTTAGAACTTCCAGAAATTTTTTTAAGCCAATTTGACTGGCACTATATTACAGGGTCAAGCAACTCATGTGCCATGTCAACTTAGCATTATTCCTATCAGCCAATTGAAGGTTATTTCTAAAAATCAGTGTGAGGAAAACATGGTTCCTATGGAAACAATCTCCATCTCTCTCTCTCTCTCTCTCTCTCTCT
This sequence comes from Colossoma macropomum, assembly GCF_904425465.1. Taxonomy (NCBI): domain Eukaryota; kingdom Metazoa; phylum Chordata; class Actinopteri; order Characiformes; family Serrasalmidae; genus Colossoma; species Colossoma macropomum. Next base: position 18,923,049 of record NW_023494808.1, read on the forward strand.
CTCTCTCTCTCTCTTGCTCTCTCTCTCTCTCTCTCTCTCTCTCTAACACACACACATACATATTGCATATGTTCCCTTTCTACATTGCTCATGTGCGCATTCAAAAGCTCCATTCATAACAGTAAGTGTTTCTCATCATGTTCCCACTCACAGACAGCACATGGTTTTGTATAAGAACTCCTCACTCCTAGTGGCCTGAGTTAATTCGCATTCAACAGGCAGAGACTGACCACCCCTGTGTGGAAGCCTTTGTGAATGGTGCCGCCGTCACATGCATGTGTCCTCTGGAGCATGTGCCGCACCTGCTACGGTGGACTGTGGGGCTGAAAGCGTGTTTTGGTTGGTGGGTGGGGTGTTAGAGGCACAGTGTGCAGCAGAAGCAGAGTGAATTCAAGCATAAATTGAAAATAGGCCCCAAGAGGCCAGTGAGGTGTCTTAGTACTGTGTCTAGGCTGCTTCTCCTGAGGGCTCTTAAAGGAATAGTTTAATTTCTGCAATTTTCCTCTTATGCCAAATGTAGCTTATTACCCAAGACACATTTGGTTTTCAGAGTTTGCTTCTTCAGTTCTGCACCGCACTAGCATTTTAAAAATCTTCATATACTTGCTGCAAACCCCAGAACGCTTTATCTAACCCCGCTAATGTTATTCGTCTCCTCATTATTCACCACCATCACTGTAATATTTCATCTGACGGATTTTCATTGTCACTTTAACACACGAAGGTAATAAGAGGGAACGGTGGAGATCTTGTCTGTAGTGTCTGTGTCATTTTTAAAACGCTGTTAGAAAAAACCCCTCACGTCAAAGCTCCAGTTTTGATGAAGATAAACGTAGCGTCATTATGCTAGTTATGGTGAACTATGCTGCGAAAGGAAAAAACAGGCTATACTTTAACTCACTTGTGTTGGACTCCAGTCCTTGCGGGCCAAAACACTGCAGACTTCAGCACACTGCCTCATTAAACACACCTGATTCAGCTCATCAGTTAATTAGCAAGGCCTTCATGAACTGAATTCAGAGTGTTAGACGAGGGTAAATGCTAATATCTGCAAAACCTTGTCCCCAGTTTGACATGCCTGCTTTAGCTTAAGAAGGTATCCCTGGGTTATCACTGACTGTCCTGTTTTGCTTGTGTTATCAGTTGTACTCTGGACTTTAAAAGCATGAACTCGAGAAATCTGTGGTGATTTAGGAGGAAGGGTACCTTAATTGTGGTGGATTTTGCTGCACATTAGCACCAAAAATTTAACAGGTTGTGCCCAGATGTGTACTTCCATTATAAGATGGCATCTGACGCCACAAGATTAGGCCTTCAGAGATGACCTAATCATTTCTATTAAAAAATATATTGTTAATTTCGGTTCATTTTTATTTATTTCATCGTCATGTTTGTTGCATTTAAACTATGCAAGTATTATAATAATAGTCTTATTTCATTGTTAAGTTTTGGTTGGAAACAAAAGCATTAAGATCTTGAAACGCCTACTAGAAAACTGTCCAATCAGGATGTATTTTTTTCATGCAGTATCTTGGTAGATTCAGCCAAGCATTTAGCTGAGTCTATGACTGTGAATATGAGCTATTGGCTAAGGTTTCAGTCAATTGTTAAAAATGTCTTTTAGAAGCTTAATGTCCAAATGGCCAAAAAATGTTCATCTGCTCCATTGTTGTCCACATAGTCCCCCATAGGGAAGCTAGCATTATAGTAAGGGAGGTCTTATGTTTTCCATTTTCCATATTTTTTACGTTTGATATCGACTTTTGATAGTTTTGATATTGTCTAAACAACAAGTCTTGCTCTAATAGCTCACCACTGCATTGAGTTGATAAGTAATCTCAAAAAGACTTGCTTATTTGGTTTATGACACTATGACAGTTATCATCACATATGTAAAAATGGCCACAGTTACATTGCATATCTAAAAAACAGTAGCAGTAGTCATCTTAACTAAGCTTAATTTTGACCACTTTTTTAGATAATGGTATGGCACACAGTATCATTATCAAGTCTGTTTGACTGACTGCTTAATGCAACCGAAGAGGAAAACTAATCTGGATGACTAGCAAACCTTTCTTGTACAGTGTGTTTTCTGAAGCTCAGGTGGTATGTCAATTATTAAAATGACCCCAGGCCAGAATTGTTTCCACATCTCTTGTTTCTGTGTAATTACTGCACTTCAGTTTCCTGGTCACCACCTTTCATGTCAAAGAAGAGCTTAACTTTTAAAGAATGCTTCCTCTGAAAATGTTTAAGCAGCTTAATGAATGCACGTGTGTGAAACAGTTGGCACAGTCTCCAAACGTTCATTTCCTTTTTGCAAATATACCCTAACAGTGGTTGTGCAGTACTGTCAATTGAACACCACTTTTTTTAAACAGCAGTTCTAAGGTCATCTTTGGGCACCTCCTGCTTGCTATTTTGGTTTTTATTGACATGTTAGATCAGAAATGTCTCAGTCTAAGAAAAAGCTTAATCATCTAGATCCATGTGATGAGAGCCTGTTATGAGGAAGTTATGGGAAGAACTGAATGATAACTTCATAAATTGGCAATGAGCCAGTTGCCCTGTAGCACTATAGCGCTACAAGTGCCAAGCATAAGAGATATAGCATATATAGATATAGAGTCCACCTATGACCAGGCAAGTCACTAGAGCTTCGCAATATATTAGTCTCTGCAATACTGATAAATAGTAAATGCATGTGAATTGAAATGTATCATTTATCAACTATTTATTGATACAAGCAGTGTCACTGCTCATTCATCACTGAGGTGGTGTATTGCATCATGGCTTTTCATAAAAAGAAAGATGAATTGCAATCTAGATTATATTTGAATACTATATAATGTATAGTCATATGCAAAAGTTTGAGCACTCTTGTCATGACATGATTTTCTAAGTGAAAGTAAGTTAACACATCGTCAATAGAGAATGTAAATATGGCATTTTTCTGCTAATTTTAGGGCACATTTTCAACACAAGTTCAACATACTGGATCATATTGAAAAAAAGAAAACCTAAAATATAATATGCGCCATAACTTTTGGGCTGTCGGTAGAGGATGCGTTACTTATTTACTATATACTTATTTTCACTTACAATAACAACACAACATGTTTTTGTCCAGGGGTGCCTAAACCTTTGCATATGGCTGTATAAGTATTAATACTAGATTACATTATTAAAAAATAAATTATATTATCAAATGATTTCATTATTTCATCATTCATCATAGGTCTGTTCTGGTACAAGTGTCCTCCTATTTGAATAACCTTGTGGAAAATCGTCACTAAATAGTTAAACTGAGTTTGGGGGAGCGAGGGTGGACATGGACTTCAGGCTTTCCTTTGCTTGACTATTTATTTATTTCTTCGGTTAATTAGTTATTTAGTTAGTTAGTTAGTTTCATTTTAATAACACTAAAGTGGATCTGGGGGTACAGTAACAACATGTGCGTTGAGTCTTCTGCTCTGTTCGACTTGGCTCAGAAGTGGGAATTCAGAGCTTATTGCATCATTTTCGACCTCCATGTTTTGGAGCTACAAAGTGGAAAAACATGGACACCTCCATAAAAGCAAGTACGGTTAGCAACAAGCTAGCCAGCTAAAGTTAGAGATATGCAGAGGTGGAAATTAACGACTTGAGTCCTGATGAGTTCAGAGACATCAAGTTTAGTGGAGAAAGAAGATAACAGTAGCAGCACACAAGAGGAACAAATTTTATCCAAACCGAGATCTTCATTTGTTTTCAAATGAAGTAAAGAAAATGGCGTTATTATCAGCTGCTGAACGTGCCCCCCAAAACCTGCCGAAATCTCCACTTTTCACAACTCAACTTCAGCCTGAGGGAGCATACAGTTGACTCCTAGGTAATCCTAACTGAACAGGTACTGTGTGTACTATTTTCTTGTTACCTTGTTGTTTTAGAAGAAATTAGTGGCTATTTATTTAGGTTAAAATTATTTTATTGCACATTTCGGTCAGCTAGCTATGTTAGTTAACATTGGTGTCAAATAATATAGTTTACACACATAAAATACGGTTTTGTCTTAGTTTTGGAGATACGCGACTGTATAAGGCTGTGATTCAGGACAATCTAGTATAATACAGGTTCCCCATAAACTCTAGACAATAATTCTGTCACACTCAGATTTGTTTTTCACTTTCTTTTTTTTCCTTTTCTTTTAAAGACTTAAGCCCTATTCAGATAGGATTAGTTTTACATGGGGAGGTAGGCTATCATATCCTGTGGATAATTAGTTTCTTAAGTACAGAGGCTCAAAGGAGCATTTACCTGTGTTCTCTGTGGCTAAAATCAAGCTGATATGTACTGTCTTACCAAAAATACAGCTGAGAACATTAAAACATAAATATTATAGAGAACCTCTTGATTTCATGTGCTGATGTTGACTGTTGGCTTTGAATTCCCAAACTAATGACAATGCTAGTGACACAACGCATTCATTTAAGACAGTAAGACTGATGGTTAGGATTAACGGATAATGGTGAAATTAAATGTTTTAACATGTTTTGTATTCTTTTCTGGAGTAAGTAGCCACTCCCATCTCTGTCATGTTTACCTAGATTTCGTTTCCAGTGCGAATTACAGACATACTGTGGTAAAATTACATTACCGATCTCCCCATGGAAAACTAATCCCATCTAGATAGGACTTTACAGGCCTAAACAGTAATCTGATCAGACTGTCAGTGGTGGAGTATGAAATTGGTTTGTTGCACGCTCTACACAGACAAAACAAACATTGTTGTCATCACATGAGAAAAACATCAGAGAGTCACTCACCAGAATTCATCATCATTCCTTCCTCTGAAACATGATTTTAGTTGTGATATACAGGCAGCATTTGTACAGGTATGACATCTGCCTGCAGTATCGAGCGTGTTCAACCAGTGCAGCTCAACAGCCTTCTGTTAAGACTATAATTTCCAGTGGTGTAACTTATAATCCAGATAATATGTAACAGTTACGAAATGACTGAAATTACAAAATATAAATAAAAATAATGTTTTTCCTTTTTAAATGTAATCAAAAGTTGTAAACATAGTCTAAGAGTGGCCTAGTTCTATGTAAATAAATTACAGTCCAATAGGTTAAATGCACAGATCACTTCTATATTTGCATATAGTTACCAAATGTCAACAAATTTATTTTATCATTTTACAAAAAGCTTATCACAAAAAGCTTATCTCTGTATTGTCTTACAGTTGTGTGTCTTTTGATGTTTTATCTGTATTGTTCATTATGAAGTGAGAACAACTTCACTTTCCCCGACCCCAGACCCCGTTCCCCTTCTTCCCCAACCTTTTGATCGTCATCTACTTCACCTCCCTCTTTGCTTTCTCCCCCGACCCCAAGTATCTCTACATAAACCATGTCAGACCATGTATTCATTAGACTGGTGACAGACTGATGACCAAGCTGTGCCCATGCATGACTCTCTGCATGCACATGATTAAAACTCAGAATCAGAAGATCCAGTCTCCTGACCCTTCCTGCCGAATTTCTAACACAGCCTTTTAGTAAAATTAAGATAAATTAATTGTTGCCATATGGTAACACCATGCAATAGAGGGCTAGAAGGCTCTTATTTTTCTGTGCTTTACAAGCAGTTCCTCTGTCTCTGCACTGCACTGCACAAGTGGTGTGTATACACATCTCTTCGCCTTTTTCCACTCTCTCAGTCAAGCCCTCATGGACTGTTGCCTGTATCTGTCATCCCGTTACAAACTCACACTACAGGACTCGTGAACATTTTCAGTAGCAAAAATTAAACTTGTTTGAAAATATCAGAAGGCTAAAGACTGACTCATTTTCCCCTCTCACACTACCAGATCATCTGTGCCATGAATCACTCCTGATCGAGCTCCCGACCTGAAAACTTGTTTCAGATTGTGAAAATTTGTCAGAAGGAGCAAATCAGGGTAGAACTTGGTTAAAAATCTTATGTTGTAGGCCCAGCTTAAGTCAGTAACACTCCCTTTGGCAGACTTCACAGCTTGCAAATGCTTTTTGTAGCAAGCTAGGAGTCTTTCTTTTTTGTTTTAGGAATTTTCACCCACTCTTTCCTGCAGAATGCTTCTAGTTTTGCAGTATCTTGGGCCGCCTTGCATGCACAGCATGTCTTACATCTATCCAGAGATTTTCAGTGATGTTTAAGTCAGGGGACTGTGTCAGTTTGCATTTCTTGAAGCAGTTCATTGTGTATTTGAGGTATGTTTTGGATCATCGTTCTGTTTTGGAAGACAACAAGGTGTTCTTTTCATAAAATGCTGCTCCTTTTTGTCTTCAAGCATGCCTTTGATGATTGCGGCCAAATTCCAAGTTTCATTTTTACTTCATCAGTCCACAGCACTTGTTTCTCAAATGCCTCTGGCTTATCTTGGTGTTGTTTTACATACTTCAGACATTGACTTTTATGATGAGATTGCAGGTTTCCTTCTGATGAAGAATTTAAAAATGAATGTGGTGTAATATTCAGATCATCATTCATTTGCCTGAGACACGATTTTACTCGTGTTTTTCTGTGATGAAGCTGTTTTGCCTGATTTCTGAAACCTGATGCTGTCGTCTGAGGATGTCCTAAAAATTTACATCGTAATATAGAGACAGCTTTTTTACAGGTATGATATTTACCTGCAGCAGTAAGCATGTTCAACCAGAGCAGTTCAACAGCCATGTTTCTAGAAGTTTAGAAGTAGTTTATCATATGTCAAGCAATTTTTTGTTTGTATTTTATTTTGTCCCTTGAGGTTCACTTAGTTAACATTTGTGTGAATTTATGTACCAAAAATAGTCAGACTTCATTTTTACATGACCATTTTCCAACCTCTCTTCATCCCTTGAGAATTAAACAGGTTGTTTAACCACTGTGGGCTGAATAGGTACAGTGGTGCTTTAAAGTTTGTGAACACTTTAAACTCTTCACTGGTCACTCACAAAATCTGACAAAGTATTAGGTCAAATTTATGCAGAAAATTCTAAAGGGTTCACAAACTTTCAAGCACCACTGTGGATATATGTAAATATACCAATGAATTCAAAACAGGCCATCTTTGCATCTTATTTCAATATATAGACTGTGTTCACTGGGAAGTAAATGGTATGTTTTGAAAAGTTAGCAATGTTTATATATTACATCAACCTCTTTTATTTCAGAAAAAAATGAGGAAAATTTAGTTTTGCATCATATGGACCCTTTAATACAAACCTAATTCCAATAAAATTGGGACAGAGGGTAGAAGGGTAAAATGCAAATAACAGCAGAAAGCAATGATGTGTAAACTGTCTTTCACAGGTAATTAATTGAAAGCAGCACAAATAAAAGATATTTAATATTTTACCTCATCAAATTTATTCATCTTTGTGCATACATATGCTAATTTATTATTTGATGCCTAAAAAAAAAAAGTCAGGACAGGTGCAGTTTAAGACTGGGAAGTTTGTGGATTGCGTATGAAAGGAATATTCACAAAGACTAAGACTTTGTGAAAAACACTGTGAGCAAAAAGACCAACAGTTTAAAAACAATGTTGCTCAACACACGATTGCTAGGAATATAGGGATTTCACAAACCACAGTTCATAACATTTTTAAATGATTCAGAGAATCTGGAGAAATCTTTGTGTGTGAAGGGCAAGACAGAAAGCTAGACTGGCCTTCCTGCCGTCCAGACCTGTTTCCTATTGAAAACGTGACGCGTTATGCAGCACAATGTATGACAATGACCCCAGACTGTTGAGCAGCTGAGGTGTTATTTCAAGCAAAAACATGAAAACATTCCACACTAGTTGGTGTCCTCAGATGAAAGTAGATATAACACAATGGTAAACATACACCTGTCCTAACTTTTTTGAAACACTTTGCAGGCCTCAAATTTAGAATAAGCATGGATAGACAAAAAACAAAGTTAATTAGTTGAAACATTAAATATCTTATCTTTGTACTGTTTTTAATGGAATTCAATAGCATTTTACACATTGTCCGAACTTTTCTGGAATTGGGTTTGTGTATTACATGGTGTCACAATATGTAGCAGTATACTCAATACACAATACTACAATTTTGTTCTTATTGTGCAGCCCTACCAGACACTGCAGCTGGTGCAGCATACATGCTGATTAGCAGTACCAGGTCTTGTTTGCGGTTAACTTGGAGTGTGAATAGTGCCACGTGGATTAGACCTAAGGCCAATTACTGTAAGCTTTTCAGTCCTCTCATCAGCGGGAAACCCAGCACTAGCTGACGTGCAGCAGAAGCCTGGCTTTCTACACGCACCTCCTGCAGTTTTATTTGACTTCTGCTGGCAAGAGTAGTGTCAGGGTATGTACAACGTGCAACAGTTTGTTCACAAATAGTTTGACTGTAAGAGTGAACTGACATCATGTGTTTCTGTCAGGACAGTGGCTTGAACGGGAATAACTCACTGTTAATATGTAACTACCTAGACTATGTTGTCAACAAACACTGATCCGAGAAGTGACTGAACCACTATCGCATGAGTTGACCAGGGTAAGATGCACCCCCACCCCTGAAAATTCTTTATTCTGATCAAATAATGGGGGCAAATCTCATCTCAACACATTTTGTGAAGGCCTATGGTCTATTTAATTCTGAAATGTCATCTGGATCACCGCATTCCTATGATTCATTGGCCTGGGAACATTTTGGGGTCAGTTAATATATACTCACTGAGCACTTTATTCAGAACACTATACTAATTCTGGCCTCCCTTTGTTCTCCAAACAACCTCAATTCTGCATGGTATGGATTTCACAAGATGTTGGAAACACTCTGTTGAGATTCTGGTCCATATTTTTACACTAGTGATTCAGTTGTCCTGAAATGACCACATTGCTTTTTGGAATGCAGTGTATAATGAAGATCGAGCAGGCAGTATGTAAGAGGCTTTCAAACACAGCCTATGTGAAGGTTGGGGCACTGAAGCGAAATCCAGAACCAAACCTGTTTTCTTCCAACAGGGACACAAGATGTGAACTACTACTACTTCTTTTTTTTAAACAAGAAATTATTGTTACTTTTTACTGCCTTAATGTTTGTTTGCACTTATTCTAATGTTTTTTTGTTGTTGTTGTTGTTTTTTTACAAGCAGAAACACACTTACTGTCCGAATAAGTGGCTTGAAACATTTTCCGTTCTTTAACCAAAGAATGCCAGGCGATTCAGTGTCATATAAACTCACTTTGGAGTACATTAATATTGGTCATAATGTCCTGAGTCCCTGAATACTACTACAGTTTGACATGTGATTTGAATTTCTTCAACAGATACCACAAAAATGCTCTCCCACAATTAATGATTGACAGCAGACTATATAAAAGTATTCTGTATTTCTGCTGTTGGCCAAACATCACTTATCAAGTATGATTAAAAGTCCGAGAGCCAAAATTCCACACTTATTTTCCGTTAACAAAAATTCCAGTATATTCATTGCCAGTTCAAGGGTATATACAATATATCATGTCATCGTGTTCGAAGTAATTCCTTATGTTCCCAAACACACCCTGTTAATATAACCATAAAAAGAAAAAATAGATAATTTACCATGCTCACTCAATGTTTTGTCGGCAACACAGACACTACAATCGAACAAGGCATCTTATTCAACACTGGCAGAAATTGAAATTGTTATATAGCTTTTATAACAATTGAGTGTCAACTGTGATTAGATCTACTGACATCACTGAGTCACACTTGTTGACTGTACCTCTAATCACAAAACTGATCTCAGATCAGCATGACATGGCATTTTCTGTCATTGACAGTCAATACTTTTAATCTTCTGTGAAATTCCTATTCCAAGCAGTGAGGTGTATTTTGCTTCCTTGTCCATAGGATTACTCTGAACTGTTAGCAAATTTTTGGGGATTAAATGCTCATGTATATGCCACCAGTATCTAAGTATCTAATCATTGCTTTAAAACAATGATTGTCATATGTTTCATAGCTAATTTACATGCTAATTTGCTAGCGATACCCTACTCCATATATAGACCTCTGAAGAGATGTTGTCATCCTGTAGTTGGTCATGTGCATTTTGTTTAGTCCAGGGTACTATAGTGGCTTCTCAGCTTTTTGCTCATTAACTTGGTTTTTAAGTAGGTGTACAGCATAAAATGGCCAATAAGAGGTACAAGGTAAGTGCACCTAATAAACTGGTGGCCCATTGCGTTCCTCACTTAGTTACAGTGCCTTGCTACTGTACTGAGCTAAAACATTATGATCACTCACAGACGAAGCGAATAACATTGATTATCTTGTAACATGCCAAGGTGTGGGATATTGTGAGTGAATGGTTGGTTCTTGTAGTCGACATGTTGGATTTTAGAGAGATGGGCAGTCATGAAGACCTCAGCAACTTTAACAAGGGCCAGATCTTTATGTCTAATCAACTGAGTCGGCGCCTCTGCATTGGTGATTACCTACTAACAGTGTTCCTAGGAGGGACAAACAAGGAACTGGTGACAGGGAGTTGGGCACCCAAAGGTCATCAAAGTGCAAGGACAATGAAAGCTATCCTATCTGGTCCAAACCGACAGAAAGGCTACTGTGGCACAAGTCATAAAAATGTTTAAATGATGGTTATAAAAGAAAAGTGCATCACACCCTACTGCATATGGAGCTGCATAGCCACAGACCTGTCAGAGTACCCATGCTAACCCCTGTGCACCATCGGAGGGCACACAAGCATTGGAACTGGACCTTGGAGAAATGGAAGGGGGTTGTCTGGTCTGTTGAGTCCCTTTTTCTTTTATGTGGATGGCCAGGTTCGTGTGTGCCATTTACCACCTGGGGAAGTGATGGCACCATAATTCACTGTGAGAAGACAAGCCAATGGAGGGAGCGTGATGCTCTGGGCAATGTTCTGCTGGGTCTGGGCATTCATGTGAACATCAATGTGACATGTGCCACCTACCTAAACATTGTTGCAGACCAGGCAAAGGCATTCCTCATTGGCAGTGGCCTCTTTCAGTAGGATAATGTTTCCTGCCACACGGCACACATTGTTCAGGAATAGTTTGAGGAAACTGACAAAGAATTCAAGAGGTTGCCTGGGCCTCCAAATTCCCCAGATCTCAATCCAATCGAGCATCTGTGGGATAACAGTGCTGGAATAACAAGTTGGATCCATGGCGGCTCCACCTTGCAACTTACAGGACTTGAAAGATCTGCTGCTAACGTCTTGGTGCCACATACCACAGGGCACTTTTCAGAGGTCTTGTGGGGTCCATGCCATGGCAGATTGAAGCTGTTCTGGTGGCATGTAAAGGACCAACAGCATATAAGGCAATTAAGTCATAATGTATTGGCGCATTGGTGTATTATTTTACTTTTCTAACCTTACTAATAAATACAACTGCCTTAAGCTGCCACACACATGACTGAGACACTTAGTGCAGCTAACCATGAGAGCTAAAGTTATAAAAGATATTCCTCTGTTCTCAGTGTTACCTCAAAAAACGTTTCCACATTTATCTCAAGTAGAAGATAACAACTCCTTCTCATTTAACATTAAACTGTTAGCTCTAGCATTGGCTTATCTACCTATTTAACCCACAGTACTACAGGATTTTCCATCACTTTTAACTGACTGAGTTAGTGTTTTTAATAAAAAATTTTCTCCTCTATCTGTTTCCTTTGTACTACTGAATCTGGTTTGGAGCATTTTATTCACTACAGGGCATGATGGAGGCAATTTTCAAAAACAGCATTTATTTTTCTCCTAGAGAAAACCTGACAACGGGAGTTCCTAAAATGGGCATGATAATGATGCACAACTTCAGAAGTTTATTTCAGACTCTGAAAAGGACATTTTATGAAAAGTGAGATTATAGGTACTGACACAATTGTAGAGCCGTGAGTTACAGAAAGATCCAGGTAGCTTCCGTCAACACTACACAGACAGAACTAACGTCTATTTATCTCTCTCTTGTTCATAATCCATCTTGTCCATGGTAACATTAGTAATGCTTCACAACCTGCAACGTCCTATTATCATTATTTATCATTTCAAAATCTTAAATAGGTAGTCTAACATAAACATTTACGTTCATATTTGATGCTAGTGGGTGCAGTGGCATGCCTTGACAGTATCAACTTATTTGAGACATAACAATATCTAGTAAACAAGCCGTTTCCATTGTCATTTTATTTCATTTTAAGTGATTTTTGCATGGGGGGCATAAGATCTAAAATGATGCGGATTCTCCAGTGACATCAGCTGCTAACCTGCTATGGCAAGGGTTCCCCAAGAAGCCTTTTTAAGCCCAACAAGCAGCAAGAGCGCTGCTGCTTTAGATATAGGAAAGTGCTCATTATGAATGTAACTGTGTTTATGTGAATGTAGTGGATGACCAGGGGTGGTACTTACTCAGTAGATATTTCCCTGCGTTTGCAGCTTCAGATCAAGGGATGCATACCGAATGAGTTACCATGTGATGATCACATGATGTCATAGAGGCTATATCATCCCATAACTCACTGCAAGCTTCCTCAGGGACCAGGAATCCTGGCACTCATCCATTACTCATAACCACTGTTACATGTGTAACTAGCAATATGTTGCATATTTCCTGACCACCAGGGATCATACTTACTCCTTGGAAAACTTGTGCCCATGCGGTCCTAAGGAGTGCATCAGACGCAGCCTGTGGCATGGGACAGGACAGCCAGTGTCAAGTCTCATGACACTGCAATGTTGATATTATAGAATTGAGAAAAAGTGCAGGTCGCATAGCATGTGGCTGCTGCACAGATGTCAATGACAGGAACCCCTTTCAAGGCAGCCCAGGACATGGAGACTTCCATTAAGTTAAGTATGCCCAGGCAATAGATGGCTGGTAGCTGCTAAAGCCAGTGTGAAAGATGCTGCTTTGAGAGCAGAGAGCCCTGTTTATCTTCCAAACGCATGTAAATAGCTGGTCTGTCTTCCACACCATCACAGTAGCAGAGACGTAGCACTTCAACACCCTGACAGGACATGAGAGGTGTCTAACTGGTTAGTGTTCGCCACCAGGCTGATGGACTGGTTAATAAACCCAGGACTGAGAATTTTCAACATGAAAACCAGATTCGGTCTCAATGTTACATTCACATCATCTATATCCCACTGGAGACAGGGGCTGACCAATAATGTGTGTAGCTCGTTTGAATGCTGGAGCGCTGCCTATGTAGTCCAGGATCACGGGGAGCTCCTGCGGAAGTGTCCGGGTCAAGAGGAGTAAAGTCTCCAGTCGAAATCTCCATGCCCCTTTCAAGAAGGCCACGATCAGCTTGTGAGAGAGCAGCGGCTTACACTTTCAAAGTAGAGGGAGATCGTTCCATCTCCAGTAACTCCTGCAGGAACGAAGGCAATGTCGTCACAGACCACAAATGGGTCTATTTAGTTCCTTGAGCACCAGCCTATGAACACCCACCATTTGTCCTCGTATAAGGCAAGCACTGAAGGAGCTCTAGCATTCAGAATCGTATTTCTGACTCATGATGATAGATCTGAGGTGGCACTAAGGACCATAGTCATAGGTGCAGAAACTCTGCTCATGGATGCCACATCAGGCCCCCTGGCTGGGAGAGAAGGTCCTTCGGTAAAGGGAGCTCCCACAGAATGTCCCGTTATAAAGACAGAAGCAGAGGCAACCACGGCCATCTCGGCCGGACCTACTAAGCAGACCCAATGTTCTTCTCTCTGAACTTCTCTCTGGATTAAAGGAGCCTCTCAGGCTCTAGTTCCCACCTTGGAATTGGACGTTCTTGGCACTACAGCAAGTTAGCATGTTACAGCTAACACAATGCTGGGAGTTCATACTGGCCAGGCAGCATATATTCCCTGGGCTGCTGCACACAGTGCAGTGCCTAGGAGAGCTGGAATCATACTGACCACGTCTTGGTGAAGTCTCCAGTGGCCTGGTCTCAGCGTGTGCTGCAGGAGTGTGTCCGCTGTTGGGTTGGTCAAACCTCCTAGGTAAGCAGCTCTCAACAACAGGAACTTGGGGTGTGCCCATGTCCATAGGTCCTGCATCAGGCTTAACAGCACCCGAGATCTGGTGCTGTCATAATGGTTCACATGGTTAGTTGTCCAAATGCAAAAGGTTTTACCGCTTGCAGTTCGAGACAGTTAATATGTTTCTGGCCAGTGTCCATCGACCACCTGCCCTGAATTCACCTGTGCCACCATACTGCACCCAATCCTCTGGTAGATGCATCTGCTTTTGCTACCTCTTTGTGTGCGAGCAGCTGACCCATCATCATCCTGGACATGAGGAACTGTAAGGACCGCCATGTTCAATCAGTCACCCATGCAGAATACAATCTAATGTATGCCTGTGGCGTAGAGAGTCCAGCTGGAGAGATATAAGCCACACCTGGAAGCATCTCATATAGAGCTTCCCCAGTGCAATGACCTGCGCTGCAGCCATGAGGAATCCTTGAAGCAGCAGCAGTGTTAAGTACTGCACTCTTACTCCCAGCATCAGGCGGCCCAGCATTGTGAGCAGCAAAATCACCTGGGCTTAGTTCTTGGGCAGTGAGGCCACCGTTTGAGAGTTCAGCACCATGCCAATAAGTGCCAAGCTTGTTACTGAGTTCTACGAATAGAGGTCTTGGCTGAGTTTAGTCCTCAGAAAACTCCTGCAGCATCTCCAACGCTCCATCTAGGGGCTGCTTATAGCTGCTTTCTTCGCAGTGCACGACAGCGCTGGCAGTGCGGCTTTGCTCCAAGCTTCAATACCCACTAACCTCTCTTAGTGGCGAGCTAAGAGAATGATTGCAGTTTACTCATGGGTTAAGCAGCACTTCATAGAGGTGGTGTAACCTGAGGCACGAAGGACATAAGTCGTGGCCATCGTAAGGGTCCAGTATGGCAGGGCACTGTGTGCAGCAGCCCAGGGAATATATGCTGTCTGGCCAGTATGAACTCCCAGCATTGTGTTAGCTGTAGCATGCTAACTTGCTGTAGTGCCAAGAACGTCCAGTTCCAAGGTGGGAACTAGAGCCTGAGAGGCTCCTTTAATCCAATGGTTAAGCTTTTTCCTCAACACTGAACTCTTTCAAGGTGAGGGGAAAGCCGCAATCCTTGGTGGTCTGAGTCTACACAGAGATGATCAGCTATGGTGGATGAGGAGTGACTGTCAGCAGCCCTTAGAGGACGAAAAGAGTTTTGAAGTTCTGGTGTTGCCGATAGTGTTCGGTCTGTTAGTGAGAAGAGTTAGTGGGATAATATCGCCTCGGTGTCATCATGTGCAAGGGTCACAGGGTGACTATTTGGTATACATCTCTCGATCTGAAGCTGTGAACGCAGGGAAATATCCACTCAGTGAGTACCACACCTGGAGAACAGAAAATATGAAACATAATGTCATAGCAGGTATGTATTATAAATCGTCGCTGTCCAAAGAAAACCATGTATCTCCATTTTTGTCGCTGTTTTGTTTTATACATCACTTCGACTCACCAGCTGTCCTTTACGTTATGCTAAAATTTCAAGATGCATGGACAAAATCACTTGGAACAAAATCTTTTTACATTGACTAAAGGTAAGAGTGTTTTTGCCTTCTCCTGTAAAGTCACTATTTTGGAGATACTTGTTTTTCAGTGGACAGTGACGTAATCTGTATTATAAACATGTACTACTATAAACAGGGATGCACCAATATGGAAACTGAGGTCCTATAAACTTGGGAATAAGTATTACTCAGCAATATAACATTTATTTCTGTGGGATTATGAATGCAGTAAAATGAATAAAATGATATAAGCAGTAACCCAGCATCATATAAACTTCTGCGCTTCTAGAGTTCAGTAAATAAATTTTTAAAGCAACTATCTGCCAATATCAATATTATTTATATGATCATACTGTGTTACTAGCTATAAATCTTTTGTTCCTCTTGATTCAATGTCAGTTTGAGTGCTTCAGTATAAACAGCATTCATGAAGGTGTTAGTGGTCATTTTGTTCTTTTCACCACATTCACAGACACAGACAAAGCCTGGTCCACACCTAAATCACTCAGCTTGTATAAGAACGTCTTCAGGTTACGTGAAACTAGGTTATGTGACAGACCTACCTTAATATGTAACCACTACAGAGTGGACCCGCCCTCAAATACAGAATTAGCAAAATAAAAATTATCAAACATATCACGGGTTACATTAGTTAACCTAGCTTAATGATTAGTTAGTCTTCCACACATAATCAGTTCTCAGCCCGAGACACTGTCGCCCAGCACATGTCAGCTATTAAATTGCGTCTTACATAAAGAAGGCAGTTACATAAAAGTTTGCATAAACGTTTGGTGAGAGAACACTTCGTCAAACCTCCCGAGGCTGTGTGTTTAAACCTCGGAGCAACCGTGTTCATTTAGTTTGGTCTTGGATGTCTAAAAGTGGCCGAAACCAAACTATTCCTTCACGAAAAAAACTGTTTTGCTCTACGAGGTCGGACTCATTCTCTCCATGTCCCTCACAGCCACTGCTTTCAGGTTACACAATAGCAATGCCTGACTCGTGAACGAATCATTCTTCTGAACCGGTTGTTCAGTCGAACCGATTCACGTGTTCAACTGAATCAAACTCTTTTATGGCAGCATTAGCGCAGTTTAAATAAGGTTTTACAACAGAACAATCAAAAGGAACAACTTATATTAACAGCCTCTTTGAATTTGCCTCAGTTTTCTCTATATAGACTGCAACTGCCTCCCTCATTCTGTCCTCCCTGCTGAGAAAATTAAAATCATTAGGATTAAAACCTGATGTTTTTGCTTTTTAATAGGAATTGGCTTCATGGCTACCACTAGTTTCCTGTGGGACACCTTTAGATCCCATGAGGATCTAACGCATCTGGAATTAGAATCCTTTACACTAATACAAACCCACCAGGAAAACACAAAATACCATTAGTGAGTATTGGATTCCATCAGGAACCAGCAGAAAGTTTTAATGGTTTCTATCAGCAGGGTTGTTTATGCTTGAGTTTGATTAGAAATAGTGACAACAGACTCACTCGTTGAAGGCAGTCTCATACCTGGAGATGAGGGCTGCATCCCAATAAGTAAACAAAACTATGGGCTTTCCTTGACGGTTTGATGGATGATCTGTAGCCCTTTGCCTTACCAAGTCCGAATCTCAAATGACTCCCTACTCCCTATGTAGTGCACTGAGTAGGTTATGAAATGGTGACCTCAGCATCCAAATAGCGTATTGTAGCATCTGGGAGTCCACACTATGGCTAGTAGTGACCTTGCCTACTATCCCCAGGTGTAAATAAAGGGCACTTCCCGTAGCAGAAATCATGGTCTGTTTCTTTGCCAAGATCCTACAATACAAAATGTCCAAGCAATATATTTCGTGCATTATTTGATTGTTCAAGGCATACTTTGTGACTTATAGTGCACTATGTGGTGAGTAGGGAGCCATTTGTGGTTCAGCCTAAATATATCGGCGTTGGCGAGCATGTGGTCGGCTTTCAGGCACAGTGAAGGAAAGCAGAGAGGAAAAGCCAGTTTCATTCCACTATCCGGACGCAGCCGAGGAGAAAGTTTAAATTGTTTGGGAACCAGTGAGACACTGGATCGGACGTTCGATTCATCGAATCGCATAGTTCTGAAGAATCGGTTCGCTGTGCTGAATCGAACTTCTCATCACTATTATACAACCGCTTGTGTCATTATATAAGCGGGCCACATAGCGCACCAATGGGAGTGCCCCGTTCGCGTCACGTGCGTCCTACGTTGCCCAACAGTGGGCGGGCGGTAGCGCTCCGTGTTGTTGTGCTCGAAAAGGAGGACGGTCGTGTTTGAGTTCCGTCCATTCAAATTTACAAAAATATTCGAGTCTTGATTTCTCCGTATGAGTCTGCTGTTCGTTGCCGGTACCCGCGCCGTTTAAAATGGGAAACCGGAGGCATCGAAAACGGCCGGAGAGGAGAAACGAACGACAACGAAAACAAAACTCGGTGCAGGTCCTGAGAGGAGGAAGGGGGTTCGCCGGATTAGGCGAAGTGCAGTTTGCCGGAGAGCTCGGCTCTTACATAAAACACTGAGAGGACAGTCTCCAAACTCACCCCGGAGCACTTCTCACACAGCGAGAGAGCCTGACTTCGCACGGGAACCGACCTGAAGTCTCCAAGCGACGTCTAACCGTTTAAAACATTCAGAATTTAACGTTAAGTCTGTCGCTTATCGTGTGATCTGTCCGCGAGTGTTCATAACAAACGGTAACCGCTAGCTTAGCTGAGTGAGTGAGTGAGTGAGAGGGAGACCTTTCGTCTTTTGATTCATAACGCGAACCGAGCGGTTCACAGCCACCTTTCAGCTGTTTGGTTGGCTTTTTCATTCCGATTTTACTTTTTAAACAGCTTTTATTTTTTCGTTTGTTGTGTCTTTAAGTCGCCTAAATGTGGAACGCTCGAGCGGTCGGGGCCTACGACACCCCTGACACGTTCAGCCCGTTGGTGGACTGTCAGAGTTTTGCCTACACGTAGTGTCTCATGGCTTCAGCCGTGGTTTGCTGTTTGGCTAGTTTAGATGTTAGATTTCTCTCTAAGGTCCGTTCAAATTCGGCTCAGATGGGTCTCGGTAAGTCAACAGCAGCCGCGAGGTTAGGGTAGCGCTGGGCTTTAGGGAACCTGCCTGGCTTCTGTAGCTGCCAAACCAAAGACCTAGAAACTTTTAGACTTTCCTTTTTTCAATTTGTTAGGACTCAAATCTAATTTAGGTACGAAAATGGACGCCGGCCTCCAGCAGAGCCATACCGAGCATTTCGTTCAGCAGCACGAGCTGTCCACTCCGGGCATTTGCCCTGAAATGCTGGAAGTGGCCGATGAGGCTTGCCGGGCGGGCGATTTTGACCTGGCCGTGGAGATCTACTCGTCGCAGCTGGCTGAGCTCCGGCAGCCTGACCGAGGCTTGTGCCTTCGGAAGGCGGACGCTCTGACCAGAGGTTGCCGCATCTCCGAGGCGCTCGACTCGTACCGAGCCGCGGCGCAAGTTCGCCGGCTACGGCCTGACGAGCTCCGCCTGCTGGTGGAGAGCATCGCCCGGGCCGTCCGACTCAAGGAGCTCGGCGAAGCCTGGAAGCCGAGCGGCAGCGCCGATGACTCGGACGAAGAGGAGCAGCAACAGCCGCTTGACCTCTTCTCCTGCCGGCTGTGTAGGTGCTTACTAACCGACCCCACGACCTTGGAGTGCGGCCACACGTTCTGCAAGCGCTGCTTGGAAGACCCCGCGGTGAAGGACTGCAAGAGCTGCCGCTCTAAAACGACTAAAGTGAACGCCAGCAGCCTCAGGGCTAATGTGGTTCTTAGCAGCTTGTTGGAAAAGTGGTTCGGATCCGAGAGCAAGTCGAGGCGGTGCTGGCTAGAAGGGGAAAGCCTTTGGAAAAAACAGGAGCTCTCCAGCGCCCTGGAGAAGTACAACAAGGCGGTGGAACTGGGTAAGGGCTGCTCAATTATGTGGTTATGTATGCTTTATACAGGTGTTATATAGTTTCTGTGTGTTTTTATCCAGCGGTGGCGATTGGTTTTATAATTGGAGCAACTGACCTACTTTTTAATTGGTGGCAGTTGTGCAACAACTGCAGGGGGCGACATTGCGCCCTCTCAGTTGGCTAAACCATATCACTTCACTTCTCCTTTTTTGCACCAAAATACAAATTTGAAGCGAATATAAAATGAAAGTTTTTCAACTCGGACCACACGTGGAAATGAAGTTGTCCACTCCACACACTCAGATCTGCTTAATACTATAAAGTTCTTGAAATAAAACGAAGAATTGTTATTAATTGTAGGTCAGTCCGTCTGTTTCAGGACCACTGATCTGTATATTAAGTATATGAGGGAGCTAGTGTGCAGTTCTGTGTGTGGAGATTTGTGTTCCTGGCTTACTTTTAATTATGCAGTGTCAGAAGAGTGGCATGCAGTTTGTCATGTGCTTGTAAACTGATGACTGAGGTTAGTAAAGAATGACATACCTTCACATAGGTGATGTTCATTAATTATGAGTGGAAAAGGGGTCAGTGTCAGGGTGGAGTGGGTGAGGACTTTTGGTTGGTGCCCATATCCAGTGGCCTGTGTCTGACCTAATTTTGCCTACAAGGCCCTGGATTCTGACCCGTTTATGTAAGGGACTTGGAGGGGGCGGTGTTGATGCAGAGAGAAACAGACTTAACACAGACAGATATTCCTTATCAGGTCACTTATGGAAGAAGAGAGTCGGCGGGGGGGAGTTTGGATACAGCAGGCAGTGTCATGGCTGGGTTGTTTCATGTGGCCCAACCAGAGCTGTAGAGATTGCAGCGTTCCAGCATTATGAATCAAAATGTTGGCTGATTTTCTCTTCTGGTCTCTCACTTCCTACACTGCTGCTGCCAGTGTGGGTGTTCGTTTTGGCGGTTTGTCTCATCTCACAACATGCTGCGAAGGCAGCCAGGGAGTAAACACATATGCTCAGCTGACACTCCTCACTGGCCCACATTCTGGCCCTGTTTCTGTCTTGCTCTGAGAAATGGCAGTGAAGCTTCTCCCACTGAAACATGCATTGGCAGAGCAACTAACCTTTGGAAGTTATGTATTTCTCCGTAATGAGGACAGTGGAGTTTGTCTGGAGTCACACTTGTTGCTTTGTTATTCATTGGCAACATTTAGATGTAAAACAGGTTGACAATTACAGGTCTGTTGACAATCTTCTCAGCTTTTTTCATTAAAGATCCCATCTGTGTGACCCATTTTTGAATTATTTTCTAGGGATGCACTGATATAGGAATTGTGGGCCGATGTGTGATATGTTTCATCTACTTATCTGTCGATGCTGAATTTATAAAATATAGAAACTTGGACTAGATTCACCTGTATTTGCTCAGATTTTATAGATTTAGTGTTACAAGTCCAGTAAAATTAATGAAATGTCGTCGTCGTCATCAAATATTAGTTTGGAATGTCTGTAATCTGAACATTGGTCAAATGCTGAATATATTTTTTTGAGAAAATGTCTTCCCAGTATGATTCCGATTCATCATGCATTCTCATTACTTTCCAGCCGTCAGACTCAAGATCTCTGTGCGTAATGGGCACAGTAACATAGGCCGACTGTAAAGGCCGTTACATATGGAATGCGATGCGAATAAAAGTATGAAAATGTGAAATAATTGGACACTTTTACCTACATCAAAACTATATATACTAATTATCTATACACTAAACGCAATGTAAATTTCTCTTTTTTTTTGGTGGGGGGATGTATTTCGGCATGTCATTTGCTACACAAAAAACTGGCAGAATATCTGTCAGAAGGTCCTTTGCTTTTCACAAAAGGGGCAAACTAACACCGTGCAGGCTGCTTTCCATTTTGGAAACATGAAAGGAGAGTTTCTCCACCTCATTGAGGAACTAAAACTTCATGAACTTTCATTTACATCTCAGATCTCCAGAACTGAGTTTGAGCTGAACAAACAGGTGGAATATCTTTAAGTGCAAAAATATTAAAGTGCTCTTCAAAGAACAAGCAAACAGTGACGCTGAAGAAGAGCTTCATTACTTCATTCAGAAGCTGCAACTTTTAGTGCTTTCACATATAACTCAGATCTTCCTAGCCCAGTTTGAGTCCAATGTGAGCTGCATTTGGAGGTTCTGATCCTTTTGATGTTTGAGAATAAGTTCTAGTTGCTGGTACACAGCCCAGTTTGTCATCTTTGTTGTCATCATGCCAACTCCCGAGACGGCCGTGATTGGTCAGTGATCAAACAGAGGGTGAATAAAATAATGTTGCATTTTTGGTGTACAGGTTATCATCATACACATACTGGAATTAATTTATTGTTGTCCAAATTAATCACACTAATAAATCATGCTCTGTGTGTAAAGGCTTTAAAAGTGCCCAAGATCTGTTTGCCACTGTACATGTCGTACAATAATGCATTTTAAATGTATCTCATATTGCCATCATTTGATAATCAGATTTTTTGTATCTAAATAGTTACAGTACAAGATTACAGGTGGCTGAATTGTTGTATCAGAGTTGCACTAACATGCCACTTAGATTCTCACCTTGTAATCACCGTTTTGGCACTTTCTGGATTCTGCACTAAAAGTGCTCATCAGGCCAGACTAATGTACTAAACTGTGTCATGCGTTGTCGTTTCACATGGGAACGCTTTGCAGTGACAGGTTTCTCCATTAGTCATGTAGTGTCACGTTTCAGCAGGGATTATACAAGTGAACACCTGATGACCCTGTGTGGACTGTGAAGAGGATTTACATTAGGTCTTGTATCAGGCAGCTACAGTACATTGCAGCAGACATTGAGAGCCGGTCTCATTTTTGATGGCCTGGATTCCCTGTGTACAATGGCAGCTATAAATAGTCCTCAGCTTATGCATGATAGGTCTTAGACATTAAGATCTGATTTGGTGTCTGTTGTGTTAAGAAGAATTTAGAGCACAGTTTTTTTAGAGGTTTGAAATGCTTTGGTAGAAAAGACAGAATTGATGACATTTAAAATAAACTGTTTACTTTTTCCTCTGCTACTTAAAAACCTCTTTTTAAGGTCATTGATATTGTACAGTCTTGGCTTTGTTTTCCATCTTTGTAACTGGAGAAGCCTCTAATCCATTCATTCCGCTCCAGAAGAGGCCCTGCTAGGAACTGAAATATCAGCCAGGTTTCGCTGGCCAGTTTTTTACAGCATGTTGACTGGGGTGTATTAAACCATTTTAGTTTAAAAAAGTGCCAAAATCTGTTAGCAAACTTTGAGAAACATGTGGGGTGGCTGTAGTGTTAATTTAGTTATTTCTGATTTTGAAGAGACCAAAAATATATATAACCAGGTACACGTTTTTATTATCTGTCCCACTTTCTGTTTTACATAACAAGCCTAGTTTAACCAGACAAGTGTGCCAACACTCTGCTATCCCTGCTTTCTAGCAGACTGCTCTGTTAATCACTGCTAGATGTAAATATGTGTCCACAAGCAAAGCTGGCTAGCTAACATTAATCATCTTTAAGTATTTAGTAGGAGTTACATCTTTTCTGAGAAAACTGTGGACGTTGTCCGTAGTGAAAGAGCACTGATCAGGTGCCTGTTTTATTAAGAAGATATTTAACAAGGCTCCCAAATGGTGTCGTGCTAGGAAGATCACATTCAAGTCATGACGATGCCCTAACAAATCCAAGAAAGCAGTAATAGTCTTTTTTAAAGTCGTTTTTAAATATGGCATTAGGCCTGTCATAATTAATACATAATCTCCTCATCAGAACTATTAAAACATTATTTATTTTCCACAGTTGTTAGCTTTTACAGTCTTATGTTTACATCCCGACAAACAGCATGTCAATTGGGTGCTTCTTCATCCATTGCATTGATGCGAATGCATGCAAATAAAGGAAAGCAGAAAAATAATATATCGAGAAAAACAAAGTTTTGACTTGGTGCTGTAACACCTTTTGAAGGACACCAGTGTTGTGCATATATATATATTCTGAAGTCTGCACATTCGCTGAGTTACTAGTACTAATACACTGTATCTTTTCCAACTACTAGTCCATTGTATCTGTTCTGACTTATCAGACCTAAGAAAAAAAGAAATCCCATGATGGTTTCAAGTTTTGTGGTGTTATAGTTTTGCCACATTGCCTAAGCCTAGTTTGTAGGCACAGCAAACAGTATTGTTGATATTGTTAATTTTCCCCTCGTTTTTCAACAATAGGGAGTCAGTGGATCAGTTAAGGACACTGACTGTTCTTAGACAGTTTGTTGATTGTTATAGCAATAATATTAATATAATATCGCTAATAAAGAAAGGCTAGAGGCACCAGTTACTGTCATGCAAATAAATTATGTTGAGTGTCTGTTGTCCATCATTGTTAGCCAGTTTGCTTACCTGTTGTGAAGGAAACTGAAGGTGTTCTGGATTTAATGTATTATGTGATCTTGGTTTTATAACCTTTTTTTCTTTCTTCTGTACCACAGCACCCTCTATGTGTAAGCTGCTAGCACAGAGAGCTGGGCTGCATATGGACATGAAGAACTTCAGCCAAGCGGTCCAGGACGGGGACAGCATGTGCCGGCTCCGGCCAATCTCGGCAAAGGTATGGAAATCTATAGTAGTGTTTCCGCTCCAAAATTTATGCTGACTTTACGCTCCTGTTGAGCTTTGAGTTCGAGAGTGTAAAATAAGAGCGCATGATGTCATGCGCTGTGCTCAGTATTAAGTTGTTATGCACACTGATTCCAGAGAGCTGTTCAGTTGGCAATAGCAAGCTTGAATGATGTTTTTCAGAGGGTTGTTTCTTTCGCTGTTGTGCTTACTCATTTTTTCCCAGTCTCAGAAGCCATGTTATTTGAAAGACTGGTGCCTGCTCATTCGCTTTAGAACTAAGCAGTGTGAAAATTTACAGGAACACAATTTCTGCACATAATATATGACATTAAGTGAACAAAATGTTTAATGTATGCTGACACTAAACACTTGAATGTTATAAAAAACAAAGTGCATTTTGTGTGTATTATGAATAAGCATTGGGTGTCTTAAAAAAAACTTTTTATTAAACTTTTATAAAATATTTGTAAATATTTTAAAGAAAATAAAAAGAAATTAAATAAAAGCGATTAAATGTGGTCCAAGTTTCAAGCAATCCAGTAAGGCTGCGAGTGGGACTTTGAGCCAAACTGTAAAATAGGTTTCGGTTGTGATTTTGCTAGAAATATGTATGCATCACATAAAAAGGCCTTTTTTTGGCAAGGTAACAAGGTAAAGGCAGATTCCAGTAATCTGAAAAATGCCAAATATCTGACCAAGCCCCCCACCCCACAAAAAAATCATTCAATACTTTTGGTGTTTAAAAGAACAGGCCTTACGTCTTTGTCTTTGCATTAGGCTAACTTGGCTAATTTTGGGTTAGCATACTGCATGCTGTGTATCACTGAATATAAAATATCAAAAGTAAAGATTACACCAATGCAAGCTTGTTTATACCTGAAGTGCTGAGGCATGGTAGTGAAGCAGAGCACTTGTTTTTACACTAATGATGAATACTCTGTACTCGGATTTTCCCCTTCTGTCATTGTTCTTTTGAAGTGGAAAGCATAGACCAGGTGTTAAACCGCAAGTGGCACAGGTGCTGTGGTGACCATTTCTGCTTAAGCTATGCTTTCTTCAGAAATATGTGTGCTTACAGTGGTCATGTGTCCATCTCTACAGTTAGCATGCTACCATCACAGTGTTGCAGTGATCTTTGCTCCCCAAATTGTATGAAATCCTTTACTTTTAGGAGTTTTGGAGCAATACGACAATCTGCTCTAAATTGTACATACTGTAAGTCTTCCACTAATGTTTTCTTGTATTGTTTTGAGAACATTTCACCATCAACTCAATGCCAATCGGAAATCATAACGCATTTTCCTTCGGTATCGGAATTTATTTCTGAGTGAAACACGGTATCAGGGAGGGTCTCTGACCTAGCTAAGCATTTTGATTGATGATAGGTCGGAGAGGTAGGAGAGTTAGGCAAAACATATTGGTATATGTTATTTTTCCTTAGTGTTGCACAGTGACAGTGAAAAATTAAGAACGTTTTAGAGGCAGACAAAGTGGACTATGTTTTGATGGGAAACAAGACGTTTATCTTTTAAATAGTATAACAAGGTATGATGAACGGTGCTTAAAATGACCAGGGACACAAACTAACAGTTTTCCAGATTCATGCTAAATAGTTAGGCAGTATCAACTTTTTTTTCTTTGTCCAAATGCAGTGTTTGTGCCCTTTAACAAAGTAGAATCTTTATATGGAAATTGTTTGATGTATTATTTGTTTGTTTACAGGCCCGCTACATTAAGGCCAAGGCCTTTTGCAGTGCTGGTCGCAAGGAAGAGGCTTTGCAAGAGTACTTCTTTTGTGTAGCACTAAAACCAGACTGGATGTCCGTCAAAATGGAGGCACAGAAGGTAAACATATAGAGGATTCTTTGGAACGCACCGCCTGCTTAATCTTCCTGGGCTGCCAGTGCTTGAGTTCTAACTGCGTACTTTGTACTGAAAGCAATAGTTGGCCAAAATTCAGCCATGTTTGGTGTCAGAAGTTTGCTACTTTAGTTTTTATGTTTTAAGGATAGTGTAGCTTACCAGGTTAGCGTTGTCACATGCTTGCCTCAAACCAGGTCAGGCTGTTTAGTAATCTTGAACTAGGCTAGCTTATGTGATATCTGACAGTGTACGACATACTTTCGTCCAGTTTATACTTTTTATACTGTGGCTGCATTAGCGTTGTAGCTCCAGCACAAAACTAAAGAAGCAAGCACAGAACACCAAACGTGTCTTGTCTGATTCATTGTGTTTGGGATAAAGGGCCGAACCATCCCTTTAATGCTGACCTTTGAGTGATATGATATGATGTGATGTGTTCTTGAAAATGTTTACTCCTTGATATTTCTGAGAATAACTGTTCTGCCATGTTGTTCTGTCTACTCTGCAGGTCTTGTGTGAGATGTTTTCTTCTGTTTTTGAGGATGACGGTCTGGACACACCTTTACATCCACTTCAGGCCACAGGCCCCGCCCCTCGCATCAAACCTCTATCTCTCCTTAGCTCACTTCACTCTTCTCTGCCAAGAGATGGAGCAAGAGCTGGCTGCTCAAAGGTGAGTGCACAGACTGACTCACTTCCAAACAGAATGCCACAAGCGTCAGAACTAACTTGGTCCAAAAAGGCCAAAATGTTCAGTGTTCTTGAAAGTCTCTAAAAGCACAAGTACAATGCCAAAAAATCCCTGAATAATGCCATAAATCTAAATAACATGTTACATGTGTATATTCAAAACATTTTGTAGCTCAACATATTCTGATTCTGTTAATTACATGAACCCGACGTCCAGAAGATAGCCACTTCTTTGATTCTGCTAGCAGAGCAGTTAAGCTGCATGCACATCCGTTTTGGCAACAGCAGAAACATTTAATCAATTTCATCATGTAGAACCTGAGCTTTGTGTGCTACCATGTATTTGCCACTATATAAAATACGAAGGAGGCTTCCTTTCTTGTTGGACGCGCCTTTTTGTGAGAGCGCGAGGCTAGTCAGATCACAATTCAGATCAGTAAGAGCTTATAATTATTGTTATTTTTTGTCAGAATAATGTTAAAATCTGACCGTGACTTACTTTTCTATTCTTGTGTTTCTCTTGTAAATGAAAATCTTAATTTTCAGCTTTGTTACATCGCATTCTTCACGTCAGAATAAACACAACAGCACTGAGAAATTAATGGGTTAACAGAGAGAATAGATCAAATGGCAGAAATAGCCTCCTTTTTGCATTAGCCCTAAAGGCTTAAAATGTTCTTTTGTGTATTTCGTGATTAGTCTAATTAGGCTGTGCAATATTCCTCTCACAGGACCTTGCATTCAGTAGCAGTAAAGCATGTGACAGTGGGAGCTCCTCATCCTTAAACCAGCCTGAGCACAGCTTGGATGACTCCAAGAGTCTGGCAGCTGTCCTCTCCTCACTGCCTGTACCTGCGGGTCTTAAAAGGAAGAGTCCTGGTGATGCCAATGCCTTTGGGCCCCCTAATAAAGTTCTCAAACAAGGTATGAGTGACCTGGTAAATACAGACAGAAACAACTCTGTGTGGGATGATAGAATTTCGGATGTATTCCTTCTGTAGACAAACTGTTAGTTTGTTTGTAGTTACTTAGATTGTCTATCTCTGTTACCTGCTTACCTTGTGCGTGTCTCTGTGTTCCTCCTTGATTTCCGTGCTCAGATCCAGCCTGTTCGTCTCAGACTTCTCCTGCCTTAAATGGCTCAAGGGAGGTACCAACGCAGCTGTTGGACAGTTCAGACATGGAGTGTTCTTTGTGCATGAGGTAACTATGTGCTTGGACACATTGTGCTTGCCATTTTTAAAAATGCATTAAGTTCATTGAGTTAGGAAACAAAATTTAAAACCGAGTGGCATTTATTTTGAACACAGTTTCCAGACTGTAATTTTCTTTTTGGCAAAGTGCTGATGCTTCAGATCGTTATCGTTTGAGCAGTTTCTTTGCAGACTTCTGCATCCAAAATGTCTTTGTGCACTTCTGAGTTCATGATCCCATCAATGAATACAAGCTCACGGACGGCATTGCAAAAACACAGCCCCAGATTCCATGACCGTGTTTTTCGCAGTACACTTAGTGCAGTCTGGTTCGAATTCTTCTCCAGGCTTTCTCCACGCTAGTGAAGAGTTTACCATCAGTTTGCTGTTGTGCTAAAAGTGGTTTTCTCTAAAACGTTAGTCCTGTCAAACATTTTTATGAAGTAGATGATGATTTAGTAATGTCTTTAAATTTTGATTTAGTTTTGTTTTTTTTGAAGAAGTAATGTTTTGGAAGGTTTATAGGTTTAATGCATTCTGCATTAAGTTATTACTGTCTTTTTCTAGGTTGTTTTATGAGCCTGTCACCACCCCCTGTGGGCACACCTTCTGTCTCAAGTGTCTGGAGCGCTGCCTGGACCACAACTCCAACTGCCCACTGTGCAAGGAGAACCTTTCTGAAGTACTTGTGCATCTATTTAATTGTCAAACTTGTGCTCCCTTTTAGATTCTCTCTCTCACTCTTTTACTCTTGCTTTCTCTTTCTTGTACTCTATCGCTCTCACAGCCATTAATGCTTTCTAAGACTTTTGATTTTGTGGCATTCTTTCACATTGTGTGTTTTTAGGTTGCAGTATTGCAGTAAAAATAACTGACCAGTTATAAATGACTTTTCCGAGTATGCTGCTATAAAAATGGTCACAGGCCACAGTTAATTGATCTTTCTGAAAAATCTTTGTTAGTAAAATGATTCTCTTTGGTTGTAATTACAGTATCTGGCCACTAGAGGGTACAATAAGACTTTTCTGATGGAAGAGGTGCTACAGCGCTATTTGAGTGAGGAGCTGGAGGAGCGCCGGAAAATACACGAAGAAGAAATGAAGGAACTTTCAAAGTGAGTCTGTTCTTTCTGATCCCTGTACCTTTCTTTTTGCCCTGTGAGCCCCTGTCTCTGTTTTGAAATTAAGCTCTAAAATAAAGTGTAAAGTGTATAAAAACCCATGTCTTTACTGTGATGGTGATGGTTTTGCCAGTGCATAACGATAAAATTCATTTAATTGTCAAATTTTTCCATTGCAGCTTGAATGTGGAAGTGCCTATCTTTGTCTGCACAATGGCATTTCCCACAATCCCCTGCCCACTACACGTCTTTGAGCCTCGCTATAGACTGATGATTCGCAGGGCTATGGAAACGGGAACTAAGCAGTTTGGCATGTGTATTTCTGATGAACTGAAAGGGTAAGCAGGTTCGACATAACATTTGAATTAGAGTGCAGATAACAAACCACGAATGGAATTAATCATAGTTTTAGGTAAGACATGCAAGTAATCAGAAGTACAGATAGTCACTAAAACACTTACACAGAAAATTTGTTACTGGCTCAGTCATTGTAAATGAAAACAAATATAACACAATGGTCAAGATACAATTTTACTAGACTGTATTGTCCTGCAATATAATTAGTATCGAAAAAAACCCTGAAAATTCAGTTTGTAGTCATGGATCCATGATGGTTCAAAAAAAGAAACATTTTATGTTGACTTGCACTGAATTATAAAAATAAATAGCTAGCCATGTCAGTTATGCTTGTCATGCTTTTTGTCAGGCCGGTTACTGAGATTACTGAATATATTTGCAAATCATCATCATAAGAACAATATTTGTCATATTCCACATGTTTAAAATTAGGTTTGGTAAAATGTCTACATATTGTAACAACCTGGCAGCCAACGGCCTCTGGCAGAACTGCCTTAACGCACGGGTTGGAAAACACTGTTAAAACAATGTAATGACCTCAGCATTCTATGCATGTCCATTTCCACTGCCATTCAACAAATTTCCAATAATATAAAACCAGTGTGGTTGCAAATAAATTTATAAAATGATTCTTTATGCTACTTCAGAGGATTCAAATTGATCAGCTATGAGGACACTCAAAAAAATAAGAAGCTTTATTTAGGATCATGATATTAAAAAGTACCTCTATCTCAAAGTAAAACAGTGAAAATTCTCCATAAACTGTCTATATTTCTTAGTGTTATAACAACCATGACATAATCTTTCTTCTCTTACACAGCGCCTAATTAACATAATAATTATGTTTGGTTATTTTTTTATTTTATGTTTAGTTATTTAGTCATTTAATTTGGCAGCTGGGTGGAAAACTGGCTATTGAGAACGACTCTATAGTGAAATAAATGTGCAGAATGCGTCATGTTTGAAAAGTGAAATTCAAATCTTGAAGCAGATAATTTGGCAAAAATGATTGTACATATATAACTATGGTGTATGATTTATCATCTACTAACTTTTTTCCCCAGAGTAAATCATCTAAAAATATCAAAACTTTTTGGAGTCTAATCCATAAGTACTTAAATCATACAATATTATCGAAACACGGTATAAGTTATTATTGTATGTTAAGCAGCAAAAATCATTGAAGCGAGTAGTCATTTCTGTCTAATGCTCTGCTGTGTTTTGTTGTCAGGTTTGCCGACTATGGCTGCATGCTGGAGGTGAGAGATGTAAAGTTCTTCCCAGATGGCCGCTCTGTGGTGGACACCATCGGTGTGTCTCGCTTCAAAGTTCTCACTCACGGCCAGAGAGACGGCTACAACACTGCAAAGATTGAATATTTGGAGGACAAGAAGGTAAAGGAGAGAGTGGAGTGCAAGTATGAGGAAAGAGAGTGATTCTCAGTAGTCTGTGTGAATGAGTGAAGCTGAGTGATTGGGAGAAATCGCTGGTCTTCCATCCTGACCTGGTTTGTGTGCATCACATTTAGGTTGAGGGGGAGGAGCTGACAGAGCTGTTAAAGCTGCATGACTCTGTGTATGATCAGGCCACAGCCTGGTTCACCTCTCTCAAAGACAACATGAAGAGCCAGATCCTCAGCCACTTTGGCCATCTGCCTGCCAAAGACCCTGACGCACAGGTGACGATTGGGAAAACAAATGTAACTCGTGTAGGGCTGGGCGATAACACCATAACAATAATGAATGAAAATGATAAAAACAATAAAGCATGTTTGAGTTTTTTCTGTTTAAATTTGGTTTCTGTTTGAGTTGGTATTAGCAGAAAAGGCTTGAACTTGTGTGACATTAGCTATTTCGTCAGTGGTGGTGCTGTGATTGGGCCGAGCGCGCATAGACCCACCCATTTTTATCATTGGCCCACCCAATCTATAATAATATTATTATTTTATTTAATATTAAAATCTTTTGAATAAACAAACTGGTACAGAAATAAAATCACACTCAATAAAATTACACATACTACAAGTCTCAGTGTAACAAATAAATATAACTTGCCATGGGTTTGCCTCTTGAGCAACAAACACCCAGCTACAGTTTGCAGCACTGAATTTATGAACTTCTCCTGAGTTTATTAGAAGTTTGAGTATGAAGGGTCCTGCATTAGCAGTGATCTCATCATTTTGGCCATGAATATGAGGAGGGCTGTTACATGGCTGTGAGGGTTAAAAGTGCATGAATGCAGCTTGTTTTTAAGCACAAAAGTAGCGCACCAGATAGGAGTTGATAAATACAGTAGCTGTACTGTATCATTTTGAACATGACACAATCATCAACCAGCTCATTAATACAAGGGCGTAAGTGTCAAACGACCGGCACGTAAAAAGTTATGTTGGTTATTGCATTTCTTGCTTTACACAAGAGAAACAAGTTAACTTTTTTCCCCCTCTGTGTTCTGGTCGACTGGTAAATCTGTCTGCTGCTGCTGGTATGTTTTTCTATCTGTGGTGTTTGAAAGACATGTAGAAAATGTCTGTGTTTATTTTTTGTAGCTTGTACTTTGTTACGCTAGGTAAAGCTGCGCACCGTTTTCTCCATTCACTTCACAGTGAGAACCAACAAGAAACTTTGGAAAGTCAGCTAGAGCTGCTAGAAATAAAGGCTACTAGTTTGAGGAAAACACTCCACAACAAGGAGATTGTGAACAAAAATAGCCACACATTCTCAGTAATGTGGAACTCAAAAAAAAAAAGAGAAGAAAAAAAGATTCATCAGATAATTTATAAGACGAAATTCATGTTTACCTGAAATCTTCCATCAGAATGTAATGTTTTTCCACTGGCCATGCACAAGCAGGCAGAGACGAATAATATTAGCCAATAATATTGTTAAACTAAACCTCCACCTCCCACCATCGCCACCTATCATCGAGTAGATGTAACATAGAGTAACGTTGTTTGAAAAGTTTGTCGGTGTGTGGCTACCAAAACCACCAAATAGTGAGTGCAATATCCACTAAATATAGTTGTGGTTTTACATATTTTTATATTGTCATTGTCTAAAGAAAAATCTAGTATTTCCGCCCTTTTTTTTTTTTAGATAATTATTTACTCAATTTTAAGATGAACAGGCCGATAGTAATGAGCCAAAATGACTGAGAACAAAATCTTGTTACTTTAACTCTGTTAGAGACTTTAACTCAGAAAGAAGTTGGAATGTTTTTCCTTCTCTTGTTACTTTTTTGGAGACACAAGGTTTGTCAAGACAACAAAATCTTTTCCTGATTCTTTTTGTTTTCTATTTTGGTGATAATCACATTAATGATGAAAATGAAGTAAAAAATTGGACAATAGGAAATGCACATAACAGTTAGTACTAACTAAAAAAATCATGATCTTCAATTAAAGCCAAATTGCCCAGCCCTACTAGTGCCTCTTGAGTTCCTCTTTTGATAGTAGCTGAACTGAAACATATGTGGTCCCAATATTTACTACCTGCTCAGTTGTATATGAGGAAATAATGATATAATGCAGAGCCCTTTAACTTTCCTCGCTCTGTTCTTCAGGGAAACCCGAGTGGGCCAGCATGGTGTTGGTGGCTGCTGGCCGTGTTGCCGTTGGAAAGCAGAGCTCAGCTTACCATCCTGGCTATGACCTCGTTGAAAGACCGGCTCATCGCCATCCGCCGGGTCCTCATCTTCGTCACCCGCAAGCGCCCTCGATGACCACAGCCTTCCTCGTAGCCACTGCCACCACCACAGTCATCATCCTCATCATTATCGTGCTGCCCAGCAGCATGAGCAACAGGTAGCAGGCCACTGAAGCGGCTTCCGTCGACTGTGGCTGTCCCATACTCAGCCATTTGTCTTTCACAGTAGGAAAACCGACGAGTCTTTCATCATTCGCCTAGTTTTTGAACCAAGTTTCACAACAGTGCACTGCTCCAGAAGTAAAGACTCTCCGGTATGTGCTCTGCCTCTGCAAAAAGGCAAGAGCGACTGACTTTCTCCAACTCCAGTAGCTTCAGACATTTAGTCTGCTGAACCAGAAGCACTACAACAGCTAAAACAAACATTGTACAGATTTCACCTCTGCTTTTGTGCCTCTTTTTGGTGTGTACGGCTGACCAAACGCTTCTCATAGGCCTTCAGGCATCTTTACTGGCCTAACAGCTTGTTTGTGTTTTTAAAATCTGCAATTTTGTACCACCCTAAAAAAAAGGCCCCATTTTGCACATTTCAGGTCTGAAATCATGCAAAACATCATTAGAAAACAGCTTTTGTAATCCATTAGTAAAAATGGTCTTTTAGTTATCCATGTCACAGTGCAGTTTAATCAAGACTGAATTGGCATAATAGGGAACACAAATCATTGGCTTTTTGGTGAGCGTGTGGAATATAGATAGTGTGAGAAATTTTGGGAAAGATTTGCCTTCCATTTTTTATTGAAACATCTTATTAAAGCCTGGCACGATGCCATTTTGGTAAAATGGAAATTATATACTGTTTGAAAAGGAAAACAAAAAAAAATGGAATGACTTTACACTTTATTTACACTAATTTAAAATTGCACATTGTACTCACAGTTATGTTTATGCAATATTAGTGGCTGATTGAATCATATTAGTCTCATATGGGAATAATCTCGCCTGTCAAATGCAATTTAAACTTGAATTTGAATGTTTAAATTTAGGAAATAGGCTTGTTGAAATGATGTCTGCGGTCATTTTTTGTCATGTACCATCTCTGAAAGACAGTTGTTATGCATGTATTGGTGTGATGTAGGTGGCCAAAAAAAGCTAATGAGGCCCAAGTTACCATCATCTGACAGACAAAATGATGTATAAAGATATAGTGTGCATTGGAATTTTTCTAGTCACTAACTCCCTTGTGTATTGTATGATGTAGTATATTTGTATGGTGCACCTTTTTGTGGATGGTTTGCCTGTTTGTCCATGTTGGTTCATCTGTGTACAGACAAATTGGAGGCCTTTAAGTCATCTTTACGTTTTTCAGCCGTGGCAGTTTTTCTTTTTTCTGTGATGTACAAGACTCCCTTTGCGTGTGTTTTTTTTTTTATTATTTTATTTTTTTTTCCATGTACCATCTCCTGTCGGTAACTACACAGATGCTGCATTTTTTTCATGTAAATTTGTACGTTAAGATGAAATTAAACTTATTTTATATTTTAAATCAAACCAAGCCAGTGTTGCCTGTTTCTTGATGAGGCTTGTGTTCTTGTCTGTTCAGGAAGTGTTGACGTTTGATAACAGTCCTCGTTCTATTGTGTTATTCAGGTCAGCAGTCACGTTGTGATAATTACGAGGACACTGCACTCTGATGTGTTTATGGCTGCACATGGGCGATTCAGGTGGCTGACCCAATTTCTGAGCAGTAAAACGTGCTTATATGGAGATTCATATTGCATGTTTCATCACATCCTTTTCTTCTACCGGGGAAGCGATGTGACGTAGTACACTTGTTAAATTAAATGAGTCACTAACCTGACAGGAAGGGAAAGGCTGCATCGTTCATCAGAAGAATAATTTGACATCTGTGGCTGTGGTGTTAAGGCACATGCAACCTGAAAGTGAACCTAAAATCTCATTTAATCCAGTCAACCTAAAATGACCCATAAAAAGTGTACCAAACTACTTGTTTTCCACTCATCTTTCATTACAAATCAAATGACTTTTAGCCAGCTTTACAACATCTGATTTTTGGATACGTCACTGTGTATCAGCGGGTTGGGACGTCATAGTATGGGCACATACAGTTCATGCTGACTTTTTAATACTCCAGCATTGTTCAACCTAATCTCTGTCTACTGCATCTGTAGCACATGGTCGCTTTCTACAGACGATTTCAACACATTTACCTCCTTTGCACACTCATAATAGAACTCCATTACCTGCCCATTGGCTTCTATTATAAATGTGTTTTGTGGCTGCAGGTTCATCCATCCAACCAACCATCATCTAAACCGCTTATCCTTCTGGGTCACGGTGGGGTGCTGGAGCCCATCCCAGCTGTCATTGGGCAGAAGGCAGGATACACCCCGGACAGGTCGCCAGTCCATCGCAGGGCAGACAGACATACACATTCACACACACACTCACACCTAGGGGCAATTTAGCACGTCTGCAGGTTCAATTGAGTCAAATTTATCATGTGGTAATTTACTGTATATTACAAATATGGCAGATGAGATCAGATTGAAGAATGCAGGAGTATTACTTTCTCTTTGCTTTCTGTATGAACATAATTTTGACTTCAAGCATTTTCAGACCTGTAAGTAACGCATACAGTTGTATGCAAAAGTTAAGCACCCCATGCCAAATTACATGTTTTGTTGAAAAATGAACATCCTCTAACAAAAACATAAAATGACCTTTCTCTGCACATGTACTGCCCAATTTCTAATTGTGTTAAGTGTAGCATATTGGAAAAAAGTAAAACATAAAATATATATCAGTAGATATACAGTCATTGTGTATTAAATGGTGCAAAGGTGTGCTCCCTGTAGACGATGTGCTAACTTATCGTCACTTAGAAATTTGACCAGGGGAACCCAAACTTTTGAATACGACTGCAGCTGTATAGCTGTAGTGTCGGTTTGAGTCTAATTTGATGGAATACAGAACGAGCGATATTGTACAGATCACAATGCAATCCATTAGAAATGGCAAAGGAACCTTAGCATTACATTACATTAACATTACATTAAGTACTCTGCAGGTGGAAATGTACAGCATGTAAGTCAGCTCACACACAAGGTGGCGGTCTTTACAAGCTCATTGGTGTTCTCTCAACTTGACTTCAAGAGAAAAGTGTAGATAAGTTGTAATGTTTTATTATGGCATATAGTTTATTGCATGCCAGCATACAAAGCTATTCAAATAGGAAGCGGTCTACGTTTATGAATGATCTGGGATCAGCCTGATCCTTTCAAACTTTCACATCTCAAAAGAAGAAACTGATTCTTGGTATGTTTGTGTGTGTGTGTATATATATATATATATATATATACACACACACAAACATACCATACAATATATATTATTTGCTATACGTTCTGGGTGTGTTAGGCACAAGAGCAGAATAAGAATATATACCGATCAGGCATAACATTATGACCTTGTTTCTACACTCCTTGTCCATTTGGATCAGTCTCAGCACTGCAGTAACACTGACATGGTGGTGGTGTGAGTGGATCAGACACAGCAGTGCTGCTGGAGTTTTTAAACGCTGTCCACTCTATTAGACGCTCCTACCATGTCAGTCCACCTTGTAGATGTAAAGTCAGAGACGACAGCTCATCTGCTGCTGCACAGTTTGTGTTGGTCATCCTCTAGTCCTTCATCAGTGGTCACAGGACGCTGCCGACAGGACGCTGTTGGCTGGATATTTTTGGTTGGTGGACTATTCTCAGGCCAGCAGTGACACTGAGGTGTTTAAAAACTCCAGCAGCACTGCTGTGTCTGATCCACTCATACCAGCACAACACACACTAACACACCACCACATCAGTGTTATTACAGTGCTGAGAACGATCCACCACCCAAATAATACCTGCTCTGTGAGGGTCCATGGAGGTCCTGACCACTGAAGAACAGGGTGAAAGGGGACTAACAAAGTTTGCAGAGAAACAGATGAACTACAGTCTGTAATTGTAGAAACTACAAAGTGCACCTATATAGTAAGTGGAGCTGATAAAATGGGCAACGAGCGTAGAAACAAGGAGGTCATAATGTTATGCCTGATTGGCAGTATGCAATATGAGTGCATCATACGCATAGTGGACGTATGCAGTATAAAATAATATACAGTTCTATCATATAGAAAGTTAATTGAAATAGCCAGTGTATACGTGTGCATTTGTACAGTTGTGTAACCTGTGCATGTGTGCAGTGTACTTTCTGTAATGTTCTAGGGTGTTTTATAAAAAAATAGCATGTGACAAGCTGTCATGACAGCTACTGGTAATGGTAACATGACATGGTTACATTACTGAATAAAATCTCACATGAAAGCATATGACATCTGCCATAACGTGTATGGTGTGGTTATTTCAGGGTTATCATACAGCCTTACCACCATCATATAGTGTCAGAAACTACAGAGGCAAGTCCCTTTGAGATTTGGTCAGTGTTGGATATTTGTATCACTGTCAAGCCTGTAACAGCTTCTGAAGTCACTGTCAGTAAGATGCATCATCCGTATCTGACTCAGCAATGAATGAGCATTCAAAACCATGCAGTTACATGACCACTTAACACTGAGAAGCTGCAGTACGTGAGGCTTCACATGTGCTTTTGTGTAATGTGCAAACATTGTGTGAACACATTCATGGAACAAAATCATAATTTTCTCCTTATACCAAATGTACACAATTGAGAAAGGTGGTTCTTCAAGGGTTCTTTAGTAAAGGCAGTGGTTCTATTTAGGATCATGAGTGCTTAAATGGTTCTTTGCATGGTGACATGGTTATTCAGATTGTGTATGCTTCTATGTAGAATCTTTTTGAAAATGTTCTATGTAGCTCCAAAAAGGGTTCTGCTACTGTTACAATGTCAAACTTGTAACATTAGAAGAAGCCGTTTTGGTGCTATATAGAACCATATATAACATATTCTCCATCAATCTGAAGAACTGTTTCATCATGCAAAGAAATGGCTCTATACAGAACTCATGGTCGTAAATAACCATTGCCTTTACTAAAGAATCCATGAAGAACCATCTTTTTCAGCCAAAACATGCTTGGTGTCTGAAGTTTGCACTGGAGCTATGAGGCTAATGCTAACAAGTAATATATATAACAAGTAATAAGTTTATATTGCGCTAATTAGCATTAGCATGCCTCACTCATCACACAGTTACTTTAAATTGCGTAAAAGTGTTTCGTAATTTCAAACAGACGGTTTATGAAAACTTATACATTATGTTTTACAGTAAAAGAGACAACATGTTGTGTAACTAGTAGCTTGAAGCTTGAAATGTGTCCGTACTTCCGGTCTAGAAGTTATTGTCAAACATCATTCATGTACTGATGAATGGGTTTGTTTGAATTATATTTGATTTACTATTGTTTTTAGAAGGAAAGTATACGAGGTACAGCTAGAAAGAAAAAAGGCCAAAAATAAAAGTACAAAATAAGGGCTGAAGATGAGATGCTCGGAATAATCATATTCCCAGGCTTCATTTGAGCCTGCAAATTATTCACTCCATTTGAAGGAAGTCCAGCGTGCATATACAAGACATGCCCAAACATGTCCTTTTGTTGTAGCTACTATGATTAACGCTAGTGCAGCATTCGGCCCTTTGTGTGTATCTTGACAGATTGGCAATGGACCCATTTACACGTCGGCTTTATGAGACGGAAAATAAATGCTATACACATATGGGTAGACAATATGACACGCCTGTGACATTTTAGGTTTGCTGTCCATTTCAACTGACAATAGAGAGTTATTTCTCCTCAGCCTGAGAAGTGTGGACATGTATTCACATACAGCGCTGGCTCAGGCTTTTGTTTAATTAAATGGCATTTACAACGATGTTACTATCAAGTATTATTATTAGTATTATTAAGTAATGCAGAGTTACACAGAAGGTTAGTAATTTATCAGATTGTTCCTGGATTGTCAGTTATAAGGCCCCTTTATAGTGGTATATGATTAGCTTAAGCTTTACATACAGTGTTAAAGGAGCATTTACACTGACTTGAGATCCACTTACTGTTCTTCGTTTTATTATTCTACACTTTTGTTTGTACTGTTTTCATGGGTCACATTTTAGCTGCCTAGCAACACTCTAGCAACCACCTGGAATGTTACAGCAATGGTCTAGCAACACCTCAACCACCCCCAGGGTTCCATAGCACTTTAGCATCCACTTAGGATTTCATAGCTACAGCACTCCATAGAAACCACCTGGGATTCCATAGCAGTGGCCTAGCAACACGTTAGAAACCACTTGGGATCCCATAGCAACAGCCAAGCAACA
This sequence comes from Colossoma macropomum, assembly GCF_904425465.1. Taxonomy (NCBI): domain Eukaryota; kingdom Metazoa; phylum Chordata; class Actinopteri; order Characiformes; family Serrasalmidae; genus Colossoma; species Colossoma macropomum. The sequence continues at coordinate 18,962,398 of NW_023494808.1, forward strand.
CCCTAGCCACCACCAGGGATAACATAGGAATGGTTTTGCAACACTTTAGCAACCACATGGGAGGTCACAGCATTGGGCTAGCAACACCTCAGCAACTGCTTGGGATTCTGTAGAAATGGATTGGCAACAGCTTAGCAACCTTTAGGACTCCATAGCAACAGTCTTGCAACATCATAGAAACCACCTGGCGTTCCATAGCCGTGGTCTAGCAACCACCTGGGATAACATGGCAACACCTCAGCAACCACCAGTGATACCATGGCAATGGCCTAACAACACCTTAGCAGTGACCTGGTTTTTCATAACAGCTTTTACAAGCCAAATTAAAATTCATGCATTAACTTTCCCCTCTAGTTCATATTTGACTGTCAGATTTGCTCAGTTTGCTTCTAAGTTCAATGTTTATTTAAGTTGTTTCTAAAACTGCATGACATTATCTAAAGAAATAAACAAAGGTACGTTGCATAGTTAAAAAGCATTAGCAGCCGTCTGAGGCCTGAACTTTGTTTTTACATGGTCAAACCCAGCATACATTACTTGTTAGATCCATTATCATTAAAGAAGGGCTTTAATAACATCGGTATATAGAGGGGCAACTTCAAAAAATGATATACGCTTTTTAGCCCAAGTTACTGAAAGATGCTGTGAACTGATCCTCCCTTTGCAATGTGTACGTCTTTTGCTCATCTGACCCACTTCTCAAAATCTGGACGCCATTAGTTTCCCAAACCAGGTGGGTGTCATGGAAAAAATGAGAATAATTATAAATGTTACTGGATAATTCCATTGATGCATTCCTGAACGATGCCTGAGCCAACTTCCCCTTTGTTTGTATACATTTCTAAAGTGCACCGCACCAGTCATTGTCTTGTGACATGGTGAGGCTTGATGACAAACTATGCATCAGCAAATGCTAACTGTCTGTCTGGGATATCAGGTGTTAGTTGTTGTAATCTGGTCTTATCTGGTTTTGTCTGAGGTTTAGGATATAAAACCTGTTGCCTGCCAATGCTCTCTCTCTTTTTTAGCAGCTTTAGGTTAGCCCACTCTGTAAATCTGTACAATCTGTTGGTATGTTTTATATAGATCAGTTTCTGATGAACTCCATGATTATCTTTCCAGTCTGATTCCACATTGTAGAATCTTTTCTTTGGGATGGAACAAAATTTGGCACAACAACCTGTATGTGTGGTGAAAAATCAAGTTCATGCAGTTTTCCACTTATCCTGGATTAAGTCAATTAGTAAAGACACATTTGGTGTCTGAAGTTGGCTTCTTTATTTATTACTGGAGCTATGAGGCTAATGTACAACTAATGAAAGTTTATAGGCAATAAATTAGCAGTGTGCAAAATGCACACTACAAATATGTTGCATAGTACTTTTTCTGTACTTTTGAAACAGTAGGATGCTTCCTGGAGAGGTTTAAACTTACTTAAGTTTAAGATTACTTGTTATCTATGTTAGCCTCATGGCTCCTGTGCAAATCTAAAGAAGCAAACTTCAGACATTAAATATGCCTGGGTAGAAAATCGCATTTGTTTTGTTGCATGACTGTCAATTCACAGGTGTTTATAAGGCACCTTATAGCTTCAGCTGCCAGTACCAAATGCCTGTGTTGAGATTGCTTTGCTAGTTGCAGATGGTTCCTCTACAAAACCGCATATGAACTATTTTAGATGTTATGCTGGAGTCAAAAGCCTGAATAAGTGAAGCTGCTGTAATGGCCTTATCAGTGAAACTCAAACATTAGCTCTTCATGAGTTCCCCCCTTCCTCGCCCTCCTGACACTCGACCTGTGTCCTGGTGTTGAACCCTGAGGGCTGTGTGAAACTGGTCACCTGATATAGCTGGTCACTGCACTCAATAAATTTACAAAGGGAGTATGTTTGTGCGTTTGGGAGGCATATTCCTTAATTCACTTCAGAGCAAATATCTCAGACTGATTCTTTGCTGTTATTAAAGTAATTTTTTTGTGAAAAATTGACATAATTCTCCCCTTATCCAAAAATATTCGATCAGCCAAGACATGTTTGGTGTCCGAAGTTTGCTTCTTTTGTTTTGCACTGGAGCTAATGTACAGTCTTAAAAAGGATCGTTCTTCAAGGGTTCTTTAATAAAGAAAATGGTTTCATATAGAACCATGAACACTAGAAGAACCCTTAGCATGTGTAAAGGGTTCTTTGCATCATAAAAGCATTCTTCAAATTGATGAAGAATGGGCAGTAGATGGTTCAATATAGAACCTTTTTGAAAAATATATATGCACCAAAAAGGGTTGTTCTATTGTAACAAGCCTGACAGAAGAACCCTTTTCAAAAAAGGTTCTATATAGAACCATCTACAGCACATTCTTAAGAATCTTTTCACCATCTTTTTTATTGTAGATAACAAGCAACAGAAGCCATTACCACAAGTTACTATTATCCAAAATGCATGCCAAGACTATTATACACTTTATATTGAATTGAGTTGTTAAAAAGATTAAAAGTTTAAGTTAAAAGTAAAACTTTAAAAATTTAAGTTAAAATTTTTACTGATTTTTCCAAATGTATGCATAAATCAGCCTCTGTGATGTAAACAGAGTAATTCAGAGTGGTTTGATGTGAAATGGTTCACTGCATTGGTTTTCTTTACAGTGGTGGTGATGGTAACCAGGGGTTGTGATATCTACAACACAAACATAGCCATTTCATTTACTGTCCAAAACAATCAATGATCCTACACGTCTTCTGAGTGTTTATATGTAATGTTGATGATGGTAAAATAGTCGTAAATCTGAAAATAATCAGTTTACTATTTCAGCAGTGCCCTGAAAGTACGTCTCCATGGTGAATGCCTTTAAAAATTCATTTTAGGCCAAAATAAGAACTTGAAACTATCATAAAAAACAACATCTCAGACATCATTCACTGTCTTCATGATCATTCCATGTAATAACTTTCGGTGAGGGAGCTTTTAGAAGCATTAAACAGTTCAGATGTCTGGTTCCTATCACCACCACTGTAAACAATTCTGACTCCGCAAGTCTGAAAGACATATTAACCATTGAATTATGTAGAAGTTTTGAAAAATTGGTGGAATTCCCCTTTAAGTAATTTCAGATAGACTTATGTGGCTTCTGAAACTTTTATTTATGAAAATGGACAAAAGTACATACAAAATTCAGACTTTAAGATGGCTTATACTGCTGCTTTTTGCTATGCAACATGTTACATTTGTATAGATAATAGTGCCATATAGTGTCAACTAAGCTAAACAAACTAAAAAAGCAGACACAACTCATGTCTTGACTGAATGACAACATTTGAGAAAAGGGACAAATTGTGTAAATGTGATTGCTTGCCAAACTATTCTTTTAAAAGACTTAACTTTCTCAATACATCATTCTTACCAGGATGATGAACTGTGCTCAGCCCCAAAAACCTTAAAGAACGTAACAGTCTCGTCGTGTTTGAGTCATAGTTTGCTTTGAGCAATGTTTCTTGCATCTGGGCCGACGGTATGTCTAATGTCAAGACTTTCATTCACCTGCATGCTTACTCAACACTTTTGCTTATCTTTGTTATATATCACTTCCTCTGAAAGTTGGGAAAGAAACTGTTTTGCACAAACTTGCAGATACACACACCATTAGATAAATATTACATATAAAAACTTAATAATCTAGAGTAATCTAGATGACAAACTCAGCAGAAAGACCATAAGTGCTTTGGTGTGTTTGCAAAGGCTGCCATAATATCTTTATCTGAGAACTTTTGAATGTTTAACGTAAAGCAATAGTTCGGCTGACAGGCTAATTTACACAGTTAATTTTGTCCATTTTCCCCATTACAGGGGATTTTTCAAAATGTCTGTAAAATGAAATGGTTAAGATGTAAACAAAGTCATTGAGAGTAGTTTGATGTGAAATGCTCTGTTCTACAGAAACGTACCGAGTTACAGTTGTTTACAGTGCAGGTGATGGGAACCAGACGTCTGAAGAGGTAAGTGCTGCTGAAAGTTACTTACAGAAAGTTACTACATGAAATGGTTATAATGGTATAGTTATTTTATAAGACATTTTTAATAACAGTTTTGAGAGAAAAGTTTGGCCTAAAAAAATCCATTTATGGTGGAGAGGTACATGCAGAGATGTTTTAAGCAAAAGAGTCCCCAAAGATTCAGATTTACCATGATTGTTTGGATAGTAAACATAGACATCACAACCCCTGGTCACTATCACCACCACTGTAAAGAAATCTGGGTCAATAAACATCTCAACAGTGACAATTTCACATAAAACTAAGAACAACTTTGCTTGAAAAAACAGTAGAATTCCTCTTTAATGTAGTTTATCACCCAAGACATGTTTAGTATGTGTAGTTTGCTTCTTTAGATTTGCCTCTGAGCTACACGGCTAATATAGCTAAGGCTAATGCGTTTCCTAACACTGTATGACATACTGTCTATTAGCCAAGAGTATGTTGCATAGCTAAAAACTCTTGAAACCTTAATTTTGTGGTCTTTTTGTACATTTTCAGAGATTACAGTATTTCATAATATCAAAAAGCACATCTGTATGAGATTCTTAATCAACTTAATGCAATTTGATGCAAGTGTGATGACTTACGCAGTTTTTACAGTGCTGGAACAAGCTTCCATTAGTAATGAATGAGTTGTTGGCTACATTAGTTGTTAGCTTGTAGCTTCAGTGCAAAACCAAGCAAACTCTGTACACCAAACATTTCTTATTTAACTACATTTGGAGGAAAACTGTGTAAATTATTCCTTACCAAATTATTACTTCAAACTGTAACCCCTTCTAAAACAAAGCATTGATGGTTTGCAATAATTTTGCATTCCTTTGCAAATATTTTGCATTCCCTTGGAATGTATTGCATTTTGCAAGGGATCATAAAATATTTACAAGAAAATGCAAAAATATTGCAGGGAAACAGAATGTTGTTGCTTATATTGTTTTCACAATGCCATCTTAATTCAAAGTATCCAGTAATGCTTCAGGGAGAAACGTATCAGGTTTGGAATATTATACTTCACCGCAGGCCATGATAGCGGTGTTTTTCGAAAATAGCATTCATTTTTCCCATAGGGAAAAGCTGCTTAGACCCAGAGTTCCTAATAAGGACATGACACTGACTACCGAATGAAAAGCAACTTCAGAGGTCTATATATAGTGGGAGAGAAAGGGGCAGGAGATGCTGCTTTGATTTTAAATGTCTTTGTATGTCAATAACTGTAATTTTATGCAACATTATTATAGTTACATTTTTTGCATTACAAAATATAACATAACCTATAACACTATAGGTTAAAGTAGGTTTGATTCAATGACGTGAGATCATTAGTGTTAGAATTGAGTCAATAGCACTACAAAAATCCAGGTGCTAGAGAGAGAAGTACATTGTGTAAGAATATGGTGCATATTGTTTAAACTGAGACAGGCAGAATGATTCCATTAAATTAAACTTCATAAGGTCAAAAGAGTTTAAACTCTTAAACATCATTTTCTTTACAGAAATTGTCAGTTAAGAGATTGAATGGTTTGACAAGGCAAGGTTTTCCCATAAGAACGGTGCCTGAGGCCTCATATAAATGTACATCTCTCATTCTCTCATGCACACATACTCACATCCCGTCTTTCCCAGACCTCGCCGGACCGGTCTGTCCTGTCAGTTGGTGAGTCATGTAAAGCACAGCTGAATTTTGTTGTGTAACTGTCAAGCCTTGTCTCCTGGGAACAGTGCAGGTCTTTTTGTGGTTGAAAATGGAGGTGTGAATTTGGAGAAGGATTACAGTGTTTGCAGAAGTTCCATTGGCTTCATGTTGTATCAGTAATATATACTTGTGTATTTCTTTTTTTTTTTCATTTTCCCATTTTTACCCGTTGTCCTTTTAATTCAGTTGCAATTAAGGGTTCAGTAGATCCACTTATAACACATGGAGATCTCGTCAAGTCTTTGGTTTAGGCTTATGTTGGTGATTAGCGTTCATCATCAGCATCGTCTCATTTTGTCCCTTGGACTGACAAACCTTAATCCTTGTAGATGTACATATGTAAGACTGAAGAAGAACTTTATTGCCATCCCATCATACACAGTAAACTACACTTTATTTGGAATACTTGTATACCTGCTCAGTCCTGCATTTATTCAATCAGCCAATTGTGTGGCAGCATAAAATCATGCAGACATGGGTCGAGAGCTTTAGTTCATGTGCACATCAAAGATCAGAATAGGGGAAAATATGATCAAATGGTGTTTTTCCACTGGGCAGTGCAGTATGGTACGGTACAGTTACAAATCTGTAATCATGCATTTTGTTGCCATTTCCACCGCTGAGTACCATTACTGTACCATAACTGCGTACTTGTGCTGAATTTGCTTTTGTGCCTTTTTGTCTGGGTATCAAATGTGCCAAGCCAGAATTTGAACACACATCAAGTTGAACCTTGAGGTGGATGGGCTACAACAGCAGAAGGCCATATCAGATTCACTCCTGTCAACCAAGACTAGGAATCCGAGCCTACAGTGGGCACCGGCTGGACAGTTAAAGACTAGAAAACGTCTCCTGGACTGATGAATTCCGATTCCTGCTGTGACATGAAGATGGTTGGGTCAGAATTTGATGTAAACAGCATGAATTCATAGATCCGACCTATGCCAGCTGTTTAAAACTAGTAGTGATGACGTAATGGTGGGGAGGTGTTTTTCTGGCACACATGGGGCCCCCTAATATCAATCAAGCACTGTTTGAATGATACAGCCTATCTGAGAAATGGCTGACCATGTGCATTCCTTTATGGCAACGATTTCCCATCCCAATCCTAATTTCTGCTTTCAGCACAATACTGCACGTTGTCATGAAGCACAAGTCATCTCAAATCGGTTCCACGAGCATGACAATGAGTCCAATGTACTTCAATGGCCTCCACACTCACCAGACCTGAATCTAATAGAGCACCTTTGAGATGTGGTAGAATGTGAGATCTGCATGAATGCGCATCTGACAAATCTGCAGCAATTACGTGATGCAATGACGTCAATATGGAACAGAATTTATAAGGATGCTTCCAGCATCTTGTTGAATCTGTGCCACAAAGAATTCAGGCTAAGGCAAAATGAAGGGCCTAGTCAGCACTAATATAACCAAGCCTTGTAAATCTGAAACAGTAGCTTTACAAGAGAAGGAAATAAACTTTAATGCATGCTAATGTAATGTGATTTTATTTGACAGCGCTGTTATGTGCAGTGATGACAATATAATCATGCTCTTGGGCTATGTTTGAACAGGTGATGTAATCTGATTTGTTGTACAAATATCTGATTTTTCATGGCAGCTGATCTTGTCCATTTCTGAACCTGGAATAAATGAAAAGCAAAAGACTGAATGAAAATAAACTGTTTGTCCAAAAGCATCCAGAAACCCCTTCTAATTAGTGAATTCGGTTACTTTAGGGTGCATCCATTGCTTATACAGGTGCTCTATTGTGGACACACAGCTTGTGTAATCTCTATAGAAAAGCATTGCCAACAGAATGGGATGCTCTGGAGTAACCAAACTTAAGTCATAAACAACACCAAGCCCCCCAGCATTGTACTATGAAGCAGTGGAACTGCGTTCTCTGGAGTGATGGAGCTCCATCTAATACCTTTGGGATGAGTTGAAGTGGCGTTTGTGATCCAGAACTAATCATCCGACATCAGTACCACATCTCACTAATGCTCTTGTAGCTGAATGTAATCAAATCCCCCTGGCAATCCTCAATAGCAAACAGTATGAGCAGGTGTCTAAATACTTTTTTTAGACATCCATGTAAGTCAGGGCCAGTGTGGGTGTAGGTTTTCATTTCAAACAAGAAGAGCACACATGATTTTACTCGTATAATCAGTCTTACACAACTGATCATGTGTGCTCCTGCTTTGTTGCAACGAAACCCTGCAGCCACCCTTTGCGTATAAGATTGGACACCCCTGGCCTGAAAGCTTTCCACCCCATACACTAGTAAATGCAATAGCCATCTGGGAAGTAGACCAAACTTCATGCTGACTCGGTCTGTTGGCAAACTGCCCCCCACCGCCTCCCGCCCCTAAAGTGCCCTAGGACATGATCAGCTCAGCACTAATGACTAAGGCAGGAAGTGGCCAAAAAGGATGAAGAGGTTGCTGGTTGGAGCTTCACTCCGCAGGGACTCCCTCACTAAATGGGCGGAGAATCGACTGGCTTTGTATTAGGCCACTCCTAGACCGTCTGGTAATGGCCAGCTATGAGCTATACAAGAGGAACCCCACTCAATGTGACTAGACATGCAGTAAGGTTCTGTGTTATGGAAAAATAAATTTTCTTCACTGTTTTGAAATAAGAAAGCTTAATGTACAGTCAAATTACATAATTTGTTGATTTTCTAAGTAAAAGTTACAAGGAACAAACTTAAATATGAATTTATATTTATTTGCTCAGATGATAAGTGAAAAAAATAAAACATACAATATAAAATGTGCACAACATTTTATGTGGCATTTATTATTTTTACCACTGAGCAAGTAAACAGAAATTGCGTATTAAATGTGCAGAAGTGTGTTCTCTGCAGGATGTGTTAACGCATTTGCACTTTAATACATATCAACAAAACATCTTTTGAGCTGTGGGCACTCAAACGTTTGCATATGACTGTACTGTGTAAACACCCTTCACTCCCCAGTGCATGCGGTCCATGTATGAAATATAAGCCCATTTTGAATTTGTCATTTTTGTCATGTCATGAAAACCAGCATATTTTCATATTTACGCCTATTCCGTTTACGCCTAAAGCAGTTTAGCTCCGCCCACTCATACTGAAGTTATAAGTAGTGTTTTGGCCTAGATTTCTAGTGCAGCAGCCATTAACATATATCAGTCTGAAAGGCCCAGTAACAAAAACAACCATTTAATTTCTAAAATTATAGCAATTAAATTTTTAAAATAAAATGTTTTTGGTACATAAAATCATAATTATATAGTAAGTGGACCTCAGTAATAAAATAAGAGTAAAATGTAAGATATGGCCCCTTTGTATATAACTAAGGTCCTGAATCATTTCTTACAAAAACAAAACAAAAAAAATAAAAAAAAGAGAAAAAGCTGTTAGCTTTTACTGGAGTTTTGCCAGAGCTTTGTGCTACAACTGAATCCTGAAGGGCTCCTGATTGCATATATAGAGCACTACTAGGGCGTGGGCATTATTTCGTCACCTAGTGCACTACGTAGGGGGCAGGGAGTCATATGAGACTCAGCCCGCGTTTTAGTTAAGAGTCGGATGATTAATTGGCCTACTGTAAAGTGGAGGTTTCCTATTGCCACACCCAAACCTCTTTCACCTATAGGGCTGCTCCCTGCTGCCAAACCCACGTGCTCATGTCTGAATATGTAGCTTTTACCCTTTTCAGAAAAGTACAGTCTGGGTGAAACGTTTTCGAGAACGGGTTTAATAATAATACTAATAAAAAATAGTAATAAAAAACACTTCAGCCTCTCTCTCGCTCTCTCTCTCTCTCTCTCTCGCTCTCTCTCTCTCTCTTTCTCTCTCTCTCTCCCTCAGTGAATCAGCAGCAGCAGCACGCCGGCTTCCTGTGTTTGTGCGGACTCAAGTCTGCCACCTCGACATGGACTGAGCCTCTCGCTCTCTCTCTCTGACCAAGGAAAACTCGCATGAGGGTCCTCTTTCTCCTGTCCGTTTCCAGCCTGAAGAGTGGCCGCAGATGTAGAAGTCCAGCTCTGAGTCTGGACTCCGACTGAAGACCGTTTTCGCCTAGCGAGTTTCCTATTTATTAACGTTATCGAAGAAGATGGCGAACGACTCTCCGGCTAAAAGTCTCGTAGATATAGACCTTTCTTCGCTGCGGGTAAGGACGGCAGCCCTCTAGCTCTCCTTACACTGCCTTTTCAGCACGTTTGTTAGCGCTGTGTTAACCCTGGTGTCTTTTTTATAAAGTCTGCTCCGGCTTTCTTTGTCTCTGACCTGCAGACAGAGCTGTGTGTGTGCTGTTAGTGTTGGTGTTAGTGGCGTTGTTGGGAGTTGGGCTCTTTTCCTTTGTCTGAAATGCTCTGGCATGTGTTCGGGGAGAGAGCTCTCAGCGCAACAGCTGCTTTTATCGTTTATTTTTTTCAGCCCGACACGCCACGCCACTGTTTTTGGCCGTTAACTTAACATTTCTGTCCTTTTGTCTCGTGTTTTTTTGTCTTTGTCTCGCTCCAGGATCCAGCCGGGATATTTGAATTAGTGGAAGTGGTCGGAAATGGCACGTACGGACAAGTGTACAAGGTATGGGATTGTTTTTTAAAACATTGCTTGTGTTTTTTCGAATGTGTTGCCGTTGGAAACCCCACCGAAATGTAAATATGAACGGGTAGGGTGGAGCTAGCGGCTCTACACGGGGCTGTTAAAGTTTCTCTATTTGAATGGAAACGTGCTAATCTGTGCTAATGTTCACTAAATAAACCAACCGCCACAAACCCGGGCTAAACCCGAGCTAAACCCGTTCCGGTCTGGGATCTGTGTCTGGTGGGGTTCTCAGGCTGGTCGCTGCTGAAATCAGTGCCGTGGCTGCTACAGAAACAGAGAGTGTTGAGCCGTTAAACTGGAGAGCGGCGGTGAAGCAGCAGCAGCTTTGTCTCTCAGAGCCTCAGCCAGCTCGGCCCGAGCACCGTCAGCAAACCTGCGACATGTTTCTCAGTCAAATTAATGAACTGTTTTGCGTTTTCACAACTTTTGTTTGGAGGCAAAGTGACCAGCTGCTGTTGCTGCAGCACACATGCAGCGTTGTCTCTGAGGCGCATGCATGGGGGCTGACATCACATCCTGTTTTGTAGGGACTGTTGCTGAACCCGATTTTCTTTCCTCCGTGTTTCTCCGTTTTTGGACGAGTTTTCTACTTTTGTTCATAACATGCTGCTTGAAGCTGCACGCTAACAGCATTTTATTACAAAAGTGGACAATTAGTACTGTATCTAAAGTCAAATTTAGTACAGTAGACTGTGTGTGTGTGTGTGTGTGTGTGTGTGTGTGTGTGTGCATACAAGTATATAATAAAAATAAAAAGCTGGGCAATATTACAGTATTGTGACACATCATGTATCATTAAACTATCGTGATATTACATTTTGCGATATCGCCCACCAAAGCAAACGTGTTTATATATGTGTGTGTGTGTGTGTGTGCGTGTGTGTGTGTGTGTGTGTGGTGTGTGTGTGTGCGTGTATATATATATATATATATATATATATATATATAATAAATAAAATACACACACACACACACACCACGCGCACACACACACACATCCCTCATAACAAGCCCCACGTCCAAAATACACTTCTTACTGGACAGGTCATCGCATTTGGTTGACAAGTTAAAAAGAGAGAAACATTTTGACACTGACATATATAAGAATAAATCAAAAACCCTCTTTATGTTCAGAGTATTGTGTGGAATATTGTACAGCTCTGGGTGTTTGAAAACAGACAAAACTAGCTTTTCCTCCATGTTGGATGAGAAGGCATCCTTGATATTGATTGGTCAGCTTATGACGCTTTTCTGTGGGTGCTGAGCACAAACTTTAATGGTTTTTCAACTATCAGCACAGTTAAAAAATTCTAAATGTGTTGTGCAGGCTAAAGGACTGCTGAGTCACAGCGCGCATTGCTAAGCCACAATGATAGGAGTATGCTTGAGTTTGAAAAGACGTCCTCTCAACGCCCCCTTAATGTGGCGCAGATCAGGTTTTTTATTTCCAAATTAGATCCTAGCCATATGTATATGTGACTTAAATGAGCACCTTCAGATCAGAATTTGTGCCCCTTCCTTCCCCAATTACAGCACGCTGCAACCGTCATTCATTGTTGGGAGTGTGGCAGCAGTGACAAACTCAGCTGTTAATGGCTGCAAAAGCTATTGTTTTTAACACCTTCTTGCCCTAATAACCAACAGCTGAGAGCTGTTCAGAGAAAATGGTACTTGCAACGTGCTGCTAGCTCAGTCGCATATTGTTGTTTACAACACGTGGTTTATTCACGTTGCTGTGGATTATTTCAGGGTTGTGAAATGTCAAGGCAGAAAGATCAGATATGAGGGGGGGGGAATCAGAATTGACCAATATGATTTGTAACGTGAACATCATTGTTACTGTTGTAAGTGTTCAACAAAAATGTTTGCTGTTGGCTTATTTTCTATTTTTAATGTAAAAATCACATAATCATGTGAAAAGTCACCAGATTGCAAGAATCAAAGTCTCTGAAATGCATATTTGTGCTCCCAGACACTCCAACTTGGGTGTAAGAAATCTCTGTATTTCTGAGATCTCAGACTTGGCAAATAGTGTCATTTAGGTCAGTAAAGAATGGAAAAGTTGTGCCAGTGACTGAGGTTATGACCTTTATTGTCTCATTATTTGTAAAATGCCTATGAAATGAAAGCATTTGCAATGGCCTTGTTGAAGTCTTCATGGTTGAACTCAACAATGGTTTTGTTTTGAGCAAGCGTGCATTTGTGTGCAACTTCATGGAACAAATCTGTGGCTATGAAGATGGCTTCATGTGAATTCCAGTGCTCAGAGTCTTGTTTACTCCCCTGCATGTGACTCATAGAGTTACAGTTAACAGGAATTGCATCTTCATTGCATTGCCTCCCCTTTCAGCTTTTTTATACTATTGCAGACATGGTGTGAAGTCATGAAAGCTGCTTTCAAACCAAACTGTGTTCCCTCCCTGCCTGTCTTCTAGTTGTATTTTTTTTTTTTCACTGGTTTTCATCCATTACACTCACTGACAGCATTTGTGACACTCTTAGTGACTTACTGCATTCAATTAGACCAGTGCTGTCATATTCCTGAAGAATAGGTACGCGTGTCCAGTCTTAGATCAATTTCAGTGCGAACTGTCTGATTCCACAATGTTTATTAAGGCTCACTATGTCTACATATAGATTCCATATGTATGCGATTAAGTGTTGAGGTTTTTCTAGGCCGCATGCATTGTCGCTAGCTAATGGAAAACTTGCCAACATGCCATCGTCCGTATGTGAACAGATGGCTTCTTGGGCCAGAGTAGAGAGATACCACCCCCCCCCCTTTATCTCACATGCTCACGTATACAAGCGCCCATAATGACATGGTTTTTTTAATCTGTCTCTTTTCATGGGTTTTGTTAATCTGCCTGTTTGCATCAAAGGCGGACTGGGCTATATATACACGTCCTGTTCTATTTATACCATGTGGTAGTGAGCCAAGAACGCAACCCATCATTTCACGAAGCAGCCGCTTCCTTTTTGACAGCCCCCAGCACCGTCAGCTGATTTGTTATGTTGGTCAATTAGCACAGCAAGAGTTCATCCTATTGCTTTTCAGCGTCGGCGAAATGGCATAAATGTAATATTTGAAGGCATTTGTGATGTGTGTTGTTTGTCATGTATTTTATTTATTGCAGTTTTTCCTGATGACATTTGGGTGATTTTATGTATAAAGGCTGTTACTTATTTTAACGTTTGTGAAAGTTATTTCTGATGGCACAGTCTGATTGGTTGAGAAGTTTAACCTATGCTGTTTTGTTATAATAGTGCATTTTTCACAATAACTGAAAAAAAAACAGTATGCCTTTTTCACATTTCCATATATTTATTGTGTACGTGTTGCATGGTTAGGCTGCTTCCTCTAAAAACAAAAGTAACACCAATGGCTGAGTATAGCTCGTACAGCTAAACCCAAGTGTTCGAGCTCAAAACAAACAACAGCCTTGCTTAAATGATGCCGTTTCAGCTGACGAGTTGGTGCAGTTAGGAGGGACAAAGGAACAAAGTTTGTCATATGGAGGGGAAGTACATTTGTGTCAGCCTCTCACCGTTGCGACTAACATTAAACTGAAGGCAGTTCTCGTTTTAAAACCGGTGCTGTTCCCAGCAGATTTCAGTGGGTTAGTTTTTATATTCCCCTCACAAACTGTCAGCATTTGAGAGAGCAAGTGCTCACTGGGTCCCAGTCAGTCTGTCTTCTCTGTAACCCCTGTTTACACCTGGTCACTCCATGTGACTAGTGTCTGGATTGAATCCTGATAAGATTTTAGCCATGTGCGTTTACACTTAGTAGTCAAATGTGCCTCTGGTTAGTCCGATTGAAATCCATTTGTTATCCGGCAAACAATTACAGATTATTTATTAAGTAGTCTTCAGTTTATTTTGCACAGTAGTGTCTGTCCATATTGCCGTTAGGCATTTCATGTCCGGTCTCCAACTAAGTGCGTCTTACAGCACTAATGATACTCATGAATCATTGGCATGTATCGTCATCAGCATATCATGACATTTACCACAGCATACCATCATATTTCCCATTCATATCGCTTTTATGTTTTGTTCTTCAGTGTTTTGCTGCAGTCGCTCAGTTCATCTCACAACTAAATCACAACCATAAATTAGTGGTGCATTAGTCACATCAACTCTCAGTTAAAGGTGCATAATGCATTCAGACGCAGTGACACTGTAGAACTGTGCTCTACTCTAGTTGTCTCGTGTAGGTGGAGAGGGGATGTATAGGCTTGATGTTTAGAGAGATTCAGTGTGCATAATTATTCAGCGAGAAGATGTGGTCCGTTGATAATGCGGTCGCTGTTTCCTGAGCAACGTTTCACTTTCGCTTAATGGCTCTCTTTTTGCTTACTTGCTGTTGAATATTCAGAGATTTGATGCACTGCCCTGTGGACTGCCCCAGTGAATGTGTTTGCCAGTTAAGCTGTTCATCACAGTCAAGACACAAGTCTCCTTTCTCCTGTGTGCTACATGTCCTCTGCTTCTGCACTGACCCCTCTGATTGGACAGTTGGTTTGTCCATTTATCCAAGTGACAAATGAGCAGCCCTGCTCTAATAGATGGGGCTGCAACTGGTTGTGCAGCAGCAGCTGTTGTTGGGTCAGTAAGAGCCCTAACTGCCTCATTACAAAGGTGTTTTTGTTTGGATTTCTGTGGTGCGTTTAGACGGGCTCCTTTCTCAGCCAGAGGAAGAAAGACTGTTTCAAATGAATGCACTCAGACAGCATCCCAGTGTTTGCAGTGATACATATCAGTATATTGTGGTTTGTGACAGTGTAGAATTAATGTACTGTCATAGTTTGCTCTGTATTAGAGATGGCATGATACCACTTTTTCTTTTCCAGTACCAATTCTGATGGCATCAGCCAATGCTTAATCTAGTCTGAATTTTGTCTTTACTTCGACATTTATAGGGTTTTGCAGGCACTCTAAAATGCACTATTTTCATCGAAGAATATCACTTAAGATGGCTGTCTAAAAGTACAGTGTTCAAACTGCTCAAATGCAAGAAATGCATAGAAATCATGAGCAGCTTATCTTGTTTGGTTCTGTTAAACTCTTTCACCAAAAAAATTGAAACCAGTTGTCCTACTATATCTGGATTGCACTGCTCTGGATATAAGTTGACAACCGCTATTCATGGTTTTTCTTCCATTTTGTTCAAAGTCAGCATGACTGACTGAAGCCCTGTTGCACACCATATATTTATAGCTCTGGCAAACTTTTTTTTGTGTATTATGGACAATGTAGCATAATTTTCACACACTATCATGCGTGGCTGTTGTCCATCAACACATCATTCCCATCGTCATCAAAGGCAAAAGCCGTCACTAGCTGGAAAACAGCTAATGTGGACGTCTGCTAGCTGATGTAAAAGAAATGGCAGTTGGTGTTCTTGTCCGGTCTTGCTGGCCTGTCCGATAGTGTTGTGTTGGCAGCGGTTGGAAAAGATGAAATGGTGCTTCATGTGTCTCAGACAAAGCACGACCACATGCTAGTCTTCACCCTCCTGGCTTGGTAGCATTGTGTGATGAAGGAGGGCTAACTAGCAGGTAGTATTGGCATTGACTAAATTGAAGAAAAAAATGGATATAAATCCAAAATAAATAAAAAAACGTCCTGGTGAACGTGAGTTAAATCTGAATGATCATCCTTTAAAGCCCTTCTCACAGTTAAAATCTGGCAGTCTTGTCATAGATGTAGAACAACTGCAGAAATTTGTCTCTCTGTTGTCTCAAATGAGTCATTTGTCTGAAAGGGTGACTCATCGGTTATGAAGATTCTCAGCAATTGTCTTTTTGACATTGATGACTAGTTTTGCTGCCCTGGTGTTGCTGTATGTGGTAGATAATTGAAGCCTTTCTAACTTTCTTTTGTGTTATTGTGCAGCTAAAGAGTTTAGTTTTTAAGTGCACACCTCCACAAACAAGACTAGCTTTTTTTTTATCGATGTGGTCAGGCTCAGTTAAGTGAGAGGTGGTGGTCACAGTGGTCCTACATCAATTGGGACTAATTATAAGCACACAAGGAAGGTCAGAGTGCCAGGTCTTGGTGTGAAGTGCACAAAATGGACTATAAAAAACTTGAAACTTACTATTTGCTTTGTCTTTTAAATACCACTAAAACTAAAAAGCAGCAGTGTGTTGCACCTTTGTGGACCAGGATAGATTTTATAGTGGCTGTACCATTTTGTACATGACTTTGTTTCCATTCTTTTTCTCACTATAGTACTCAGCATGCATTTTACACATGTGTCATTGGGAATCCTTACAGCGCTCAACAGATCCTGACTGCTGGCCACTCATCTGGAGGCTTCTGTGATGTTAGCTAGCATTAGTCTTATAGCACAAACCTCAGTTGGTCACCAAACTTGTTTCTTTGTTAAAGTAATAATTTAGTTGAAGAATTGGACAGCTAGCAAAGCAACCATCCTGCAAGTATCCACTTCCACCTTCAAGATAAATCATCAGAAGGATCTTTTAAACCTGGAAATCTCACACTAAAGACTACAGCAGCACCGCTGTAAGATACGAGTAGGAATGTTTAAGACCCGTATAGTGATTGCTGTATTTTTCAGTTTGGCCGGAGTGTCCCCTTGACTAACTCTTCGACTACTTTTGTTTTGTATCCTCTCCCAGATTTGATGTTAAACAGTAATTTATTGTGTTACAATTAGTGCTATCACAGTCATGAAATTTTAGCTCAAAATTAACTGCCGTATAAATGTGATTAACAATTTCATCGTCTTGTTCATTGTTTAAAACTATTAAAATACAACCCTAAAGTGGCCAAACTGGCTGATAATCCACTTTACCTGTTAGCTATGTTTACGTAGTAGCTAATACTGGTTGTACTGTTGAATCAATACTGCTGTTTGTTTGAATGCAGTTCCGTTTTTTTTCTTTCTTCTGTTTTTTATGTACGTTCATTTGCCTCAACTCTCTACACTCAATTCACATTTTGTTTGTTGCTGCTTAAAATTACTGTGAAATCTTACGCCTGTTTAAAGTGATTGCAGTCAGCTTAAATAATTGCACTCATGTCAAATAAATGCGATGAGGTGATTAAGTAACGATTGTGACAGGCCTAGTTACAGTTCTCTGGCTTCGTGTCTTGCAGCAAGGTCTTTAGTTGCCTTCTGTGATATACTGCTTGATCTGCTTGACATACCTGTTTGAATGGATGACCTTTTTCTTCAGCAGCGCGTGACTGCACTTTCCCTGAACTCGCAGGACCATATCTAATCGGGCCCGGGCCCCTGACAGGCACTCAAATATCAAACAACAAATGACATGTGGAGTGACAGAGGCCAGAAAGGTGGTTGGTCTTGCTGCAATGAACTGTTTTTAAAGGACAAGTTATATGTTTACATGCACACAGTTCTACTCCTTCTGTACTCTGCCTTTAGTCTTAGTATACATGCTGACCTAATGCCAAGTATAGGACCATTACGATTTCATTGTGACCCACAGACTTTGACCACTAGTGAATGTGCAAACTGGTTTAACCACATCCATGTATTACTTCCTCTTTTCTAAAAGATGGTTCCTGAAATTGACATTGGTCTGTTGGCAGTTTCCTCTAATTCTGTAATAGTTAAGTCCAGGTGTGCTTTGGGTTTGGCTGGGTATCTTCAGAAACCTTTTTGTTACTAGTACCTTTTTTTTCAAGATCTTGTTTGCTTAATGTAATACCATCTATTTCCTGCTTAGCTTTTGGTTTTGTAGCAATAGAAAAAACATTCAAAGGTTATAGCTTGTGGTTTCTAGACATAAAGAAAATTTTTTCAAGCATAAACAATTATTGGAACAGGGGGAAAACCCATTAAACATTCTTTACAAAGTGTTTTTTTATCTATTTATCTACAAGAAACTTGAAAAATATTACAAAGGTGTAGAGTTCACAGAGTCACTTTCCCAGAGAGGGATTAAGCCTAATGTGCAACTATATTTTTCTTTGAATTGAGAATCTTTATTCAGAACTCTCTGTAGTCCAGGACTATGCTTAGTCCCTGTCTGGGCCACTGACCCAAGGTGTCCCAAAGTTATTCTTCTGACTCAATTTAAGCAACGTAGGAAATGACCAACATCAAAAACCATACTGCAGTATGAGCTAATTCTAGTGCTAGCTAAAGCCTAGCATCATGTGTTTGTTCACTGCACTGATAAAAGAGACCCTAGCTGTTTTTGTGTGTGGAATAGAAGTCTAGCTAGATGACTGCTGAAAACAGTAGGTGTTTTTGTAGCTGAGGTGCGTTTGGCCTGGGATGGTTCTGGGAAGACGGTGGCATGGTGAATAAGTGCTGTTTCACAAGCTGTCACAACTGCAGTTTTCTTGAAAAATTATGTTTGCTGTATTATCAAATATGTCAGTTACCAGCATATGCTACTCTAATCATCTAGTATGGCAGGTGTTGGACCTCTTTTTTGGACACAGATTTTAATGTGGAGTTTAACACTTTCAAGTTATGTAACCATATGTTTTATGGATATTATTTTGTTAACAGTATCCATAACAGGCAAAACTGGTGCTGTCTCCTCTGTTGTTGCCTGAAGTGCTTAATGCCCCTGTGGAGGATGGGCAGCTTCTAAGCAGAGCTTTGGAATCTGTTTGAGTTTTATCACTCTGGTCCTGTGCCAGCTGGCGTTTAGGAATGGAAATCCTCAGGTGGCCCACACTACCCTCTCTAAAACTGCCTCGAAGTAAAGAAAGAGACTAAATTATTGAGATATGTGGAGTGTATGAGGGAGAGAGAACAATTCCACCATATAATGGCCATATATAGTCAACTGAACCACTTTGGCATTCCCCTTCCCTGCATGTTGCTTGCCATTTTCTCATGACCTGGTCTCCACTGTGCTCTCTGTATGAGAGTGCAAAGAAGTGCTGCAAACATTTTCTGTCCTTCATTCTTTCAACCCCCATTACTTTTCTGCCACTTTCAATGGTCTTTGCTTTTATAGCCCTTCAGTGTCCATGCAGCTGCCCACCCCCGTCCAAGGTGGAGTATAGTCTTTGTCTTCCTTGGAAACCTCAATGGCTTGATCTTCTCTATCTCCTTGTCCTCCTCACCATTCCAGCCAGTTCCAGCTTGGTGAACAGGGGGTTACAGTGTTAGAAGGCTGCTCTATATAGCTCAGCCCACTTCTGCTCAGCGTGGAGTCTGCTGGACAGAGGGGGGAGGATTCCATCATAGAGCAGTCTCACCTCCTGCCATGGTGCCAATTTCAGTGCCAGTGCTCAGGGTCGCACAGAGTGCACATGCTGTGAGTCCGTGCACTCTGTGACTCGATGATCGTTGACTCCAGCAGTCATCCTGAGATCTTGCCATACTGTTTCAGATGAGGGTTTTCTTTGTCAATGGACTGGGGTGCACAGTTGGTCTTTTCTGAGCATATAATGGGTGTGTTAACTCCAAAACACTGACCAATTGCATGTTTTGTTAGAAAATGTAGGTGTTTTCAAATGGAATAGCAGTCCAAAGGCTCCATCGGTTGTTGGGAGATCATGTGTTTGAGTCCTGACAATGCCAGAAGTTTAAGCGTGCAAAATTTACCCTTGTTTAATTGCATTTTAGGAGTTTTGCACTCCTTTACATTGTCTATTTTAACTAATCAAATTCCAGAAAACAAAAATTGTGACATGTATTGTGAAAATGTCTTATTAGAGAATACATTTTTGACATTGCCCATGCCTGCTGTAAACCACGGTTCATGACCAGTAGGATTATAAAGTTGTTAAACCCTTGAGTTTCAGATATTGGATCTTTATGTTCCTGAGTAATGCTGTATGTGCCCTCACAACAACACAAATACTCTGGCCCCTCTTTGGATGCAGAAATCTTATTTTTTCTGTGGTCAACGAAACTCAGCATGTGTGCCCAAACGGCTGGCCTCCCTCAGCGTTATTCTCTACGTTGGCACGCCATCTTTCCACAGTCACAGAATCTCCCCTACAGGCCCCTTGTGTGGGTGTTTGTGTTTGGTGGTAAGCGGCTGTGGCGGTCTGGCAGTTTGCGTCGACATCATACAGCTCCCTCTTTGGACTTCCAAACAAGCATCTGTAGTACAATATACTGCCCTTGTTCTTTCTCCCATAGACTCTACTTTGGCTTTTTGTCTGGGCTGCATTGGGCACTGACTGGGTGCGGTGTTTAGCACCCCCAACTTATGCGTGCGACAAACCCTCTTGGCCACTGTTGACTTGTTCGGTCTCATGGCAACTAATGAATTGGGCCAGTCGCCTGCTGTAGTTGGCCAGCGCTGTGCAGAAACAGGCAAGTCACGTGGCAACCCAGGGGCTGCGAGAAAAAAGCTTAATTGTATCCCCCCCCCCACTGTTGAAGCTAGTTGCCAATGTGGCATACGGGACAGTGTATAACCTTTTCCTGTCTTCTCCCGTTGTGGCAGCCATTTTCCAGCCTGCTGGCTTCAGATCACAGCGCTGCCAGTTTTCCCTCGAGGCTTACTGATAGAGATGTACTGTTTGTGGACTAGTTGAGCTACCATCTTTGCAGTGAGGGGCTGTGGGGAAGAGGGCCAACACAGGCTGTTGGGTCTAATGTGAGAATGTTCTCCTTTGGCTATGAGTCGTTAAGCACTTGGTTACAAACGAACGCAAGAGAATAGGATTCACACTCTTGAAAATAATAGGAAAAACATTTGTCAGTGTTGATGTAATTTGTAGTGCTCTGACCTCATTTATTGAACTTTATGTAATGTCCATGTTATATAACTTGTTGTTGCTATAATTAATTTCTGTTAAGAAAGGTCAACCTGAATTTTTAAGGATCAGAACTTTTATTTTGGGTAGTTTCATATGCTTCCTCAAATAGACAATGACGTCAGTATGCCTCCTGACGGATCCACTTAATACCACAAGTGGACCAACTTAACAACCTTAATGACTTATGTTCAGCCAAGAGAGATGATGCAAGGGTGTGCAAGCTCACCTATAAAGCCTCTGCAGTCTGCAAACCTCCCAGCTCGTCTCTGTCTCACAAAGAGAAACCTCCCGCTCCCTCCTCTCTCCCAGAATGCTGGATGTGTCTGAGCAATGCTGGTTTTGCTCAGAGGTTTGCTGAATTGCTGAGCTTTAATTAACTATTTCTCAGAACTGTGTGTATATGCTGTTTGTCACATCTTGCTTTATTTAAGGCTCTCTTACGGGAATGGGCCATCTTTCCCTTTTTTCTCCCATCATTTGCTTAGTTCTTACATGTACTGTAAAATGTGTTGTGTTTGCTTATATTTGTGAAATAAGTATGTTGTAATACATTTTACTATGAAACAGGAGTATCTTAATTTGAGATTACCAAGAATGTGACTGACAAGGGAGAGGTAACGTGGCTGTATCACTAGCTAGACTAACTTCTTTAGCTAATGTTAGCTGTGAAAAATAGTGATGCACTGAAATGAAAATACTTGATTAAAACTGAAATTCAGGAGACATTTAGCCAAAATGTAAATAATTTCAGTAAACTTGCTAAAGTGATTAAAATCTTGTCATTTAAGGTGGAAATTTCATTGTTTAGTTTTAATTTGCATATTCGCGCTACTGTTTGTAATATTTTTTTGAAATTTCAAAAACTGAGACTACAGAGGGACTTTTCGCTTGTGTCATTTTGCTGTGTTCTGCATGTTGAGCGGGATGTTGTGTTTTTCAAGTTGTATCAAACCTATATTGTGAAAGTTTTTGGGTGCTGTACCTCCTTTTGATACTTTGCATTAGAATAGATTATCAGTATGTTTGTCTGATACCCCTGTAAAAAAGTTCCACTCACTGATATTTTCTGTCTGCTGGAACTGAATGTGTCTGCTCTGAACGGCGCAAGAGGTTAACAAAATATCCATTTGTTAGCTCCTATGGATACTTGAAAAATAAACCTTTACTACTTCAAAACACTGTGTTTCTAGCTAGGCTAAATGCTGTTACTTTGGAAAAGAATAAGGGATGCACCAGTTTACCATGTTTGTGTATTATGACAAAGAACTACATTTGGTCTGTATCAACGTTGTATTACAGGTTATCATGTTTCTTACATTGATATCGGATAAAGAATTTATTTGTGCCCTCTGTTTAGTCAGAATATCCAGTCATTAACTTACATGGATACTCAAATGTTAAAATTAGTCAGAATGCACATTCGTACTAGACAGATATTCTGTGGATACACAGCTTCAAGTGTGCCTGTGGCGTGCTGCTGGCAGTGGATGGGCATCCTCTTAGTGCAAGCTGTCTAATGCTGTCTAATACCAGGCAGGGCCATATGGACATGAGGCATGTCTCAGCAAGGGGGTCACCCGGCTCAGAGTCTGCACAGACGCTTTAAGAGGGAGGAGCAGGGAAGCTGTGGTTGGTGGCAGAGGAAGCTTCCATGGCCAGCGTTTTTGATAATAATGACTTTGAAACTCATAGCGCTGAAGGCCAGTAAGAAACTTGGTGCTTGTAAAGTGTTGCATGCTAAGCAAAGAGTTAAGAACTATTCATTATAGCGGAGTTAAAGCTCATGTATGGTGGCCATATGGCTGTGGCCAAGTCATCTATTTTTGAAATTAAGTAGTTTTCATGCAGAGCTGTTACATTTAGGGTTCTTTTTAAAGCTTCATTCTCGCTCTATTCCACTCATAATTGCAGACATTGACTCTTCTTAAGCTGTGTTGGTGCCTTTTAAACATACAACACCACAGATGTTATATTTCAGGAACATACACAGGATACAGTATAGAAGCCTTTAAATTTAGCCTTTGTGGTAGCCCCCATTGTATGTGCTGTGCGTGTCTGAGGAAATGTCTGACAGTACACTGCAGTTTCAGCCACAGTTGGTATAACATCCGGTCCTTCACAAGGTTGTCATGACTTCATCTGAAGGTAGGCTGCTGTTAGAGTAACTAGGGAAATGAAGGTGTCGTAGATGAAGTTCCTTTTGATTAAGCAGCTCCTTTTGAGTTCAAGCTGTGGATCCAGCACTCGTAGAGTTAACATGCCCTCGCTGTGGTTAAAGTGCTATATTTAGCTCGGTGGAAACTGAATTGTGGGTTAGTGTGCTGGAGGGAGTGGTGGGCCACAGGCAGATTTGTTTTGCTCAGCATTTGGGGTGCTTTAGGATCTCTATCTAAACGAGGTTCTCTTTTGCTTTTCACTCACCCACTGTCTCTCTCAAACAGGCTTTGAAACCTTGTTTAGGGCTTTGATTAGGGCCCAAGAGAAAACTTCCAAGAGGGCAAGTAACCCTCACAAAATTGGAACGCCTACTTTGCGGGAAAGAGTAAACCAAGGCGTATTCAGCAAAGACGGTCTAGGAAACTTCACATCTTTTGAGCTTGCTTTTGAAGTTCTGTAATATCAACAGTGGATATGCACACTTGAAGAAGGTCGTCTTAAGAGTGGAGATGGCATATGAGTGGGTGATTTGATATTGTGATACTTTAATGCATTTTCACAATACACTCTAAGTATCATAATTAGTTTTTAGAGGTTTGTTTAGTTGGAATAGAGAAAAAGAACCAATAGTACAATATTAAGAAAAACGAATACTATCAAAAGTGCAATTTTTTTTTTTTCCAATGTTCTAGTTGAACAGACCAAATTATGCTCTTTGTGTAATGAAACATGCAGTTAATCATTGTTCTTTAAGTGCTGACGATATCAGCAATATTGTGATGACATAATTTACCACAATAACAATAAATATCATCATATTGCCCACCGCTAGAGGCCATGAGTATGACTCCTGTGGATTCAAAATTTTCAAAAAACTACATAGTTCAATCCAACCTGCATATAACATCCCCCTGCCAATTGCTCACTCACTCACATATTTATTTGTATTGTCCTCATACCAATACTGGATATCAAATCTGTTTCATCTCTGTTTAAGATTTCTGAAAAGTGTGAAGGTTCTTTGTAGAATGTTGGAGAGGCCATTTGACTCAGCAAAACAGCAGAGGTCAACTCGCCCTCAAGGCTTTCCAAACAGCTCCTAATGGGTGAAGTTGATATGTGTCCTCCTCTCAGCTGCTAGTCGAGTGTCACATTAACCAAAGCATTATCAGACTAGTCACAGTTTTCTGGTCTGTTGCCAGCACGCTCTTAGAGAAAGAGAATGGAGCAGTGTGGACGAAAGCCATGGACTGCTGATAAGGCAGGAGGCAGGGTTTGTCCCATGTAACCCTTTCAACGGTCATTTCTAAGTTAGTGTAGACAGTATGGCATGAAAATGATGCAACAATACTGTTATGTGTCACAGAATTAAGTGTTTTTCTGTTTGGTAAGCTGCATCAGCAGTAACTGAGTTATATTTGTAATTTCTCCCAAAACTCTTTTTTTAATAAACCGTGAAGTAGTGGCGCACAGCATAATCACATTTATTGTTATCATGATAAATTACATCACCAGTGATATGCTCAGAAAGGCTTATCATGATGATTTTATCACGATGGCAAAAATGCTTGATCATATTGCTGGCTCCTACTTCTAAGCATCATACGGGCACCCACATGTACACGTGTGTGTGTGTGTGTGTGTGTGTGTGTGTGCGTAGACATGTATTCCTGTTTCTTTCTCTCTCTCTCTTTCCTTGAACCCCCACCCCCACTTTCTGTCTCCTTGCTCTTTAACCCCTCCCCAGTCGCTCCCACTCCCTAATAGGTGTCACAAGACCAAAAAGCCCCTGATTGTCCGTGACACTGCCTGAATAGAGGTCCTCTTTGTTTGCCTGATGAGGTCTGCTCTGCTCTTCCTTATCAGCCTCCAGCAAATGTCTAGACCAAAATCTCACTCTTGGAGGCACATTTGAGTTAAAAGTTACTCTTTGTCTGTTATCTAAGATCATTTGCTTTCCCTTATCCAACTTCAGACTTTGAAGTTCCAATCAGAATGACTCCAAAAGCCTTCCCATCTGTAAAACCTTGGAATTTACAATGAAGAGGATGGCAGTGGCCATGCAGATATATGAGGATATCAGTGTTTTTATTTTGGACATTTGTAACTAGAACTTGAATTATTTGTCCGAACCCGACAGGACTCGACCGTTCAAGTTGGGTTGGGTTTGTTTCGGCTCAGACATAACTTCTTAAATGTTTATTGAGGATATTCTGACATCACATTTGACTGTACCATACCCGTTTTTCCACATTTAATGGATTTTGCCCTTCATTTACCCCTTTAGTTTTCCACTCTACTTTTACTGCTGCTGGTCCCTCCCTATTTTTATTACCAACAGTTTGTAATCTGGCAGAGTTACTTGGTTTTGGTGATTCACGTGGCCAGCGAGAGCACAGTGTGTTACATTTAATCAATCTGCACTAAAAACTTCAGAGAGGCTTTTGGGACTTTTTGTTTAAAGATGTTGATTGAATGAATTTGTTAGTGTTAAAGCTTAAATTTAAGCTTAATTTTGACTTTTGATTAGGGTATTAATTTAATTTGATCTGATAACTGCTGTGATTATTGCTGTAAGCTAACTTGTTTGCTAATGTATAATGGGCAATAAGCTAGCAGGCACGATCGTTAGGAATGTGGAATTCTATTCGGCCTTTGGTTTGTGGTGGTTGGGTTTAGGCTTAAATTTTGTCAGGATTAGACCAAAACTGCAGGCCCGGTTAGGGCTGCCCTTGTAACCTGTAATGCAGACATCTGAAAAAAAAAATAAACCAGAGTAGTAGAACCAGGTGTGTTGGAGCAGGAAAACCTGTGCAGTACAACAGTGTCCCTGTATGTCTGACAGCGTCTCACTGCTTCCTCCTGCATCTCCACTGGTAGTTACTGTCTGAGTAAGTAGTTGGTTTCTTACACTTTCCATAACCGGAGATCTTTTATTATAGTTTTGCTGTGAATATGATACCCTCTCATCGTGTAGCCTGTATTTATCCTAATCCTTGACTCTTTGAAGATGTGACCAAAAAAAATTTCCCCAATTTGAAGTTTCTACAGTTGCACTGTCTTCACCCAAAAACGGATGGTTGCATTTACATCCCCAAAGGGTCCTGTAAATGTTTTATGGCATGAGAGTTATTTCTTACAAAATGATAGTCCCAGTGTTGGCTGTCAGTTTTAGTGTTCCTCTTGCACTTGTAACACAATGCCTTTTACCCTGTTAACATTACATTCACTGCAATCAGGAAAAAAGACATTTTACAAAATTTCACAGAATCCTTTAGTACTGAATAGTATGTTGATAAATATAGTGAGTAGTAAATATAGTGAGTTCAGTCTTTGCCTTTAATACAGCTTCCCATTTTTCTCAGTAGACTTGCTTTCAGTTTTTCAAAGAAGTCTGCAAGGGTCCCCAAAGTCCAGTCTTACAAGTTGGTTGCATTTTATTCTTTTCATAATCCGACTAATCCCAAAACACTTTGAGTGATGTTAAGGTAATTAATATTCTGACATCTCTCAAAGATGCAAGCTTTAAGTGCTGTTTATCTGATGATGACAATTTTGGTGGTCTACCAGGTCTTGCATGGTTGGTGGAAGTGTCTTTGTGTCTTGTAAGTTTTGGAAACTTTGTTTGTTTTAGCAGTTTGATTTGTGATTTGTTCACACTGAGTAAAGATGTTTACCTGCAACATATTTTAGTCTCTTTGGCAAGCTGTATTGTCAGTGAACAGTGCTATTTCACATATAAAAGTTAGTGTGTTAGTGTGTATGGATAGATTTTGACTGCAAAGTTGGACATTATCCCCTTGTGACCATCACCATTCGACCATCTAATGGGCCCAGATATTAAAAGCTATATTGCTTAAACTTATGTGAAAAGCAAACAGCCATTTTGTTTAAGGCCAGGATATATTTGTTGGCAAGCGGCAAATAGGAGAGTCTTAGCCAGCTTGATTCGCCTTGCCCTTTTTTTGTGCTTAATCCTACCTCTTAAAAACAACACTTACCTTAATTCTAACACAGAGCTCATAATCTTGACATTAATCATGATGAAATATGTACAAAAGTCGTCTTCTCTCTAGGCTGCTTAGATTCTTCACTTCGCTTGAGTGACACTGATGCCAGCAGACAGCGCAGTAATCCATTTGTGGACTCAAGGCTTTGCGGGGTTTTACTTAGCAGCCCGAGGGCACAGTCGGAGCACAGCCGGTCCGGAGTTCTCCTTCTCCGACTGCTTATACAGCCGATCCCCCTAGATCAAAGGGTCTGGATCCCTGGAATTCTCTCTTTATCCTAGTCTGTTCAGTTGGGCAAGCAAGGAATGCGGTGGTTGGAACAAAATGAGGGCTCCAACTAGAGCTTTGCAATAAATTGTTTATTAATTATTGTGATATTGGGCTGGGCAGTCCTGATATCACAGAAGGCGGCAATATGCAGAAGATCCCTCTGACCAATCGTAGTGATTATTGTGCTGTGAGCGTCTTGACCTATCACAGTAACAGATGAGTGCGTCTGTGGGTTTTCGATGAATAATCAGGACGTTTATGGAAAGTAACTAATTTTGGTTCAAGAAATGCAGTCCAGATTTTAACCATGTCACATTGATTCACTAGTGTGGTTTTAAGGCATGTCACAGTCACAATCACAATATAATTGTGGTACTCATTTTCCCCATATCTTGCAGATCTAGCTCAGATTTGGATGTTGGGGCGGTGCTTGGACCCCATTGATTTCTCTGGAAGCATTCAGTCTTTTTGTGCTGATAACTTTTGAACCAACAGACTAAGTCCAGCATTTGTGTGTGGTCTGCTGTAAAAGCCTGCCCTTTTTTTTTTTTTTAAGTAATTCCACTGAGCCATTTCAGCTGCAGTGTTGCATGATCAATAGATGCTCTGCTATTGACCACTCCTGCTGCTGTTTTCTTGGCCTACTTTCTTTCTCTTTCATGCAGACGCCGCCAGTCACCAATTTTCCCCTCTTCAGCATCTCGCCCTGCTGTCTGCAGGTGCGCAAGTGCGTGTGAGACAGAGAGAAAGAATGTTTCTGGATTTGCTTTGGTTTAACCCTGAAGTCGCAGTTCTTGCCGATGAGCCTGGAGCGGTTTGATATGAATTGTTTTTCGCTTGTGGCTCGTTGAAACTGGTGGAGAAATGCTGTGCCACAATACCACATTAACGTTCAAAAGTTGAAGAGAAGAGATTTGATAAGGTATTGTGAGTAGTCTTGTTCTCCGGAAAGAAAAAAATGTGATGTGTATCTGTGGAACTCTTAAGTATCGCAATATGATGTTTTTGCTGTATTTCCCACCCCTGTGTAGTTTATTACATAACTATCTATGTAATTGCTAATGTTATTTTTGAGGGGTGTAACTGAGCTTTTTGTGTCAGGTTTGATTAAGTAAGGTTTGATAAGATTCGATTGACATTTTATGTGTTTTTTGAATTCTGCAACGCTTTAGCCGTACTACATAGGGATGGAAAGATCAATTGGCTATAGATTGCAATCAGACATTTTTTTGATTAATAGGGGAATTTCCGATATTCCTTTAATTTGGCTGATTGCGAGAGCTGATCTAAGATGCAAATTTCTGCTACATGAGCTGAAAGTAAACATTTCATCGTGTTTAAGGCAGGTTACTGCTTGGCCATGAAGCTGTAAAGCTGTGCTACGTTTTGGTGTAGGTTCCTTGCAGTGTTAGGGTTGCTAAACCAATTTAAACCATGTTTGGTGTTTTTTATCTGGGTAGCGTTCCATCATCCCACCCCCGTCCCTGCCCCCAGTTGGAATCGTCACTGATTGATTGTGCTAAAGGACGATCAGCCCTGGGTTCACAAAATGCTGAATGGTCTGTCACTAATACTACACAGATTAATTTGGCACAGAAAAATAAAAGTGATCAAGTAGAACTTTTGGTGCTTGCTGTAAGTGCTCAGTGCTTGCCAACCTTGTAAGAACATTAAGCCCAAAAGCACAACGGCCTAAAATTTAAGTGATTTCAGATAAACTGCTGAGTCAAGACCAAACTTCCACTTTACTCTGATAGATTGCACTCAGATATCTACATTTGAATTTTATGCTTTTCGGGATTTTTCAGTACCCTGTTGGAATTACACCCTCGCTAATTATGTGATTGTGTTTAATTAGTATAGCAAAATGACCATAATAACTGCAAACCTCTAAGGGTTAACAGCAAACTGTGCACTATTGTGCAGGTGGTACTCATTTGTTTTTGGTTGTCAGTGTAGGAGTTGGCGCATAGTTGAGATCTCAATTGGGAAAAGAAACTTTTCAGTATAATCTATCGCCCTAATTTCTCGCCCTTGTTGTAGTGCAAGTCTCTCTCTCATTCTCTCTCCACCAACTGAGCACAGAGTCTGCACTCACATACTGGCTCTTTTGTGGCAGGTGATTGAACAGCTGTCTTTTGGAGCAGCTGAGAGCAGCACTGCTGTGACAGTAATGTGGGGGCCCTGCTCACCCCGCTGAATGAAGCCCTGACAATACACAAGCTCCAAATGAACAAATGGGCTGAGGCCTCAGTTTCTCCCTGTGTAGCTCACTAACTCGCTTCTTTCACCAGCACAATGTCTCTCGCTTGCGTTGTTCCTGCTCTCGTTGTCGCTGCTCTCGTTGTCCTGTTCCCCCCAGCAAGTGCTCATTTTCTTCTCACTTTCTGCCTTCGTTTTAATAAAACTGTTTCATACTGTGTACAGTATGAGCTCAATCATGTTGACATGTGGCTCTGAGGTAGCGCTGCACAATATAGTGTTTGTATAGATCAAGATTGGGGCCTCATTTATAAAACATAATTGAGTTTCTTTCTAAATTTCTTCTTAAAATAAGTTCTCTTCATTTGCCTGTGATTAAGCTCGTCATTCAGGAATCACTTACTGCGATGCCTTTAGCACACACAGCCTGCCATTTGCACATCATTGTATGTTATTTAAAATCACTACATAAACAGTCATTAGTCATTTTAAGATCAGTTCTTTGCATGTGAATGCTTTATAAATGAAGCCGGAGATTCTTTGACATTCTGTAAGTATAAAAATCAGGTATAAATTTTGTTAATGCTTTAATTGTTATGATCCTAGACTATACAATACTGATACAGCAGGAGGCTTTAATAGGCAAATGACCCTCTAATCCAGTCACAATGTATTTTACCCTGTGCTGTGAGCATCTCGACCAGTCATGGTAGGGTTGAGCCAATTTTTTAATCTCCCCCTGCATTGCTTTAAAATTTAACAAAATCAAAACAGGTAGTTTGCTTACATGGTCACCAAATTAGGTGAACACACTGCACAATCATTCAGTAAATGTCTAACCATCTTTTTTAACAACTAAATGTCAGCTAGGAGAGAGGAGCTGGTTAGCATTGGCTAGCAAGGTAACAGTTCTACATACTATGGAACACCTTTGATTCTGGCTAAAATAAAGCACCAACACACTGACACATCTGAGGGAGTGAAGTAACTGGTGTTGAAGGGACAGAAAGGTGAAATTAAACCTGTTTAGTGGTGTGTGTGTGTGTGTGTGTGTGTGTGTAGCTCTTAGCCGTACGCTAGAAATGAATTTTCTGAGTTACTTGCTGAGTCCCCAGTGGCCATCTTGGCAATGCCGTCACGCCGTTATTTCCAGCCACACATAAGGCTATTCTTTGAATAAGAAAAGACCTAAAAACTTGAAGCTAAAGACCAATTTACCATTTCAAAAACATATTTGAAATCACTGGTAAAATCTGACAAAAATCTCATAGTTTGTAGTGTTTGGTTCAAATAATGCACATAAAATGTTTTTTTTAAGAAATCTTTTTATTGAAGGTTAAGACTTTTGCTATAAACAGATGACCTGTTACAAGCTTTCCCATTCGTTTTCCAACCGTTACACTGCCCAACCGTAAGTCACCCTGAATGGGATTCTGATAAATTATTCAGGTAATCCAGTAACGCAGGACAGTCATAAACCATGTCACATTATTGATTTACCGATGTCATTGCGCAATACGTAGCTATCCAGTTGTAATTCTAGTGATTTGTCAGCATCTCATAGCCCTACTCTACTCTAGTATTTCTTTAATGGTAAATGAAGCTAGGAAGGCATTTTACAATAGTTATTTTGCCTTGATGTCTTGATGCGTCAATAATAACTATGCAATAAACTTTCTTACAGCATATCTTGCATGACAGGACTGGTTTCAAGGCTTGGCTGGCTTCTATCTCTAAATAAAAAAGAAAAGTAGATTGAGATGATTAACAGCCAGTTGTCTGGCTTATATTTCTAATTGCCTACCCAAGGCTGTCTAGAACCAGCTCTTTTGCTTGTTGTTCAGTAATGAACCCACTGAACTTGGCAGGAAAGTTTGAAGGCTTTGATATGAATATCTTTTGTACGTAGATTAAGGCACCAGTTAACATATCTAGTTTCTGATGTGTGTGTTTTTCTCTTGTTCCTCCCATTTAGTTAAAAATGAGCTGGCTGTGTGAAGCATCTCCAAAAAGTAATGTGGTTCTAGAGGATGATTTTTGGGCTGTAAGTGACATTTAGACCAAGGAGGAGTCTGAAGGTAGATCAGGGTTCACACATGTCTAGTCCTGGAAAAAAGATGATTGGTTAAATGTCCTTTGAAATATCTAGTGAAGTCTTGGAAGAGTGTCAAGTTGGGTCATTAGACCACTTAGATTGCATGTATTAGCATATTTTTAAGCTGCTTATGTCCATTTTGAGTGTCCATTCATACCTGTTGTAGTTTGGAATTCTGCAGTGTCGCATATGGACAGATGTATAGACGCTGTGTTGGAGCAGCTGGTAGAGTGTGGCTACATTAACACATGCCAGCTTCTTGTGGAGTGTATTGTTCACTTTTAATATTTTAGTAGACCTTGTGATCAAACTATGAGTGCTTGAGGAATGGTTTATGAAAGTGTGTGGAAGTGTGTAGGGGTTGTATTGTTGACTTTAATGTTAGGGATGTTGGTAGTTCTGTTGTGTATATAAATCATGGAAATTGTCCTGGATTTTCTCCTGGAAAAGTCCTGGAAAATGGTTTTAGAAGAAAAGTGGAAACCCTATAGATTGTCATTACTGTTCTGAAATGTCTAGGACGTTTTAAAAATAAAGGTGCCAAAAGTGTGTGTTTGGAGCTTTTGGTTTCCTGGAGAACCTATGGCATCGCTCCAGATACATAACCTTTGCTACATAATGCAAAGGTTATGTATCTATTAAAGGTTTTTACATGGTTACATGGTTTCTTTGAATTTCTAAGTGAAAATGAGTTAACACATCCTCTACTGAGAACACACTTCTGCACATTTTAATGAACAATTACTGTTTATGTGCTGAATTTAACATACTGTAAAGAATAAAACATAAAATGCGGCCTGGGCAGAAGTTATGGCACATTTTAGATTTTATGTTCTTTTTTGCCATATATGTTAAATGCATATAAACAGAAATTATGCACTGAAATTAGCAGATAAAGCCATTTTCCCCCTGTAAAAGATACAGAACATACATGCATACATTCATTCATATATGCATATACACACACACACAGTTCGTGTGCCAGTGGTAAAAGAAGTAGGTCAGGCTATACAGATATGTGCATCACAGTTGAGCAGCATACTCGTGTCATGTAGTGCTTGGCCCTTTCCTGTCTGGATGCTCATCTGGTTTGTGTAGAGAAAGTCAGGGAGGAAGTAGGGGGGTGTCTGTATGTCTAATGTATATGTATATAAATGTGTGTCTGTGTTCTAGCTGAGTGTGTGTATGTATGTATGCGTGCGCGTGTGTGTGTGTGTGTGTGTGTGTGTGTGTGTGTGTGTGATCACCATGTTCTATATTTAACAGATAGGTCAAGTAGTAACAAGGAGTGTTGTAATATGCATCAGTATTCATTTTTTTTCTTTCCCATACGGCATTTGCGGAACAAAACGTACTGTGAACGGAAAGTAAAACAAAAGTAAAAAAAAAATTTAAAAAGTTTTAAGAGACCTTTTAAACCTTATTTTGTGTTAATTATTCATTTACCGTGTACTACATCCTTTTTTGGCTATTAGACAAAGTAACAAGTAATTCGATAAGCATTTGATGACAAAGTCAAATATTGTTTCAATACTCCTAAATAAAAAGGTTGCTAATACCTCATTAATACCATGGAAATATGTACAAATTTTCGTTTTTTTTTCAAACTACCGGATGAGAGAGAGATTATTTAAACCTCTCACACTTCAGTTAACTTCAGTTCTCTTTTACACTTCTCTGAACGTTGTGGAGCATCAATTGATGCTGTGGGTGCTGTCACCGTCTGCTTCAATCAGAATTCACTGCAATTTTAAACGAGGCAGTGAATATTATTCCACAAAATAAAAATTTCTGCAGCAACTTAACAGTATGTCAGTCAGCTCCAGTGTTCAGCCTCTGTCTTTATTGGCGAATAGTTGATTTTTCAGGCTCGTCCCTACCGTGTGTGTGTGTGTGTGTGTGTTTGTGTGCGTGCACGTGTGTGTGGTGCTCCCCCCCAGCACCATCCACATCCTCTACTCAAATGTCACCTTGCATCTTCGTCCGACCCCTCAGCCACTGTGGCCCCCCGGGGCTGTTCAACCTTCAGCACAGTGCTGCACACCTCCCTTTGAACTTCCCTCTGATGCCCCTGCCACAGCACACTCATGTTCTTGAGCTTTTTCTCTTCACTCGTCTAATTGAGTATTGAGCAGTTACATAATCACCAGTGGCATTTTCCTTTCACAGCATGTTCCTGTGCCATTCACATGGAAAAAATTCAATTGGTGGGCAGGTTAAGCTGGGATGCAAAGCCTGAAATTTAGGATCCAGTGTCTGAGCAGTTATCTTCAGTTAATTTTTAGTTATTTGAAACGAACAGCAAGCTATTTTGCGATTCAGGGTCGCTTGAGTCTTCATATATTATCTTTTCATAAAATGTAAAATGAGCTATTCCTTTGCTTTCATATAACTGTAGTTTTATTAATGAGAATTATTAGACACTCAATACTGTTTAAACAATTAATATGCCTTAAAACTGTCATAGCTTAAACCAGCTTGAAGCCAGACTTTTTTTTATTTGTCTTGTCCCTTTTTGTAAATAAATGTATTTCATGCAATGTCAGAAACCACACAAGCAAGTCTGTTGGAGATTTTTTTGACAACTCATTGTGGTTTAAGGCAAATGTGTGGTGAATTGGATCACGTGTCAGGCTCCAGTCCTTGCAGGCCAAAACACTGTAGACTTTAGCATGCTGCCTCAATAAACACACCTGATTCAGCTCATTAGCTAATTAGCAAGGTCTTCATGAACTGAATTCAGAGCGTTAGATGAGAGTAAACGCTTTGACATGCCTGATTTAGGCATACAGTTTGCACAGTGCTAATTGGAGATTGTAAGTAGGGCTGAATGATTTGGTGAAAATATCTAATTGTGATTTTTCTGATCAGTCTTGCGATTGTAAGTTAAGGTCCAGGCCTGTTTTTGGTCAGGAAGACCAGCATATTAAATTTTTCTGGCTTGAGGCATGAACACTTAATGACTGACAGTGTTTAAATATGCCCCCTTGAAACTTAAGATAGCATGTTAATGATGTAGGCTAACATTAAAATTGTTATTTGAAAATTGCACTCCTTCAAATTGCTATTTCAGTTTAAAAGCAGTTAATCTTTCAGTCTTAGGTATAAACTTCATTACTTGTTAGCTACATTAACCTTATAGCTCTCGTGCAAAACTAAGCCAACGTCACTTCAGAAATTTCTGTGCATGTTGTATCCTTTGGAATGGTGATCTACAAAAAGACCTCCTCCTTCAAGGCTATCTTGTTCCATTCCTGCCTCAGTTTGTTTTTTATCTCTGTTATAACTCTCTGCTGCTTGATAGTAACAAAAATACTGCTGCAGTAGTCCTCACTAAAACCTGTGGAGGATTAGCACACCCCTGCATAATGCTCTCATGAGTTATTAGTGAGTCCAGACTAATACAGTGTACATTGTCTGTACGCTGCCACACTGTGACATTTTTTGGCCCCATTAGCATGAATAGCTGGCAGAAGAATTGCTGTATAAAGCAAAATCTCAGTTCTAAATTGTAGACTGATGTGTTCATGCTGTAGTTCTCTCAAGCCCTGTCTCTTTCCTCACTCTTAATCTGATTAGCACCACTTCCTGTTCAAGAGGCAGCTCTTTAGCATTCCTTCCTGCTCTACTATCTCTCCCCTTAGTCCTAAAATTATCGTATCTCATAAATCGTCCGTCCAGGCGCGCTGCTGTAGCAAATACTGTGAGGGAGGAAACTCTATCCCCCTTCGCTGCACCTGTGAACTCTGACCCCACCAAAGGTTTGTGTTTGGGGTTGCCCCATGGCTGCCTTGAAATTGATAACGGTTGGAGTGTTTTTATAGCTGTGGTCTCACATCAAAGTGAAGGGGATTTGGCTTCACTTTTCAGGCCATGGTGTGTTATGACTGCTCTTGTTACGATATCTTTTTTACAGGGCGAAGCTCTAGCGACTAGTGTGCTAGTGCTCGGCTAGGGCTCTCTGTCTTTGGGCCCACTTGTGTGTGTGCACTTTAAATAAAATATGATGGATTATGATCTATTTGAAATATTTTGGGAGGTAGTTTACTTTTTCTCATGGTGCTTTATGCAAGGGTGATGATCACTGGGAGATCAAGGCTTGAGTTACAGTTCTGGAGCCTTTCCTCAACTGCTGAGAGCAATAGAGTAGAGAGATGAAGTAGGACCTGACCGATATGTCATCTAATATATTGATGAGGCAAAACCATAAACACTTGTGCCGCTGGGGAACCCAGCTAGGGTCATACCATATATGACTGAACTGGTGAATTCATCTGCTCATCTATGCCGCGAGGGAGAAATTCGGACTGTTTAAACTCGTTTACACCCTGCTATAACGTGTTTCGTGACCGGGTTGTATCTGGTAATTGATAAACTTTGGCCAGATTCCATTTACACTTCACTAAAATGCATCCCCAGTTTCACCAGATGAGACCCAATTGCACTTTTCCTGTATAAAAAGCACATCAACACATACTGTTTCCATTTTCCTTTAGTTTACTCTTCTCCTTGTTATGATACGAGTGAACAAGCTTCGCTTTTCATGCAGTCAAGCGAAATCTGAACATGATCTCATCACCAAAAAGGCATGCTGTTGAAGGAGCAGACATCAGTTAAAGGGTGAAAAGAGAGTGGGGGGGGAATGCCAGTGTCTTGGAATTAGCCAGTAGCGATTAGCCTAGCAGGAATACTAGCTGGCCTTCCATGCGGACCATTAACAATATGGCAGTCTCAGGCTACAAGCTCTGCAGCTACTTAGATAATACTAAAAGCGTGAGTGGCTACCAGATTCCAGTGTATATGGTCATAGATGAAAGCTTAAGTGTAAGAAATGCACATATGAGACAATTGATTTTTCATTTGCACTTTTCGTTCAGCACCGTTTTCATCAAGCCAGTGGCGAAGCTGAAGTCGCTTCTCTTTCGAATTCTCCCGTTCCACCTTAATGGTGCCGCATTTACATTCGGCGCCTCAGTCAGAATTTAAGGTGGAACGGGTAAATTTGAACAAGAAGCTGGAGAATAAGAAGCGCCTTTAGCCTCGTAAAACAGTCGAACGCTGAGAGACATTTAACTGATCAACTTCTGAGGAAAAGTTTTCTGGCGGAGATGGGAGGAAAGCGGCTGTAGGCAAAGCTTAAAGCAGAGCAAAGTAAATCTGCGTTTTCGTTCATATTGTTTAGTCTATACAAGGACATTAATACATACTGAGACATACTGGACATTACATTTTGTGGCTCCCAAGGTGGTTTGAATTTGTTGAAAGGACAAAATGGCTCTTCTTATCATTTGTGTTGTGACACCTGACCTAGCCTGGCTTTCATGCAGAGGGAGGCGGTCGGATTTCTCGCTCACCCAGTTGTGTTTTTGTAATGTGCCGCCGCAGACTGTCCGGGCGCTGCACTTACCCACTTCCAAGTTCCGCCTTTTGCGCTCCGTCGACATTACGTTATAAATTAAATATTTAGAGAATCGATTTTTGACATTTGTGAATCGATTCAGAATCGTTCACGTCCGCATCGCGATGCATCAAAGAATCGATTTTTTCCCGCACCCCTAATATATATATATATATATATATATATATATATATATATATATATATATATATATATATATATATATATATTAATCGCAATTATTTAAGCTGACTGCAGTGATTTTCCAAGTTGTGTTTGTCATATCCTGCAGCAAACAAAATGTGAATTGAATGTGTTGTGTTGAGGTAAATAAAAGAAAGCAGTGGATGATGATTCATTGAGAAATCAGGGGCTTATGAAAACAAAGTTGTAACCTCTAACTAGGTGATCTAACATGTTTAGAGAGCAGCAATTAGTAATGTTTATATGATAACTAATTCTAACATTTTTAGTATGCATGCTAGCAGAATAAGGTTTTTTGCTTATTTTCTCTATTACGAAGAACATGTAGCTTTACTTATCCTTACGTTTAATTCTGTGTACCTGTAGACATTTGAGTGCAACCAGTGTCAGCTACTAAGTAAAAATAGCTAGCAAGGAAGGTGGGCTAATCACGTGGCTAATTGGCCACTATAGAATTTATTTTAATGGTTGCAAACAATGAACAAGGAAAAACTTGTAACAATTTAATTGTTAATCTGAATTATTTATATAACAGTTGTTATATAAAATTTCATAACCATGAACCCTGTGTCAACTGCTGTCTATGAAAGTGTATTGCAGTCTATCAAAGACTGTCTGCATCATATGAACCTTCTGGAGCATTGTATATGTGATGCGTCGGCTATAAAACAATGGATCAGTATTTTCTTTTAATTGTGGACATTGACTACTTGTTGCAGCCGTACGTGTAACCTTTAAAACCTTTTAGCCTTGGAGTCTGTACCTAAGCAGGCTAGTGGAGAGGAGAAAAAGCTGAGGCTGATGAACAATGTCTTAAGCACATGTTTACTCCCTGTAGATATGAAAAAGAGCTTGCCTTCAGAGTGAACTTGAAGAGAGAGAGCAGGAAGCACCGTGACGAATGAACGGAAACAGTCGTATCGACATTTACTGCATGCTATCATACATGTACTCAATACACCCCCTCCCTAATCCCCAGTGCCCGTTCTCTTTAAGCTCTCTCTGCACACATTACTGCTCCATTAGACCCTAGCAGGCTTGGTGGTGCTCTGCCTGCCTGTCAGCCTTGCTCATGTGACTCACTGTGGGTAGTTTGCACACATTTCCTCTGCACAGGCAGTAACACACTTACTTGCTCTGTCTCTTTAGATGTGGCTAAAAAAAACCCATCGTTTCACTGTAAAATGCTCAAACTTCCATTTTAAGAGGGTCCTGGCTCTGGCTTGTTAAAATTCATGCTAAATCCTTTCGCTGCTGGATGGAGATGAGGGATGTAGATGGATTAGACATTGTGTTCTACTGTAGAAACGGGGGAATGTCTGTCATCGCTCTGCTACTTGACATCAGTAAGCTGGCGCAGTCTGTGTTGAGACAAAAATAAAACTTGACAGGCAAACATGTTTTAATAGCGTATATACCACCTATTTTGTTATGCATTCTGAACTTCTTCCAAGTATGATGGAAGTTTATTGGCATCACTTCCTTCAAAACAGCTTCACTGTGTACCGTAGCTGTGTTCAATGATGTGATTTATTGGCCCTTTAGAGCACTTTCTCAGGATTGTGTGAGGTGAGAACTTGTATGAACACTGTTCTTTGCATTGATATTTTATACACTCGCAACAGTTTGGGCCCTTGGCAGTTTAACATACTGGGGGAAAAAAGCCTAAAATGTGGCCTCTGCAGAAGTTATGTCACATTTTATGTTTTGTTTATTTCCAATACGTTAAAATCAGGAAATAAATAGTAATTGTACACTAATATTTAAGTTTGTTCCCTGCAGATGCTGTTAATAATAGTATAGTAACTTGAGTTAATGTTGAACAGTTTAGGAAAATATCTAATTGCTTTTTTTATTATATTGCGAGTGTTATGTAAAGGTAAAGTGTTAAAAATCTAAGTAGAATTTGCCTTTTTCCCCAGGAAGTCCAGCACATCCAATTTTTGAGGTTCAGGGCTCGAGTCCTGAATGTAAATTTCTCTGCTTAAAACTTAAGACAACTGTGAATATTGCAACATATAAATAAAATTGCAGCTCTTTGCTTTTAATTATTCAGCCCTACTTGGAGTTGCACAAACATACACTATACAAATTTGATTTATTTTGTTATCCTGTTACTTTGTTTAAAGGGGAATTCCTCTAATTTTTCAAACTTTCTGACTAATTCAACCATTGAGATGTAAATAGTCATTCAGAGTGTTTTGACGTGAAATAGTTAATTGTAGAGAAACTTCCTGACTCAGATTTCTTTACAGTGATCTTTTTGGGAATCAGGGATTGTGATGTCTACAACACCAATGTAGCTATTTTATTAGCTGTCCAAAACCACCAGTACACACGTCTTCTCTATGTTTATATGTACTTGTTAATAGTTGTATGACAGTGTGAAATCTTTTCTTTGGGGACTATTTTGCTATACAACACCCTGAGTGTACCTCTCCACCATGAATTTATTTAAAAAGATATCTTTTAGGCCAGAATCTTCAACACCTATTGTAAAACATTTTCTCAGACATCAGGCAGCATAAATTTGGCATATACGAACTTTGGTACAGCAAATGTTTGCTTTTTTTTTTTATTTATTTATTTTTTTTTTAAACCTCCGTTTTGCTAGCCTGCACATTTTCCCCCTTGTTGGGGAAGAGGTAGTGATTGTGTTTGTGTGTGTTTAGAATATGCCAAGACAATGTTTCAAGTGACCAGTGACTTTGTGTCCAACTGTAATAGTCAAACACCTCTGTGAGGACAGACCCTCGTTCACTGCCAGCTTAAGTGGCTTGTTCATTAGTGCAGTAGCGTACACTCTGCTTACATCACATGGTCCATCAGCTGGTATCGAATGTTAATATCCTATTTTTATTAGGTGGAGTACGAGTAAATGTCCACGGTATCGGTAGCAATGCGTCCCTACTTCTAATAGCTATACCCATTCCTTGTGAACAGCTCGTTCACTACTTTTCAAAGTGCCTCTGTGGTGTCGGAGAATTATCAAAAAAGAAAGAAAATAAGTATTAATTAAATACGACTACCTCTGTATTGGTCTAATATAAAGATCAAGTGCTGAAACTGCTCTTTTGTGGATCACTAAGCAGTCAAGGCTGTAACTGTCTGCAGTCCTCCCATGACCTGTGACCCACTGATCTGGATTCAGCACATCCTGCTTCTCTCACAGGATCACAAAGAGCTGTTTCCCCAGCGTGCACCATATTGAACTGTAATCCTTTTCCCTCTGCCGGCCCAGTCTTCATCTTTTGTGCTGCTTAAATAGAGTCTGCCAC
The DNA here is from genome assembly GCF_904425465.1 of Colossoma macropomum. Taxonomy (NCBI): domain Eukaryota; kingdom Metazoa; phylum Chordata; class Actinopteri; order Characiformes; family Serrasalmidae; genus Colossoma; species Colossoma macropomum. The sequence continues at coordinate 19,003,069 of NW_023494808.1, forward strand.
TGAACCACTTTTGGAGAGGCTCACACTGAGCGCTATTGTACTGTACTGTGTTTTGGTTCTGTCCGTTGCAAGCCAGCCTTCCTGAAGCTGTGTTTGTGTGCTGCTTCTAGGTTTTCCAACTACCTGCAACCCGTGCCCCACTGATAGGCTACTGGTTAGCAGAAAAAATTGGCTGATATTAAGGTTAATAAATGATGATAAAGCAATACTTTTAAGTGGCATGTTTTATGCTGTAGTATAACTATATTTTTGTTTTATGTTGCATTTTATATTACTCTAATATAAAGAGAATGGCTGCCTTATTTGATCATTTTAATTGCATAGTCATTCTAGTTTTTACAGGCTGCTTACCTTGCAAGAACTTTTTGCTTACCTTTATTACAGCAGTACAGACTAAACTGGTAAACGTTAACACAATACTTTCATGATTACAGCAATAAAAATCCTGTACAATGCATAAAAACTAAAGTTATATAAGCTGATGTTATCAGTTATTGGAACAATTACCTTATTAAATTGTATAGCAGTGACAATTATCATATCAGTCAGGCTTCTACATGCTACTGCTGTTTATTCAGCATTGTTCGTTCTGAAATGTATGATAAAATTGTTTGTTTGTTCTTCTTTTTGGCTGCACTTGCAGACAGTTCATTGTGAATTCTGCTTTTCTAACTTGTCAGGTTCTCTTTTCTGTTGCTGTTCAGCATTCAGCATGACTCGTCCTCCCTGGCATTTCCTCAGGGAAGTCCAGCGCTCCACGAGCGATGCTATCAAATGACTGTCGCTTTGAGCCTCGGGTCAGTTTAGGATATGGACTTCCTTGGTATCCTCCTCCTCTTCCTCCATGTCCTCTTCGTCAGCAGCTCAGCTCACTCTCATGAAGACCTGCACTGTGTCCCTTAGTCCTTGACTTGGAGCTCTGTTTGTCTTTATCTTCCTTCTTCTCCCTTGTTTCCTGTAGCCCTCATCTCTTGGGCACACTGAAATAGCTTTACAGGAAAGTGGTGTGTGTGTCTCTTTAATAGACTCTGCTTGCTTAGTAAACTGTCCTAAATGCTGTATAAAAGATTTACTGTAAGCTTTTTTGACAGTGCCACTGTGGGTCTTGCAATACTGGAGGCAGTCCATTACAAAGCATATCTTAGAGTAGCTCAACTAAGGGTGCGTGATATTAGATTTTCTTGATATACAATATAATTAATCTTAATCCAATTACGCAGAACTAATTATGCTATGTAATTAGGAGAATGATTCCTGAGTGGACAGTGGCAGTTGCTCAGTGTTCTCTAAGTATCTGCGATATGCCCAAAAAGTCTATTGTGACCTAGTTTATCACGATAATAAATATCTCCGTATTGGCCACAGCTAGGATCAGTTCAACCCTCGTCAGTCACTGTTCAAAATCTTTAATACACTTTTGTTTCAGAATTCAGCTTCATCTTTGAGGAGGGCAGTCTTGGGAAACACCAACTCTGGGCAGTTATTTCCAGTCATACAAGACCAGGCGTCCATCTCTTTAAATGGGGAAAGACCTACTAACCTGAAACTCTAATCCTTGTTAATGTTTCAAAGGCATATTTGATAGCATATTGTCATATTTGGTAAAATATGACAAATATTGCAGAGTTTGGCTCACGTAAGTCGAATGTTTTCATGTTGCTGTGGTTTCTGCACATGTGCGTATCACCACAGTGACAGAGCTTTTCCTACTTGTGGCTTTACCTGCAAGCCAGTTGGCCCTTTTTAAGGGGAGAGTGGGACTTTACCCATAAATAGACGGTGTTTTGAGTGTTACAAGCTTTCGCGTTTATTTTTCAACCTATAATGTTTCTGGTTCATTTTTGGTGAAAATCCTGCCAATAAAGCATTGATGTTAAATAAATACTAGCTGAATGGGCAAACTTGCATAACACAAAACATCATCATGATTAATCAGAATATGTAAATGCATATAGACCTTATCTTTTCACATCTGGATAATGTTACAACACAAAACATTGTGGAAAATATCTGGTCAAAAATAAAGGCTAACAAACAGAAGCCAAGAAAACTGCTAAGAATGCTGGACAGTGCCACCTTTTGTGCTGCACAATTTGTACTAATCAAGGATTTGTGACTTTACACAGTCAGTGTCTTAAAAGGAAATTCCACAAATTTCAAATTCCAAAAAATTGCATTGAATAATGCAGTGGACATCCCCTTGAAGAAACTGACTTGAGTAAATTAAGTCACCAGTAAGTAAAGCATTGTTTAGCAAACTATTGGAATCTGTCATTTTTGTCTGTATAAGACTACATTGGCTGATATTTAGGTCCCTAATATCTGTTAGTTTTCATATTGGGCTCTAGTTAACATACTGAGCAATAATGATTGTGCACAGTCTTCAGTGTGACTTAGCTTTTGCTTGTGTGTCTTTGTGACTCATTTCAAATTACACATCAAAAGTAGTACTTGTTGCACTGATTTAATTATAATTTGGCAGTCAGGGAAGCCAGTAGCAGTCATAAGGCACATATCATGGCTTGAGATCAGTGTGGAATAACTGACCACAAGGCAAATGGTGGCCTGGGTCCTAATGACCCTTCCAGATGAAGGGTTGTTTTTGATTTGACCCAAACAGCCAGAGCAGTACAATTGCTGGTGCCTCAATTCACAAAGGCCTGTGCAGGAAGCAAGTGTTGGAAGTGTGAAGATAATGAAGGGGGAAAAAATGGAGGAGCTGTCACTGTGGATGTGTGGTTAGACGAAGGAACAAACTCTGTTCTTTGTTTCTAATTACCTCTTTCCTCTTAGAGTTGAGTTGATTTCCTGTCTACACACTTAGAGAGGCCTCTGTTGTGCATTATTTCTCTCCACAGTTGGCGAATGCATGTTTTAAGTGCTTTCCGAGCAATCTTTATGTAGGCTAATTGTCATAATCTCATCTGGTACTCCTCTTACTGCTTGGTAAAATGTGAGTCGCCCGAAGCTAAAACCCAGTGGGACTCCAGAACACTGTGAGCTTAAAACCTGCCCTTTATCTGAGGAACGCTGTGTTGGCAGCTGTCCAGAGGACAATCTTCTCAAAGTATTTATTGTTTTCCTCTCTGAATTATTGTCAGAAAAAAGGGGAGCTGTGCACAGATGAGAATTAAGAGTGTGTCATGCTGAATTAGTCTACATCTATGTGGTTATGGAGCTGAATTTAGAGTGCTGGTATCATTTTCATCATTGACCCAATATTGTATTGCTAATGCTAAAGGTCCTTTTTCTCCCCCCCACTTAGTACAAAGTGAAATAGAAATCTTCGGTTGAATTTTAATAAAGTAAGGTTTTCAGCGCCTTGTTCATCTTAATAGTTAAATGTTAAACAGTTCCCTAAACCTCAATATGTTGACATTACTTAGCATCATTTAATAAATGTGCCTAAGGTGTGCGGGTTCCCTTGGCCATTGGGCAGTAGTGATTCAACACAGGATGCATTTCTCACTATGATTCAGCCACTGTCCTGCTTTTTTTCTCATCCTTTTTTATCTTCCTGTCCGTTGTTAAACGTCTTGTTTTAATTAAAACTTTCCGAACCGGCTGTGTCCACAGTTTGAAAGTCAGTCCTTTTTTCCAAGGTCTCTGGCCACTCTCATCTTTGTGGTCTAGAAGTTTTGCCTTGAGTTTTCACTTCTCCTCTACCCACATTTTCAGCCTCGATTGGCATGACGTAATCCCACTTTTCCTTGGGAAAAATGACAATAACAATGCGCTGACCCACAAAATTAACCTCCTCTGTCTATTCTGGAGCCGGTTTAATCTCTTGTCTGTCATCCCCCAAACCTCTGACCCTCCTTATGACAGGCAAGCCTGGGAGAGCAGAGGCCTTGGCTTGAATATCGGCTCCATGCAGACAAAGGAAACCCAAAACTGCAGTGCTATGTGGCAAACACTGACAGCAAGATTTTGTTGGCCCAAACCTTATTCAGCTCCCCTTTCTTATCTCCTCACATGAGCTCACCCCATTCAGCTCCTTAGCTGAATCTGTTCGCCAGAGGCGTTATGACGTCACCAACAGACTGCACCATTCTGACAAGACAGGGTGACTGTATTTGCCTTCATACTGGAGCTGAATGATATTGTGGGGAAAAAATTTAATGGTCATATTTTTAGACCTTTTCTGATTAATAGAAAAAGTGCTTAAAGAATAATTCCCAGATTGAGCTAATTATTACTCTAGCAAAGGGTGCTGTGAATTAAGACAGTAGTTCAGTGTTTAGATTTAAGACTGTATGAGCTGAACAAAATGCTGTATGGAGGTTTTGTTGCTATATATTTCTTTCCGTTTCCAGTGTATTGAAAACACATCAGTAAACCTTTGACCAAAAGTACTTGTCTTTTAGATGTGGACGTCTTGATTCATCCAAATACCCCAAAACATTTCTGGTTGGTCAGCATACTCACAGCACCCAGTATAAAAATTGGTTGTGTAAAAGATCTTCTGCATATTACACACTTCTGCAATAGCAGCATTGCAAAGGCTGTTGAGATGACGGGTTAGCAATGATGTATTTTGCAGCACCCTTCACGCTACAGAACTGCTCTTTTTGCTTTCATCTTCCACTTGTCAAATTTTTTGTCCTTTTAATGGAACATCAAATGCGGCTCTAGAGTCTACAAGACAACCTAGTCTTGAGATAATCAGGAGAAAACTGTAGGCCTGGAGCTTTTTTGGCTCCTGTCAGCATGATGATTCTTTGATTGTTTCCACTCTTCTCTTTGACTTTCGCTGACTGCCAGTTCACTGCATTCGTAAGCACTTGGCTGAACTCTTGAGGGCCTGTTTTCCCACTGAGTATCCCCCACTGTGTTTTTTAGATTTCCTTCCAAGAGCAGGTTATATTTTTGCATACATGCCTTTCAGAGTACATGTCTGTGCATGACTGCTTACTTGTCAACAGCTAATTTTAACTAAGCATTCAGCCATGCAGCCCTAGAATCATGTGTGTATCCGGCTGGAGGGATTTGATTGCTTTCACACCACGACTTTTTCATCGTCACCCAACAATAGTGCTTTTCTTTGGGGAACTGGTATTTGGGCAGTCGATAAAGGAAGAGGCTGGGCTATTTTGGGCTCTGTTTATGTTAGGGAGAATGGAGGAGCAGAGGGATAGATAGAGTTAAGTGAGAGAAAGTGGGGAGGGGGAAAAAAAAAGAGGTGCTTGGAGAGACCAGAGAAGAGTGTGGGAATGTTTATGTAGGCGCTCAGGATTGGGGTCAAACTGCTGTTGGTCATGTTTTGCTCGCTTGATGTAGGAACTAAGAAGAAAGGTAGAGGTCCAGTTAGGCGATGATGTGAAAATGTAGGTCAGCTAAGAGTATTTCATTGTTCTGACAAACAATCAGGCGTTCAAGTGAAAAATATGAAGTTCCTTTTGAGGAACAATTTTGTCATCCAGTTCTCTTCACAGCTGACAAGTTGAATATGTTCAGTGAACATTTGCATTGCTCTGAGACTGATGTCTAACGTTTTTTTTTTTCCCCTTTCTCCTACAGGGCCGACATGTCAAAACAGGACAGCTGGCGGCCATCAAGGTCATGGATGTCACAGAGGTAAAGTGAGGCACCGCTGTCACAGGCTTCACCAACACTGATCTAAAAGCAGTTTTCTGTTTGTCTTGAATAGTTTAGATCAGACATAGTGTATGGCTAAGCTGGTCCTGGAACAGGGTAAAGAAACAAGACCTCCATAGTTGTTTCTGATGACTGAGTAAGGGTACAACTCCTGTGTGAACACTATACTCCTGGCTGAGAGTTGTTTTATATCTGTGTCCACTCCAGACACTATGTCTGGTCCTGCAGACAGCATCAGAATACATATCATCCAAATATGACCTTGCAGCAAATTCTTGTTTGTATTTAAGGCTTTTCTTTGTGGACCTGAATAGATAAAATTGTCTTTCCTTGTTAATGTATATATCAGGAGCTATAAGGAAATTATTTCATAGCCTAAGACTCTAGCTAGAACATCCCTGTTGGAAGTTGATAAACCTGAGTTTTCATACTTGAGAGATTGGAAGACATGAGGTGGACGTTAGTTTGATTTGCTACAATACGGTGGTGGTCTCGATTTAATACAGCAGTAATGGAGTGGCCGAAAGTGTGCCTTACATGAATATATTTTTTCCATATTCACTTTATTAGAACATTTAACATTACAAGTGCAATATTTGAAACAAAAACCGTGCTTTATAGTGTCAGATCTAATGGTCTAGCTGCTAACTAATGTAAGCCTCAAGCTAACATATTACTCTCAAGCGAACATGCTTAATTAAGATACAATATGATGCACAGTGGTACAGTACAATATGCTATGTTGTGGCAACATTAGAGTATAGTTTATTGAATACTAAAGTGTAATGAACATTTGAGGCTTCACAATGCTGTTTCAACTACTGTAGTCTGGTATTATGTAGTGTTTATTTAAAAGTAATTTTTGAAGAAATTTTGAAGAACTAAAATGATGTTTGTTATCAAAACAGCAAAAATAAGGAGTGTCAAATGTTTAGATTTTCAGGGCATTAGTGCACCCAACATTAAAAAAGTGCAAAAGAGAATTCCACATTGGATTTTTGCCTGATCAATTCAGACTAGTTTTTAAGCAGCATGTAAACGTTAAGTAAAAGGTCTGCTTTATCATTATCCGATCTAACATGCTAGCCTCAAGCTAATATGTTAGCTCTGAGGTAACATCCTAATCACACACTAACAACTAATTTCAGTACAATATGATACACGTTGGGATGTGTTGAGAGAAATTCTAACTAAATAAGCTTGGAGTAGAATTACAGATAAATGTGTGTACTATGGTATCGCAGTCATATAACTGTTATATTTCTATACTATTTGAACATAGTTACTGTCCTTTACATTAATGAAAATTTCATGATGAATGGACCAATCGAAATGCCCCAATATGACTGTGTTAACTTTTATTTAAAAAAATTATTAGTAAAGTGACCATTTTGGAAATATTGGTTTTCCTTTGGATGGTGACTAAAATAAATTTGGTCTTTATAATTTTGCACATAGTAGTGTGAAATGAGCAACTCCTGGTGCGTCTTAGGTGTGGCTTTCAGTTTGTGCTGTATCCAGCTGACAGCTGTTCCATAGATTGTTTAAAAAGTGCCAGTGATTGTTATCAGGTTGTGTTTTTATGAGCTTAAGCTGCGTCAGTCAGAGGGCAGGGATACCCCTCAAAACATGGTGTTTTTATCTCGCATTTCAGACCTCCCAGTGAGGACACATGGATGCACACATGTACACACAGATACAGTGGAGGTTGAGGTTGGGGGGAGCATGCCCACCCACACAGATCCTAATAAAAGTCTACACATCCAGTCTCAGTAGAATCAGACCTACAGCTTGGAGCTTCGTCATTTATGATCCACTGTGTTAGTAGTGATTGTACATTTGGTAATCAGACTTTTAGCATTTTGTCAGTTTTGTTACCTCTTGCTTTGTTTTTAGACGTTGTAGTGGAATGTTTTCTGAAGCCCATTTAAACAGTCTAGTTCGCTTTTCCCTTGACGCTCAGATTCCATTCACAGCAAACCCTCCCATAACTCAAAATATTTCCTATAAAAGACAAGTGTTCTAAAAACCGAGAAGCTATTAGAGCAGAAATCTTAAACTTCTGTTAAACTGAAAAAGCTAATATGGTCCAGAAAGATTACTGAATCAGTTTCAAAACTTTGTTTTGTTCAGGTTTGAAAAGCAGTAGTCATTTATAGAGTCTTAATAAAGATGTCAAAAAAGGGGTTCTTTGGAGTGAATCTGTAGAAGAACCGGAGCCTTCCAATGAATGGTTCTTTAAAAAATCATTTTTGTAAATAACAAGTGTAAAGAACTGGGGCTGGGCAGTGCAGTGTGTGTGAAGTGTGAATATAAATCATTTTGTTCATAAGTTTTGATAGTATTTTATGGTAGTAATACTGTGTCTGTTCCAAATTATTAGATGTCTGAAAAAAAAACAGGACTTATTGAAGTTGTGATATTCAATTTTTGCCATATTGCACACAAGTTTAAAGAACCTCTACATAATATAAAGGTTTTTTTTTGGACCCAAGCCAAGAACCGTTTGGGAGGCTGTTTTTAAGAGTGTAATGTTGACATGAATGTTTTGGAGATGAAAGTGCTGAAATGGTGAGAAAATTTCTGCACTATGAACCCAGCGAGGTGTTTGTCAGACCAGTTTTATCAAGGCGTTCTGACTTGCCTCTGACACTCCTTACTTATTCCCGGGAGTTGTTGTGGAACAATGAGTACATGACATTTAAGCGTTGCTCAACCATTTCCTGAAGTAGGCACTGGCAAGCCTTCCTGTTTACTCTGACTGCTTACGCGGTCATCAGGTGAGATGAATGTTTGACACACCTCAAGCAGTACCTATTCAATAATGTACAATGCCGGTTGTATCCTGGTTTAGATGAGATATACAGTGGGGTTCAAAAGTCTGGACCCCCAGTGAAAATGCTTCTACATTTTTCAATACAAATTATATTATCAACATAACAATTAGAGTGAAAAGCAGAATTTTTAAAAATGTATATTTTTTTTAAATATTTATTTATTTATTATTATTTTTTTTAATTTACTGGGTCTAACTTAATTAGTGTCTGCACTTGAACTGACCCCACAAGTTTGTGTAAAAGCTTCTGATTGGTAGACGAAATCTTCCTGTGAGTGGTTTGAGTGGTTTTTTTTTTTTTAAAGAGAAGCTTACTGAGTCAGAGCTGGTGACAGTAGTGGTGATGGGAACTAGATGTCTGAAGCACTTAATGCTTCTAAAAGCTACCTCACTGAAAATTAATACATGAAATGTTTTTTAACATTTGTTCATGTCAGGGAGGTACACATACAATGTTTCCCAAAGAAACATTTTTTTTTTTCCTTTTACCACAATTTCACCATCACCAATCATTTCATATAAAATGTGTAGGTTCACTGGGTATTTTGGGTAGTAAACTAAATGAATACATTTGTGTTGTGGAAATTGTGACCCCGGGTTCTTATTTCCTGGATTGTAAAGAAAATGATAGATGGATATTGATAAAGTCGATACATTTCTCAACAGTGAACCATTTCACATCATAACAATCTGAGACTTTGTTTACGTCTCACCAGTTGAATTATGCAGAAAGTTAAAAGAATTGCGGAATTCAACTTCAACATGATCATTGTGACAGTTGCTTAAATTTGTATAGGGACCTAGAAATAGTGCAGAATATTGAAGAATAGTGCAGAATCTTGAATCTTTGGTGTCAGTTTTACTCTAAAGATACAGGGATAATTGTAGCCAACAAGTAGTGGCCTATAGGGGTGCCAACATGGGAATTGCAGATATCCAGTATTTTTCATGTGAGTATCTGCTGATGCCAATACATAAAGATGTATAAAATGTACATTTGCCTGGATTAGCATTGCAGAGAAATGTTAAATTTAATTTTAGAGGCTGACAAAGTACAGTGAATAAAATACAGATATTTAGGGCAGTAGTCCAGCACCACCTCAAACATTCTGTTTTTCCAGACTGCAAAAATACATTATTAAATATCCGTTTGAAATATTGGTTAAATCTTATTATCTCTCTGATGATGGTTATTTTTTAAAGTTTTCTCTAACGTGAGATACTGAAGAGCAAAGATCCCAGCTAAATGGAAGGATAAAAAGTATTTCCTCCTAATTTACCCTTTAAAAACAGTATTATTATTACATATTATTATTAATTAATAATATTAGTAAAATATACTTTCACTTTTGTGCTGCTGAATTCACACATACTGAGCACAGTTATCTCTGCCTTGCTGTCATCTGCTGTGCTTGTTTTGATCCAAAGTCATGTTTGTTCACGATCTTGAGACTGTCGGTCAGACCATAGTTTCTGAGCGTAGTTTTGTTTGACAGATCGAGTGTGGGTGCTTTGATGATTGAAGGACAAATAAAGACAAAAATCAGTGGAATCAGTCATTTAGGATTTAAAAATCCTGCAGTGTAGGCCTGGCCTGTAGGCATGCAATTTGCATGATAATCATTGGGGCACATGCGAAAACGTAATAACACCCTCCAAACAGTGATGGTCTGAGTGCTGCCTCTCAGTACTAGAAAGATTTTTAGTTTTTTGATGGCATTTTGTGAGAGACTGAACTGACAGGTGTGCTCATACAGGTAACTTTAACATCAGCACAAAGAGAGAATGGAGTTACTCGAGTCAGCTGACTGCTCTTAGTTTAAACACTCATGGGTGAGTTTGGCTGCTTCAGAGAGCGAGCAGTGACCCAGATTTCCTCTCCTACCACACACACACACCACACACACACACACACACACACACACCCCCCCACACACACACACACACACACACACACACCACACACACATCTACCATATATGAAGAGCAGTGTTAACCTTTTACCTCTTCCCCCCACTGCTGTCCACCACTGTGCAGCTTCATCTGTTCTAAGTCTTTCTTTCTTTCGTTCTCTCTCTTGTCCTTTTTTTTCCCCCTCTGTCTTTACCTTTTTTTTTCTCTCATTATTTCTTTCAGCCATTTTTTCTTTTTCTTTCTCTTTCTTTACATTTTTTCACTTATTCTGTCTTTTTCTATGGGTCCTTCTGTCTGTCTGTCGTCTGTCTGTCTGTCTCCCTCTCTGTCTGTCTGTCTCTCTCTTTTTCTGTGTGTGTCTTTGTGTCTCTCTCTTTCTCTTTCTATATGTATTTCTATGGGATCTATGGGAACTTATCCATTTAACAAGACCTTGTCTTGTGTCATAAGGTCTCCACTGCTTATTTACAGAGGAGAATTCCACTTGGACTCTCTCTCTCTGTGTGTGTGTGTGTGTGTGTGTGTGTGTGTGTGTGTGTGTGTGTGTGTGTGTGTGTATTTACAAAGCCAAACTCAACTTTCAGCCATGTCTAGTTTTTTCTTTGGTCTGTGCACTTTGGCCTACATGAGGCTCCTGTGTGTGATTGTGCTGTTGTCATAGCCCCTGTGGTGGTGCATTTGTTCTGTCAGACTGATCTCAGATCAGATTCCCTGTTTGTGGAGAAACTGTAGAATTGGCCTCTTCTCTCAGTTGTGAGCTGGTTCTGTCCTGTCAGTCAGGTAATAACTGCAGTAATGAGACTCATGTCTGAGAGAGAGAGAGAGAGAGAGAGGGAGAGGGAGAATGCAGACAGCTGGAGGAAGTATGTGTGTGTTACTGTGAGAAAGGAAGGGGGAGGGGTGGGTGCTGGAAAGAGATGATGTCATCTCAACAGACAGTGCTGCTCACTGTACATAAACAGTACAGTACAACACAGAGCAGACGTTTGGTGTTTGATTTTTTATTTTTTTTTGTTTTTTTGCAGTAAAATCTCATGACTGTACTAGTCAGCCAGTAATACTCCAGTGAGCATAGTGCAGACTGCATGCATGAAACTGCTTTGGGTTGTCATTACAGTACCAGCAAACAAGTGCATTATAGAACCTTTAGGAATCCCTGTGGTGCCATCCAATCCATCCCCAAAAATACACCCCGAGCAGTTTTTTCTGAAGTTCCTCCTACCATCATCAGAAGGGGTATATTTGTAATCCGTAAACTGGAAAATCTTGTTCAAGAAATTACTGCAGCATTTCTGCAGGAGGCGAGTAAGGGCATTTACAGCAAATGGAGCAATGTTTACATGTTTTATGTGTCCCTCTTTAGCAGTTTGTTGCCAGTGTGTGCTGAGTTAGACATGCAGTTTGTGCAGTGCTGGTTGGTGAGGTGTAAACTTCCATTACTTGTTTCATATTTTAGCCTTGTAGACATGAGATTTTACACCGATCTATTTCTTTAAGGGTCTGCGTCATACATATACTGATTTTTAATCCAAGCGGTCTGCTCTGACTGTTGTTCAAGTCTGATCTGGCCAGATTTAAGTTCCTTTACAATCGTCCTGGACTAGCCTAGGCAAAAATGGTATTTGACTGTATTAGACAGAAAGGCATAGCAGCTACCCCTCAATAAGCCTTTGTCAGCCTATGCCTCGCACACAAAGCGCATGACTCAGAGAGGAACAGTGTGTTTTGAATTAGCTGTAATGGGTGTCGGAGCATTTGAGAGCTCAGCGGTGGTCGTCTTTCACAATGCCATTTTTCACCATATCTTGGAACACACTAGATAATGGCAGCGGGTAATCGGGTGGATCCGATGCCCAAGACGTGATGTCAGGCTGAATGGTATTAGTACAAATTGTTTCTGAGACTTTAATTTAAGCAGTGTCCGTCATGATCAAGGCCAAAGTCCTGTGAATCATCTTTGTAAGCCTGCCGGCTACTCCATCCTTAGTAGTCAAGGTCGTTAAACATTTACAGTTCAAGTAGGGGTAGGTGATACAGCAGTGTTATCGCTATTGTGATAAATTACATCACAATATGTTTTATATTCTTTTGCATGTATTCAGTATAATTAATACTTGCTTAACACTCAACAACTACATGTATCCTAAAGACAAATTTAGACCAATTAGAGAGGTAAACAACCAGTGTAAAATAGCTGCATAAACTGCATCAGGGGGAACCCTAAGGGCTTTCTAGGTCTTTACAGAAGGTCTGAAAAATTCTGTTTTTATGAGTGTGTTGTGGATATAGTAAGTACTTCTGGAACACTGACCAACTGCCTGTTTTATTACAGAGAGATCATAATCAGTCTTTTTTAATTAAAATTAGTTCTGAGTAGAAGTCTTTGCTGCTCATAGTTTTTGAAGTTGGCACCACTGTTTTTTTGTGTCTGTTGTAACTTATAAGATGTCAGAAAAAATTTACTTATTGTGATATTGAAGGTGCCAGCATCATTATGGAGTGACGGTGAAATCAGCCAATGACGATTAGATTTCCAGTGAGTTGCACTATTGTCATGAGGGGGGAATACACTTCACTTTAGGCCTAGGGGTCCCAATACCAGTCCTGGCGACCTATGATCTGCACATCTGTGTTTTTACTTGCTCTATACATCTGAACCAGCCAATGAGGAGCTCACTGATGAGTTAAAAGTTGAATCATGTGTTTGATGAGACAGAAAAGTGCATAGTGGGAGGTTGCCAGGACTGGAATTGGAACCACTGTTGTAGAACTTTTAAAAGCCCTAAATACATCACTCACTGCAAATACAAGTGGGAGAGAGTCTCTGGTATTCTAAACAGGTTTCAATCAGGTGTTAGAAATGGAAAACAGTGGCAACTGTAAGCCAGCACTCTTTACTGGATGACTCCTTGTAAAACTGCAACATGAAAGGTAAAAAAATGTTAATACGTCTGTTACAAGCTTAGAATAAAATAAAATGTCTTTTAAAAGCTTTACATGTTTGTGTTTAACCTGTATTGGTCAAAGATACTAATGTGAATTGTTGTTGGCTAGAATCTCATAATGCCGCTAGCAGAAATGAGCACTGTCATTGAGGTGTTTTGTGCCTCATTTTTAACAGAATTTTGACATTTATGGTCTGTACTAAATACCTAGCTTCAGTAGTCACGGTTTGCCACCAAACTACATAGTAACAAATAATAAATTGGATGTTGACCTGTGATGTCAATGTCTTCATGTATCATTTTTTTTATTATTTGCGTTTTCCTTAAGTTCCTTCTTAAGTAGTTTCGTTTAGAGAAGTCTTGGGGGAGGAAAAACATGATTTATATACTCATAGCCTTTTTTAAATGTTGCACTATTGGTTTGCTGTCGCGTTCTGTCTGTTTCTGATACTTCGCAAACATCTAAAATGAAATTATATTTCATGTTGTATATCATGAAAATGTCTTAAAGTATGGTGATATTATATTTTTACCATTTTGCCCACTCTTACTTCTACGGTAAAACGGTGTTTTGGCCTGAAGTTGTCATGTTATTTAGGCCACAAAATGCATATGCGAACACTGCATAGCAAGGCACACTAATAAACAGAGAAAAATGTTCTCTCTTACCACATACTAATCAAAATGCTCAGCAAATGAGGTAATGAGGCACTGTGAAGGGTATGCTGCCTTACATATGGTCTGTTTCCTCACAGTATCCTTAGAAATACTTCTTTTCCTTTCATCTGCACCCCACCACAATATTGAATGCCTTTGCAAACGCAGCAAAAAACAGCCTAAGCGAATCGATTACGTGCCTAATTTTATTAGCCACGCTTAAATGGATTACACTCTTTTCTTGCATTATTAAGTCTCCATAATGAAAATGCCTGTAAACTGTAGCGGAGGACAAGGAAATTCATCCGCGTTTAATCCCAAAATATGCAGCCTGCTAATGAGGCTTAGAGAAGGAGTTCTTTAGACAAAAATTGCTTGCTTCTCAGTGGTTTTATCTTTGGATAAAAATGTGTGTTTCTCCAACTGTGGTGCTCCAGAGAATGGGTTTATGAGAGTGCATCTCTCACAGGCTGAATCACATGAGACCCCAGTAGTGCCTATGTAAATAGAGTTTGCACAAACTGTGCCCATGATGATTACATAAGACTTAACTGCTGTACCCTTCTATCTCTTTGTTAATATGCTTTAGGATGAAGAGGAAGAGATAAAGCTTGAGATCAACATGCTGAAAAAGTACTCACATCACAGAAACATCGCTACCTACTACGGTGCGTTCATCAAAAAGAGCCCCCCAGGACACGATGACCAGCTATGGGTAAGTATAAAGTATTCACAATAATAAGTGCAATATTAACTGGGGCTGCACTATGTATCATTTGTTATTCATTACTGTGATATTGGCCTTTGCATAGTGATATCACAGAAGGCTGCAGTATGCAAATTAGCCTTCTAAACAATCATTTTTTCTGTGTGATCAACCAATCACAGCTTGGGCTATATAATGGAATGAATATTTATGATTTTTTTTTGTAGAATTAGGAAATGTGAACTTAGAGATCTTAATGAGCATTTTATGCACACAGTTGAGTTAGCTCAAGACCCTGTTAGGCCATGTTTGCAGTATGGAAAGCAAAAGGATAGCTTAGTATATGGAACCACCTCCCTGCACACAGAAGATCAGAGTTTGATTACTCTTTTAGGCTGGAACATCACTGCTAAAGGAAATGCTTCTCTAAAGCTGTGTTTATCTACTTTACCTATTGGTCTTAAGATCTAGGCAGATTCACCACCTCATACAGCATCCCCTACAGCAGGGTTTACTAATCTTATCCACAAAGAGCCAGGGTGGCTGAAGGTTTTTATTCCAATGAAGCAGAAGTTCACTTGACTCCGCAAACAATTAATAAATTGTATGAGGTGTGCTCCTGGGTTGGAATGAAAACCTGCAGCCACATTGGCCCTCTGCAGATAAGACTGATGATCCCTGGCTTATATGAGAAATATATGAAACTGGTACAAAGAAGACTGTGTATCATTTTTCCTTGTGTTTATTCAGTGAAAAACAGACCTTGATTAATTTTAAATATGCTACTGCAGTAAAGTTTGAATATACTTGGCAATAATTTATTTACATTCCAGAATGTGTCTCATTATATTTAATAAAGACAATTTAGTCCAAATGTTTTTTTTTGATTGAAAAACTTGTCATTTTAAAGAGTGTTGAGAAAAATAAAATGTTTATCAGACTTAAATATATAGAATTTTTCTGTCCATGTTGTCCAGCCCTAAGCACAGTTCCAGAGAATATTTCTGTGGTTGTTTTGATGGAGAGTAATTTCAATTCTAGTGTTTTCTCCATATTGTGCAGCTCTACTACTAACCTTGCAATATACTTGTTAGAGTAATACAGTGTCTCTCTCTTTCTCTCTCTCTCTCTCTCTCTCTCTCTCTCTCTCTCTCTCTCTCTCTCTCTCTCTCTTTCTCTTTCTCTTTCTTTCTCTACCTCCCTCCCTCCCTCTCTCCAGCTGGTGATGGAGTTCTGTGGAGCTGGCTCCATCACAGATCTGGTGAAGAACACTAAAGGGAATAAACTGAAGGAGGACCAGATTGCCTACATTTGCCGAGAGATCCTTAGAGTGAGTGACTCTGACTGCTCCTGTTAGAATTTACCACTCCCTTGCTAACGTTTTCATTATCTCTTCAGCCTCACACTACTCAAGTAGTCTATGTCCTACACTGTACACTCAGGCTTAGATTCTTTTGTGTACAAATCGGTCACATCTAGGATATGTAGTCTTTTTTATCTATACCTCAATATCTGTCTATATACTTCTTGTTTCAGGGTCTGGCCCACTTGCATGCCCACCACGTCATCCACCGTGACATCAAAGGCCAAAACGTTCTGCTGACTGAGAACGCTGAGGTTAAGCTGGGTGAGTCACAAGGCCCCTTGTGTGTGTTAACACTACCCCATTAAAGTAGAACACCATACTGTGTGTTAACCTGTGTCCACTGATACTCCTTTTTATAAAACTGCTATGGAGCTGTCATAGACAGTCAAGATTGTTCTTAAAGAAATCAAACAACTTCATAATAGGTATCAGTACAATATAGCCAACAAAATAAGGTCTTTCTATATGGCCTAAATCCACTGCTAATATAGTCTGAAATTCCTTCCACGGCTAACTTTTCACTTATCTCCTCCAGTTGACTTTGGTGTGAGTGCCCAGTTGGACCGGACGGTTGGCAGACGAAACACTTTCATTGGCACACCTTACTGGATGGCCCCCGAGGTCATCGCCTGTGATGAAAACCCTGATGCCACATATGACTACAGGGTATGACTGCTCAGTAAAATACTTCTGCATTAATTTACTTAATGTATATTTCAGCATTCTGCTTCCTTTCAGGACTATCCACACTAAGCGAACTTGCCAACTAATCAGTTAGCGTTCTTGGTTGTGTGTCAGTTGAATAACTTTATTTACTAATTATACTTGCTTGTTTTTTATATATCTTAAGTTAATTCTTTGTTTGGGTGCACTTTGAAATTTGTAAAGATGATTAAATGAAACTCTGCAAATAGCATTTTTCTAAGCACAGTACAACTTTAATTATGATGTACACCCTGCAACCACCCTAAAAAAACAAAACTTGAGTTTCTGAAACACAAAATTTAAGATACAGAGAAAACTGAACTCCTAACAACCATGAAGTACCTGGTAGAGCACCAAAACTGTTACCATCAGATAAACACACACAGCTTTATCGGATAGAAAAAAAAAAACACAATTTGCATTAACATTTTTGCATCTCAGAAACTGGACATCTGGACATGCTATAAGGTTATATGGCCTGATGAGCCTAAATTGTGATGACTGCACTGTGAGAAGCAACCAACTTCTAGGACCGAACTTGGGAAGTGTGGAATATGTCCCTGTAGTTTTCTGTGCAAAACTGAAAGCATGTCTCCTAAGAAGCGTGATAGCTTTAATGAATGCAAAGCGTAGACACACTTAATGCTGAAAATATTCTTTTCATATTTAGTTGTTGAGGATTTTGTTAAATATGTTTTCTGCCTTTTCCTGATGCTAAAAACTGAATAAATTGTACTTAATGGCCATTTTGACTGGAAATTAGACAAAGTGGGATCTTTTTTGCACAGTACTTAATAAACCTAACTGTGTGAGGTGTCCTCATGCTATACTGTGACCGATCATGCCTAGTTTCCCTCTTAATTATCCAACAGGTGCACTGTAGCCTAGATTATAAAATATATAGCAGGAACATGTTTACTTTGTTTATTTGTTAAATAAGAAAGGTAAAACGTGTAATAAAACCATTCGCAATTATGTCTATCAATGTGAAATGCTCCTTTTGAGGTGCAAACTCCTTTTTGCTCTGAAGAGGGAGGATTAGGGAGAGGGTGATTGACTTTGTCAAAAAGAATTAGGTCTATTTGATTGGTCAAAATAAATCCTAGTCGGAGACAAACCTACTGCGTGTACTTTTAACCACAGCTCAAGGTTTTGATGGAAAACCGTCCATCGTGCCTGCACCGCCGGACCAGATCACTAAAACTGTGATCAATATGTTGTGCAGTGGTCAGTATGCTTTTTCATGCACTCCCGTGGCGGCTGCCTGAGGCTGCTGCGTGTGCATTATTGTTTGCCAGCCTCTAATTGCAGCTCTCTCTCTGCAGAGTGACCTGTGGTCTTGTGGAATTACTGCTATTGAAATGGCTGAGGGAGCTCCCCGTGAGTACTTTAACACATTTCTGTGTACTGCCTATAAGTCAGGATGCACACATCATACACTGTTTTCCGTAGTGTCTAATTCCGACTCAGTATTTTCGTGTTTCTGTTATTTCCTCTGACTCTTCCTCTTCCTTTTCCATTTACTCTTTTAGCTCTTCCGTCATCTGTTCATATTCATGCATTTGCTCATGTTCAGGTGTTGTTTAGCTGGAGGTTTCCATGGGTAATTTGTATATACTTGCTTATGTTTTCTTCCTTTACTGCCCATCCAGCCCTGTGTGACATGCACCCAATGCGAGCACTGTTCCTCATCCCCAGGAACCCGCCTCCACGACTTAAGTCGAAAACATGGTGAGAAGGTGCTTTATTGAAGATATTAGTTGACTATGCACTTGTAACACCTTCAGTAACCGACTGCAAGCATAAAATCTGCATCATTACACAGCATCTGGCGTTGTAGCTCATCTGGCTCTTTCTGAATAGCCTTTGCAAAAGTCCTCAGAGGCCCAGCTCTCATGCCACTTTGGTCAGAATGTGAGGAATGTGGTGGTGTGTTGTCTTACCAATGGCATGGGTGCACAGACCAAACACGAAGTGCTAGCTATGGAGTCTCCAACATGCTTACAAAGACTGCAAGTTAAAACTCCATAGTTTTTATTTTATTTGACATGTCTATTTAAAAAAGGGAAGGACAGATGGTAAAACTATCAGTCATTTATCCCTGCACTCAGAATCTCCTGTCGTAAAAGTAATTGGGCTAGTTTTTCTGATGCTGAAAAAGCCTTTGCCTAGATTTTTAGTTAGATAGTTCTTATTATTTGCACTGACAATAATACTTAGTTCAAGAGTAGACCTAAAAAACTTGCTTTGAACTGGGCCTGATATGAGCCTATATTGACGTCCTACTGATTTAACAATATTAGCAAAACTACAAAACTGTTCATAAAGTACCAATTATTAGTGACTTATTTTATATAATAACAAACTGACACCTTTGACATGAAAATAAATATTTAATTCTAATATGAGTTCATGTCCAAGGGGGTTGGGGGGGGTGGGGGGGGGTGGGGTTAAGCCCCTGCCCTTTTGCTCCCAGGCTTGGCTGTCCCCCACTAATAATTGTCTATTATACAGCCATACTTCAAGATCAGTTTCAGTAAGGCTTAATTGAGCGTCACCCCAAGGATAGAGGTTGTAGGTTGGCTCCAGTTCTCTTGGTTGCCACGTCTGGTGTAATACTGACCACCTGTGAAAATTTCATTTGACAGTTCACACAATTTACAATGATATCAGTTGGTAAGGCAATGTTTCTGTTCAGAATTTTTAGGCTCTTAAAATCACTGTCTGTGACGTTTTTCATATCAGTCAGACGCTGCTTTGAAACCACATCTATTTGGTTAGCAACTGTAGCATGCCTTCTCTGCCTAAACCACTGGCATCTACACAGCCTGGCATACACGAAAGAGGGAAAAACCCAAAGCTCCCTTACTTCTCTCGCCTCTCATAACAAAGCTGACCTCAGTCCTCACATGTCAAAGTGTTGTGATCTCTCATAATTTCCATGATATAAGCTTCAGTAAGGCTTCCCAAGCTATGCTGTCCAGAGCAATGAAATTCAAAACCGGCCCGCTCGAGCAACTACTCGCCACTTTCAGGCCTAACTTATCTCCCTCTGACTCACGACCACTTAAATATTTAGCCTTGCAAGGTTACCCAGTGTGAACAATATGACGTTCCTTCAAAGATATGTTTTCAGCATGTGTTAGTGTCAAGTAATTAGCTTGTTTGTGTAGCCCTGGCCAAACCTTCAACAATACACTTTAATTTTTTTTAATGTTAGTGTTTTGTGTTTCAAAATTTGTTTTTCTTACTTTCTTTCTTTCTTTCTTTTCTTTTTTTTTTTTTGTAGGTCCAAGAAGTTCTTCAGCTTCATTGAGAGCTGCTTGGTGAAGAACTATACCCAGCGGCCACCCACAGATCAGCTCTTGAAGCACCCATTCATCAGAGACCAGCCCAACGAGAGACAGGTCCGCATCCAGCTCAAAGACCAGATTGACCGCACCCGCAAGAGGAGGGGAGAGAAAGGTAAGACCTTACAAATTGGTTCAAACTAAAGCAAAAAGGAATGCAGAGATGTTATCATTGCCTGTAATGAGGCCTAGCCGTATTTGGGTAACATAGGGATGGACAGTATGGCGCAAATAGAATAGCAACTGAAGACTTTTTCATTTAGTGTTTCACTATGAGCAACAGTATAGTCACATGAAAAAAAAACAAACAAAAAAAAACTAATATATATATATATATATACACACTCAAGATTTGAGCAAATAAGACAAATGAGATTACCCAAATGTGATCGATGGAAGTTAATTAATTGACAGCCCTAGTATCATTATTTCTAATTTATATTTTATCATTCATTATATATGATAAAATAAGATGCATCTACATCTACATTAGAATATGAATCATATCTTTTATATAAGAACTGTTAATGGAACTCTCCTCTCCTTGCAGATGAAACAGAGTACGAGTACAGCGGGAGTGAGGAAGAGGCGGAGGAGGCGCCGGAGCAGGAAGGAGAGCCCAGGTACTGTCACTATAATTTCTGCGTTAGACTAGTTGAGCTAGACTGAGAAGAGGGCTGCTGTGATAGGACATGTTGCAAATGTACTGCATCTTGAAGCATATATCAGTATTTAATTTTCATTCTGTTTAATTAAAATATGAAAACGTTAATACATGCCAGCTTTGAGTTTTTGTGCATTGTTTGGTGGTGAAAATAGTATTGTTTTATAGTATTATTAGGTCATAAAAATATATTTAAAAGCATTGTGCAGCCACCCTGTATAACATACTGTCAAGGTGGAAGGTTAATTTTTTCACAACCACTCTTTCTTAACACAGCTCCATAGTGAATGTGCCAGGTGAATCGACACTCCGCCGAGACTTCATCCGCTTGCAGCAGGAAAACAAAGAGCGCTCGGAGGCTCTGAGGAGGCAGCAGCTCCTGCAGGAGCAACAGCTCCGCGAACAGGAGGAATACAAGCGCCAGCTGCTGGCCGAGCGTCAGAAACGCATCGAGCAGCAGAAGGAGCAGAGGAGGAGGCTGGAGGAGGTGAGGAGTGGGGTGAGGTGTTAAACATTTGTCTGTGGTAGGATTTGACAGAAGATAATTTATGTAATGTAATCTTTGACCTTGCAATTTGATTTGATTGCGACTCTTTAGGAAAATCTCAGATTTCATCACAATCCAATTTGATAGCCCAGGAATTTTATTTTGGTCCATACTTCATTTAATGTTATTATTGATTATAATCGATTCTAACATTCCAAAACTGATGCAGTAACATGATGAGTAAATGCTGGATGAGCAAACAGTATACTGTGCAATAACAGTGGGCAGTGTGAGAATTCACTTTAGAGTATGCTTTTCTGAGCACATCATGAACATCATCAGCACGTAAACACTTAACTACATGTTTTATTACTATGTTAGCGTAATTCTGTTTTTCATTTAGTGCAACATGGTATGTGAAATATTGTACTCATACATTTTGATAGTGTTTTTAATGTGGCACGACTAGTGCTTTTTGTCAAACGTCTGACCCTGTCTTTTCCACAAATTAAAGATGTGAGATTTTTTTTTAGCACGCTGTAGCCATTCTAGAAAACTCTTGCTTCTCCAAACAAGTAAAACATCTGAATTCCTCATGTATCTCTGCTTATCTCAGTCAAATTACCATGTGCAATGTAATGCTGCCTTTGGGCAGAACATAAATGTAGTTACTGTGTTATAATATTGAAAAATCATCAAATTTTTGATAGGTCATACAACACGGCTTAGAAGTTGACTTTAGACAGGCTTTACACTGTGAAACTTGCATGCAACTTTAGTTGCTTGAAACCTACAATAAACTAAATTGCATTTGCGTTGCTTAAAGTGTCCTATAAATATGTCCTGTTTTGAAACTCGGGATCAATGGACAAGAAAATAAAACAAAAAAAAAATTGATTATTAGGCAGTTGAAAGGGAGATTCTCCTGGTAATTTTTCATTATGTCTGTTTCCTGAGCAATGATGATAAACAAAATGAGATTCTTGAAGCTAACATTCCTGTAACCAGCAGGATTGACTATCCAGCTAACAGCTGTTTAAATGAATGTGTGTGCCAGTGTTTGTTCTTTTTTAATCTGCTGTTATTGTGATCTATGTAGCAAGATTCGTTTTGTCCTCTGACACCCACTAATTTTAATACGAAGGAAGGTGGAGATTGTGATTCGTGCCTCGATGAGGTTGCAGTGCTTCCAAGATGCGAAGATGACCAAATTAAGTACAATTGTAATAGCTACTTAACATAAAATTTCAAAGAAAAAATATATAGATATAGAAAAACGACAATGACAGCTAGACAAAAAATACAAAGATAATAAAAATAATGTAAACATATAAATTACACCCCACTAATGAGTTTATATAGCAAGACCCGTAAGGTGCATCAAAAATATGAACTAATTTGGCTGTTGTAGTAAAGTAATCGAATCTTTTGTGTGACTTTGTTTTTTAAATTGTTTTTCATGACTGTCAAGTAAGCAACAAGTAATGCAACTCACAATATGGAACTAGTTGCTTGAAACTACAGAAACATGCATTTCTGTGGGTTAATGTCAAGCACCTTGCAACTCATTTGAAACTTAGCTGCAACAGTGTCAGCTTTGTGGAACAAATGTTGAATGACATACTTTCAAACCATTGACACCGAATCAATGGACAAGAATGTAAAACTGAAGATGTTTTTTGGATGATTGAAAAGGAACCCTAGATAGATAGATAGATGGATATATAGATAGGGGAAAAAAGAAGGGCAATGACCTCATGGATGACTTTATAGCGAGAGCGATATGGTGTATCAAAAATAGCTGCTAATTTGATTGCTTTGTGTAATTGTCAGGTTGCTCGAAAATTACATTGCATCTCACAACATCCGACTAGTTGCATGAAAGGTTCACAGTATAAAGCCAGACCTAAGGATTATGAAGAAACTTGGCTCCTCTTTTGCTTCTTTGTGTGTGAGGAACATGGAAGCAAATGAATATTTATTTCTGTGTGCACATGTACATATGTGTTTGTGTATGTCTTGGGTCTCTGTTGCTGTTTCATATTTAAGCAAAGGGTTTTATAGCAGACCCTCTGAGGCACGTTTACTATAATTGGGTTTGGGCACAGTCTCAGAAGTAGGCCACAGAGGGTCAGGAAACTGGGAGGCCCATTATGTCTCCTTTCATTATCAACAGCAGCCCAGCGTATGAAGATGAGGATCTGTTCATGTTTATTTAGGAAAATTGCAGGCTGCCTGTGTGCATTGCGACTGCATATGTCTGTGCTCCTGTACTCGCGCCATTTCCTTTGTTTATTTACACACTGTTTAAACCATTAAAGTCTAGTGTGGCTTTCTGGATCTGAACCACACTTCTTAAATTATCCCAAATTGCTGCAGATACTATGTAAAATTATAATCAGGCATGAGCGTTGATCATAGATCTCATGTTACATAGTCTGTTGGTTACATTAGCTTCACCGACAGCTCGTAACTTAGACCCACTTTTCCATTACCTAGTACTGTTTTGATTCCTCGGTTCTCTGCACATGCACATGCATGGGTAGCATTCAGTGAATTCACTCTCGCCCTCTACTGGCTTCTTGCAGCAACAGCGCCGCGAGCGAGAGATGAGGAGGCAGCAGGAGAGAGAGCAGAGGCGGCGGGAACAGGAGGAGAAGAGGAGAATGGAGGAGATGGAGCGGCGGCGCAAAGAAGAGGAAGAGCGCAGGAGGGCTGAGGAAGAGAAAAGAAGGAACGATCGTGAACAGGTATTTGAATTACAGGATCTTTTGAGTATTTATATGAGTATTTTAGTCAAGTTATATATCAAGTACATCAGAGTATTGTGGGTATAGGAGGTATGAAAGTGAAAAAGAACATTCTTCCCTAATAACGTAATAGTGATAATAAAAATAATAGTATAAGTATCAGTAGTAGTAATAATAGCAAAAAGAATAATAATAATAATTTATATGGCACTGTTTTAAAGGGGAATTTCACTGATTTTCAGAATTTCTGTATAATTAAGTTGTTAAAATGTGAACAAAGTCATTAGCAGTGGTTTGATGTGATATGCTTTGTTCTAGAGAAACGTACGAGTCAGAATTGTTCACAGTGGTGGTGATAGGAACCAGACATCAGATGTTTAATATCTTCAAAAGCTCCTTCACAGAAAGTTATTACATGAAATGCTTTTGAACACACTGCCTGTCACAAAAGACATTGCGTTACCGTAGTGTTCGGATATTTTGGAGCCTAAAATTTTAAACCATTCAAGGCAGAAAGTTGGCAAAATAGTCCCCTTCAGATTTACATTTCATCATTATCAGCATTACATTAACTCTGCAGACGCATGTAGGTTCATTGGTGGTTTTGCATAAAAAATTTACTGTATTTTGCACTGCAACCTTTGTTTCCTCACACCACAACTGTAGAGAATTGTCAGTTTTACTAAATGGACAGTTTTGCATCAAACCACTCTGAATAACTTAATAACTCAATAATTTAATTATACAGAATTTTTAATTTACAACTGGGGGAATTCCCTCATTAATAGAAGTTCACCAGTGTTTTACAGAGAGATGAAAACAAAACAATGTTATAAATAAAATATTTAATAGATTAGTTATACTCTGAGACAGTACTTTTCTAGAGAGGGGAAAAAAAGTTAAATACAGTACAAACAAAAAGGACAGTAAAAGACACAAATCCATGATATGTTTTACCACACTGTGGATACAGTGACAACAAACAATATACTGTGCAAGTTATGTTGTCGCCCTGTGTAGCTTCCACCCTCAACTAAAGTCTGATATGTTATTTGTCGACCAGTCCTGACTGCTCACTGCTGATCTGTATGCTAATAAATACAATTAAGCCACCATTAGTGTAACGATGACAGTATTGGTTGTCAAAATGAATCATGAAGAAAACAGTGAATCTGTCTTTATATGACACAAAATGAACACCAGAGACAGTTTTTCCTTTTTAGCAAGTGAAGTCAAACTAGGGTCATATGTCTAGATAACCATCTAGCTAGTTTGCTGACTTTAGTTTTTAGCTTGTTGTTCATTTGTATTATTCAAGTAGTCTGTTCTCTCCATTGTAGTGATGATTTCAAGGCTGTTACTACATGAAAGCAGTAAGACATTCAGCTTTCTAGCAGAAATGTTAGCTGTCTGCATTCACTAGCTTAAAAAAAACACCACTAGCAATCCACCTCATAGCTGTTTTAGCTTTTCATAAGTTCTTTTCACCATAAAAATACATAATCAGAAGGGTTTTTTTAGTTTTTAACCTGAAAAATCTCACTCTAGAGAATACTTTAATGTGTGGGAATATAAAGAACAGAACACTTTTTAGTTACAAATTGTGCATCACCATAATTAGGTTTATTTTTGTTATATTGTGATGTGATATATAGTTTCTGACATCAGTTTAAGCTGGTGTTGCTCAGCCCTTCTTTGCCTGCACTTCTCCAGTTGGCTCCCCCAGATATTTCTGACATACATTTAATTGGCAGGAGTATATCCGCCGTCAGCTGGAGGAGGAGCAGAGGCACCTAGAGATCCTTCAGCAGCAGCTGCTTCATGAGCAGGCCATATTACTGGTAGGAACTTCTACTCTTTTCTTATCTACCCTCATCTCACCGTGCTGTCTGATGGTTTTTGTCTTAGGACGTGGCCTTGTGTCTCTGTTTAGTTTCACATAGATCCCAGTGATATTTTTGTGTAGTGGTAAGTTGAAATAGGTCATTTTGAAGACCGCACAGTAAAATGGCTATACTGTAATTCGGCAGTTCTATTGTTATCATGTATTCACTTAAGTAGTTTGGGTCACTCTCAGCTACTAGTAAAGGAGCATAAATTTAAGTCTGTCTACATATTTATATGAGCATCTTCTTATGACACAGACTTAGGAAACGCGGGGGTTTTCCCACAATTCCTGTCTTCCCAAAGTGGTGAGGCGCAGTTCATTGTTCTTGTCTTTGAGGTCAGTTGTTTACATGGTGAACGGCCTGCAGTGCGTCTCAGGAGAGAGTGGAAATGAGTTAATATGTGGATGCCGTAAACAAAGTTAAATGCTGCTGTACTCCGTGTTTTTGTTGACCTTTTCGTCTTTCTTCCCATGACCATCCATCACCATAATCACGTGACTGCATAAACACATGCAGTGCTTATTGTGTTTAGTAATGTGTAATGTCACTGTGGGCCTTCAGATATGGTATTTTAACTGGTATTGCTGGAAATAGCAATGGTCTTACCGCTGTGATGGTACACTTCGTCTTTATCATACCTTAAAGTTCAGTATGTTAAAGTTATTTTAATATTCCTTGAATCGTTTTTTTTCTGCCAAACATGTTTGTCCTGGGCCTTTTACTTATTTTAAAGCCATTTCGACACCAGAAACCTTTTTTTTTTTTAATCAGTCATTAAGATAATTAAATGGACAGTAGACCATGACCAGACCCAAAAGAGCACAAACTTAATTATTGTCAAAGTACAAAATTCAGTTCTTAAAAAAACAAAAGTTGGGCCAGTGTATGAAATGCTGATGACACAAAGCAGTGATTAATAAATTCTCTTTTGTGTTAAATTGAAAACATATTAACTTTTTAAGTAATGAACTTGTTTTTGTAAATATGTTCATTCCAAATTCAGTGTCTGTAACACTGTTGGGACAGGAACATGTTTACCACAGTGTTGCGTCATCTTTCCTTTTAACAGCACTTACTAATCATTTGGGACTGGAGACATCAATTGCTCCAGTTTTGGTCCACTTCTTTTATACAGGTCTTCAGCTTTGCAAACATACAGGGGCCTTTGTTATGCTTCATAATGTGCCACACGTTTTCAGTGGGAGTCAGGTCTGGGGGCAGATCTGTCTAGCACCCGCACTCTTAAATTGACCTGTCCCAACTTTTTTGAAATGTGTTGCAGGCATTGATTCAAATTATGTTTGTAAAAAAACAATCAAGTTAAGTTGTTTTTGTTTAAATGCAGGTCAAAATAGATTTACAAATCACTGCATTTTTTAAATTTCAAATTTTACATGCTGTCCCAACGTTTCTGGAATTGCGGTTTGTATAATGTGTGTGGTAGCACCCAGTTTCATTTACTCAGTTACATGTACTAAATTAAAATGGTGATTTGTGCTTCTCAGAGTCTTTTCCAGCAGTAATATTGTATACTAAAGTATATTGTCTGAGGCAAGAAATCTACTTTTTTACTCAGTTCCACTTGCATTCCATATTCATGTGTTATATATTCATATATTAAATTTCATCATCTGTTTTTCCAGCACCTGGACTGCTTGCTGCTTACTTTTCGCACTTTGTAGATTTAGCATTTTATTTTAGACTAAAGGGATCATAAAGTGAAAAGAGCACTGCCTCAGAAACTTAATTCCCTTTGCTGATAGTTGCTAGATGTACTGTTAAGTTCCTTGTTGATGCAGTAAAGGACTTTTGTAAAGTTCACTTTTGCTGAAGTATGCAGTTAGGTCACTCTGCCCAGTGCTTTATTAAACATATGGACTGTAATCAACTAACGGTTTAATAATGTGACAGTGGCAGCATCCAGGCATGTGTACTACACAATACAAACACCTGTAAAGAATGGACGCTCCTGGATATTTTAAGTGAAATAAATTCTAACTCTGAATGAGTTTAATATTGGGAATTTTCCTTCATTGAGCTGCACTCTGTGCTCAGGAGTTCAAATGGCGGGAGCTGGAGGAGCAGCGGAAGGCAGAGCGGCTGCAGAGGCAGCTCCAGCAGGAGCAGGTCTATCTGCTGTCCCTCCAGCAGGACCCAAAACAGCAGAGCCAAGCCCTCACACCCCACCCTGACTGGGCCAAGCTACCTCAGGCTCGCCCGTTAGATGGGCCAGAGACTCCACTTTATGTTAACACTGACGAATTTAGAGCCACACCAAAGACTGAACTTCCAATCACACTGAGAATGACAGAAGTGTAATTCAAGATGCAGGACAGACTAAGTCTGTAGACAGGGATAAACCCTTTCCTGACCAGTCCAGAGACCAGACTGAAACTGTGTTAGTCGACCCTAGCCCTTTAGTTACACAGTCAGTAGGTGGGACAAGTTCTCTGACAGATGCGACTGACGATCCCCTCGTCCAGTCAGTTCCCACAACTGGTGGCCAAGTCTCTGAAGCCCAGCCAATCAGAGAGGTGAAGACCCTCACCCCTTACTCCGGCCATTCCTGCCTGCTGCTTCTCTGGCTTCTGGAGCTAACCTTGGCTCTGTGTTGCATGTTGAGGAAAACTGTGATGGTGGGAGCAAAAGAAATTTGGTTTTCTTTTGTTACTAATTACAATATTTTTATTATAGATTATCATTAACATAATTCACCAGTAAGTTTACCATAATTAATCATCAGACACCTCATTCATCACCTCTTGGTTTGTTAAAGAATAACAAATTAAGATGGATCAGAGTGATTTCTTATTAGATGATGTCTCCCAGTTCAGCTGGAAAGAAAACCATGTTGCTCACCACCGTGGCCTTGAAACAGATTGACAATATAACATTCCCTGTCTTCTGTTCTGTGTTGTTGTCTTGCATTATTACAAGCTTTTTACAACAGGCCAAATCATTCTGAATAATGTTTTTACATGTTTTTTGGCTTTGTCTCATTCAATTAAACAATCACAAATTTTATTCACTCTTTTCCTGGGTCGATAGTTTGTGATTTGGAAATAAATTTGGTTGGAGAAAGATAGATACTAACATTTTTCTTGCCTTTTCTCAAGTTTGTTTGGCATGTCTTTCTTTCACCAGGTTTTCTTTGAGCCATGTTTTGGCTGTTTGTGTAGTTGGGGAAATACAGTTGATGCTTAGTTTATTGTAATGTTCTGAGGAGAGTAGTGAAAGTTTCATTGAGCATGAAACTCTTTCAGCAGTGTGCTAACGGTTGTTTAGTTTGTTCTGTTTCATCATCCTTCTTGGGCTTGCTGAGTTCTATTCAGGCAGCTGACCACAAGCATGCCGTCACCTGCCTGAATGATTGTCAGTTCACTTTACTCAATTACGTGTCCTTCATGCTCTCCTGTCACCCACTGACCAATTCTGCCCTCGCTGTCTGTCTCCCCCTGCTCCAGGCTGATGAAAGACACCGTAAGAACATTCACGGTTCCCCTCAGACCGCTCCACCCAAGCAGCCCCCTGTACCTCCCCGCTCTTCTGAACCCTATTCTAATGGCAACTCCTCCGACTCCTCAGGCATGCACAAGCCCATGGAGCCACAGGTAACACCAGAGAGTCCCTCCATCTCCCCTTCATGCCTCTTTTAGTTCATCTGTATCCACATTTCCTTTTGGAGGATTTTTTGTTTTGTCACAGTTAGGTGAAAACCTAAAAGATAACAGTTCTCAGCAGGGAGTCGGGTTTGTTATTGTTCAGTTTTTTTCAGAAAGTAAGTAAAATGTAAATATGTAAATTTTTATTTGTAGTCCACATTTAAAACAGTTGACCG
This sequence comes from Colossoma macropomum, assembly GCF_904425465.1. Lineage (NCBI taxonomy): Eukaryota > Metazoa > Chordata > Actinopteri > Characiformes > Serrasalmidae > Colossoma > Colossoma macropomum. The sequence continues at coordinate 19,032,774 of NW_023494808.1, forward strand.
AAGTGCTGAACATACAGATAAATACATAAAAATAAAAAAAGGTGAACAATATAAAATAAGTGATTGTAAAAGTTAAGTAGTTATAGTTTCCTGATTGATACCCATACCTTCTTTTCTCATAACAAACCGAAAGTGGGTGTGGCTTAAACCATAAAGGTGAGCTGCCGGAAATGGGTATAATTACTCACCGCAGTAAATTGCTGACTAATCAAGAGGTGCTAATGGTAATAATATGCATACAGAAAGTAGTTCAGAAAGACAGTCAGCAGTGTGCATTTTGGAATAAGCTTGCCTATTGGCTCATAGATGCTGATTATAAGACAGTGTATTAATATTTGATGTTCAGTGATTTGTTAGTATTGTTAGTAAGTAATTTGGTTAGTACCATTATAGGTATTGAATTTCAGTACCCAGCCAGGCAGGGTAAATCTTTGACCTCACAACAGTTTAACTCATTTTTTTACAATTTTTGTGATGAAATCTCATCATCAGTTATTTTGATACGGTTCAGAATTAATTTTAAAAATGCACTGAAGGCACGAATGAAACTACTGTAACTATTTACACAATAGTGCGCAACAGACAAAAACAGTACAGTTTTACATTTGTACATAGATTATTTTGGTCATATATGCATGCACACACACATATGATCACCTTTGAGCTGTTAATCAGCATGATGCAGTCACATTTCTCTTCTAGTTGCATGTTATTGCCTGCCCATTGTTACACTGTCATGTGTACAGCGAGTGTACCTCTCCCTCCCTCCTATCCACTCCATGCTCTAGGCCTGTATGTTGCTATGTGAATGAGTATTGTGATACTGGATGACTTACTGTGTGGTCATCTGGGGAGTGTCTCTTATCCTTCCTCATCATTTCTCTTCATCTTGCCTGTGATCATTTCTTACTGTCTCACTGTTTCTGTGCCACTTTCCTCTCCCTCGCCCCCCCCCTCTCTTTTCCGTTTGTTCTTTCCCCTTCTGGAAGGTCCAGTGGTCTCACCTGGCCGCTCTAAAGAGCAACGCATCCGCTCCCCCCGTGTCTCGCTCCCATTCCTTCAGCGATCCTGTTCCTAGTTTTGCACATCTCCATCACCACTCTCAGGAGTCCCACCAGCACCACCACCCAGCACACCCCGCACGCCCTGAGCACCCGCATCTGCAGCCTCATTCGCAGCCCAGGGGCCACGAGGCCCCAGAGATGGGCCACAATGATGAGGTCCCCCCCAGGGTAAGAATAGCATCCAGAGGTCCAGTGCACAACAGGGGCAAAAGATGATGCCTGCAAGCTGGAAAAAAATTAGTAGGCAAGAATAACGTGATTTCTTGGGCCATGTGCAAAAGTTGTGTAGAAGTAGGTTGATGTGAGTTAATGATTTGTTTTGTAGTGAAAACCTTGCTTGGCTAGAGCAGAAGACAGGGATGAATGCTGTCTCTAGGACTATGTAGGTTGTTTTGATAGGTTTTTATTCTCTCTAATTCATTGTCTTCAAGAAGTCAGATCAAGTTAACTGTTGTACCATTTTGGTTACTATACATGGTGGTCTACGGCAGATGTCGAGGGAAAAGGTTTTGTTTTATATGGTTGCCTTTTTGCTTTTCTGTATGTCTGTAATGTTGTTGTGCACATCACTTTAAATTGCATGCTGAAGCTTTGCTGTGCTGTACTTTGAATGGCAGTTGCCACAAAAAAGTTACATTGCTTTTGCTTGACAATTCTGCTGCAAGTGCAATTTTTAGTTGAGTTTATAACCATTGTAAGTGTCTACTGAACAGGTCTAAACTCTCACTGTTTACTGAAAAGCACAAAAATTATTTGAATAATTGTACATATTCTTTGACTCTGCCAATTGCTTTTCTAAAAGGTACCAGTAAGGACGACATCCAGATCTCCTGTACTGTCCCGCAGAGACTCTCCACTTCAGAGTGGCCAGCAAAGCAACCAAATCGGGCAGAGGAATGCTGGAAGGTCTGTTGTCTTACTTTAAATGATCTTTTAAATAGATAGTTATTGCCATTACCTTAACTATTAGAGGGTGTATGGAGAAAATATGACTTTATACTGTTTTTGGTGCCATACACGTAAGGAAGAGAGGTCATGTCTGATGAATATGTATTGTTTTATTGGCCAAGTAAGATGTCAGTTAAGTGTAAGTTAAGTATATAAACTTTGAAGATTTCAACATGTTTCTGTCTACACTATGTACAGATTGAGCAGTAGGCACAGAAAGAACAATACTGAGAATTTCACACTGCCCTTATGTAGTAGAAATCCACAATATTGGCTGATGCCAGTATTTTTCTTGTACTTAAGTGGTGATTCTGATACATTGGTTTGATACAATTAAATCTAACTCCCTGTCCAATGTATGCATGCTTATTTATTCATTCGTTCATTTATTTATGTATTTATTTATTTTTTAGTGAATATCTACTGATAGCGCTATAGTTCTTCACACAATCCCTAATATGTTCGTGTTCATGTATATATAGACGGCTGTAACCAGAGTGTTTTTTGAAAATTAAAAAAAAAACAACAGAATATTTTGATTAAATTCATCCCCCTTTTTGCCCACCTTTCTTCCCCTCAGTACTGCAGAGCCACGTCTACTGTGGGATCGAGTGGAGAAACTGGCTTCCAGACCAGGCAGTGGGAGCTCCTCTGGTTCTAGCAACTCCAGCTCTCAGGCTAGCTCCCAGAGCGGCTCTGGAGAAAAGTTCAGGGTCCGCTGTAAGTGTCTCTTCTTTAGATGCATTACACATACACTTCTAAGCCCTGCTTCTCCTATGCAGATTAAGTGTAAGCCTAGAACTGACTTTTTATGGTGGATGACCATTGGCATTTGCAGTGTATTCAAAGTTAGGCTCATTAGTTGTCTAGTATACCGAGTATAGTGTGCTATTGGGAAAACTGGCCCATACACATAAACCTGAACGTGCAAAGGAATGAAATTCGTGCATTCAGAATTGTAGGACTTTGTATTGATGCTGATTTTCTGTACTTTCTTTAGCTTCTTCAAAGTCTGAGGGCTCTCCACTTCAGCGTCCAGAAAATGCTGGAAAAAAATCAGAGGAGAAGAAGGACTTTGTCAGACCATCCAGGCCTGTTGTAAGTTTTTGGTGTTTTTTTTTTTTTTTAAACGGCAGTTGTGTGCAGTGCAGGGACTGGAAAGTGCTCAAGTTATTGTGAAGGGTTTGATTAAAAACACAAGCATGTACTTCACATTTGTTTATCAAACATTACAGAACTGATTATTCAGTAGATTTGTGTGCTTTTGCTAATCTACTGCTGATCTCTTTCCCCCTTTCCCCCTTCATTGTCTCATCCTCTGGACATTTTACGGAATTTCCACGCTCTGTCTTCCCCATTAACTTCTCCATCCAATTGATGACTGACTTTGTAAACTATGTAGGGTGAAGTGGTGAGTTCAAATAGAGGTGGTGATCATATCCTTGTGCTATGCCTGAGCACATCACCACAGTGTTCAATGCATGAGACACAGCTGCACATTAAGCTTTTTAAACAAAATCTTTTGAATGTACTTTTTTCCTTTTAATCTTTGATGTAAACAGAGACTCATTTGGCTCCCCTTACTAATTATTTGCTCCGCACTGCCCTAAAGCCTTTGGTTTTGGCTTTTGGTTACTGGACCACATCTCCTCATTAAGTTCTGCTTTTTTGGCTGCACGCTTTCCTCACAAGGACTGTATATATTAACCAAATTAGGCAAACACATGATTTCTGTTTCTTTTGAAAGTTCATTTTAATTTTAATGTTATGCTACCTTTCAGTGTCCAATTACTTTATTATTGTGCACCATACCTGTGCTAGCTTGGCATGCATCCCTCCTCTACTGCTTTAAAAAAATGTTTTTGGTCCATCAGTATTCATTAACTATGTTTTGAAACATCTTAACCTGCTGTCTTGTCAGTGGCCTTAAGCTGTATATAATAAGAAGAAAGTTGGTGACCTCGTACTTAGGCAGGATAATTTGTACCCTGTAAATAATGACTGATCATTACATTTTATACCCCACATTTAGGATCTTACTCTATTGGCCAATGAGATACGCACAATTGAAGATTCTCGCCCGCCTCACAAGGTGACAGACTACTCATCATCTAGCGATGATTCAGATTCAGACGAGGAGGATGATGAGGTGGAACAGGAGCTGGGCAATGAGTCCACTTCTGGTGCGGAGGACTCAAGGGCAAGGTATTTGTGTTATTTATTTAAATTTTTTTTTGGTAAGTGCCTGTTTTCCTTTTGACCTGAATAGCATAGTCGTACTGTTTATCATACTATAACCTGTGATATCAGATGTTTTGGGGTTGCTTTATACATGTACTGTGATACAATTTGCTTAAAATTGTATGTGATTGGTTGAATTAAGTGCTTTGCAACAAAAGGCTTTGGGGGTCCCCCAGGGTTATGTACTTGGTCCATACCTTACCTATACCTTTTCTTGCTATTAACTTGCTATTTTACTGGCTTTTAAGGGCCTACTTTATTTATACTTGTAAGTTTTAAAGTTTCTCAAGCAGTAATCGCTGGCTCCAGAAAATTCTTGTACTCACCATTTAGTTCTGATGTCAGTTTTGAGTCGCAGGTTAAAGAAGTGTAGAATTTTTTGTTAGTGGCTTTTCGTGTCGTATGATGTGTGGGGTTTTCCACTTCTCTTCATTGGGAGACAAACTAGGCCTTCTGAATATTTATTTCCTTCAGTTCCTCAAAACTCAGCAATGGTGAGACAGAGTCCGTGAAGACCATGATTGTTCATGATGAAGCAGAAAGCGACCCGGCCACCACACCTTCTAAAGACGGCACTTTAATTGTCAGACAGGTAGGAGAGGTGGCTACTTTCTGTTCTCGTCTTTTGAAGTTTTACATTTTTGTGTTTCATCACCGTTTCATTCATCCATTCCTTGAGTATGCATTTTATGTTCGTATTTATCAGAATTTATGTTTAATTTTCTGGCCTATATATTTTATGAACACACAAAAATCCCTTTGCCGATGTTAAGTCCAATCAGCTTGTGAAAACAACCAGTTAGCTGATTTTTAAATCCAAACCAGACAACAAAACAGTTTGCTGGCTTAGACAGCACAGAACTTCTCTCCTTTTTCCCTTTTTTCTGCCAAGTACAGACTCAACTGTGCCTGTTTTTGATTCCAGAGTGTAGCTGAGAAAAAGAGATTGGGTCCTGGGCCTGGTCCCGGGCCTGGTCCTGGTCATGGCCCAGCTCTGGGCCCCACTCATGCCCTTGGCCACCAGGAGCGAAATGGCTTTGCAGGCCGTATTCACCTCCTGCCCGATCTCATCCAGCAGAGCCATCACTCCCCCTCCCCCTCTGTCACCTCCTCCCCTGCCTCCAGCCACACCAGCCCCTCCATGTCCCCCCAAACCCCTATGGACAAGCTGGTTGCCAGCGAGGTATGTCTGTTCACTGCACTGCAGTGCCTTGATGTGCTGAATTCTGCTGGCTGGCTTTCACTGGGCTTCATTCTTACTACTCATCACGATTAACTTTAGTGCCCCTTTACAGTTTTGGCATTGAGTGATGGACAACCTGCTAGTCTTAACCAGTGCTAACTCCACACCACCATGACAGGCTCCTATAAAGACAGTAGATCATTTCAGTACTTTTCTCCCCTTTAGGGAGTATTTTTTTCCCTTATATGTACCACTGTGATGTGTTGGAGGAGGAAGACTTTGCTATCAGTGAGGACCAACACTTCTTTATTAACTGGTTTGGCATGCATATTGGTTTTGTGCGTTAGAGCACGTTAATACTCCCAAATTGTAAGAGTACACTCTTAAGGGAATGGTTTGGCATCTTTTCTCGATTTTCCATTAAGCCCAGATGACATCTATCAGCTAAGATGTTTGGTGCCCAAATTGTGCTTCTTTATTTTAGAGCTGGACATACAAGACTAACATTGGTAACACACCCTACAGGTCAATAGTCACCCTAATCTTTTTCGTCTGCAGAACTCAGCCACATCCAGGTCTTCACTAAAATGGCACAGACTTGTTGATGTGGTTCAGGACACAGTATTACTTAATGTGAGCTATAAAAATTAACAAAATGTTGCCGTGTAGCTGAACGCCTGGGGCAGCCACATTGGTGTTGTGTTTAACTGCCTTTATGTGCATGCACATCACACAGGCATATAGACATATATTAGCACTTTTTGTTGTTCCTTTTTTATAAATAACTGACTAATGGCCATGTATACTGACACTCTGAGATGTAGGCATGAGTGTATTAGTATCAGAAGGGAAAAAATGGTTCATTTTTATAGCTCATGCTGTTTTAAACCACACTGACAAGTCTGAGAAAACTTATTGAATAACTGAACGTGGTTTGAACAGATTGAAAAATTTTAGAATGTATTTATGGAAACTATTTGGGTGACTATTGACTGCTAATGTTTGTTATTAATGTTAACCTTGTAGCTCCAGTACAAAACTAAAGAAGCGAAAGTTGGACTCCTGATTTTTTGCTGAACTATTCCTTTTAAAATAGAGGTGGCAAAAAGGGTCATTTAAAGTGATGCCACAGAAAAAAACACTTTTAGTTCCCTAAAGCACTTTCAGTTAATGGTTCTTTGGAGTTATGCCATAGAATGGCTACTTTTGGTTCCCCAAAGAACTTTTCATGGAGTTGTGAAAGCATGTTTTAATAGAATTGTACATCCAAGCCAATAACTGCTTAGGAGCCTTTATTTTTAAGAGTGTAGTGATATACCCAAAAGGCTCTGGATACTTGAGTGTAGTCATTACAAACCCAAATAGAAATTTCTTCCTAGACAAGTGTTTGACTTGATAGAGTCTCAGCTAAAAGTTTATCTTGATGAGTTGTCTAATGATTCACTACCCATAAATCAGTTTTTTAAAAAGAATTGGTCCAGTCATCTATTTTGGAATTTCAAGTCTGGGTTCAGCAACAGGTTGAGTGTGTGGGAATTCTTAGACTCAGATAAGCACTGACCTTGAACTGTGAGTGTTTCTGGTATAGAGTTTTACAAGGAGTGCTGATGGAGGTATTTGCCTTGCTTATCTGTACAGTCCCTTGAGGGTCTGGTTCTCAGTCTTTATTCCCCCATATATAGTGTGAATCTTATACTCACTGAAACAACACTTCTGTCTGATAGAACTGAGTGGGATTTTTTTTTCCCCATTCTAATATTTTTACTCTTCCTAAACTAATAAAGCTTACATTTTAATTTAAAGGTTGTAGGATGTAGGATCTTGGTTCTCAATGTCTTTTTGCCCTTCAGTTAATTTATCACACTTTTATCCACCTCATTATGTTTCTCTGTTTTCACATTCATTTGTGCTTTTCTCATCTCACAACTTAATTTCTAACTTTTTTTTTTTTGTTTTGTTTTTTGACCACCCTCACCAAAATGCATGCAGTATTGTTTTGGCTTATTAACTGTATTAAAAATCATTGTTTCATAATGAAGATAGTTCTAGACACAGAATGCCTAATCTTAGGATAACTTGCATTGTCAGTGGGGATTACCACTTAACATGGTTTATAGAGTCACATTTAGATAGCTGAATACTGTATACCAGTGGTTCTCCAACCGGTCCATTAAAGAAAAATTCAGCTTTAAATTCTTCATAGTTCAATTGTTTAATGTTAAAAAAGTAATGGAGTAGTTTAAGGTAAAATTATGCATTGTAAAGAAATTTACAACTTCAGTGTCTTTACAGCAGTGGTGATGGGGACCAAAGTTCACAGCCTACAGCACAAATACAATTTGCTCTTCAAAACTACCAGTGCATGTACACGTTTCTTCTATATTTTTATATGTAATATTGATAATGGCAAAATAGTGGTAAATCAAGAAATGTATGTTTTCTTTAGGGACTGTTTTACCTTATAATGTCCTGTGTGTACCTCTTTAACATGAACAGATTAGAAAAAAAAATTTAGTCCAGACCATAACTCACACCTATTGTAAAACCATGTTTCAGTGTCTGTGTTTTTTTGATTCATATAATGACTTTCTGTGATGTAGCTTTTAGAGGCATTCAGCACTGTGGATGTCTGGTTCCTTTCACCACCACTGTGTGCAGTGCTTTTCTCTATAATGGAGCGTTTTACATCAAGCCACTTTGAATGATCTTAATAATTTAGTGATGCAGACATTTTTGAACTCTGTGGAATACCTTTTTCAGAGCACTGAAAATCTGGTACAGGTGTTTAGAACAAAAATGTGATCTGTGGGGCCCCATGGACTGATTTGAGAACCACTGCTGTATAATACAAATCTGAAATAAGCCCAAATTACCAGACATATAAATATGTAGGTGCCCTCTGTAGATTTATTTAGACACAGGTAAGTATCTTCCACCATAGACCTGCATGTAACTGTGACCTGTCTCTTCTAGACACAGTCTGCCAGTAATACTCTTCAGAAACACAAGTCCTCTTCTTCCTTCACTCCATTTATTGACCCTCGTCTCCTTCAGATCTCCCCTTCCAGCGGCAGTACTCTCAACAACATGAGTAAGTCAGTGTACAAGTTGTGTGTGACCACACCATGCAAACAGTAATTATTAGGGCCTTATATGAAAATGATCGCCAATAAGAATTTTAAACAGCTAAAAAATTCTGATAACTGGTATCAGCCAGCATAATTGATCAAAATTGTAATTCTCAACTGTCAAAATTCTTATACAGAAATATAATCTTAAATAATATGAAACAAGCAATTAAAAAAAAACAAGTAAATAGCACTCATTAGCCAGGTTTTCACACAGGTGTTGAATTAAGTTCAAGTGACTGACTAAAATGCTGTAAAACAAACAAATGTATATATTTGTTAGGCAATTTCTGTGCTGTTTTGTTTCATTTTATTGCTTTATTTCACAAGCAGGTTCGCAAAGACATGAAGCACTTATGTAATAAAATGCATTAAGAACCTTTAACTGTTTACAATCCTAAATCTCACTATGTTCTTTGATAACATAAAGTACATTTTATTTTCTTTGTTAGTCTGCTGGTACCTGCTGTTTATGTTATTTATTTGGCAAGTGGGTTTAGTAATTTATTGCATTTGTTGGCAAAACGTGTCTACCTCAAATGAGTGTAGTCCAAATTCCCATTTGAGTACATGGGTGGAAATCTTTAGTTACTGTTGAACTCTCAAATTAGACAGTATGTTTAGTTGTTCAAAGTAGCATTACATTCCTAAATGTGTTTTTCTTTAACATTTATAGAGCCATTATTGGTGCTATATTGATGAGCTTGTGTGGATCATTACTATAAATCTGCAGATCATTCAAACCAAACAGTGTATCAGTCAGGCTGCAGTGATTTGTGCTTTATTTTATCTGCATGCTTGTACACAGAAGACAGCTACTATGTACACATTTTGTTAGAGCAGCTCAATTTAGAGCAGATGATGACACTCTCTTCTGGCTCTCTGACAGGTTTTGGGAATGATGGGCGGCTACAGGAGGCCTTGAGGCCAGACCCTTCAAGAAAGGGCTCGGTGGTTAATGTGAACCCAGTGAACACTCGCCCACAGAGTGACACGCCCGAGATCCGCAAGTACAAGAAGAGGTTCAATTCTGAGATCCTGTGCGCTGCACTCTGGGGTGGGTGACTCTCCACAACTATCATTATTATGTGGAAAAAGATGCATAAGGAAATTCCTATATGATACTGAGCTCCACTTAAAAACTTACTGCGTGGTATACATTAAAGCTGTGGGGGGTCGAGGTCACAGCTGTAACGCTAAGCTTGTGCTTGCAAACACATCTTTGATGATTTTATTGAAAAGATATGAGGGATTTTGACGTGTAGTTATTAATACAGTAGATTGTCGATATCCTAATATTGGATAACTTTCCTTTCGTCCTCTTTGTAGGGGTGAACCTCTTAGTAGGGACAGAAAGTGGACTTATGCTTCTTGACCGCAGTGGACAGGGTAAGGTCTACCCCCTCATCAGCCGACGTCGCTTCCAGCAAATGGATGTTCTGGAAGGACTTAATGTCCTGGTCACGATATCAGGTAAGATATAGATTTTTGAACTACTTCAGTTTTAAACTTGACTGTGGACAAGTTGTAGTTATGTAGGGTTTTTTTTGTCCTAATGAGTCATGCGGCATCCATGGATTACCCAGCAGGCTTTTTTAATTCCCCTGATTTTTCAAAATTCCTATGCAAATATAGCCTTTTGTTAACTATCCAAAATAACCAGTAAACTTTTTTATGTGTAATGTTCATAGTGGGGAAATCTGAAAAGAAAAAAAAAAAATGTTTTCTGTAAGGACTACTGTGTCTGCATAAATCTCTCCACCATGAATGGTTTTAAAGAAAATAAGCTTTAGGTCAATGCCTTCTTGGTACCATCGTACAACAACGTTAGGGTTTAAGCTGATGTATTTGTAACCATTTCATGTAAATAGCTTTCTGTGAGGGATCTTTTAAAGGCATTAAATGCTTCAGATGTCTGGTCCCTACCACCACCACTATGAACAGTTCTGACTCGGTTTCTCTAGAACAGAGCATTTCACCTTTGACCACTCTGAATGACTCTGTTTACATCTTAATTCAGTTATGCAGAAATTTTGAAAAATCATTGGAATTCCCTTTTAAATGCTTTGATATGAAGGAAAAATTGTGCTTCTTATGTTACTGACAAACTCAACACTAAAACATGCAGGAAAGAAAAACAAACTGCGGGTGTATTATCTGTCCTGGCTGAGGAACAAGATTCTACACAATGACCCAGAGGTGGAGAAGAAGCAGGGCTGGACTACAGTGGGCGAGCTGGAGGGCTGTGTACACTACAAAGTCGGTATGTGTGAAATAATAAGGGAGTTACAGTGGAGATTTGTTAGAACAAAACACCTTTTGTTAGGGATCTAATGACTTGATAGAAGAGAGAACTATAACTTGTGGTAAATATGTCTCATGCAGAGAACAGTTATTTAAGCCTAACCTATCTAATCCTAAATATCTGTCTTTCACCAGTGAAATATGAAAGGATCAAGTTTTTGGTTCTTGCCTTGAAAAACTCTGTGGAGGTCTATGCATGGGCACCAAAGCCGTATCACAAATTCATGGCATTTAAGGTGAGTTCAAGTTGTAATTTATGTGCACAGGGGGAAATGGCAGTGCTAAGTGCACAATCTCTGCAGACAGTACTGTATGTGCACCTAATTGGAATGTAACCATGATATGTCCTTTCCTTACTAAATGTTTCCTCTCTTGCAGTCATTTGGAGACCTGGTGCACAAGCCCTTGTTAGTTGACTTGACTGTAGAGGAAGGTCAAAGACTGAAGGTGATCTATGGTTCCTGCTCTGGGTTCCATGCAGTGGATGTGGATTCAGGGGCTGTTTACGACATCTACTTACCCACACATGTAAGCACAGTATCTGCTTCTGCATTGCTTTTAATGGACGCTATATAGGGATGGTCAACCCTGTTTTCATTTGTCTCGATTTTACAGGTGCATGGTATGTATCTCTGTGTTAGATTTATAGATTTATTTATTCAGATTTATTTATTTGGCTTTTTTCTCACCTCTCTTAGATTCAGACCAGTATCCAGTCACATGCCATCATCATTCTACCTAACACGGATGGCATCGAGCTGCTGGTTTGCTATGAAGATGAAGGTGTCTATGTGAACACGTATGGCCGGATCACCAAAGACGTGGTGTTGCAGTGGGGAGAGATGCCCACTTCCGTCGGTATAGTGGACTCAGAAACACCCCCATGGAGAACCGCACACTCAATCATAATTGTATAATAATATAGATGGGTAAAAACTATTGTGCAAATTGGGAGAACAGTTTGTATGTAGGTCACACGGCATCCTTTAGAATGTAGCATGATGCATACATGTATGACCAAAAGTTTGTGGACACCTGCTCATTCAGTGTTTCTTCCAAAATCAAGAGTATTAAAAAAGGAGTTTGTCCCAGATTGCTGGGAACAGAATTAACTGTCTCTACTTTTTGGGGAAGGTTTTACACTAAATGTTGGAACATTGCTGTGAGGATTTGATTGCATTCAACAGTGGGAGCAACGGTGAGATCAGGTAATGATGTTGTATGATTAGTTCTGGATCACAAGCCCCAATCATTCCCCAAGGTATTGCTTGGTGCTCCATCACTGTAGAGAACGCAGTTCCATTGCTCCACGGCTCAATGCTGGGGGGCTTCATACCCCTCTAGCCTACACTTGGCATTGCACATTGTGACCTTAGGCTAATGTGTGGCTGCTCCAGAGCATCCTGTTCTATTGTCAGTGCTTTTCTAAGGAGGCTGTACAAGCTGTGTGCGCATTTGAACTCCTGTGTCAGCAGTGAGTGCACCTTAATGCAGCTGGATTCACTAATAAGAAGGGGTGTGCACAAACTTTTGGACATATTTTGTGTGTGTGTGTGTGTGTGTACAAACTTAGTCTTTTAGACTCTGATTTCTTATCCTGCAATTATTGATATAATGTTACAACAGTATGTTTTAAACATACTGTTGTAGTTGAAACACTGACTGCTTAGCTTAAATTCTATAGGCTCCGTCTCCTTCCTGCAGTTGTGCTTCTACTGAGTTGTTTTGACACTATGTCCCCTCTCCTTCGCAGCATACATCAGGTCTAATCAGATCATGGGCTGGGGAGAGAAGGCTATAGAGATCCGCTCTGTGGAGACTGGTCATCTGGATGGTGTTTTCATGCACAAGAGGGCACAAAGACTCAAATTCCTCTGTGAGAGAAACGACAAGGTAAAACATATACACAGTCACAAGATGATCTTTGCACATACATGTTGTAAGGTTCAAAATGTTTGTTCTGACATGGTTTAAAGCATATCTAGAGGAAAGTACTTACCTACTACTGCTGAAAACATTGTCTTAATTAAAATGATATCGAACAGACAATTTGGCAAAACATCAAATTTACGCAAATGTATAATTAGCACAGTTGTAGTCATTCAACCAAGACATTTTTAGTATCCGAAGTTTGCTTCTTTAGTATTGCTTTGGAGCTACGAGGCTATTGTAAGTCGGGCAAAAAAAAAAATGGTGTGTGTGTGTGCGCGCTGCTGTGTGTCACCCTGTAAAGCCTGAACCAATCCTTTAAAAGTCAGAGGTATCAGGTTTTTTCCAGATATGTGTATGTATTAATGTCACGCACAGATTTAAAACAAGGTCCAGCTCGATGTTCAGGCCTCAAATACACAATCATCTTTATACTGATTTGTAGTTTGCAAAATTGCAGTTATCAGAATACATCAGCTCATGAGGGTGCTAACCACAACCAACGGCACAAAATATTTTTCTATACATGGCATGCAATTACACATTCCACCGAAGAGGGCTCCAAATCCCCAAAACTTACGTAGTGAAGCTTTAACATCGTTGATCACAGGTGACAGCCATCCATAGTTGCGAGTCCAAGAGAGCACAATCTTGGTGGGCCACTCTCTCTGGGCAGGTAGGACAGTACCTCTCCTACCAGCATTCCAGGCATCTATAAACTGATGTAACGGAATTGGCAGTTAGCGTTCTCCTCCTAGTGTGTTGAGCTGTCCAGTGACTCTTATCGGTGGCTGGCTTGAGGTATCTCAGTGGAAGCACGTGCTTGTCTTCACCCTCCCAGCGAGTGGAATTAGATTCTGTTTAGCTATGCAACATACTTTCTTCCTTCATTGGTCTACAATAGCCTGGTAGCCCAAATGTAAACCCAGATACCAAACATGTCTTGGTTGATTTGGCTAGATTTATGGAACGTAACGCTTGGCTGAACTATTGCTTGAATATTTTGAAGTTGTAAACTGGGTATATAGCTCTGCAGACCAGCTACCTTCAAGCATAAACCTTAATAAATGTCAGAGGGATAATAAGTAGTCCATGTTTTCACATTCAGTTGAATAGTCAACACTCATTTTGTATGGAAACATTTCTCTTTCTTTCTCTCTCCCTCCCTCCCTTTCTATTCTCCCCTTCTATCTCTGTCCCTTTTTTCTCTCTCCCCCCTTTTTTCTCTCCCTACTCCCTTTTTCTGTCTCCCTCTTTGTCTCTCTCTCCCTCTTTGTCTCCCCCCCCCGGCCCGCGCTCTCTCTCTCTCTCTCTCTCCTCTCTCTCTCTCTCTCTCTCTCTCTCTCTCTCTAGGTGTTCTTTGCTTCTGTACGTCCTGGAGGATCCAGCCAGGTGTACTTCATGACTCTCAGCCGCAGCAACCTGCTCAGCTGGTAAAGCTGCTGTGCCTTCAGTTTTGGCTACAAAAAGGACTGTTCCTGAAAATTCTGAAGAAATGCCGTCACATGCTCCACTAAGCTCTGTGCTGGTTCCATTTGTATCGCTGTGGCCTGGCCCTGATGGAACAGACAGTTGAACAGATTGTCAGAGAGAAGCAACAGTGCCCCCTGCTGCTGAAGGGGATGGTGGATGTTGGCTTGTTGTTTTTATTGTTGAACCTACAGCATTACTGATCGCTCAGCCAATCCAGACCTTCTGTGGCAATTGATTTTCACCCTGTAGTAACACCTTAAAATTCAGGGTTTCTTTTTTCCTACACTTTACGACATCAAGGGATATTAAAGCCTAAATGAATAATCTAGTTTGTCAATGTATTTGTACTGAACTTTGACTATAACAGATTGACAGTCTCTGACTGATTGTATGTGTACCATCTCTCTTTTTGTCAGACTAGAGGGAAAGCAGGGTTTGGGTTGTAAAGGCATCAGGTGCCGGAAGGAGCTTGGGCTTTTTTTATTTCTGTGAATTGTCAACTGCCAAAACAGTGGAGTCATACTGTATTATTGTGCTAGTCCAGGTTACTTTGGGGATTAATAATTGCAGGATTTTTAACAACATTGACTTTAGTGTGTTGAGATTTTATGCTGATAAAATTGCAGCAATGTTCATATCCAGTACATTGAGTGTTTTTATTTTTTAAGCATTGCACTTGATAAATAAATTCTTAGTTTCCTTCTCATAGTGCTGGTCTGCCTCAGTGTCAGAGGATGATGGATGTTGGGCTTGTTTGAATGGTCAAACTTGGTGTGTAATAGCAGCTCCTATGCCTCAGCTTTTAAATGGACAGAATTAGCTTCCTGAGAAATTCTGCATGCGACACATCAGTAAAATAGAAGGTTCATTAGTTATTGTGAGTATTAATAGCAAGTATTTTAGTTATTGCAACAATAATAACCATTTAAACAAAGCAATTTAACAATATTGGCAAGTGCAAATAATACCGCATACATACATGACAATGTGAATGCAGTCATATAAATTAAAGAACTATTTGGAGCATGACCATTCAGTGCATGTGTTGAGATTAGATTTGGCCACATTATTTGATCAGAGGAGAAAATAAGAGGGTGTGGGTCTTCCATCCCACAGCTACCCTTCCATTTTCTTAATCTTTTTTGGCAAAATCATTATCTTTTTGGTATGTTTATTACCAGAAATGCAGCCAAACAGCCCCACAAAAAAAAACAGCATCTGTAAATTTGTCTTTATGTGCTGCATGGTCAGCAGTGCATTTCAGTAGAGCTCTAGAGGTGCTGCTGTGTTGTGATGTTTGGTTGAATTCTACGCTTGAACGCACTTTTCAGAGACAGGCAGTGGAAAGATATCACCATGTAAAATACAATGAGTTGCCAGTTTATTAGGTTCATCCCTCCTCCACGCATCCTACATTTACGTCACTGCAGTGTGTGGGATAAATCAGTGTTTGAAAACCTGTGGAGTTGACGAGGAGAAGTTCTAGGACCCTGGAGGATTTAGAGAGATCCTGTATGGAGGAGTGTTCTCCAATCATCAGGTACTATAGGAAATGACTCAGTGCTGTTATGTTGGCTATGGGAGTTTGCACAAAGTACAGAATGGAGAGGTGCCTATAATTTTGACACGTGGTTTTGTTTAAAAAAAATAAAAATAAAACTTTTCTCATATTTCCGTTTTGAGAGAGAGCTCATTAACCAGAGACATTTTTAATGACAATTTTTCCACCAATTATTGCCAAGGGTGCCAGTCATTATGGAGTTGCCCGTTTTGAGTGAGTGTTACACAATGGGTGCATGACGTCATCGGGATTGAACTGTGACGTCATCAGAATTAAACTGTGACGTCATCAACCGCGAGGTATTTATTTCACGTGACTCGCTCCAGCGAATCATTTGAACGTCATCCGCTGTCGCGTTCGGACGGACGTCAGGTAGGTGGCGCTCCCGGACCAGTCCAGAATACATGGGTTAAGATGGAGCATCTGAGTAAAATCATGGTTTATAAATGATTAAACATTTTAATGAAAAAGAATACAAGAATTTCCTGAATACAAAACAGCAAAAAAACAGTTTAACACCACTGTTATATTTTTTTTAACGCATTTGAAATCCATACAGGTAGGTTTTTTTCTTTTTTGGTGAAATACATCCTTCTACTTTCTAAAATTCAAGGAAAATTCTGGGCAAGCGATTATTTACTCCCATTCATTGAAGACTCACTCGCGGGCGCCCTCTGGCGTTTTACAGTCATTTTTTAATAGAACGGGAGAAAAAAAAATCTCAGGTCTGCCTGCTGTAAAAACGCTGCATGTTTCAGAAAGGCGGATTAGTGGCGATTTAGTGATTAAGGGAGCGTCTAAAAAGGGCTGAACATGTTTCTCATGTGTTCAGTAAAATGCAGTTAACAACACATCACTTGCAGTGTATGGAGGAGCAGATTTGCCACACTGAAAGATAAATAAAATTTAAAAATAAATGGCTTAGTAAATGAATCAATAAATAATAAAAAAAAACTAAATAAAGTATATACTGCTGATTGTAATTGTAATTATACACATTTCCTTTTCTCAATTATTTACTTCTGTATTATTTATTTTGTTTTATTAATGCCATTTTTACATATCTTTTCCGTATCTATATTTTTTAACAATTGTTCGTTTTATTCATTGATTCGTGTATTCATTTATTTATTTATTTTTTTTAATTAATTAATTTATTCATTAATTTCTGTATTTCGTCGTTCATATAATGAGGGGGCGTGTTTTTTACGTTCAGGCTTAACAATCAAGACCGGGAGGAGAAGAGTTGATTAAACAGTTCTTTCACCAACTCCATAAAGAACTGCAGTGCCACGAACAGACAAATCTGCCGATAAATAACTCTCGATGGCTTCCACAGGCCGTATGTGAGAAGGGCGTCCAAACGTCTGAGTGATCTGATTTTTGCAGAAAAAAGACGATGAACCACCTCCTCCTTCTGAACACTACGGGTCGACCTCTGTATCAGCAGAGGCAGCTAAATGGACCAAACTGTCCCCACAGCCTCCACACGGAAGAGTAAACAATCCGGACCTTATTTTTCAGCCAGATCAACCGAGACTCCCAGATCTCTGACTGTCTGCTGCTGTAAGAAGCCATTATTGTACTGTCTTGTCCTGAGTTACCGCTGAGAGAGCAAGACATGTACAATCGATCTACAGAATCTGATATCGATCAACCAATAGGAATATTAAGACTCTGTGACATCATTGACTGACAGCCCCTTTATTAGCATAAGGACAAGGACATACAGAAATAAATAAAAAGAGAAATAAATAAATTAATAGTTATGGAAATAAATGAATAGAAAAACAGAAAAAATGTTAATAAAGAAACATATAAATAAATAAAAAATAGTGACACGGGGAAATTACTAAATAGATGTAAATAAATGCAGATGTATTAATTTATATACGATTTTATTTATTAATTAATTTATTTATTTGCCTTTAGATTAATCATCATTATTCTTTGCAATTCTACTTCATATATTAATTTACTAAGTCATTTATTTTTAATTTTATTCATTTTTCATTTTGGCAAATCTGGTCCCCCATAGCAGTGAAGAGAGTCTTCATTAACTGAGATTTTGTAGTAGATTTAAAGGAAGCCACTCTCTACTACAAGTGATGTGATGTGATCTTTCCTTCTTTAAGCTAAATACATAAAATCAAACTTAGAAAAGCGTAATGCAGTTTATAGCCAGACCCTTAATGACCAACGCTGCACTGATCTGCGTTTTCAGGCCTTTATGTTCAGAGAAATTTAAACACGGACAGTTTTTGGATTGTATATGGTGAACAAACCAGCCAATACAATAATGAATACTGGATTAATTCATGAGAACGGTAATAGACCTACGCGCTATTTGTTAATCACAGAGAAAGCAGCCTGTTTGATTACTCTTGCCTAACATACTTCATTGAACGGAGGATCTGAGCGAAGTTTATCTATCTGTCTGTCTGTCTGTCTGTCTGTCTATCTATCATTATGTTCTCACGTTTCGTCCTCTGTAATTGTGTTTTCTGAACATTGGTTTCATGAGAAATTGAGGAGAGAAAGTCGAATATCTAAAGAAATATCCGCTTCAAAACGCGACACTGTGACCGATAGAGCCATAAAACTGTGAATGTGAGGTCGAGCTCCGCTTTTTCAGTCCTTCAGTTCTCCAGATGAAGCTGATGCTCGTCTTGTTCAGTCAGTCTGTAAAACGGTTCACAGTCCGTTCTGTTCGTTTCTGCTCGGTTCAGTTTGTTCAGTTGTTCTGTCGTCACAGTAGAAACGTAGTAACGGTCACTAGGAAGGAGCCGTTACTTAGCAACCCGGCAGAACATCCAGTTACTGTGAAAGCGTCTAGAACCTTCTCAGCCAATCAGATTGTGACTTCGGAACTCACTATTGAGTAAAACGAACATTTATTCATTTGTTCATTAACTTTATATTGCGTAATCACATATGCTAATGAGAAATGAACATTTACAGTCTAAATACTGCAAGACTGACTGATTATAAACAAGACTGTACTTGTAATTGGGCTCAGTGTAATTTCTACTCATTTCCGAATCTATTAATGAAAAATACTTCACTGTCCAATAATTTGCATAATTACTTCTAATATTACATCTTTTATATCCACACACATTCAGAGAATGGATGAAAGTCATAAGTTAATGAACTTTAGCTATTAACTTCTCTTTACTCTCCATAATTAATTGAATAATGAATATGAGAATATTCAGTGAGACAGTGAGACAGTGGCGTCAGATCGTACTCTATGACGTAATAAACAGCCAGCTTTATAATATTATATTAAAACGTCATTAATATGACAGTCAGGTGTCTAAACACTGATATTATATTGGCTCTTTTTCTTTCGCAGTCAACTCCATATTTATATACAATGAAAATTCCACATTTTTAAATAGGGCTGATATTAATTATGAACATTAATTATAAACACCATTAAACACAGAACAGCAAATGATCTGATTTAGGAAAATGTTCAGCCATGATCTGAAACAATATCATCTTCTAGAATCACCATGAATATTTAATAACTTTATATTGATTCATGATCATTTGATTGTTGGTGACTAGATCTAATGATTGACACAATACTAACCTGCTAACATACAAAGCTTAATCCACTAAACTAATGTAGATTCATTTTGGGTTCTAGATATGAATGAAGAGAAGATGCCGAGTCAGTCAGAAACTCCCAGCAGAGGAAACTCCTCACAGATGAGCTCATCTAATGAGAAGCTGGAGTGTCTCAGAGGCATTATGGACATCTTACTCAGTCTGAGTGATGAGTATGTTGATTTTTAACTTTCAGTGTCATATTATTCATATTAGTCTTATAATACACTAATATGTTGATGTAATATACTGATTAATGATTGAATGTTTTACAGGGAATGGCAATGTTTGATGCAGGGCATGGAGTACAACCACCATCAAAAGGTATCATTAATAAAACACCCAGCCAGTTATTTATTAAAAGATAACAGCAGATGAAAGAAAAACCCTCAAATGACATGATAATGACTATTTTCTTCTGCTTTTGTGTTTTTATTTATAAAGAAATCTAAACTGGAGTTTGCAGCGCTCTGCACGAAGATTGTGACTAATGTGTCGAGATCAGTAAATGGTTCCATCCCCACACTGACTGATGAACCTCGAACAGATTCAGTTCATCCAGAGGAAACACAGCAGACCAAAGGAAAGAGGAAATTCAAAGCTAAACACACCAGCCGATCTACAGCTGACATGGAGAGAGGTTTGACTGATGACCTAAAGACTCCACTCTCAGGTGAAAGGTAGGACACACAAATCCTCTGTTTCATATTAATAGACTAGAATAGCTTCGTGGAGAGAACCAGCTTCGTGGAGAGAACCAGAGGGCTGTACATCATCCTCCAAGAAACCGCGCAAGTTGTTGCCCAGGATCTTTTCAGCAATCTCCAAAGCTCTTCGTAATTCCTTCAAGCCTAAATCCACCTAGGCACCAAATCCTCAAAAGTTGGAGCCTCTCAAATGATGTGGTGTATTTTTTTAAGGTAAAAATCTGCTGTGCACCCCATAGTATCAGGTGCACACTCGACAGTATCTAGTGCTTAGCTTACTCGATAGTATCTGGTGCGCACCTGATAGTATCTAGTTCTCACTTGAAAGTATCTGGTATATAACTGATAGTACCTGGTGCTCAATTCATAGTATCTGTTTCTCACTCAATAGTATCTGGTGCCTATTCATAGTATCTGGTGCTCATTCAGTAGTATCTGGTGCTCACCCAATATTATCTGGTCCTGGATGGCTCCACATCTAGAGAGAGTGCTCCACTGATTTTGGAGGCTGCATCATCATCAAACACACCAGACCACAGTGTCTGCGTTCAACTGCTGCTGATGGTGTTTCTCATTTAGAAAGACCAGCCTCCTCAACACACTCAGTATCAGCTGTCAGTAATGTCTCAAAACTACTAAGAGATGCAGCTGCTCATACAACACAGTCCTCTGCTGAGTCAGAGAAAATCAATGACCGTGTTGTGGAAATCTCTATCAGTGAAGATGCACCATTTCTGAAAGTTCAGCTCCAACAGCTGAAACTGTGGAAGCCTCCAAACCTCTTTTTCAAACAGACTCCAAAGTAAGACAGCTGGAAAACCTGATTTCTGATGAAGCCGTACACAGTAACAGATTTTACAGCCAGTGTCTTTCAGACCTGTTACTGTTATTGTTTGCTACCCGGTGTCGACCAGAGGAGGATGGATTCCCCTTTTGAGTCTTGGTTCCTCTCAAGGTTTCTTCCTCTCACTCTTAGCCATTGGCTTGCTCACAGGGGCTCGGACCCGGGTTTTTTCTGTAAAGCTGCTTTGTGACAACATCTGTTGTAAAAGTGCTTCATAAATAATCATTGACTTGTCTTGACTTGCCTGTCTGGTGCTCAGTCCATAGTATCTGGTGCCGACACCTTCGTATCTGGGGCTCAATTTGTAGTATCTCCTTCTCACTCTGTAGTAATTGGAATTCACCCAATAGTTTCTGTTGCTAACTCTATGTTATCCAGTGCTCACCCGATAGTATCTGGTTCTCTTCTTAAAGTACCTGTTGTGCACCAGTTTTTTTAGCTTACGAAACCACATCCTTTCAGAGGCTCTGCACTAAATAACAGCCTAAACATCAATAAAATTTTTAAAACTCAAAAGATGTTTTGAGTCTTCTCTTGTGGCGTTCCAGCAGTGATTAATATTTCACTATGCATTTAGTCAATCAATCAGTAATAAAAATATTGAAATTATATGATTATTTGAATTTAAACACTTGTCAAAACATCCTCATCCTCATGGTTACAGTTCATGCACACCTAGACAGACACCTAAATGAATCTAGATTGAGAGACTGAGCTAATAAACCACAGACATTTTTCACAAGACCTTTTATCCATCTTCTTCAAGGGTGCCAAACATTTGACTGAGTTGACTGTATTCATAGTATTCAGTTGTGTCATTAAGAAGACCATGTCACCATGTTTTTAGGTGAGCTGTGTGTTCTGATAGAGCTCATTATCACAAGGAGAAGAAAAGCTAGACTGGTGGACTAGATCCATGTATCGATGGTAGAGCTCTACATGGTCAAGCTGGTCTGAGGCTAGTTTAGCTGGTTGAGCCTCTATGTCAAGCTGGTCAGAGCTGGACGACCAGCTTGGCCAACTGGTTAGAGCTGGTAGGCCAGTTTGTCTAAGCTGATTGGAATGACAGAGTTGGAGGACTTGATCAAAATAGTTGTGCTTGTTTTCTTATTTATATTTACTTTAAATGCACAGAACAGACACTTAATTAAATCCACCTCCTTGTATCTACTCTATTTGTCCATTTTATCAGCTCCACTTACTGTATAGAAGCACTTTGTAGTTCTACATTACAGACTGTAGTCCATCTGTTTCTCTGGACACTTTGTTTACCCTCTTTCACCCTGTTCTTCATTAGTCATGAAAGTGAGTGGACACAGTGCTTAACAATCACTTAATGATGTGGCCGGATGGCTTATGAGATATATTTGATACTGATACATCTGCATTACAGAAAGCAGTGATTTTACTATCTTTTTTTATCGAATACTTAACTGGAAAAAATACATATATTTAAATAAATAAATAAAACTGGTAATAATGTGTAGCACAAGCTCAACAAATAAAAGATATAAAAATGAAAGATATACACACATGTATGTCACCTCACAAATAACTAATAATGAACGAATGAGGTATTCTGGTGTTTTTAAGTTCAATTATTTGTTTCAGTGAATAAGAGAGAAAAGACATGCTCACAGATCCTGGTTGATTATGCAGTGTCATCTGATTTTTTATATGTAAATCATTTATAGTAGTTTATGTACCACCTAAAAAAAGGAAACAATTCAGTGTATAAATAATAATATAATCGTAACTAAACATAGGAAGTGTTTGAGGTGAATTTGTACCACTGAAAGCTGTGTGTTATGGCGTTTCTGATTTGGCCCGACTGCAGTATGTGTTTGTTTGGAGACTCTAGACTCGGTTCCCTGTGACGTATGATCCGATTCACAGTGATTCATACAGGTGCATGCCTGGGCCTCGTTCTGAAGACGGAGCTGCCGCGTCTTTTAAGCTGTTTACAAGTTAAAGCTCCGTAACTGATGTTCTGCTGGTGACAGGTTTCACTGATTCCTGGTAAGTAGTGTTTTTTTTGTGTATATTTCTGCTTATTTTTCTGTTCATTCAGTAACATTCACTGCCTAATGACGAGCTGATGTTTCTAGAAAATGATGGCTAGTGCTAGTTTTGTCTTTAGGACATATCTGTCTGTTCATTTCTCTGATAATTTAACGCTAGCAGGTTAAAGTAGCTGTAAAGTCAGCTAACTTGGTTTGGTAAGACTTGGCGAGCATTGCCTATACATTACAGTGGCAGAAACTTTTCCAGAGAGGCTGAGCAGTGTGATATCCCAGGAACTGGCACACACTCTCTGGTCCAATTTGGAACGCTTTAGTGAGTGATTCAACAGAGGATACGCACTGTGTGCTTCAGCACTCTGCGGACCCACTCTGTGTGTTTACGTGGTCTA
Source organism: Colossoma macropomum (assembly GCF_904425465.1). Lineage (NCBI taxonomy): Eukaryota > Metazoa > Chordata > Actinopteri > Characiformes > Serrasalmidae > Colossoma > Colossoma macropomum. The sequence goes on from NW_023494808.1 coordinate 19,056,187, forward strand.
ACTACCATTTCACAATAAGACTTTTAATACTTTTAATATGAGTGTAATACTTGATTACTCTTACTCATTATCAACCTTAAAAACAATTATATATACATCTAATGATAATCATAAGCATAATCATAATCATAATCATAATCATTTAGCATGGTCATTTTTTTTAATCAAACCTTTAAATAATATATTTATTATTATATGTTTACACTATATTATATTTTGCATGTTCATAATTATACATTAAATTAATATGCAGTTGTGTGACTAATAACAAATAGTTTTCACATTTATCCATGTCCAGTTCCACATATAATGCCCTCCTGACCTCAGCTATGCCTTGACATCCTGTCCATGAATATCACAAACAGAATTGGAGACGAGGCACAACCTTGGCCGAGTCCAACACTTGCACTGAACAAGCTTGACTGAATGCTGAGTATATGGCCACAACTCTCCCTCCAGGAGTACAGAGACTGAATGGCCCAGTGTAGAGGCCCTGGCACCCCATACTCCCAGAGGACCTCCCACAGGATATCTTGGGGAACACGGTCGTAAGCCTTCTCCAAGTTCACAAAAGACATGTAGACTGGGTTGGCAAACCCCCATGCCCCCTCAACAATCTGCATGATGGTGAAAAGCTGGTCCATTGTTCCATGCCCAGGACATAATCCATATTGTTCCTCCTCAATCCGAGGTTTGACTATCAGTTGGAACCTTCTTTACAGTACAGTGGCATAAACCTTTCCAGAGAGGCTGAGCAGTGTGATATCCCAGGAACTGGCACACACTCTCTGGTCCACTTTCTTAAAAATAGGGACCACCACCCCAGTCTGCCAGTCCAAAGGAACTGGTCCCGAGGTCCTTGAGTCATTGCCAAGGTGTGTCAGCTATGACAACCCCACAACATCCAGAGCCTGAAGTATCTCATCTACCCCCAGTGCCTTGCCACTGAGAAACTTGCCAGCTACCTCAATGAACTCCACCAGGGAAATGCAGTCTGAAATGCCAGAAACCTCTGGCCCTGACTACCATGAGAAAGGCATGTCTCTCTGGTTTAGGAGTTCCTCAAAGTGCTCCTTCCACCGACCTACAATATCCTCATTTGAAGTCAGAGTTTCTTCATCCCTGCTGAGTACAGCTTGACTGAAGCCACTCTGACCAATCCTGAGTCACAGTACAGTTGTCCAGATCCTCTTTGAAGGTACCCGAAAGTCTTGCTCTATGGCCTCGCCAAACTCCTCCCATGTTCTGGACTTTGCTTTAGCCACCACTGCCGCTGGTACCTTTTTGCCTGTTGGTACCTACCTGCTGAACTGGGAGTCCTCCAGGGCCAGCTATGCCCTAAAGGCCTCCCTCACCACCGGTGTCCACCAGAGGGTTCTGGGGTTACTGCCCTGACAGGCACCAACAAGCTTTTGGCCACAGACATGCCTGGCGGCTTCCACAATGGAGGTTTTGTACAGGGTCAGTTCGGACTCCATGTCCTCTACCTCCTCCAGAACATGAGAAAAGTTCTCCCGGAGGTGGGAGTTAAAATCATTCCGAACAGGGACCAGTCGTTCCCAGTACACCCTCACTATTCGCTTGAGTCTACCAGGTCTGACCACCAGTCTTCCCTGGTCATCTGATACAACTCACCTCCAGATGGTGATCGCTTGACAGCTCAGCACCTATTAGTGTGAAGTCTAGATAGAAAAATAATTCATTGTTGTTTGTCCCCTCATGTAAGGATTTAATTAAATTAACCATACTTTTGGTTTCATTCTGGCAACCTAATTGTACTGAATATTTGACTTTACTTTGATTTTACCTCATATTTCCCATATTACCTTGTTCTGTTTGTTTATTTTACTTTGTGCATTGTTGTTTTTTCTATACACATATATCTTTTGTTACCCTTTTTACCAGGTTTTTTTATTTGTAAACATTGTAAATGATTTCCCCATGTGTGAGCATCTTGTATCACAAAAGTACTAACAACAAGTCCGAGTGCTTTAAACAGGAATATAAGTAAAACATTCAAGAAATAAAATAATGTTCAGTTATTTAAATAAATTACAGGGCAAACACAAAAAAGATTAATTAATCTGGATTTTAATATTCTCTGGCATTTTATTTTAGAGGTAACTTATCTGCTATTGCTCAACATATGACTATGAGGAACCAAGACAGTAAAACAAAGGCCTAATGTTTGGTAAAGTAAGCCAGTTTACAAACCTAATTCCAAAAAAACTTGGGACAGTAGGTAAAATGCCAATAAAAACAGAAATCTGTGATTTCTAAACTTCTTTCACAGGCATTTAACTGAAAACAGCACAAAGAATAGATGTTTAATATATTATCAACTTTATTGGTTTTTGTAATTATATGTTAGTTCCAAATTTGATGCATTCCAAAATGTGAATTTTGAGACAGGGACAATGTAAGACTGGGAAGTTTGTGGAATGAACAAAAAAAATATAGATCAGCTTGAAGGAAGATTGTTGTACATAGAATATTCAATTCTAATTATTTAAAATATACACATAAATTACAAATACATTTAATTTATATATAAATAAATATATATAAAATATATATAAATAAAAAATATAAATGATAGATTATACAGGAAAATGTGGAATTTACAACTCTGAGTTGGGTTCCTCTGAAACTCTTATTCCAGACTCATAAATGAGCACTAGAGGGCACTGCATCTCAAGTTTCAGTGAAGAGTTCTGTAGTCTAATTAATACTGGAAGCAGTCTTGAACATGATGCTGAACAGAGGGATAAAATAGTAATAATACTAATAATACTAATAACATTCTTTAACATTTCTAACTTTTTTTTTTAATAATTGACTTGCTTTTCGAAAATGTTGAAGTGATGTTTATTACAGACACTTCAGATGAATAAGCATAAAATTCCAAATAATAAACTCTATTATTGGTAAACATTAAACCTCAAATAGTATTAAACTGCCGCTCTGCAGAAGGCTTTATTGTCGCCATACATGCAATGTAGCCTGAATATCCACTGCTTTTTGGGTTACTTGTCCCTTTTTTAGGGTTCCTGTGTAGTGATGAAGCATTTTTTTAATTTTTGGACTTAATTGTTAAATGTTTTCCCTTTTTTCCACCACGGTATTCCCAACAAAAGAGCACTTTGTGAATTTTGTGGGTGTGGTATCTAAAATAATAAATCTTTAAGGCCATCTCATCTCATATTTCTCAAGCATTTTTTTTTTCATCAAATTGAGGTCTAATTACAACATTTGTGTGGCTCTTTATTCTTTAGTATTAAATCAACTTTTAAAGGCTAATATAAAATAAATGAGTTTTATTCTGAGTAACTAAAAAGTATTGTACTTCATTCAAAAAGCACTCAGAGGTGAAACATTGCCTATAACTGCTATGTTAAAGGAGCTGGGCTAAGCCTAGGCTGAAAAGTTGGATATATGTAACTGAGTTGGTTCATTTGATGGAGGAACAGAGTAAAGCAAGACAAGGGGTTAGAGAACTAGTGCACCATGAGTACAGTGAAGGTCTGCAGATGCAGCAACACTAATATTACAGTGCCTTGCACAAATATTCAACCCCCTAAAAGTCACAAAATTCATCTGGATTACAAATGGCAGCTTTATATTTTTTGTATTTGTCTTTTTTTATTTATTTAAGCAAGACCTTCTAATGGAAAAATACTGTTTGTGTAAGTCAGGGGTGTCCAGTCTTATCTGCAGAGGGCCGGTGTGGCTGCAGGTTTTCACTCCAACAAAGCAGGAGGTCACCTGATGAGCAGATCACCTGATTTGAGGACTAAGACCAACTGATTAAACAAGTAGAACCAGGTGTGCTCCAACTTGTTTTGAGTGAAAACCTGCAGCCACACCGGCCCTTTGTGGATAAGACTGGACACTCCTGGTGTAAGTATTCAACCACTATGCTTTGGAAGCTCCAAGTTTACACAGATGAAAGATATTGCTCTAACACAATTGGCCTCTACATGTGAATTGTTACAAATGTTCACCTTTTCTTGATCAAAGACCTCATTAACTGAAGTATGATTGTTCAGACTGTGAATCTAAAGGAAACTTATGAGGGAAGCCACAGAAGCCAACAGTCACATTAAAGGAACTGCAAAGTTGAGTTGATGAAACTGGATTGATGGTGCATGAGTCAATGAAATCAAGAGCTCTGCATACAACTAGCCTGTACGGGAGGGTGGCTAGAAAGAAGCCATTGTTGAAGAAAAGCCACATGAAAGCATATCTGGAGTTTGAAACCATTTGAGTGACTCAGCTAAAATGTGGGATACATTTTGTGTTTTGTGGTCAGATGGGATGAAAATGGAGCTTTTTGCCCAAAATTCAAAACGCTGTGTGTGGTACAAACCTAACACTGCCCATTTGTTAACAAACACCATCCTAATAGTGAAGTATGTGGGTGGCACCATCATGTTTTTGGGGATGTTTTCTCCTTGACAGGGATTTTGCATCTCGTCGAAACTGATGGATGGTGCAGGAGAGAAGATTGGGCTGATTATACACTCTGCAGGATTTTTGGCGAGTAACGAAGTGCAAGTACTTTGTTGCTGTACTTAAGTAATTTTTTAGGTATCTGTACTTTACTTGAGTATTTCTGTCACTTAATATGTTTTACTTTTACTCACTACATTTCAAAAGACATCTGTTTTTTGCTCACTACATTTTCAATACAGACACTGACTAATTTTTCCAATCTATTTATGTATTTGTAATTAATATATTTATCAGGCAATTATATTCAGGTACCTAATGACATGCAAATCGGAATGCTACAGGGACGGGGAGCGGAGTGAACCTGTGATTGGCTACTTTGACGCTTACAGGCCCAGCAGTGAGCACGCGGGAAAAGGGATAAAGAAAGAAACACAGTGGCAGCATTGAGCGCTTATGGACACTGCATCCATGGCCTTACCAGAGAACTTATATAGAGAATTACCGCTCTGTATTATAACCCAGAACAGCATAAAACATTTGAACACTATTATATTTTTGAGCGCTCCAGTTATAGGAGGTTAAAACGGCGCCTCATGTATGTTTATAACATCAGTGAGCGCGAACAGCCAATGAGCTGCTCCATTCGCCAGCCAATCAGTACTCAGTAACAGTAAGGCCAGCGCGGTTTATGAGGAATCAGGCCACTTCCTGTTCATATTTTCTATTCTTTTATTTTGTTGTAAAATGCGTCTTTCTACTTTCTAAAATTGAACGATAGCGTTTTTTAAGGTGGAACGGAGATTTGAATAGACCTGGAGAGATTAGCGTGATTGTGAATCTGGCCACAATTTTATCCAATCTGCCAATCTGGCTGACCCAACAGGCAGCTCTACTGAGTTTATTATATCTGCTTCAACCCTTCAGTTCGTTATCAGCGAGCCAGTGTTTGAATTTAAGCTCCAGTTGAGTTAAAAGAGTGACTGGTGTTCTTCCCATCTAAAGCTGACAACAAATGTAAAAACGTCGTCGTGGTCGGTTTTCTGGGAATTTGGTACTTACAGCGCTGTTTTACTACATACGCTAGGAAGGAAGTGCCAAAGCAAACATCTAACGTTAGTGCATCAGGTCATCACAGTTAAGACCATAAATAGACCATTAACGTTTTATATCTGCCGTGGCAATATGCTTTAGTCTACAGTGATTAGATTATGTTGTATTCCCCCGTCTTCACACATCAGCTGTTTGATTTAACCGTTCTATTCTATTCTATTCTATTCTAACTTTCATGTTGTCTTCATTGAGTCTACCCTCTGTGAGGCAGTAACCTGTATTTTTGGCTTTGAAAATTATGATTTAAGTTTGTAGATCTTCAACTTTGTGGGTTTGACAGTCTGACTTTAATTTGTCCTCTCTGGGCAGAAGTTGTCAGTGGTGATCACGCTTTACAGTGAAGGTGCTAGTGTTGGCTGTGTTTGTGTGAATCCAGCTTTCTGATTGGTTGCTCTTGTTTTGTGTCAGGGTGGAGGTGTTGGAATATGTAGGGTGATGACTGCATGGCTGATGACTACATTGTGTGTGTGTGCGTGTGTGTGTGTGTGTGTGTGTGTTCATTCAAGTTCAAGAGGCTTTTGTCATTTCAGCTACATACAAGTACAGAGTGAAATGAGACAGCATTTCTCCCGGATCATGGTGCAACACAGGGACACGTGCAAAACAATACAATATACACAGTGCAGACAATACAGTGCAATAAATACAAAAGACATTACAATAAATACAAAAACACAGGCAGTACATGTTACTGAGAATATGTCGATTGTGCAAAGCAGGATGTAACATACTATGACATGTTAGCGGATAGTCTAGCATTTATGAGCATAGCAGCCACTGAGGTAGCAACCAGAACAACTGCAATGGAGTACAGTATTTGGTTGGAACAGTTTTCTAGCAGCCGATATTGTTATAGAAAAAAAATGTGCAAAAATGCAAGTATTTTTGTCTTTTCCTGCGGACTTTAAGGAAGGCTCATCTCCCCTCCGCCATCCTTACCACCTTGTACAGAGGCACTATAGAGAGCATCCTGAGCAGCTGTTTAACTGTCTGGTGTGTAACTCCTGGCCCTGGCCTTACACAAAAGACTTATCTGACCTGATGTTGAGTATTGACTGCTAAAATAAAAAGCAACAGTTTTTACTTTGTTGAGATTCCAGCAGTGTCGATCTCAAATTCTTCTAAAAGGAAATGTTTGGATGCTCTAGAGAAGTAGATTATTGTGGTGATGCCTGCAGTTCTAGTGTAAACCATTATGAGCAGTTTCACAGATCTGTGCCTCTAACCCTCACTAACAATATATCCTTTTTAAAAAATTGAATTAGCAATGATTTTTTAAAAAAATACTTTTTTCACTTTAGGTACATTTAGGAGTATGTACTTTCACACTTCTACTTGAGTAAAAATGTAAGTCTGGATATGAATCAGATTTGACAGTTGAAAACACAAGAAATGTGCAATGCATGAAGTCTTCAGTACTGGCACTAAGAACTAGAATACAACAACTTATATTTGATAAACACGTCACAAAGCAGCTTTATAGCCATCAGACCGTGAGTAAGCCTGCTAAGAATGTACCACTGGGTGACAGTGGTACATTCTTAGCAGAAAAGGTTCATCATAAGGTGCTTTTTGGTGCTAAAGGACAAAATGAGGTACAGATAAAAAAAAAGGTAGGTAGTTTTAAAATCAGGTTTTAGAAAAAAGGATTTTATGTTGCACAAAATTATTCCAAACTTGCAACTTTCAAATGAAGATTTGACAAGTTATACAGTCTTGAACAAATGTTTAGGCACCCCTGCTCAAGGACATACTCAACAGAGAACATGCTACAAATGTTACTGCAAAGGTTATAGTGTACAAATATGTTTGTTCTCTCGTTGAGTGAGGGAATGGGTTTAGGTGACTTTCTGGAGGGCCAAATCAAAAGTCCTCACAGGCCAACTTTGGACAGCCCAAAGCCCTGCCCTGATATTTGGACAGCCTTGACATTCGAAGTTTGATATGTTTTTTATTGTCAGATTTCAAGAACCAACCAATACAAGAGAGGAACCAAGATATGCACATGCTTCTGCACATATTCATTTGTTTTTTCCTCTCTCTTTTTTTCTTTCTTTCTTTCTTTGCTTCCGGCATGAATATGAGGGTATCCATGCATTGACATGCTATATACTCTTTTGCTTTTCTGCTGGTTTTAGATGTTGTATGAAGTTGTTTGAGCAAACACTCCTAAGACTGCCATCCACTCAGTTTCAGACAGTCATCATGTTTTAATCACTTCTAATCATTCAAACCAGTACAGACCTGCAAATGATACAATTATTCCTCAGTTTGACAGATACGGTTGTTCCTCCCAGTGGGCACCTATGATAATGATGCGTTCAACATTTTTGTTTCTCCACAAGAACCAAAACTGCAAGCTTAATTAAGGCTCCATCTGTCTTAAACACCTCTATCCAGACATAGTCTCAGCATTCTCTCTGTGCTATTATCTGCAAAAATGCCAGCTGGTAGAAAAAAAAACATCTTTTAAATAATGCTAACTCTGTTGAAACATGCATTCACCATTTAACCATGAAGCAAAACAGCATCATAAACTGAAATCACGGCACAACACTTTAAAGGCCACTTTCTGAATACACTGAATACGTATGTTTTGTAGAAAAGGATAATTTAAGACTGAAATACACTGTCACTTCAGCCAAGGTCTTACAGCATTAATAGGACTATGCACAAACAATTGATGTAGTCTTGTATCTCTAGCAGGTGGCTTTCAGATGGAAACTGTTCATTAAATCATGTAGTGAGTGGTCTGGGTTAATGGCAGCTCCGTTCTTTTAAAGCTGTGTTTAGGCCAAAAATCTAATATTAGATATTAGATTAGTCATATGATTTGAATGATGACTTACGATAAATCGCACAGGTCTGTGTAGATAATAGCATGTATCTGAAGTTTTTTTTTCCATTTAAAAAGCATTTTGTAAATCGACAAAATAAGCTTCATCTAAATGTATTTACTACTTTCATTACTTCAACCTGGACATAAAAATCCCTCGAGGACATGGTGAACATGAAAATTGGTAACAGCTTTCACCTTCTTTTCATGAGTGACGTCTAGCCAGAGCAACAACGATGGCATGTTCCAACTCTTGTTCTCATACGTTAAAGTCATGTGCAAAAGTCCGGCCCCCCTGGTCAAATAACATTTTGTTGATTTTGTAAATAAGTTAACATACCCTCTACAGAGAACCCACTCCTGCACATTTTAATGCACAATTACTGTTTACATGCTGAATTTAACACGAGGGAATTCCAAAAATGTACTTACAAATATACAAAAATGTATATTCAAATCCTTAGGATGTACACAGTCATTCAGACAGTTTTGATGTGGAGTGCTTAGTTCTAGAGAAACTTACCAGCTTACTGAGTTGTTCACAGCAGTGGTGACAGGACTCAGACATCGGTTCGGTTGGTTCAGTTCAATCAGTTTAATGCTAAAAGCTACATCACAGAACATTTTTACCTGAAATGGTTATGAATACTCTCTGGACACTTGAGGGAATTTGAGGCTTTGCCTGATTGCTCTTTGGGCATGCAGTTTATTTAGTGCTAGCCTCGTGATGTTGTTATCTATGTTAGCCTACATTAGCCTATGCTAACTCCATCTGTTGTAAAGGAAAAATTGCATAAATCTGGTAATACATTCCCCAAACTATCACTTTAATGAAGGAACACTAGGACGTGGATGTGACCCGCGTGTGGAAGATGATTTTCAAGGCTCTTGTGTTTCACCCTCTTGAACTGATCTCCTTGACCTTTGGGGTAACCTGATCCGATGACAGCATCTCTAGAGCTGGTTTAAGGGGAGCCTGGCCACTTCCTATTTCTTCTGTTATATAACAACATTAACAAGAATAACAATAATAATACGTTTCATCTATATAGAGCCTTTCTCACACCAGAGGTTACTTAATATATACACACACACACATCATCTAAACCGCTTATCCTTCTGGGTCACGGTGGGGTGCTGGAGCCTATCCCAGCTGCCGTTGGGCGAAAGGCAGGATACACCCTGGACAGGTCGCCAGTCCACCGCAGGGCAGACACAGACAGACATACACATTCACACACACATTCACTGCTTAATATATAAATGCATGTAATATATGTAAATGTACATTTTATATATCAAAAACATGACTGGCATATGCTAGAGAGTGCCTGTGAGTGAGCCCCCAATGTGGGTGAATGAAACTGAATGGCTTAAAAAGAAAAGTTAAACTTATTTCTGAACTTTTTTTAATGTTGGAAAGTAGAAAGATATATGTCCCTAAAAAATCTAAGAAAATGTACTAGTATCTGCCATTTTTTTTTCTCCTACTGAGTGCTGATTGGTTGGTGATCTGATCAGCTCTTTGGCTTGTGAAGCGTGAAGCCGTTCACTGTCACTGATGTCATGAATGTATGTGAGGTGCCATTATCAAGTCTTTTAACTTGGATTCAAATGTGCATAAAAATGTAGTGTTGAAACCTTTTATGCTGTTCTGTGTTGAGAAAATTGGTGCATTTTTCTGTATGATTAGCCATTTACAAACTGCACACTTAAAAAAGATGGCTCCTCAAAGGTTCTTTAGTAAAGGCAATGGTTCTATTTTGAATCATGAGTTCTATTTAGAACCATTTCATTCCTCATGGGTAATTGGTTCTTCTGATTGATGGAGAATGTGTTGTGTATGGGTTTATACAGAACCAGCTTGACATCGTAGCAATAGCAGAGCCCTTTTTGGTGCTATATAAACCATATACAACACATTTTCCATCAATTAGAGGGCCATTTAATCATGCAAAGATTGCAAAGAACATTCAAGCAAGAAATAGCTCTAAATAGAACCATTACCTTTACTAAAAACCCTTGAAGGTTCATGTTTTAATGCATGTGATTTTACACAGAAGCTCCATAAAGACCCATTCATTTTGGATTTGTGCGAGAGCGCCCTCTAGTGCCTGACAAACCTGGAAAACTACTGAGTGGCAGTTCTCCTTACTGCACACTCTCTATCACCCACTGATCATCATTTGACCTTGTATAATTACATTTAGATGTAAACTTGCTGCATGAATCACCTTTTGTACCTGAACCAGCCTGAAATGTACTTTAAGTCACAAATGACTCAAACCTGTTTGTAAACATTCCTCTTGCCCTAGATCTTTCTGCTTATCGGTGTATGGCGAAGATAGCAACAGAAAGCAGCTGAAAGTTCTGACTTCAAAGCAGGTATGCATGCGAGGAAGGTTTTATCAGCAGCTGTAGTCTAGCCTGCTGGCACACACCCGAAACTCTGATAAAACACGGTGGACGATACAGTACAGAAATACTTTTATTCCACTTATCAGCCCCTGGGACACATTGTAAGATAAGACGGGCAGGACTGGAAGAAAAATGTATTTTGAAGTGATTCTAAAGTCTGACTGCAAAGGTCGCAAATGCATGCATGGCCAGGAGAGGAAGAGTGAAATATATACGAATATAACTGAGTTTGCTGTATACTACATACCATAATATACTACCCCTGACTTTAAAGGGCCCATATCCTTCTTTTTTTTTCACCTCGAGGACAACATATGACATTTGAGTGGTTATGCACAACAAAACAGCAATAATTCATGTTTACAAGATTATTTTCCAGCCTCTCTTTATCACTTGGAATTCAACAGGCTGTTTTTGTTACTGTACATTTCAAGTAACATGACCTGATACTGGCACTTAAAGAGTCCATATCATAGAAAACTGAACTGTCCTTGCTTTTTTTTTAAAATAAGAGTTTGACATACCATGTAAACAATGTTAAGTTTTCAAAATGTGTCATTCACTCTACAGTCCATTTAAGGAAACTACACTGCAAGAAACAGCTCACTTTGGATTCATTGTTTCTGTTATGTCACAAAAACCAATATATTTGCATACATCCACCAAGTCATTGTACAGCAGTTTTGCTCCACCCATTCACAATGAGGTCCTAAGGAGTGTTTCAGCTCTGATGTGCTTTTTGAAGGAGGCACAATGCAGGACAGCCAATCAGAACATCGTTTACATATATCAGTCCCAAGGGCACAGTAACAAAAACAGCCTGTTTAATTCTATGGGACAAAGAGAGGTTGGAAAGTGGTCATGTAAAAATGAATTACACCATGAAGAACCTAAATCTACATAAGTGTTATAAGTAAGCCTTAGGAGAAGTAATAAAATACTGATAGAATGTAGAATGTGGGTCCTTTTTAAATGGTATTGGCATCATTAATAGAGAATACCAATACCATGAAGCAATTTCTGATTCTGCTCTTGCATGTGCACCAATAGATGCAGCTTAAGTGAAGTAAGCAACATGTTGGCAGTGCAGGATTATTTCACTCTCAAGACAAGCAGCATCAAAAATACTCATTATAAAATCAGTAAATTTGCCTGTATTATTGAGGGGAGGCACGAGAGGATATAGTTCGGATCTGTGTTGGTACTGATATATTGTCATATGCAAAAGTTTGAACACCCCTGGTCAAATGACTTTTTTTTTATTTTATTTTATTTTATTTAGTGCACAATTTCTATTTATTTGCTTTGAGTTTAACATATTGGGATATATATATATATATATATATAGTATAAAGTATAAAGTATAAAGTATAAATGTGCCATAGCTTTTGCACAGGCCACATTTTGTTTTATTTACTTTTTATTTATTTTACCAAAATGTTAAATTCAGCAGATATAGTCACTGTACATTAAAATGTGCAGAAATGTGCAAAAGCCTGTAGAGGATGTGGCAACTTATTTTCACTCAGGAAATCAACAAAATACATTATTTTAACAACAGGTGCCCAAACTTTTGATAAACATTTAATGTATAAATGTCTTCTATTCTGTTGGCTGCCCTGTATTGTGCCTCATTTAAAAAGGCTGAAACACTCAGAACTTTTATGTGAATGACTGCTGTAAGCTTAATAGGTGGAGATATGTCTGCATTATTTTTTGTGACATCACAAAAATAGACTAAAATGGGCTGTTTTTGCAGCTTAAGCTCATGTATGGTCGGAGATGTGAATGATAAATTTTGAAACTTTGACTATGTTTACATACTATGTTAAACTATTTTAATTCCATAATATACATGCTTTTAAAAAAGACAAGATTGTGAGTGGATAACCTTACTGGGGGAAAAAATGAATTTTAAACCGTGTGTGATTTTATGTATATAAGCATATGAACTTTTTTTAAACCATTCCATTCCAGAGCTACACGTACATCCTTGCTGGCTTGTCTGACTAAGCGAAAAAGACAGCGCATGTGGTCGCGTGTCTGTGTGTGTTCTGCCTGATGAATATTTAAATGCTTACCCACAAGCGCACATGAGGACTGCAGCGTGCGGCTATGGGTGGTCCTAATGGGAGCAATTGCCCCTGATAACCTATCAACCTATCAAGAAGATTAATTGCTAACTTGTGTGAGATGAGTTAGAGATGAGGTATGATTAAGCAACAAAATAAGCTTTAGAAGTGCTTAAAAAACTAAAAGCTAAAGATCTCTGGCTGAAAGAAAGCTAAAGACTGCTGACTACGTGAGATGAACTAGTCTGACTACACATCAAAGCTTCAAAAAAGGTTTAAAAGCTAAAGATTGCAACTGCCTTTAAGCTGATGTACACAGTATTTGAAAACACTGACTACTTACAGAGTTTTTGGAGTTTTAAGAAAGACAAATTTAATCTATTTCTGCTTTTACTTTTGTTAGCATCTCAACTTGTGTTTGAGGGTAAAGTGATCTAATAATCTATTAGTGAAAAAATTCACTGTCTAAAAAGCTTAACACCTGCTCATCCAATGTTTCTTCTGAAACGAAAGGTATTAACAGCCTCTACTCTTCTGAGAAGACTACACTAGCTGTTGGAACATTGCTGTGAGGAATTGATTGCATTCAGCATTAGTGAGGTCAGATGTACTGATGTTGGATGATTAGTTCTAGATCACAGACGCCACCCCAAATCTTTTAGGAAGGTTTGGATGGAGCTCCGTCACTCCAGTGAACACCACTTCTCCACAGCCTAGTGCTGGAGGGCTTTATAGCCCTCTAGCCAGTGTTTGGTATTAGATATGGAGACATAAAGGCTCACGTAAGGCAACTCCAGAGCATCACCTATGATTGGCAGTGCTTTTCTATGGAGATTATACAAGCTGCTTTCTACAGTTTGAACACCTGTGTCAGCAAAGGGTGCACCTCAAAGCAGCAAAATTCACTAATTAGAAGGGTTGCCTGCATACACGTGTTTTTGTATGAATTCTTTTGTTGAACCTTCCTGAAAGTGTCTAAAGCTGTTACAATTAGATCTTTCAGAAATGTGACTGAATTTCCGGAGGGAAGTATTTGCAGTAACACGTTCGTTTTCTCAGGCTGTGGATATGCATTAAAAACTTCATAAGAACAGCTTCAGCATCACGTCTGTAAAACCTGTATTGGCAAAGTATAACAGTTATAGTTTTGAATTTATGTTCATCATGTGTTTCAAACATTTATTCACAAAATTTAACAAGTGCCCTATGGCTTATGAGTTTCGCCAGAGTCCCTATTGGAAAGTCTTTTCACTCTGCAGCCTTCTTTGCAATGCAATCGGGCAGTTATTTCCAGCCATACAAGACGAAACATCTATCTCTTTGTATGCGAAAAGACCAGAATACTTGAAACTGAAGGTCAAATTACGATTTCAAAAACACATTTGAAATTACTGGTAAAACTGGAGAAAACTCTCATAGTTTGTTGTGTTCGGCTCAGTAAGCCAATAAACCCAATAAACGTGTTTTTCTGTTTTTTCTGGCCACTGATCTCCACAATGAAGGTTGTAAATAGATGCCATGTTAAGCATAACAAGCTTTCCCATTCTTATTTCATTCACTGACCTGTCTCCTCCTTCATAACTTCTCTGGTTTTGTATCTACAGGTTTTTAGTGGTCTCATATTTGGTGCTAATGTGGCTGCAGTTGTTGTTGCTGAGAGAAAAAAAGAGTTTATCATACAACATTAATTTATTTTCAACTTAGGTGGATAAAAAAAAATTGTAAGCACATGTAACACATTTTGTATGATATGCTTACTTTGTTGTCAATAAAAACTGAACCAATTAGTAACAGTGTTTTAAACTGATGTTTCCTAAAACAGTGTCTTAAGAGCAGCTGGAGTGGTCCTTTGTAGATGATTAATAAACTCCTAACAGATTGTCAGTTATACAACAACATATCAGTGAAGTGGCTGTAGTGAAGCATCTGAATATATTGAAGTAAATATTTTGTAGATGTTCTGTTGATGCATTACTTACATTAAGTAGATGTATTGTTAATATGATACTTCCTTTACCCAAAACCTACCCTAAGCCTGGCCCTAATCCTAACCCTAACCTTAACCTCAACCCAACCTAATCCTGACCCTCATATGTTTTTGACATGTTACTGAGAGTTTGTTAAGTGTTTGTTTCATCTAAAAGGAGCACTCAAAATAAAGTGTCACTGTCTAAATAATAATTTGACTGTTTTTCTTCCCAGACTATTCGGCTCTACAATCACTGAACTACTAGAGCTACTTGTTACTTTGTTACTTGTGGTTTCTGTTACAGAAGTGTCATGGTACCATGCACTGCACAGAGCATGTTCAAATCATTTGGTTCCCAGTCGAGCAGAAGTGCTCAGCGAAACTAATCAGGTTTTTAAAAATGTCATACGAATTCCAAATGCACTCAGCATGAAACTTAAGTTCAGCACAAACCATCAAAATGTGTTTCAAAAGAGATTGAGAGTCAAAACGGCTCACCTCTCAATTTTTGTTTATCATGCCACAATATCTTATTTTCTTAAATGAATGATTTATGTCCAAATAATTATGCACTTTCTCAAAGAATAGTAGCTTGCTCTTTAGCTAGAAGTCATTATTTGACCTACTTAATCCAATCCTCAAGAAGGTAATGAGCTTCCATACAAAAAGCATGCGAGTTAAACACTAGGTTATATTGTGCTGCTTCTACATTAATTATGAAGTTGAGTCTGTGTTCCTTTGTGTGGTAGTTCATAGTAGATAACCTGCTAGATAAGCCACCTGCACCAGCGCACAGTGTTCATAGACAGAGTGCCTCTCTTAGTAAATCTGGTTGACAAATGCTGGAGTATTTCTTTACTGTATCCCAAACAATTATATTTGCCACGTTTAATAAGTTCTGAACAGGAGACACACTTTCTGAATGTGTCCAATATGTTATACAGTTTGTTACATCATTCCGATGTTGTAGTTAAAGATTAAAGGAAGCCATGTCTTTTCTAAATGCTCCCTGTGAGGGCTGAGACAGAGCAGCCTTTTGCCAACTCTTTGGCTTTGGCCTTGTTTAATCCTCCAATACGAAGTCCACAAACATCAAGTCTGTGCTCATGTTCAAGACTGCCAAAAACTACAAGTACATGCTTGCATTTAAATCCTATGTTTTCAGTGGCAGTAAAGATTGGTACTGTATGATTTTTGAAATATATGACTCTTCTAAAAATAAATCCAAAGCACATGATATTGAAAAAAAAAAAGTGATTTTCTTTTGACTAGAGGAAATGGCAAGAATATCCAGTGTATTTGTATTTGAGAAAGCGTCAGCACACAGGTCTAACTGTAAAATGCCCATAGATTTTTTTTTTTTGTGGGACCTGTGCAGCTGTCAGGTCCACGGTTCTGTCATCTGGCAGTGTACTCCAGATGTTGAGCAGACAGAAAGGTGACTGAGTGGGCAGAAAGAGATTGTATTATATTAATTAACTGTAATAATCTGTAGGTGTACTTTCAGACAAAAACATAAAATCTTCTCAATAGTACAATATCCAGGATCATCAAATAGTGGCCAGCAGGCCAAATCCATCCCGCAAGCAAGTTTTCCTTGGACCCAACCCGCTCTCCAAAAATTGTGGTAGGGTTAAGCACTAAACACTGTGTGAGCATCAACTAGGAATATGCGTTCATAGTAAGTTTGATATTGGAGTATCTGTAACAGACAAATGAAGAGAGATTTTTTTTAACTGCAGGGAAGAAAAAAACAATAACAAAAATGACCAAAATCTGTTATTTTGGCTGAAATGGATGTAGAGCTGTGGGCTTAATGTTTTAGATGATAATGCCAGCATTAGGAGGCTAGAAAAAAATAATACAAATAGCTGAGGGAATGTGATACAGCAGCGGCGGTTCTAGAGCCTTTTCATAAAATGGATGAATTAAAATATTCTTTCTCAAATGCATTCTTTCCCAAATAAATTGAATTCCATGAAGTCTGAAATTGATTTCTGATCTGAAATTTAATTTTTAGGTATGTAAGGGAGCACTATAAAATCTGAAACTGAATTTTTTGGCTGATGCGCTACAGTCTGTAACTGCAAATGTACCTGTATGGTAAGTGTTTCTGATAAAAATGCAAGTCAGTGTAGAGATGGGGGGAGGGGGGTGGTCAACTGCTTTTGTCTGCAAGACATGCAGGTGTTATTTTGAAATGTAAATTAGTAGAAAAAAACTGCTGTTTAGAAACTGAGATTCAAACTTTCAGTTGAATATCAACCGTCAATTTCAGTTTCAGATTTTAAAATGCTTTCTTACAAACCTTGAAATGCCAGTTCAGAATTCAATATCAGATGGTATGATAGAGATTCAAATTCAGATTCAGCTTTCTATTGGGATGAGTCTATTGGGATAGCTCCATACACTGTAAAAAATGAGAAGTCTGCCTAACTTACAATGATATAGTAACTGATTACAACTCAAACTTCTTAGTTGAGTCAAAAGTCTCCCAGCTACTGTTTCTAGGTCTGCATCTCAGTTAGAAAACTGAATGTCCCTACTAGCTGGCACTCCTATCACACAGTCCCATCTGTAATATCTTCCACTTTGGCTTCTGGATGTGGACAGCTATGGCATTGCTGGGATTCAAACTCACAGTCTTCTGATGTTGGGATGAATTATTAGACAGTTGCCCCACATAAGACTACACCATGCTTTAAAATTAAAACTATTTTCTTCAGTGTGTTAAACATTTGTAGACACATGTGTGTCTTCATGTGTTCCTGAGTGGTGTAGTGGACTAAGCCATCAGCCCCACAGGAGGTTGTGAGTTTGAGCCCCAGCAATGCCATAGCCATCCATAAGTGCATATGCAAGAGGAAAAGATGTCTAGCAGAACTGTATGATGGAAAGAGTCCTGGCTAGTGGGGATGTTGAGTATTTAAAAAAACAAGTTTATTTCATTTACCCAACTGAGATGCAGAACTAAAAAAGTAAGAGAAATTTTGACTCAACTAAGAGGTTTGAGTTGTGTGAACTCTGGTGTCCTCAAGCTGAGTCAACTCAAGAAAAGCCATGTAATCAATTACTGTATCATTCTGAGTTAAGCTGACCTCTCATTCTTAACATTGTAATTGAGTTCTCTCCTTCGTTTTGTGATTTCTTGGTTTGGTCTGTATTGAAGATTCTGATGTGAAGCTTTCCATAATGCATGCTAATGCTCGGTCTGAGTGACCGGCGAGGTGCAGCTGTCAGTGGGATGTCTCAAAAATGAGCTGGCTCGCAAACTTTGATAGATTTCCTCTAAAGTTAAAGGAAGTGTTGACTGCTAATGTGGTGTTTGCTAATGTAGTATCATTGCAGCAGATTAGATCAGAAACACACAGACGAAAGAAAAAGTGTTTCATTATTTCATGAATTATCTCTAACTAATAAACTATGTGCATTAACAATATATAGATGGGTAGTGTAAATTAGCTTAACTAATAAATGGCTGCATAAGATAAAAGTCCAGCAGACAGTGATTTATATATGCTATCAGGACTTTCTCTAGCTTGAACTGAGAGGCAGTCCGTTGAAGCAGGCAGTGGTCAGGGACGGTCTCCTGATAGAAGGACAAGTGATGTACTGCACATGCATGTTTGATGTTAGACGGCTAACTAGAGCACACTTCAAAAATGAGCATGTGATATTAGCATGACCTTAAACTTTGTGGCATCTGTCGTTACAGTTACTGGTAATGGTCACATAACACTGTTATATTACTGAACAAAGTCTGTCATCACAACTCTTGTATTCATGTTTACTGTATTGTGATGTCAGTATTATGTATTGTACATAATTTCAGCATCCTGTTGAATTTAACTGTGAAGGTGCTCCTATTTTTATACTCCACATTCTCCCCCTAAGGGTAAAATTGTCAAATTTTTTGTTATAGTAAAATACATTAAAATAAAATCTGACAATTTTCCCCTGAGAATTTTATTTTGGCCAAAAAAATAAGCACATGCTAAACCCTTACTATATAGAACTATTATTCCAATTCATTATTATCGATTGTGACATTATGACAAAGGCTGGCAAAATATTCATAGGTAGAAGCATAAAGGCTTTATTTTATTTGTCCACATAAGTGCCCTTCTATCCATGTAGTATGTCGGTTAAGGGGGGTGGGGTGGCATTAATGTGTGGTCAAAGCACAGGTGGTCAGCGAGGGCTACAGCTGCTTATTTCTAAGCTATATGCACGCACACACCTACGTGCACACAGGGGAACTAAACTGCTCATCCATGGCCATGGAAAGGTCTAGAGCAGCTACTGCGCGGCGTCTCTTTTCTTAACAAATCTGAACAGATTTTTAGTCTACCGCTATCTTCCATGCCAGGGTTCTTGGACGAGACAGAGCCTTTGATATAATGTCAAAGGTCATGGGTGACCATAGAAGCATATCCAACCCTGGTTTTGGGTCACTTAGCACAGACAAGAGGGATCACTGGACAGCGTGCTTTCGATTCCTGGTGCCACAGCCCCTTTTACACATTCTGAATGCTTTTAGCCTGCTCTCTTATCTCCTTCTTTTCCATCTGTTTTATTCTCTGTTGTTGCATGAAGGGTTTCTCCAACTTTGCTGAAAAAAGTAATGCAGATAGGAAAAAATGCCTATTTTTTTCTTCGAAAGTCTGGCAGCGGTATAAATATTTACTTTGTATCTCAAAATAATGATTTATGTCAATGATGAAAATAAGTAATATTTTTGGGATAATGAGACATCATTTCAAGATAGTAAGTCAAAATTTCAAGATAAAAGTCATTATTTCACAATACTAAGTCAGAATTCTGAAAAAATAAGTTGACTTGCTACTGCTGCCAGGACTAGAGAAGGATGAAGCATTCTATTGAGAGGTTTGACAAGCTTTAAAAAACATTTGGCAAAAATCCTGTACATCCGGTATAAGAGATTATCAGCAGCTTGTAGCAAATTTCAGAACAGCATGATGAATATATACCCCTTAAGGGTATATAATAATGTTCTGAAGTATATTCAGTTTGGTTCTGCATCATTTGCATCTATTATGTCATATTAATGCCTTATTTTGTATCTTATCAATGCCCTTTTCCCTTTGTGTGCATTTATTCTCGATATTTTATAAACATATCAAACAGAAAGATTGTGGGTTTGGTGTGTATGGGGCTGGAAAATAAAAGATTCTTATTTTGTCTTGTTTACAATATTTGTGAAATTTTACAAATGCCAATACACACTGTGTTGATGAAGAATCCACAGCTGCGTGTTAATCCGGCAACTCCTTTCAACTGAGCACTTACTTCTCTCTTACCTTCATTATTGTTAGTCTGAGAGAAATCTTGAGTGTTGCACCTGTCCGGGCACAGTTAGCTGCATTTCTGTGAACTTTCCAACTGCATGTTATCAAATCAGTTGTACTTACAGGGATGTTTATGTTGATTAGTTGTGCTCTGTAGCTTTTTTCATTCAAGCGTAGTTTAATAATGTTGAGAAACGACCTTTATCTTCACCATGATGCTACTTCTATTTTTACAGCAGTGGTGTGTAAAACCTGATTTATTTTTAACCTTTATGTGTGTGTGTGTGTGTATAAAGAATGCCAAACCACCCCTGAAGTTGAGCACATAGCATGCTGAACTAAATTAAACAGACTCAGTAAGTGAAAGAAAAAAATTCAAAAAATAAATTAAACAAACAAGACTGTCATGCTTGTGAACACATACTGTTTTGCTCGTTTTTCAAAAAAGAAAAATTCTGTTTTGGCAGTGTGCTATTGTTGCACAAAATAAGGCATAGTCCAAAATAACTTGAACCTCTGTATAACTCCTTTTATGGACATCTCAGACAAAAAAGAGGACCACGTGTTTTGACAGGTGTTGTGTGTGTGTGTGTGCTGCAATTGGCTGTTAGCAGGATTTTTGCAGTAAGCTGTACAGCCAAAACCTACAGAAATGTTCCTTAGCTCCTCTGCTATTGAACGGGCTTCATGTTTAAGCCAACCAAGAATTCCTGCTTTGTGAAATATTTGTGAAATTTTAATGAAACAACACAAATGATGATGTATAGGGCTTGGTATTGTCAACAACTTCACAGTATGATACATATCACAACACCAGCATCACAATACAGTACTATTATAAAGCACACCAGATGTACAACAGAAAGATGTGGTCAGTGTTTCCTTCAATTTTATTTTAAAAACTACAGTAATCAGCATGTGTGGTTTTAAAGGGGTGACCGGAGTGGCCAGGTCCATACCTTGAAATCTAACTGGCCACCATAGATGCCATCCCAAAATTTCTGTCATGTCATTGGTTTCCACTTTGCTGTGAAGCGGTCATTTGGGCACATTTCCCAATTTCCCCATTTTGGCACAACTGTCCAACTTCTCTCCACCCCGACCCACCCCCACCCCCCCCGGCTCACACATTCACACTGTGAGTATGACTTGTCTGTCCTGCTTTGCCTTTGAGGTGAGAATGTTTTCACTTTCGACAATCTGCAAACAACAATCCAACCTCTCTCCAACCTAACTTTGTACATAATCCCTGTTTGAACTGTTATGTTGCCATGTTCCTTTTTTGAACTGGAGAGAATCTGTTTGTTTGTTTGTCGTTTTGCCTCTGTTTTGGACTATTTTGGGAGTCACTCTTCCTTTTTCACTTCAACGGCATGTTCCTCTCATTCCAGCTGTCCATGTACAAGCAGAGCAACAAGAGCCAGATTGCTCAGCACATGGTCCATGCACACATTCTCAACCTTTCATTATAAAAAAAATCCCTCAATCTGGGCCTTTCAAACATAACACAGTACAAACATTGAACTAACGCTAACATTAAACAAAAATATCAGCTCTCCAGCTCATAAGCGCAGCTTTATAATAAGAGCAGATGTTGGCTCTCATGTTTGATCAGCTTTTTGCTTAATTACAAAGGAAACACTGGTGCAAATGTTTCCGAAGCAGCAAGCTTTTTTTTCCTTTTACCATGCCAACACATTGTTTAATTACAGGCCACTGCAGAAAGAAACCTTATATTATATATGAAAGAAAAAAACTGGCCTTCTAGAGCTGTTCGACAGCTGGCTACTGGTTCCAACACATGGTTCTTATGCAGAAAACCATTGAGGGGGAAAAAGGAACTCCATCTTAGCTTCTTAAAACGCCTTACAGTGTCTGTTACGGTTCCAATCTGTTCACTTTGGTTTTGGAGGAATTCTGGTGACCTGTCTGTCAGGCTACAGCTGGAGCTTTTATTGGCTGTTATAATGGCTAAGCCCATTTTTTGTAGCTAGAAGTGTTAAAGGTTACTGGGCTCCTGCCACAAATGCCCACTGTATTAGACTGCTGAACACTGAACTGAAAGGTTGCTAGACCCTGAAGATCAGCCAACTAATCACCATTCTTGCAAATACTGTTACTTCAGAAACTTCATTCTTCTTAGACTCATGGCTGTTAAGCGGGGGGAGGGGGGATTTTGACTTTTACACAGTTTACTCCTCAAT
Organism: Colossoma macropomum; assembly: GCF_904425465.1. NCBI lineage: Eukaryota > Metazoa > Chordata > Actinopteri > Characiformes > Serrasalmidae > Colossoma > Colossoma macropomum. The sequence continues at coordinate 19,078,560 of NW_023494808.1, forward strand.
GTAGTCCTGGCTGGTTCCACTTGCTAGTTTAGTGTTCACCAAAATTGCTCCAAAATTCACTGAGCCGAAAACTGAAACCGAAAAAAGCTGAGAAATATAAACAGTTCACATAAGATACACTTACCAAAATTATTACAATGAGTAGGTTACATTATAGGCCAACAAAATCCAACATCCTCAGAAACAAAGGTCAGTTGGTCATCCAAGGCCATTATTTACATAAAATTTTAGTTACACTTTGCACTTTGGCATGTGAATTTTTTTTTCCATAATTTCAAAAACTGTGGCTGCCCCTCTCATGTGTGTGCTAGTGGTGTTTTTTTTCCTGCTTCTGTTTTGCTCTATACTGCATAATGAGTGGGATGTTGTGTTTGTGTGTCATCACGTGGTATCAAACCTGCAGTGGGGAGAAGTTCTTGGGTGTTGATGCTGATCATGAACAGTTATTATAAATTGCTTGTCTAATGTTCCTCATAGAAAATGAAAGAGTTCCATGTGGCTGAGATGGAGCAGCAGTTTTAATCAATAGTGCTCATTTTCATTACTGTTAAAATTATTTGTAAAAACTTTTTAAACTGCAGCCATCCCAATGTCACTGGACAGCTCAACAAGCTAGGAGAACACTGACAATTCTGTCACCTAAGAGATGCCTGCACTGTCCACCACTGTGCTGAGTGGTGGGGAGAGGGAGGGCCATCCTACCCTCAAGGCCAGTTATGCTCCCTTAGACCCTGTTTACACCTGGTCACTTTATGAAACTTCTTTTAAAACAGATACAAATCCGATCACTCAAACCACTTCAGGAGGTGGTCTGAGACGCATTTGAGACACATGTAACAGCAGAGTAAATGCATCCATCTCTCCAAGACACATTCAACAACCGAAACCCCTCCCAGTACAATCGATTCTCCTCCCCATCCAGTACACCACTGGGCACATGGTCCGTGTATGCGAGGAAGATAATAATGGAGGACACACATGGTTGGGGGCCAGATGAAACAAAATGCTTAATAGCAATATGGACAGACACTACTGTGCAAAACAAACAGCAGACAAAGGGGCTGAATGGATAAACAGTTTGTTCCTAGGTTGCTGCGTAATGAGTGGATTTGAATATTCCACCCCACCCAGCAATCAGATCTTAATCCAACTAACAAGAGATCCATTTGTCTACATAGTGTTAATATATCTGGCTAAAATCCTATCACGATTCAATCCAGATACTAGTTACATGAAGTGACCAGGTGTAAATGGGGCATCAAACATGCAATGTCCTGATGATTAGGCCAATGCTTAGATGGTTGAGCCACTCAGGAGCTCCTGGATCATTGTGCTGCCTTTATTGTTGGACGCACTGTGATTTTAGAGCAAGCATGCGCATATCATGGAAATGAAATGCTTATTCTTGATTTGTTTCATCAGAGGGATAATAAAAGGCCACTAAAGTGTGAAATGTACTTCAATTCATGTATTTGACATGTATCCAAGACTCTTTTGTGTTCCTCATGCTGAAATTGTACCGTATTTTACAGCTTCATTGGCGGCTCTGACAGCAGTCCTGATTGAGATGATTTAGTGGACACGTGTGTTACAGTGTGATGACTGACGGCAAACTCTCACTAACCCTGAGACCCTTAAGTACTGCGGTCAAAGGTCAGCAGCTGCTTGCTCCGTCTGACTGATGGCTCTGACTGAAAGTCAGTCTAATTTACAAGACGGAAGTTGGACCATGAGGGCCATCTAAGAACAATTTTGTCTCAGTCTTAACCTTTTCCATTTTGAGTAGGACCACAAAGAGCAAACTGTGGCAGTATGTGCAGGGGTGGTGCCACACCTCTGAAAATAGTGAGGCAAAATTTATTGGTTCAATCAACTAGGCCTCTGTCTACAACAGAATTTACCAACCCTGGCCCTAGAGACCCACACTGTCCTGCACATTTTAGTGCTTTCCTGGCTTTAACACACCCGCTTTGGCTCAGCAGGGGTTGTTAAGGAGCTGATTAGTTAGATGAGCTGCGTTGGGAGCAGGAAAATTAGTAAAATGTGCAGAGTGGAGGACCTCCAGGACCAAGGTTGAGAAAAAAAGGTGTATAGTACCCACAGTAGTAACTAAAACTTCCTTTCAGTACTGCATGTAGTCTAGATCATAGGTATGTAATCTGCTATAATGTAATATAATTTTCTAGCATCTATGAAGAACATCATATATTAGCAAAGAAGCAGCAAAAATGATTATAAATGCCTTTTAGTAACTTTATCATAGTGGCAAGTGGTAGCATAAACTGTGACCAAATGCATACATTTTCAAGCCCTTCATATTCATAAATAAACTTATAATGAATTAGTGAGCTTTAGTTAGTGAGAACAGTGTGTTTTCTCACTGAACACTAAGTCATGCAGGTTTCACTTTTTATGAACCCCCACCTGAAACGGAGATTTAAATTGCTTGTGCCACTGAGCTGGGTTTTAATCTAAATAAGCAGCCTAAACTCAATCAACAACGGTGGGGCATCGCCCCATAGCTTCGAAAAGTACTGGATCAAATGATAGCTTGTCCTGCTTGCTCTGGTGGTCATAGTTATACGCTCTGTTGTACACAGCTTTGCATCCTGCCTAATACTTCTTAACCAAAGGAAAACCATTGCAATGCATAGCCTCTCGAGGCTTATTGCTTTTGTAAAATGGCAACAAAATCAAATGCACAAATAGTAACAGTACAGATTTTTTATTTAGTCTTTAAAAATTGAACGCAGAATTCAATTAATGCAATCATTTGCATAAGTTGAGTATTTTACAATCAGATTTTAGTATCTGAGCCACACACAGCGTCAAGGGCCTTGTTGCTTTTAGAATGTGAAATACAATACAAAATGCACCAATAGCCATAATTAATTTAGTTGATCAACAGTTCTGCCACCAAATAATGTAGTTTGTTAACAGTAGGCTTTGGTTGCCAAGCAAAATAACACAGATTATTCCATGAACAATGCAACAGTTGGAGTTTTAATACAGAATTCAACTGGCATGTGTGATCTTATGAGGGTATACTGAGTAATTTGCAACGGCTGCAAACATGGCTCAGCCAATCAGATTTTAGAACCCTGTTCTATCTGTTTTAGATTTCGTTTCCTAAGACTGCATCGTATGTTTATGTCTGCAAACATCTTATTTTCAGAACTGCTATTGATAAACGTGTAATTGTCCTTTCAGCATGATCAGTAGCGATCCATTTCAGGACAACCTTAAAATCTCAATTTAAACTTTTTTTCAGAGGCTGTGACGACCCCCATAAATAACTCATCAAATTTAGATTTTGGAGTCATTCAGTGTGACCCACACATGCTGCCTATCGTCCTCCTTCGTCCTGAGAATAGCAAGCAGGGCAGGATGTGAGTCATGATGGCTATCAGCGAGAGGCCTGAGGAATGCACTTTCACCTCTGACCTTTGAGGTCACTGCGATCCTATCAGACCCCCGCAGAGAGAAAGAGACGGCCACTTCAGCGGAAGAATGAAGGACCCTGGAAGATTTGCAGTTGTTGCAGTCTGTTGGAGGGAGATAGAGAGAAGAAAGAAAGGGTGAATGTCATTTGTGTTTGTGTATGTATTGTGTATTAATGTTCTCGTAGGCACAAAATCCCCTCACAGTGATGAGAGTTCTGATACTGTGACTTTATAATAGATACAGAAAAAAGGAAGAAAACCAGAAACATTCAAAGTAAGAAACGTTTTCTTGGACACAGCATTGTAGAATATTTCTGTTTTTCTTCCTTTTTGTCTGTAAAGGAAGTGCTTTTCTGTAAAGTGCTTTTAACAAAAGCTACTATTTGTGTACCGTAAAGAGTAAAACCATTTGTTGTTTTGGCAACCAAGGATGGAAAAAAATGCTAGTATTGCTAACAATAAATGGAAACAAACCACCACCAATAAACCAATGAACCATATGCAAATGATAATTGGTGGCTTCAATTTTTAATGTTTTGTTGGCCCATTAGCACATTTGGCCTTTGACATGTAGCCTCTGTCTACAGCAGAATTTACCAACCCTTGGTCCTAGAGACCCACACTGTCCTGCACATTTTAGTGTTTTTGAAGATACCTGGTGGTCTTTACACTGTGTTAAAATTCAATGACTAGAGCAATAAAAATGTCTCAATTATATTTAAAAAAATGAAAAAAAAATATACAATAAAATTTTGTTCTATTAACTTCCATTCAAAGTTAAGAGATTTTTTCTTTCTTTTGTTACTATTTTGGAGATACAAGGTTTGTAATACATATTTTACAAATAGAACTTTCCAACGAGTTGGCAGATAGAATAACAATAACTTTGTCATTGTCCAAATATTCATGACCATGGTATGAAATACAAGGGGATTTTAGGGGTCCAAGACCTCCTAGTTAACTTCTCAGACCCCCTGAATGTCTCAGAATCAAAATTCTGGAGGTCCCGAAAACAAACTGATTATGGCATTTTGCTGTCCATTAGCGAAAAATAGATGCTCAGATATAAATTCAGGGAAAGGTTATTGTTTAGCCTGGTTTACCTACAAAATGGTGAGATACTGTCTTTGGCATTCTTATTTAAATAGAGACGCACCACTGGTCGGCCACAGTGAGCTAGCAGGCTTTATTATTAGGCTTCACGATGTTTGCATAATGTTCATGACTGCATTTCATATATATTAACAAGTCTTAGGAAGGCATATATAGATATATGGCCAGACATGCTCAACAAACATGCTAATGTGGCTATGCATGTGTATGTTTGGCTATACATGACTTCACAGCCTGACAAGCCTCTGTGTGTGTTGTGTGTGTTTTCAGTAAATAATTTCATGTCCAGGGACATCATGCCTATCAGTAATCAATAAATATCAGCTTAATTATTTCGCTCTGACTTTCAGTGGCCCATTTGTGCTGCAGTAATTGTGCTTCTGTGCAGCCACTGCAGCTCGTTTTAATCTGATCCATTGTCCTGAAAAGCTGTCCAAAAGAGACCAACACCAGGCAGATTAGAAACCTTGACAGCATCATGCATAACTGAACACTGCTACTCAACGGCCTCTTCAGCAGTTTTGTATCCATGCTTGACCCTTGCTTTGTGGGTCGCCAGTCATTTTGTGCGAGAGAGTAGAAGTGTTATAATCTAAAGGATTTTGTCAACACTTCCATAATCCCTGCCTAATGCTACGCAGCAATAGCCTAGCGATGCGTTGTGCCTTCTTGCATTCTGTTGATTTATTTCTCTCTTCTAGCTCAGGGAAACAAGTGGAGCAATCCTAGTTAAAGTGCAGATTCTAAACTTTCAATCAAAAACAAATCACTGTTTATAAGTTGAAGTCTTAATTGGAAGGAAAATGAAACATTTTTACATTTTTGCCATGTTTTTGTTATTACTGACATCAAAGCAAATGGAAAAAAGATGTGCAAACTTGAAGCTGTTGGTACAGAGTGTAAATCAAATGTAAATAATTTATTATAATTATATTAATAAGGTAATAATATGTAAATAGTATAGCAACATGACAGTAATAACTATTATTAGTCATGCATCTCTAAGGGCTAAAAATGTTTGGTGGAAATTTCTTCCAAGGAGAAATAACACTTTCTAAATTATGGATTGTAATTCCAGTTAGGGGCTTGGGAAGCATGGACAGGATCTCATGGTTTGTAGAAGGCCTAAAATGAGCTGCCTGCTTTCTGAGATGAAGAGAAACAATTAGAAGAAATCTGAGGTGTAGCTAGCTCAGTCTCAGATGCTCTGCACACAGGGGTACAGCCCACATTTTGTCAGTTGCGTTATGTAATGAAGATAGTTGACACTGTAAAAAGCTGACGTGAGATTCTCGGAGAGTGACCCTCTCGCATGTAAGACTATAACAACTTGATGTCTTACAATCATTTGTTCCACTACACTACATCTCAGCACGTAGCCTAAGTCAGTGTTTTATAGGTGCGTTTAGTAACTGAAATGGCCAATGAGTCAATGCCACAGACATGACTGTGAAGTATAAAGTAGTGTGGCTACGCTAACCATGATAGCTTAAGTTAGACAAGATGTTTCTCTGTTCTCAATGTTACCTCGACCACGCAACGTGTTGCCCAATATTTCACTGAGCAGAAAATAATTTACCTCATCTAAAAGGCTTAGACCTCCCCGCATCTAATGTTAAACTGACTGGGTTGTGTTTTACGTCACAGTGGCCAGAAGATTTCCCCAAGGCTCTTGAATAACCAAGGCAAAAAAAAAGTTTATGAATGTTCTCCTTTGTCTCCTTTGCACTACTGAATTTGTTGTACAGCTCTGTTAGATAGATGACTGACAAAGTGATGTTTCATCATTGTTGCTGTAGCCATTCAGAATGTAAACTGTCTAACAAAGTTAATCAAACGGTCCTTTGTGTTTGCTGTCTGTCAGCTGGCTAAATTATTTCAATAGAAAAACATCTCCAGCCAGCACTTGTTCAGTCACACTGATATAAAGGTGCACATCAACTTTTTGTGCAAGTTGAGTCATATGTACACTGTGCATGTGCAAACTTCTGTGCATGTGAGCTTGATGCTTCAGCTTTTGACAGTGTCAACTGTTTTTGTTATTCTGGTGCTCAATCTACTGAGAATTACAGTTACCTATTCTGCAAGTCTTTTGGAGCGAGATGTAGAAGCTGGATTGGAAAATGAGAAGTTCATGGCATCACATCTTTAAAAATTATTTAACAGTTTTAAAGCAGTGAAAGGCTAGTAATGTTTGCCAGTGCATATTACTTTGTTATCTGCAGGTCTGTTTTTGTTGTAGACCCAATCTCAAAATCATTTGCTTCTACACACCACACAAACAGCAGTCTGTTTTGGCATGTCAATCAAATGGACCCTTCCTGTTGAAACCGCCAGTTCTATGTCACGTTAAGCGACTGAACCTATCAGACTCTCTGATGACAGGCAGAAGTGTGGCATGCACGATTAAGTTGGAGTCAAATTAACACTAATTCCATAAAAAAGTACCTTCCTTAAAGTGATGCATCATGGAAAATGAGGCACAGTTTACCTGCACAGACATAATTATGTTGTTTTTTATGATTTTTTTGACAGATTTTATTTACGTCATTTTGCACAATTTTCATTCATTCATCTTTGGAAAATGCCAGCTGCCTTTACATTGTGTGTACATTAGATGAAGAATAGACCAATAGAACTGATCCAAACTCACTTGAAATGAAATCTCATTAAATCTCATGACATGACATACTTTTGAAGTTACTGTTTTACCTTCTCATATAAAGTTTCCCATTTCAGGGACAGAAGGTTTTGTTACAACAGTGCTGGGACGTATCACTCATATAAGCAGTCCACTCTGAATTATTTTGCATATCAATACTGCTGCTTCTGAATGCATCCAGTCAGCTGCTATGGGATAGCATCTCAGCTTTCAGGGTCCGGCAAAAAGGAGGGGGACACAAAGAGAACTTTACTGAGGAAATCCTTCAAAGACATTCCTATAATCCCTCTCATCAGCGACAAAGAGAAAAGCTTTGTGAGAAACATTTTTGACTATGTAGGCTATGACAGACCTAAAGTTGCTGCCGATACTTTCTTGTTCTTTCTTTCAATTTCTTTTCTTTCTTTTTTGATATTGGCAACATAATAACATATATAACAAATATAGTAATATCTGCACCTTCAAACCTCCAACTCGGTTCTTTGGAGCAATGCCATAGAACAACCACTTTTGGTATACTAAAGAACCTTTCAATAGATGTTGTCTGTTTTCTGCTGGAATCTCACTGTAAGAACTGAAAAGTCAGCTCAAATTCAAATTATAAGGTAATTTATTACACATCTTTCTTGAGTAAAGAAACTAGAGTTTCCCTTCTTAGTTTAGTCAAACATTTTTAGGACTCACATTTTATAGTTCAACATCTAAATTAGGTAAAGAATGTTTATTTTTTCTCCTTATTTTACCCACAAGCTGGAGTTCTTTCCATAACACTTTATCATGAGGCATTTTCTTCTCTTGGACTCCCAGTTATGGATGGCTGTGGCATCACTGCAGTTCAAACTAATAATCTCCAGATGTCTCCTTACAGTTGTACCACTCTGAGGTTATTCAAGTTTCTGTAATTCTAAATGTTTAACACACCATTAAAAATGCATGATCACTATAAAAAATCTAATTCAAATTTGTGAGCCTTTAAGGCATTTTGCTTTTATTTAAGCAAAAAAGACGCAAAAAATATTGGGTTAAAATGTTCATTTTAGTTCAAAATAATATGTCTCAGTGTTACGAGCACATAAAATAGTTGAAAAAATTTGCATACCAAAATTTGCAATTCACTTGAAATTTAGTTTTAAATTTGTAGTAAACTGAACATGAAAAAGTAAGTTATTACTTAACAATAATCTGTCTTACATTGTTTTTATATTTTTTGCTGATCAGTAAACATAGATCAGCTGTGTTACTTTTTAAAGTTAAAACATTCATGGAAACAGAAATCTGAGTAACTTTAGGGGCTCCTGAGTGGCGTGCCTATCTAAGCGTTACCTCAGTATCAGGAGGTTGTGAGTTTGAAGCCCAGCGATGCCACAGCAATGCATAACTGGGAGCCCAAGAGGAGGAGATGCCTGGTAAGACTGTGCTATTGAAAGAGTCAAAGCTAATAGGGAAATTCAGTTAAAATTTTTACTTCAACGCAAATATTGCCATTTTATTTGCTTTCCAAAATGACCAGTGAACTTACATATGTATTCTGATTATTGATATGTGATGTTTATGATGGTAAAATAGTAGAAATCTGAAAAAATAAGTTTGGGGAATGCTTTGCCTTAGAACACACTGTAGCCCTCAACCGTTAATGGATTAAAAAAATGTGTTTTAGGCTTAAATCTTTTCTCAAAACTATCTTAGAACAATGTATCAGATATCAGGTGGCATATTCATAACTATTTCATGTAATATCTTTCTGTGAGGTGGATTTTTGAAGTATTAAACATTTCAGACGTCTGGTTCCTATTACCACCACTCTGAATAATTCTGACTTGGTATGTTTCTCTAGAACGTAGCATTTTACACCAAACCACGCTAAATGACTCTATTTACATCTTAACTACTTAATTAAAACAGAAATTTAGAAAAATTGGTGGAATTTCCCTTCAAGCTTCAGAATTTTTCTAGATATAGGGAATGTCTTAATCTTAATCTATCTTAATGATAGTACAGCAGTTTGGATAAAAGTACAATTTCTTCGTTTTGGGTTATTTGCTGAATTATTCAAAAACATAATCCTGAAGAAATGTATAATATTATTGAGACTAAAAAACATGTTTTCTGTGCTACCGACGTCTTCATACGTGCCTTCTCAGCCCTCTGTAATCAATGCAGTATACTGAAATATAAATCTCGGGTTAAGAAATATTTTACAGATGTGTGAGAGTGGCCTCTACTTGACCTGGGTTAAATCATGGTGCCACTGGGACAGGCTGGATATAGGAACCTGATCCTGCGACTATAAACTAAAACAGGCAGTTATTGATCACTGTAGTTCAATGAGGCCTCGGTGGATGTGTAAAATAATTGCGTTCAGAGAAAAGGGGGCTGCTCGGGTGGTCAACGCTTTAATATGACACAACGTGGGGGTTGTCCAGAGGGTCATAGGTCAAAGATTGCCATGCCAAAGGTCTCCAATGACCCCCACAAATTGATTGCTCACACATTGGAAGGCTTCCTCTCGCCACGTTAATTTCAAATTTAGATCAAAGTCCAATGCTTAAAACTTAATTTCCCACACCGTTTTGAAATAAAAGGGTTTTTATCTAGTATGTAAACATTTGTAAACGTTTCAAAGTGGATCGTTCACTCTCCAGTCCATAAGGTCCGTATATGGAAACTAAAAACAGCACATTTTCCAAATATTTGTTTGTGATGTCAATAAAACTGGCATATTTATCCAGCCTATAGCAGTTTAGCTCCACCCTTTCATGCTGAAGTTATAAGGAATGTTTCAGCCTATATTGCTGAGTACTGGGCAGCCAATCAGAACAGAAGTAATTTATCTAATATCAGTCTTAAAGGTACAGTAACAAAAACAGCTGTTTCATTCTACAGGATGAAGCAAGGAAGGAAAATGATCACGTAAATGTTTTTGATACCTAAAACCAAATGAATAATAATTTAATAATAATAATAATTTTATTTATATAGCACTTTTCATGCCGATGGCAGCTCAAAGTGCTTTACAGACAAGTGATAAAACATAGTTATAGAAAAGATCATTAGTACTTAATTAGAATCAGAAGAAACTGAAGAAGATTAAATTACAAGATAAACACCACAAGACATTCAGTTTTGGTTAAATGCTAATTTAAAGAGATACGTTTTAGGTGCTTCTTAAAAGTGAGCACTGAGCTTGACTGTCTAATAAAAGGTGGAAATTGAGCTCCACAGTTTAGAAGCATAACAACTGAAAGAGGCCTCTCCATGTTTTCTGTATTTTACAGAGGGTATCTGTAGAAGGCCACTATCTGCAGATCTTAGATTAGTGCCAGAACATAAACAGACAGGTGCTAGGTTGTAGGTGTAGGTGCTAGGTTGTTTTGAGCTTTAAAGACTAATAGCAGAACCTTGAAATCTGTCCTGAATGATACAGGCAGCCAGTGTAGTTCTTTCAAAACAGGAGTGATGTGATCTCTCTTTTTTGTTTTTGTTAGGATGCGCGCTGCTGCATTTTGTACAAGTTGTAAGGGATGTGTAGTTTTCTTAGGAAGTCCAGCAAGTTTCTCAAAAATCATTTTTCTCTGAGTTTCTGTACCAACAATCAGTAATTCAGTTTTTTCATGATTTAATTGTAGAAAATTTTGTGACATCCACTGAGAAATATCTGACACACAGCTGGTTAGTCTGGATCTTCAGAAGGAATAGAAATGTATAGCTGGGTATCGTCAGCATAGCTATGAAAATGTATACTATGTTTCCTAATAACATCACCTAGAGGTAGCATGTACGAAGAGAAAAGCAAAGGCCCTAAGACTGAACCTTGGGGGACTCCACAAGAAATGGCAAATCGTTTTGATGAATGATTTCCAAGTGAAACCATAAACTGTCCATTACTTAAATATGATTTAAACCATTCTAAAAATGTGCCTGAGAGGCCGACCCAGCATTCAAGACGCTGGAGTAAAACCTTGTGGTCAACGGTATGAAAGGCTCCACTAAGATCTAATAAATCCAAGATAGAAGGATTTTGTGCATCAGCGCTGAGCCTGAGGTCATTCATAACGCGAATCAATGCTGTCTCTGTATTATGGTTAGAACGAAAACCTGACTGAAACTTCTCATATAAATTGTTTGATATTAGATACGTATTTAGTTGTTTGAAAGCAACTTTTTCTAAGAAAAGGTAGGTTTAAAATTGATCTAAAATTATTTAGTACGGAAGGATCCATGCTACTCTTTTTTAGCAGAGGCTTCACCAGGGCAGTTTTGAAAGCATCTGGAAAAACACCTGTTGACAGAGAACAATTTACAATAGTTAAAACATCATTGTGCACAAAATCAAAAACCATCTTAAGGAATGAAGTAGGAACAGGGTCAAGATCACATGTGGATGAACTTAGTTTGTTTAAAATAGTTGTGAGCTCCTCATAGTTGAAAACAGATAGATGCCTATCAGAAACATTATAGGAGCTTGTTTGCGTCTGCTGAGCTACAACCTGTCGTATCAGGTCTATTGTATTTTGGAAATGAATTGCAAACTCTTCACAGATATTAGAAGATAAATCATTAAACGCACTAGTAGAGAAGTTAGGGTTAATTAGTCTATAGTGGAAAAAAGGATTTTGGTATTATTTTTGTGTCTATTGATTACCCTAGAGAGATATGACGGTCTGGATATTTTCATAGCATTATTATAGACTGAGATCTGCTCTTTGAGAATATCATAGTGTACCTGCAGTTTAGTTTTCCTCCATAAGCGCTCTGATTTACGACAATTTCTCTTAAGCTGGCGTATTTGCGCATTCATCCATGGATTTTTGAGAGTGTGTGAGCTTTTCTTCCTTTTTATTGGGGCGAGAAGGTCAAGGTTTTCCCGTAAGCTAGCACTTAGATCGGAGACTAGATCATTACAGGATGGAGTCGTATCTGTATTCGCTGAACTATTATAAACAGTTTTAAACTTTTCAACTGTTTCTGAGTCAATGTAATGTGTTTTAAAGTAACTTTCAGGTACTTTCTTCTTTACTTCTAAATTCATTTGAAAGAAAATACATACTCCTCCCCGTCTGCCCTGTCTTACTGTATGCATAAATCTGTACTTTTCAGGAGCAGCTTCCAGTAAAGCTGCTGTGCCATTATCACTGAGCCATGTTTCTGACAGAAATATAAAATCCAGCTTATGCTCCTTGACAAGATCTCGAATCAGCAGGGTTTTGTTATTTAGTGACCTTACATTGAGTAGAGTAAGGTTTAATTCTCTGCTAGTTACACTATGTGTTCGGGAGGGACTGGTCTTTTTAAGGTCTATGCAAATTAAATTATCAGGGTTATGACCGCGCACGTTTTTCTTTGATTTTTTAATTACACGGGGTTTGATGACTCTAATGACGTTTTTGGAGCAAAATCTCCCTACACAACTAGCTTTAGTGTTGAGACAGCAGAAACAGAGAGGAATGGTAGCAGTTAAGGGGACATTGTCTATATCATATCATTAAAAATGAACGCTATATGTACAATACAAGACATGGGACCCTTTAAATATATCTGTAGTATGAGTATATAATATAATGTTATTATAATAACATTATATTATATTATATTATATCTAATAATAAAGCATAATTAATTAATTAATTAATTAATTAAGATCCATAAATTCCTGACAAAACCTCCTGTTACAGAAATAATAATTTCATATTTATTACTTTAACCCATTAAAATCCCAGGATTAAAGCTTACTATTCAGTATTTACACAGAAAGTAGTGCAAACTAACAGAGTTATTCTTAATTTAGCAGTGGATGAACTGTAAAACATTTCCAAAGCGGAAACGTTCAAATGTTTTTAATGAAGGGCACAAAAGTCTTTTCAGATATTCTTCATAAAATCAGTACATGCAAGATTGGAGTGTGGCCTCCTATCAGAGGTGGGGGCTTGAGTGTCTCTTGAATAGCTTGTTGATTGACTCGTGACTCAACTCAGACTTGCCTTAAACTAACTCGAGATTAGAAACTTGTGTATTTTCAGCCTGAAAAAAAAACAAAACTGATGAAATTAGGATCGCCAACCATTGACCTCACATATATGACTTGGAAGCTATTCTACTATGGTCATGTACGGTCATTACTGCAGAGCTGTTATCCACAGTGGCATCAGGTTCAATACAGATCAGATAATGAGCCTTTCATTATAGAATAACCTTCAGTTTGATGGACAGAACAAGGAGCTATATGCTGTTAATGCAGTGTTTAAAGGAAACAGGCAAACAATTAGAAACAGTTGGTTAGTCTGTAGGCGCAGTAGCTAATCTAAATTAAGCTTTAGTAAGCATTCCTTTAAAACTCACTAAATCTTCAGTTGGATTAGATGTTATGATAGGTAGCACACTTGCTGAACTGCAGAATAACCTGCCATTTCATGTTGTTTTGCCTCTTTTGGTTTTCCAAGAGAGATGATGTAATTAAACAAACCCAATGACAAAATGTTGACAGAAGGTAAAATGTAAATAAAAACTGAAAGCAGTGATTTGCTAATCCTTTTTACCTGTATTCAAGTACAAAGATATTTAGTGTTTTTCAACTAAATAACTTTATTTATTTATTTTTACATACTACATATGCATATTCTAAACGTAATGCCTGCAACATGTTCCTCGAAAGTTGGGACAGTGCAATGTTTGCCACTAAATTATATCACCTTTCCTTGAAACAATGTTTAGTAATCATTTGGGAACTGAAGACAGCATTTGTTGTGGTTGTGAAAGTGGAATTTTCCACATTTTTGCTTGATTTAACACTTCAGCTGCTCAGCAATTTGTCGCCATATATTGTGCTTCATTATGCACAATGTGTTTTCAAAGGGAGACACTTGTGGACGGCAGGCCTGGACGTTCTCACTATAAAGTCATGCCACTAAAAAAGACGTCATCTGGATGGCATTATATGGTTCTCCAAAATGAATATTTACCCCTCAGCATCAGTGGCAGAAATGCTGTAACGATGAAAAGGGCAACTGCTTTTGTCAAAAAACAGAAATAAGTAAACAAAAAAGCATATGTTGATTTGTTGGTGGCAATATGTAATACTGTACCTAATGAAACAGCAAATAAAAAACAAGCAAGAAAACAAGTCATGCTCACAACCTTACATGTCAGATATGTTTATTTTGAACAAGAACAGCTTATAAGCAGCTTGCATTGTAGTATAAATTAGATTTCGGAACATTAGTATCAGCAGTGGATCTGGAAATAAAATCTGATAAATCCACTTAATCACAGGCACGATTGCATGTGGTAAACATCCACAATATCTTTTACACATAAATAACAAATATACAGCAAATAAACCCAAATTATATTCTGGCAGTCTGCTATTGTTGCATGAAAGTAAGGCATAGTCCAGTATGACTTGTAACTTCCACCCCTGCACAACTCCTTTTATGAACATTTCAGACAGAAAAGATGACCGGTAAAAATACCCAGTAAGGAATTTCACACACAAGCTTCAGAAAAGAGCAAATATTCATTAAAATGGAACTTCCTGTTCCTGTTAAGATGAACCATCATATGAACAGCTGCAATTGGTAAATGAAATGTTATTAATTTCTTTATTTCACTGAGGACAAAAAACACATCTTTGCACTGTAACTGCTATATGACCAAACCAAGGTCCCGCCCACAAATGCATTCTTATGAAACCTAATGAGAACGCAACATGATCAAATTTGCAGTGTTACTATTTTCAAATGAAATTTACTACACTGTTGTGTAGTTTTGGTGATGTAATACACTAACGTTAGCATGTTGGCAACTGTAGTTACCTAGTTTTGATTAACTGGAAGCGTTATGTAGTGACTCTAAATAAAGACCACTTTGCTTAGAGTAGGTTGGATGGTACTTTTGCCAATGTTCTGTAAAAGTTGTCCAAACTTACAACAGTAGCTATGATAGAATGCATTTGTGGGTGGAGCCTGGATAAGTCCAGTTCAGTAAATATGCTAAACCTATTTGCACAGTGCAGAGAAACATTTGGAAAAGTGTATAAATTAAAATATTTAAAAAATCTAAAATCTGATTGGGTTCTTGGGATATTAAAATGGGCACTGTTGCATTAGAAAGCCAACACATACATATCTTGAAAGTCCACAAAACTGGTTTTGTCTGCTTCTTTTCTGAGAAAAACAGGCAATGAGACAGAAGTATAGAGCTTAAAGAAGTATAACTGAAATTCGCACAACCCTCATTGCTCCAAGTTCGTTATGTAACCGTGGTCAGATGATAGCAACCAAATGTGTTCACTGTTTTGGCGAACGTCAGATATAGAAGACACAGCTGGGTCATTTAAAGACCACAAACTGAATATCCATTTAAAGAGATGGGGCACTGGAAGCTATTTTACGGCTAGCTTCTGTACCTGTGATTGAATTTAACCAAGATAGAATAGTGGTAGCTGACATCATGGTTTTCAAATGCTGCGGTGAAGGGAAAAATGGAATAGAACAGTTAAACAGTATAACAAACAGATGAATAAAAGAAACAACGCTAATTTAAGATTTGGAAATTTGGTAAATTGTGCCACCTTCACAGATGGCACAATTTAGAAAGAAAATGCATACAATGTAGATTACTGACTTTGACACTGCCAGTATTATATGCTAGTCTTATCTTTTGTTTGTTTTGTACTGATGTAATGGCACCTGCCAAATATCACAGGTTCAACAGTGGAATCTGAAAATTCACCCTGGAATTGGAGTGGAATCTTTTCAACTTTTCAATCTTTTCAAAGCACCAACAAGAAGAGGAGGAACAGAATAGAAGCCAATATGATAATAATCTTATAATTGAAGGCAATGGGCAGTTGCTTCAGCAGCTTCTATCATAAATGAGTTTTGAGTCTTTTCCTCCTGTTCTTTTGGTTAAAACATAAAGAAAGTTATTGTCCATTGTAAGTCTTTGCTACTGATGCAAAAAAAGTAAGATCAAGTTGAAAAATTCTGGAGTATTATTTTAAACAAAGATGGAGAGAAAAAGGATTTTCAGTTTCACTGTGGACTGTGTTTGACTTATATTGCCCAATCAAACAACCATGAGATTGCTGCACTTTGTCTGCTGTGTCCAACAGAAGTCACTAATCTCCAAACAGCTTGGCCTGAATACTGTAATAATAACAGCAACATATGACACTGACTTATCAGTCATAACAAACGTCATAAACTTAATAGCTTTTTGTATGGCACTGACATTTGTGATCAGCTTATCAGAACAACAAAATGAAACCTGGTCCACCCTGCACTGTCACGTGACCTGCTTAGGGCTGTCATGATTACTCGATAAAACTGAATTATACACTTAAAAAACATCAGTTAAAATCTTCTCAATGACAATGCATAGTTGTCAGTTTGCATATTTTAAATTCTCCTACAGTGAGGTACAGAGCCTCATGAGCACACGTATTTATATGTATTTTATAAGTCATTTTAAAAGCTTCCTTGTTTTCTTTTTCATTGTTTGGACGGCTATGCAATGCTTGTTATTGATGAGTTGTTTTTTTTTCATTTTTGGCCTTTTTCACAGAACTATTATCACTTCATTACTCTTCAAAAAGGTGCCAAAAAGGTTCCTTGGAACACAGCCATAGAAGATCTGCTGTTGGTTCTGTAAAAACCTCTTTTAAACCTTTTTTCACTGCCTTTCCTAAAATTCTACATAATTGAATCTTTAAGATTCAAACAAAGCCATTCAGACTGGTTTTAATTAAATATTTCAGATGTCATCAGCATAACTATGAACAGTTCTGAAGTTTCCCTAGAAAGGCACATTTCACCCCAAAACACTCGGAATGAATTTGTGTACAACATTTGAAAAATTAAATTATGTAAAAAAAACCAAAAAAAACAAAGAAAAACGAGAAATTCCCTTTTAAGTCTGAAGAACAGGATTGTAGGTGTAGGTCACTCTAATACTAATATAATCGGTAGACAACCTTAGACCTATTTGACTTTTCATTCCCAACCAAAGTCCTGACCCGTCATCTGGTAGAACTTCAGATTGAAGGGTCTATAGAAGTCTCTGAGCCTCAGTAGCACTTCAGACGGTATCTGAGGATGAGCTCTACCTTTAGATTTGCCCAAACACCTCGGCCTACTGCTTCCTTCAGGCTTCTTCAAGCAAGGAAAGCCTTTAGTCTGGTTGAAGTAGAAGTGCTTGTTGGTGACCACCCGCTTTAAGCCCAGAAAGTCCTGCACTCTCCCCATCTCACCTGCCGGGTCCGTTACAAGTCTCTCCCCACTCACGAAGAGTAACCGCGAGAGCGGAAAGTACCGGAGCCAGTTCTCTAGGTGCTTGGCATAGATGCCGATCCGCACGGCGCTCCACGACGTGTCGATCAAACCTGTGGTGGAGTTCTTGAAGACCAGGTTCTGAAAGGAGGGCAGTCCAGGGTTTTTGGATAGAGTCTGGGTGTAGTCCGAAACGGCCCGGGTGACGGGGTCTCGGACCACCACGATGAGTTTGGTGTGACGGTTCATGGCGAAGACACGAGCAGGGGCCTCTCGCGTGACAAAGTAGCTGGGGGTCTTCTCCATTGTGATTTGTCCTTCCAAAGTACGAGGCATTAGATTCCTACAAAACATGAAATCCAAATATGAACTGGTAGTAGAAAAAACATGAACATTTTAACGTTCAACATTATGGTAGTTTTACTGTTGGTAAATGTTTATAAAGCTATGAGACCAACATAAGCTCATCATGATAGCTGTCATAAGCCTACATTACCAGCATTGCGACATAAAACAAGCTACAAAGTCAGCTGTTATAAATATAATATATAAATACTGGAGAAATGCTTTTTAAACACGTTAACTAGTGCTTATTCATGTGTTAAGAAATCCCTAAAGCACCATTCAAATAAAGTGTTAGCACAAATTTTATTTGACTTCATTTGACCAAACTACATTTAACTACATATACTTAACATTTAATAACTGTGATAGAGGTATCAGTTCCAATAGTAAAAGACATTATTCATTACTTTGAGCAATTTAAGGCTGAAACAGCAAAATGCTTTATAAAAATCTGAGGAGATACATTCCATGTGATCTGAGCCTCAAATAAACTGTCTGCAAAGTTTTAGGCCGCAGCCTAAATTGATAACTCAAATCAAAAATAAAAATGTTTTATTACAAGTGTCTGCTGAGCCACTTCACAAGTGTCACCAGTCTCAGTTGTCGGCATGAGCAAAGATCAAACCTTTGCCATGTGTTTTGCATTTCAGTTACAAGGAAAAATATATCATTTTCCTCTTATTAATAAATATCTAGCAAACATCTCTCTGATGAGGTCGACCCTACGTCATTCAATCTTCTTTTAATAATCCAAAGCCTTGAAATTACATAAACATGGACATTTACTTTATTAAAAAGCCACCCTTGTGAAATGAACATTAGTGAGCAGCCAGAAGAAATACATCTGGCTGGTATAAAGAAAAAACCTCAAGACCTCAATAATCTCCTAGCAGTCGTTTCCTGAGGGACTTCCTCTGCAGGTTTTATGAAGGATCTCTCTGAGGTCCTGTTGTCGCTGATCTGAGACTGGCTTTGTCTTGTCTGTAGTGTTGATCAAAGGTACAAACTGAGTGCAGGAAGCTGTGCTCAGAGCAGTGGCTCCCCAAAGCCTCTAAGCTCAACAAATGCACTGAAGGCCATGGGCCTCCCATGCTGTGGGAAAACTGTAACACCAAGGACACCGAGGGTTCGCTATGGAAGTCTCCATGTCCTTCATTTTGGTTCCACATTCATAGACAAGGTACGTTATTTGTTTCAATATTTCATTTCACTTCTAAAAATAAAGGTTCCTAAATGGTTCTTATGTTGGATATATGATTCTAGGACAAAGCACTAATACTTTACTTAAAGCAGCACTATGTAATATTTTTTGTTAGAAGTGAAAGACGTAGCATTACTGAGTATGGAGAAAAAAGAACACACTAAAATATATGCATACACTGCTGTGAGTCAACATGTAAAGTCTGAAATAATCAATTCAATTATTTAAAAGTCAGAGGTACTATGATGGATTTGGTGGGAGTTTTTTGGATCATGTCATATGTCTTTACATATTAACATTACAGGCACAGGCTCTAAAAGAAGGTCCGGATGTTTAGCTCTCAAATGCAAAATTAACATTAAACTAATGAAGATATGCTAAGAATAGTAGACAATTTACTTGCATCGAAAGACACGTGCTTTTGATTACGTTCTCTTTGAATACTCTTTCAGTGCTCTCTTCAAAAGTCAGATTCATCTGCTTGCGGGGGGCCGAAGCACAACCGATCTTACAAAATGTTCTCCTGCACATCTCCTCCAAATCCCCAAATCTTACATAGTGTTGCTTTAAACCCTGGTACATAACACTGACATAAACATATCACGGCAGATGCCATATGCTGTCAAGAGTGTCAACAAAACCTTTACATTATGTGAAAGTTCTTCACTTCAACTTTAAAAAATAGTAATGTTACCGATTACTGGTAATTTCATGTGTTTCATAACATGTCATGCTGATTTTTGTGAGCACTTTATTCAACCATCATGACACCATACATTATGACATTTGTCATCATTGGTAACTTGCAGGCCCGGGTCATCCAATGGGGTTTATGCAATGAGATGCGACGCCCCTTTTCTTTTTTGACGCGTTGCTGCATTCCCCCTTAAAATGGATGGTCTTCAATGAAGTGGAGAAGAGAGGGATACCTAATCTAATCTAATCTAAACTAATCTAATCTGTTTCCAAAAAAGCTTTAATTGAGCTTTAATAACCTTTCTATTATGTGAAGGTTCTTCAAATTTTAAAAAAATAGTTTACAAAATTGATTCTTTAATGAACCACATACTGAAGGATTCTTTAGGTAACTCAAAGGTGTTTCTTCTATGTCATCACTCCAAAGAAACCCTTTTTGGATCCTTAAAACTTTAGCTGTATATCCTCAGCAGTTCATCATCAGCTGCAAAGTTATTATGGAATGCAGCTCTGGAGAGTTACCATATTTATATTCCAGAGGGATTAGTGATGCTTAAAATGACCATAGAAGAAGCCAAATTCTCTACTTTATGATGAGATTATCTAAATAAACTTCTACTTCCAAAGTCAAATGCAAATAAAGTTCTAACATTGTCTCATTATTTCCATGATGAGCATGTGTAGCAGATTAGCTCCTGGTTGGTCTGGCCTGGTGCTTTGGCTGTGGCAAGCCGTCTCCTCTCCTTCTTTCTTTCCTTCCAGCTCTGAGGTTAACCGGCATGTCATTGCCATGAGGCTAATGCAGAGCTCTAATATGAATCATATTACTGTGTGAGACCTTCTCTTAGCTTCATGAGAAGGAGAGAAATCGCAGTTCAGATCACAGAAGAGAACAATGGGTAGCAAAAGCCAGGATCCTGTCATGTCATGCACCATATAAACATGTCATGTAATGTGGTTTATTAGTTTAGCTTGGTGTTGTAACACTAATTGTAAGCTTGGTGCAGTAGTACTAATCATATAATGCTAACTACTAACACTGGGGAATTGAAGACGGTTTGCTGAAAGGAATGGGTCAAAATTGAACCGACATGCTGCCAATAATGGCTTTGCAAAGTACTAATGTTTTTGGTTTGTGCTGTCTGAATACTTTCATTCCAAAATTGTTGTTTCATTTCAAAATGCTGTATACCCATGTATAACAGTTTTGTATACAGCAAGTTGTTGAAAAGAAAAACAGCTAATATTAATGGAAAATATATTTTTATATCTCTAATAAAGAGTGTTAATCATAAAATGGCACTGATATTTCTCCCACTTCCAACAGTGTATATTATGGAACGAAAAGGAAATTTTCATTTTCTAAACAAATCTTTGTTTATCCTAATGAATACATACTTTTTTGTTCATATTTAAGTCTTTATGTGTGTTAATTTGAAGTGGATTCCTGCGCTGAAAACATATTAAATAACAAAAACCAAAATATCTGAATACTTGTTTTTCCTTACAGTATCAGACTTGTTTTCCTTTACAGTATGAACCAATCAGAAGCTTAAGTTTTTTTCCTAGGAGCATGTGTGCAGCATGTGTTTGAAAAAGGGTGTGTGTCCAGACGAGAGTAGACAGTTCAGTTGCACAATCTCATGGTTAATGAGTTCATGTTTTCGTTCTCTGCCCTGTGTCTCAAGAGCTAGCACTGTTTGGCCGTGTGCGAGTACACATGGCTAAGTGCGTGTTTAATTCAGTGTAATCAAGCTAATGGAAGCCAAAGTGGAGCTAGCCTTGTCCGCTGACATCATGTTTACATTTCGGAGAGTTGGCTTGTAATCAGCAAATAGTTTGGACACTGCCAGCTCTGAAAAAGGCCCTCGCGTTCAGCCATCCCACCCCTTCATCTTCAAAGCTAAAAAGACACATGATAAAACTATCGGCTAGCTTGTTTCTACCTTCATTAAACAGCCTCTATCTGCCTCTAACGCTTATTCTGTTAGAACTCTGTACGACTCTTATTCTTTATCGAGACGCATCTGCAGCTGCTGGTGAGATACAGAGGCTTGCTAACAGGCTGTGCTGTTTGTTTTGATCACACCTTGTGTAGTGTTAGCAGCTAGCATCTGGTTCAAGAATGCTAGCCTGCAGCAGTGCTGAACAGATGTGTTTATCAGCATGAGGCCTGGCTGTATAGCTAGCTCTCTATTTAGTAGCCAGTAGCCAAGTAGGTGGCCTGCAAAATGAATATGCAGTTAAACAGAACCAGGCCATCAGTGGACAGTAGTCTGAATAAATAATGGCTTAATAGCTTGTAAAGAAGGCAGCTTTATACACTGCTGTAACTGCAGATGTCCTAAATGAACTATTGAGTTCAGTGCTCAACACAGCAGCTATTCACAGAACATCTCAGTGTACATCTGATCTTGGATCAGGATCTGTATCTGTGACTAAGATCACTGTGACTAGAGAAGGAATCTGAGCCTTGATCACAGCCCTAGATGCTTTGTGAATACTGGCCCTGGAGACTTGGGCTAGCCCACAGAATAAGATCCTCTAGCACCATTTTTAGGTAACCACAGTTGAAAGAACCTTCAGGGATTTGAGAGTCTAGATATACCAGATTTGGCCACTGATTGCCCACTGAAGGAAAACAAATAGGGTGGCTATAAATCATGCCCCATTTAACCAACATTCAGATTTGTATTCCTATCTGTATGGTTTATTTGTATGTTACTGTAGCTGGATAATTCTACCATTGTGGTGGCAATTAATGAGGGATAAGGACAAGAATAAACTATGGATGGTGTCTGTATATTCTTTGTTCTATTCCTAAATTAACCAACACAAAACTATGATTCTTGTTTTTGTTTTGTTCTTTTTTTGTAATGTTTGTTCATTGTTGTGCATGAAAAACAGTATGTTACCAGGGCCTTCAAAGTTGAAGTATTTTATGCAAAACTACAATTTTGATTCATGTTTTACAGTGTAAAGTGTAAAAAATAAGAAAAATGTGGTGCTATCTTGCTATATATTGCTCCTAAATGGTAACTTACAGGACATGTTTTACTTTTAATGTAAGTCAATGGAACCAGACTTTTTTCCAAGTAATTTTGGGCCATTTCTTTTGGTCCATTCATTGTGAAGTTTACACACAATGTAAAGAGCAACAGGCGTTTTCAAATTATGTCAAAAACTGAAAAACAATAAAAATGGAGACACAAGGTTTTTTCTGAGAGCAGAGACATATACAGTTATTTTAATGAGTCTTGTTCCTAAATTGTTTGTCAGTCTACTACTATATTTCAAACGAAGACTAACTCTGAAAAGTCCATGGTCAGTGAAATCACTTTTTATACTTCTGAGAAAACACTGACTGCCTCAGGTGTTGCAAAAAGATGGTGTTACTCATCAAATATTACATGTTTATTATTAAGTGACTTAAATAAAATTCAGAAAATAATACAGTATCTGTCACGTTCTTTATTACCGTTACTACTTTACTGAGGTTCAATATAACGATGTTTTACACTTGAATGACAGTCATATGCAAAGGTTTGTGTGCCCCTGGTCACATTAGATGTTTTTTTGAGTCTCTAAGTGGAAATCAACTGATCAGGAGTGTTCCAACTTTTTACAGGACTGTACATATTAACATTCCTACCCCGTTTGCCCCTGCAATGGTAGAATGACCCAGCTACATACAACGCTAATGAGAAGGTTGCTATAGGATGCCATAGAAGTAGTACTTTTGGCTCCCTACAGACTTTTTCAGTGGATTGTTATTTGAAGAACCATTTTTCGTAAATAATTTTGCAAAAGAACTTTAAAAGTTTAAAGAACCTCAACATAATGTAAAAGTTCTGAACCAGTTAAAGTTTTGTTTGTTGTTTTGATCCAAACTATATATCTTAACTAACTACAAATCACCCTTTTAGTAAACAAATAAATAAATAAATGTCCCCACACCACCACCGATTTCTCATGCTTTTCTGTCATCATAGAGACTATTGGTCCCCACAAAGTTAATAAAGCAGTGTACACTGACCTACACAGGCGAACCAGACTAACAGTTTACACAGCCTACAGTACATCCATCCATTTTACCTATGGTGCCTCTTCATCTGCTTCATTTAATACGGTGCCCCAGTGCACAATAATAGTCTTATTTTTCTTCCTTTTTAATCAGAGGAACCAATCTAGACGGCACACCCCTGAACGTCTGATGATTAGGCTGGCTGCAGTGCCACAGGATGCTCCCCCAGAGATCTGTGCCACATCTGGAAGGAATGGGCCTCAGATCGGAAACAGCTGAGACTGGATAGGAAGTGGCCCTCTGTGCTGGTAGGGGGGTATGTTTGTACATAATAAATACAAAAATGTAGAAATAGTTCATATAACTAGATAACTAAAACAGGTGTAGTGACTGAAGTTTAGATTAAGGTGTTACACAAATTAGGAAAAAGTGACTCTTTAACGCACTGGAGACTCATTAGACACCATTTTTGCCATTAGTGAAGATACTGTGACACAGTATTAGCTTATAAAAGTACAGACAATGGATTACAGTTGTATGTAAAGGTTTGGGCACCCCTGGTCAGATGATATTTTGGTGATTTTCTGAGTGAAAAGTTCTATTTTCACACATCATCTACAGAAAACACACTTCTGCACAATTTATTGCACAATTATAGTTTTTTTGCTGAATGTAACATATAGTGAAAAAGTAAATAAACATAAGTTGTCTGTACAAAAGTTATGGCACATTTTATATTTTGTCTTTTGTTTTTTTCCAATATATTAAACTCATACATACATAGACATTTTGCTCTAAAATTAGCAGAAAATTTGTAGGTAAGTTTGCTGTAGATGATTTGTTAACTTATTTTCAAACTTATGTTTAAACTTTTGCATATGACTGTATGCATGACCTTTGGAATTTGCAGTTACTGCCAGTGATAACAAAAGCATAGTGTAATTTAATTTGATTTCAGACTCGTGTCTCATTGACCTAAGCAGAGAAATTTCATCGGACATGTGAATTTCAAATTTTCAATTAGTGTTGGTGACATAGACGTGCCAATATAAAAATTAATATCAATATAATTACCTTAACTTTTATCAGCGTTTACATAATCAAAGGTCCATTATCTCCATAAACAACTAAAAAGATTGACTCGTCACTCGATCAAATGTCACAGGCATTGAGTTGTCATTGTTGGCCTTTTGCACAGAGATTTCTCTGAATTTTTTTTTAATCTTTTGAGGATACTAAGCACTGCAGAGGGTGAAATACTTAAATTTTTGCAATTGTTAAGGAATGTTGTTCTTAAGCCCTTAAAATCCCATGCTTATTAATTACTAAGGCTTCTCATTCAGTAACTACAGGGGCTTCAATGTAAAACTGGCTGAGCTATTCTTAGGTTATAGAAACTTTGGGCCTGACAGTGGGCCCTGGCCATTTAAGGGACTGAACTGCTGAATTATTCCCTGATGCATTTTTCATTTGATCCATCCTTGCGTATAAAGGACTAGGACTAGATTTTTGTTTTAATATTTCACAATGTTCCTAGTGTTACATTTCCCCTGTTCCAACACTGTAAGAAAGTGTTGCCTGCAATGAGCATATATTTACAAAACCCCAATGCCAAATATTATATATGTTGGCTTTACACAGTTTTTGTTTAAAATCAGGTTAAAGTGGATTTACAAGTGACTGCTTTCTGTTTTTATTTCCATTTCACATACTTTTTTGGAATTGGGGTTTGTAAATTGTACACGTGTATACACTCACTCAATTCATATAATCACTCAATATGGAATTTAAAACATTGACATTTGTGTAGCATAGGAAAAATGATAATAATAAATCTAGGCTTCTAAGAATTACTAGAAATTCGCCCTTTTAAGTCCCACAGATACTTTGCCATGTTCAGGTGTTTTTTAGAGTGCCCCTTTTCTGGTTCAGATTTTACTAATTCATTTTTTTCTCTTAAAAAATGAGAGCACTAAGCAAAAGTACCCTCCTTACTATGTTATTTGGAACCCAGCACTGTGCTACTCGCATTGCTGTCTTAGATGAGCTCCTGTCGTAGAGATGGGTTTCCTTTCAATTATCCACGCTCTCCTTCATTATCTGCTTAGAAACCACCCAAAAGCCTTAAAAACAGCTCATGTAAACATGGAATCAGGCTAAGTGCACTCTGCAACTGTAAGTGTACTCTGGAGCACACAGGCTTGTCATTGCAGAGGCAGATGGAAGAAGCTTCTGGAGACTGTGGGAAGCAATTAAGCGTCAGCTGGAAACGTGACAAGCGAAGAAGCCGTAAAAACTACACAAACATGTGGAGGGAGTGTTTGTTTGCTTGTTTAGGCTTGAATGTATGGTTATAGTGGCCAGAATTGATGGCATTATGAAATTCTGGATTAAGATGAAGCAGCTGTCCCCGATGTTAAAAACACACTGAGAATTATATGCAGTACTATAAATTGTGCCTTGACTTTTAAAGAGACTTAGTCTCTGGGGGCATATTAAAGTAATTATGAGGGGGCAATGAGCACATAACATTTAGGTCTCAGAGTACAAGCCTAAGGAGCTGTGTCATCAGTTCATGGAAGACACTACCTCAGCCTTAATGACAGCGTGTGTGTGTGTGTTTTGCATTCCAGTAGCTGGAAATGGAGAGATGGAGAAACACAGATGTACAGAAAATACATGAAAGAACGAAAAGTGCTGAAATTCACATCTTTACACAAAGATTAATTACACATTGGATAGTTCCAGTTCAAAGCCATATACCCCATACAACCTTACAGATCAACTGATCAGGTCTGACCTCGCAATGTGATTGGCTGAGAGGCATTCTATGACTGCTAATGACCTTATTCACCTGTAACCTACAGCCGTATGCAAAACTCCTCATTAAATAACATGTTTTGTTTTTTTCTAAGTCAAAATAAGTTAACCCCTTAAATGGCCAACGCTTTATTACACTATTACACGTTTTATTCTATAACCTAAGAATAGCTCAACCAGTTTGCATTGGAGTCCCTGCAGTTACTGAATAATGAGCCTTAATATGTAATAAGCCTGAGATTTTAAGGAGGTAATACATTCTCTATGGAGAACAAACTTAAATATGGCATCGTTCTGCACATTTTAATGTAGAATTTCAATTTATTTGCTGAGTTTAACTTTTTGAAAAAAGGGACACAAAATATAAAATGTTCCATAACGTTTGCACAGGCCAAAAAACTAAAATAAAATAAAAACAAAATAAAAAAATTAACAAAATGACAAAAAGCAACAAACCTGGTGAAATGAACAAATTCACAAAATCTATTGGCTTCTCAAAAATAAGAAATCATTTCATTCTGAATGATTAACCTATTTTAATTTGATGCAGAAACACAGTATCTGCTTTAATCTGTTCCTCTACACTTTAATATTGTGATTTCTCAATGTTGTCTCAGTCACTCAATGAGCTTGTATGCTTATTTAGAAAAAGAGTGCATCCAACAATAAAGGTTCTCCAAATTTTTCCTTCATACTTAGTGAAGGTTGTGACTGAAACAATCATAAATTTGCAACTGTTCATTGCAATTATTATTATTATTATTATTATTATTATTATTATTATTATAATAACTAATAATAATAATAATAATAATTTCAATTATTTATCAAACACTGGTGTAGTATATCAATGTATTTTGTTGCTGTTTTATGAAAGTAATAAACCACTCAAAAGCAGAGTGTTACAGTGGCTCATATTTTATTATAAACAGTAGTTTAACAGTGGAACAGTGTTGTATGCAAGTCTGAACACCCCCAGTCAAATGACATGTTTTGTTGATTTTCTAAGTGTAAATAAACACATTCTCTATAGAGAACACACTGCTGCACATTTTAAGTCAATTACTGTTTATACAATATAAAACATTAAATGTGGCCTGTGCAAAAGTAAAAGTACTTACTTACTTATTTTTTATCCTATATATACTCTAAACTCAGCAAATAAACAGAAATTGTTCACTAAAATTAGCAGAAAAATGACATATTTAGCTGTGTTCTCTATAGAAGATGTGTTACCTTATTTTCATTTAGAAAATCAACAAAACATAATTTAACAAGGGGTGTTCAGACTTTTGCACACAGCTGTGCATGTTGAGTCAGTGCGTGTTTGTGGGCTGCCTCTAATTACCCCCTGCCTTTCCTATCTTATGAGAAAATCAGCTACCGGCTCCAGTTCCGCTGTGAGGCTGCTCAGTGTATATGGGGGCGTGTGGTTGGTGCTGGTGGTGGAGGTAGAGAGACAGGGGTTATCTCTAATTTGCAGTATTGAACACTAGCCAAGATGACTGCATTAGACAGGACAGGTCAGATTTAAACAGGGAGAATTTCCTCCTCATAATGGCGAGTCATAACAGCCTCACGACATCTCACGATCTGATAACATTCACTGACTGCTTATTACACAGCTACATTCACAGTCCTGCCTTGTAGTACTCAGGCTTTTCTGAGTGAGGCTTTTGAAATGACAAATTAGCATCAGAAATGCTTTGCGTAAATTTTAGGATACTTTATGTAAATCAGAAAACACTTTCTGAAATATTATTAATTTTCCACACTTTTTAGAAATAACAGAGTTTGAAGTATGTAAACAATGTTAAAGTTTCAAAATGTCAAAAAGAGCACGGAGGCCCGCACTTACCAGTTAAATCAGCAAGACATTACAGCTGCTTAAATCATTTTCTTTTAAATTGAGTTTCTTCTAAAATGAGCAGACATGTTTCGTCTTATGCCATCCTCAACGCCATTCAAAGTAATAGGTGAAGGCTAACATAGTCAGTGTCATGACTCTCACATAAACATCAAAACAGTAACACTTCCTATGAATCCTGTATTTACAATGCATAATACCTTATAGTGCCTGACATACGCTTGTGTAATTTCTTATAATTACTTGTTTAACATCTATCTTACATGTAGCATGAAACGGATTTATTTTTAGCTAACTGGTAAATGATCAGATACACAATGTGTTTGGGATTACTTGAATTGTGAGAAGCAAAAAATGCAACCAACTTTTAAGACTGAACTTTAGAGGTGTGGAAAAATATCTACTGTAAAAAGCTGAAAGCAAGTCTTCTGAAAAGAAAGCAAAGAGAGGACACATTAAATACTGAAAAAAACTGATTTTATATATAATTAAAGCTTCTGTGTAATTTTCCATTAAATATGTTTTCTGTTTTTTTCCTGATGCTGAAAAATGAACAATTGTTTTGACTGAAAATTAATTAAATAAAGGGTGGTCTTTTGCAAATTATGTTAAACAGTAAAAAAGAAATGCCCAAATTACTTTTTTACTCATTTAATTTTTGAATTAAATAATTTTAAATGAGTAAATGTACACCACACTGACATCACAGACACAGTATGGAGTGCCATAATGAAATCATAAAGCTGGACTGAAGGAAACCACTTCCTTCCATCAGCTAACAGCCCACCCTGACAGATTCCTCACCCTTGAGAAGCTGCGTTTTTAACAGTCAGAGACAAAGTGCTTCAACCAGGAATAGAATGTATCCAGCTGTTCTACGTTCTGCCGCTGCTCATAACCAGAGTGTGTGTGTGGAAGTGTGTGGGAATGTGTATAAGCTGGATTCAGTAGATGTCCAAATACTGTTCAACAGCCTAGTACACTCTTTGAAATAAAGGTCTCGAATGGTCTCTCTGACCATAGAAGAACCACTTTTGGTTCCCTCAAGAACCTTTCAATGAATGCTTCTTTAAAGAACCATTTTTGTAAATGGGATGTGAAAGTGTGGAACCTTCTTACAATCTAAAGACGTCCATATTAATACAAATTGGGGTTGCTTGATGTTCAGATCTCAAATGCAAAATCAACATTATACTGATGTAGATGTGGTGACAATAGTAGAGAATTCAGTCACATCCTCAGAAGACACATCAGTTCTCTTTGAATACTGTTTCAATGTGCTTGCAATCCTCAGGTTCATCCACTCAGGGATAAGGTCCAAAACACAACCCAAGTTACAAAATGTTCTGCATGTGGCATGCAATTACACATTTCCACCAGAGAGGTCTCCAAATCCCCAAGTCTTACACAGTGTAGCTTTAGGAGTGTAGACAGCAGACTGAAATATTGTTGACTAAAAGAGTTAAAGAGGATAGGCAAATGAGACAGATGAAAAAAAGAGAGATGGAAAAAACAACCCCATTTGGCTGAAACATCCAGTGCAATTATGCAAATGCAGTACTGAAAATAGGTATATGACGTGCATTTGAGGTAAAGTGCACTTCAGAAATATGAGGCTTGGCTGACATTTTACACTTACTGCTAACAGTGAGACTGAAAAGTAGTCATTAAGGAAGAAGTCAAGCAGCTGTGAGGTGATGATCCACTTGAGACTAGTTAAAGCAGGTTTTAAATTCTTCGTTTTTCTTGACTCGCTCCTACTCATTAAATACAGGCTTACAAAGTTTATTTATGAGCCGGGAGCTAGCCACACACTTATGCATGCCGACACGGAGCATAAATCGTTCTTCTTGAGGGAAATTCACCCTTGACAGTGATTTTCCAAATAAAGATCTAACCACATCATAAACCTAATTATAACCACAGAGCAAGCTAAGCATATTTCTCTTAGACCTACATTACAGTCCACACAGGTGTGTTCCAGAAAGAGGACCTTCTTGCTCCTCTTTCTTCTTTAGTCTTTCTTTGCTTTGTTTACAATAAACTTCATAATGAACAACAGCTGTAGGTGGGGGTATGGCTGAGCAATATGGCACAAATATCATATGATGCTGAAAGTGGAAAATCTCTGAATAATTCAATCATTGAGACATAAAGAGGGACATTCAGAGTGGTTTGATGTAAATTTTGCATTGTCGAGAAACTCACTGACTCAATGAGTGGTGGTGAAACAGAAATCAGGGGTCCCGATGTCTACCACACAAATATAGCCATTTTATTCTCTATCCAAAACATCCAGTGAACCTACATGAGTCTTCTGAGATTTTATATGTAATGCTGATGATGGTAAAATTGTAGTAAATTTGAAAACATAAGTTTTCTTATTTAATTAACTTGAGCGTTCTTATTTTTTTTTTCCACTACAAATACAATATAAAAATAGGCCAAAAGCTTATACTAAAACACGGTCTTGGGCTTCGTGCAGTGTATTAATAACCATTCCATATTATAACTTCACATGAGGTAGCTTTTAGCGGCATGAAATGATTCAGACGTCTGGTTTCTCTCATCACTTTGAATGACTTTGTTTAAATCCTAATGATTTATTTATGATTAATATTTGAAGACATTTTAACGAGACACAAAATTAAGTTGGAACGGACAAAATACATCAGTTCAATAGCAGTAGCATGTTTAAAAAAGGGTAAAATAAATAAATAAATAAATGAAAAAACAATGTCAAAATAAACTCTTTAAGACAAAAAAGAGGAAAAATGAAACAATTGGTTAAAAAATAAATGAATAATAAAGTATAATAAAATGAAAATCTTTTGTACTGGCATCCAATCAGTAGCATACTGTGCAGTTTATGGAGTTACTATATACTGGTTGTTGTTGTTGTTGTTGTTTACAGTTTCTATAATTGATAATAGTATATTGATAGTTGTTCAGTGCCCTAAAGGTACTAACGATATCCATGACATACCAAAAAAAGCATATTTTGAAGTAATTTAATCACAATAACAATAACATTGTCGTATTGCTCAGCTCTAGTTTTACCTACCTATGTATTTTTTACATGAAACAGCTTCTGAATCTATTAGCAATGACCACCTACAACCACAGCTCCCATTATCATTGCCATTAGCTCCTATCTGACGTAAATTCTTTTCAAACCATCACAGCAGACATTGTAGCTGCCTACAACTGTCACAGTAGACTAGTCTCTACTCTGTTCAAGGCAGGTGAGTTCAGAGAATTGGCCACCCAGCTTTCTCTGTGCTAGTGCACCTGTGTTCAGACACAGCTGACCTCACTTTGGCCTTAGACATGGTTAGCCACTTAGCCACCTGAGCTAATGGATTGAGTTCCTTCATTTGAATGGGATTCTTGGGGATGTGTGGCATTAGTGTGCTATTGTGACTGTGCGGTTTTAAATAATGCTAGTTGAGGTAGCGTCCACTCTGAAGGGTTTTGCCTGAGGACAGGCCAGGATCAAATAAAGGAAAATGAAATGTTTAATTTATAGCACATGGCAAAGTAATGTGGAACAAATGAATCCCAGTGTAAGCAATACTGGCATTATGCATACTGCATCATTTGTAGTGCTGTGTGATATTCATAAAATTTAATATCACAATATTTTGAAAACAAATCATGAAATGAGATGATATTTACATTGATAAAGTTGATAAAGTTAATGACCCCATGTTTTCTGCTAAAAGAATGTCTTGCAAACTTGGCATAGCTTATTTTGATTGGTCTGCTTTGTCCTGTTTTCTCCCAGTACTGTAAACAAACAGACAAACTTAATTTACAGAAAGGAAGGAAAGTTCCCATTTAAATTGTTTTCATACATTTTGAACAGTTCCTTGAAAACATCACCCAGCAAATGACATACACTGCAGTTAAGTTTTACACATCAATACCACTGAAATTGTCATTACTGTTGTGACACCATCACCAGTATACCATTATAACTGAATTTACCCATTTTATTGTAAAAAATGACCTCCTTTTAACACAACAGATGACAGTTTTTATTTTTAATAAATTTCAAACCATTTAATTCTAATGTTTAACTCAATGCCATTTGAAATGCCTGGTTTTACCAGTGCTCAATAAAAGGTCGATATATGTAATGGAGTTTAAAGTCATCTATCTGTGAGCTGTGATACGGAGACAGGAGGTGGAAAGATGATCGTTTTTTTTTTTTTACACCTCAGCATCCATGAACCTGATCAGTCAATGCCTATTAATGTTAGTGACCTCTTTCGTGCAATCAATACCCTGGCGCTTTAGCAGAATCTGCAGAAACATCCTCAAGAACGTGCATACATCAACACATTCAGTGATGTGCCACACACTAGTTAGTGATATTATCAGCAATCAGTTTCAGTGTGGTGGGAGCAGGTAAATGGCTAATAACTTTAATGTTGCCTACTGGGGGTGGGTGATATGGCAATATGTGTCAGGATATGGCTATTCCAACTAATCATAAAAATTTTCAGAAATTTTATAGGTTAGAACAGACAGAAAGCACCAGTATTGCAATATTACAGATAAAAAACAATGAGTACTTAATATCTAATGGTTTACCTACTGTGGTGCAGTGAATTCAATTAAAAAATGACCAATGGCCTCCTTTTAATGAAACATGCAGTCAGTCAGATATGCTCAGAAAAGCTTATTGTGGCATATTGTAATGTGAATTTTCATGATACGGTAATGAGTTGTCATATTGCCCCATCCCCTTTAAAGCCAGCTATTGAAAATATCAGTGCTCCTTCTTAAAAAGGTGTGATGTACAGTAAATTCAGGCACAGTAAGCAAATTTATTTGAGATCCTTTCTATTCCAAGTTGCAAAAAACACACCCATTCATGTTCAAAGTGAGGTAGGGCCTGTGTTGACTATCACCTGTCAACTGAGACACCATGCTAAGGATTTTTTCAACAGCTAACTTCAACAGTAATTCCATGCATTAGTGTTGATCTCACATAAATTTATGTAGATAACTCAGACTGAATCAACAGTCCTTTCTAGTGTTTACCCAAAGGGAATATTCATCTGGTGCTTGTATCAGCACTTCCTGTCACTTGGTGTAGTGTAATACGATAAGGTATTGCTTGTAGAAAGGTCAATCTACCAACACATCAAAACATTGATCACCTGTTTGACTGTAGGTTTTTCTCCACATTGAAAATCCATATTCATCCACAGACAGTGAATCGCATTTCCACAAAGGTTTATCGTCTGTCACCTTCCATTACAATTTAATGTACATAGCCTACAATCTCGTTCCTAATCTGCAAATAACCAGGAATTGATTATAGTG
This sequence comes from Colossoma macropomum, assembly GCF_904425465.1. NCBI lineage: Eukaryota > Metazoa > Chordata > Actinopteri > Characiformes > Serrasalmidae > Colossoma > Colossoma macropomum. The sequence goes on from NW_023494808.1 coordinate 19,112,333, forward strand.
CTTCATAAAATCTAGTTCATACAAAAAGGGTGCCAAAAAGGGGTCTTTGTTCCTTAAAAGAACCACTTTTGGTTCCATAAATAACCTTTGAATGGATGGCTCTCCAGAAGTGTGTGAATGTGAAGAACCTTTTTAAAGTTTAAAAGAACTATATAAAGTACATTTTCTTGTAGGGTTGCACAATATCAAAATCATATTGGTATTGGCAGATATTTGCTTAAAAAAGTTGACTGATATTTCAAACCACTGTTTGCAGACGTACTTATTGTACTCTGGAGGAGCAAAATGAAAAGTGATGTTGGGCTACTGTGCTAAAATATCAGCATTTTCTTAATTTTACTGCATTCCCTCTAAAAATAAATATTATATTCCTCTATAATGCTAATATAGGTCAATATAGTCTCAATTTCTCTACAATTTATCAGTATTAGGGCTGCACAATATATAAAATGTGATGTTTAATACAACTGTTGGATATCATGATGACAAAATGAAAAGCGTTTAAATGATTATTAAAATAGTGTGCCTCTAACTGAAAGTTCCTTATGGTGATGCAGAAGTGTTGTAACAGTAGTCAATACTGTTTCGTACTTTTTACCATACAGTCTATGCATTGTACAAACAACACTGAGAGGAGGGTTTTAGGAGGAGCCTAGTAGTTCAGGACAGTTTTTTGTGTGTTTTGTATCTGGCTGTTTAGCTGAATGGTTAAGTTACTCTCCATGCAGGAAGACTAGCGCAGAGAAGCACTTGTTGGGCTTTTGACGCTATGTTCTTGCCAATTTAATTACAGTTTGTCCCTACAAGTGTGAAGTAATTTGATTCGTTCTGTCATGGCAGCCCTCAATGATGTGTGTATTGTGAAATCATTATCACTATAAGTTAAAGATGCAGCTTTAATTGGTATTGGTATCTGCACGTGTACACATATAATATCGGAAATTGTCATTGGCCCAAAATTGTCATTGGCACAATTCCCATGTCAATGCATTGCTAGCTTTGAAGAAGAACCCTTAAATTGGTGTAGAACATTTACATAATGTTAAGATTCTTTTAAACTTGTTTTTAGAGAAACAAAAGTGGTTCTTTTATTAATTCACTCAAAGAAACTTTTGTGCCACCATTTTAAGGGTGTAAGAAAACCTTATATCGCAAGGTAAATTTAATGGCATCTCTGTTAACTACACGTTTAAAAAGACGGTTCTTTAAGGGTTCTTTAGTTAAGGCAATGGTTCTATATAGATTATAAGCACTGTTGTCTGAAGTTCTAAGTGAGAATGTAACAACATGGAGCTTGTGAACTGTCTGTAGAAGATTTAGAACAATCGAAAGCAACAAAACTCCCAAAAACTGTGTATGATAACACAACCAGAAATAAGAGGCAGTAATGGCAGTGTTCAAGCCTCAAGCTTGCAGAGAAAAAGGTGGATTTGCTTCTTGATCAAAATAACAGTGCTGAACCTTAATTTATAAAAAGATAATCTTGATTTAAATCACACAATTACACTCACAATATTGGACAGAAAATCGCAATATTCATCATAAAATGTTCACACAATGTAGAAGAGTGCTGACATTTTCAAATGGTGTAAAAATAAAAAAAAAAACTAAACTAAAAATAGATATAAGAGCTTTTTTTTAGGACAGCAACACATTTTTACTATTGCACTTCAATGCACTTAAGAACACAGGCTGGATCCACTGATGTGGGGGAAGATGAGCACATTATAGACATCGACTATAAATGAACCTTAAATTGAGCACTGCTACCTTTTAGAGGCCTGACATAAAACTGCCCCATTGTGACTGTAAGGACAGTGAGCAAACAGAAAAACAATAGAACAACATACACAAGAAAACACTCTAAACACGTAATCGCTTACAGCCAAACACCTTGGAGCGCCGTAAACAATGTCAACAGATGATAAGGGCAGCAACGCTTGTCAACAAGATTGAATATGCGCAGGTTAATTAACTCTCGTCAGGCAGCGGTGTAATAAAGTCAGGTAGGGAGGGATCGATGAGCACATGGAATTGATCTGGAGATAACTTTTACACCAGCTGGGAATTTATGGAGTCGTGAAAACACAGAAGATGAGTAGTTTTACTGCCACGTTAGATGAAGGAGATAGCTGAAGATAGTGTAGTCACAGGGATGAGCTGGTCACAATGTAGGGCCTTATTTAGGGGTATAGTGTAGGTCTGCAATATATTTGGGGTGTAACGATACTCACATTTCATGATACAGTATGCACTGTGCTTTATGCACAGCAATAACAACTGTACCAACACAGACGTTGGCTCTTTTTTAGGGGGTTAAAGTCCAATTGTCAAAACAATACCGCAACATCTGGTGAAAGCACAATTACCACAAACAGGTTATTTCCTTTTTTCTTAGGAGACAAATTTAGATACACAAAACATGTAAACAGTTTTGAGTACAGCACAAGGGTAGTTGTCTCTGTTAGGAATATCATGAGGTGCTTTTTAATAGAACATTGAAAACAATTCCAATTGATGTCAATGTTTCCAATTTATAAATATTGTTACAGCATTTTACAGCATGTAACTGTGTACAGTACACAGCACATATACAGTCATATGGAAGTATGAATAACCCTGGCCAAATTACATATTTGGTTGTTTTTTTTTAAGAATAACACATTCTCTACAGTGAACACACTGAAATTCCATTTTTTGCAAACTGTAGCGCACAATTTCTATTTTTGAATTAGGGGGAACCTAAAAAAAAGAAGGAAGGAAGACTTTGCCATTAAATATATCTTTTTCTCACACACACACACACACACACACACACACACACACACACACACACACACACACAAAGAGTGACCACTTCCTATATCCCACATTAAACTGTGGCAAACTCTTTCATCACTGAGCCCAGTTTCCAGCTGGCAAGCTCAACATCTGACCTGTTATTAAACAAACACTCACACAAAAAACACAAGCCCTGTGGTGTTGACAAGACTGTCGATGGGCCACAGTCCCCAAAAAGACTTTTGTTGACACAAGCCAGTGAACACACACTGTAGCAAAGCTGTGTGTATGCCTATGTGTGTGTGTGTGTGTGTGTGTGTGTGTGTGTGTGTGTGGCTCTAATACACAAGGTCAGTCTAGCAGAAAGAAAAACACACAGCTCAGATCCTACAATCCCCAGCCCAGCTCACCATCCCTCTACACTGTTGAAATAGTATTCATACTACTGAATATTCATAACTTTATTGATCCAGGTCAGTTTGAATCCACTGAGACACAGAGAGAGAGAGAGAAAGAGAGAGAGAGAGAGAGAGATGTGGGTCAATACAGAGTCTTTTTTATTGGCAGGGGACTGAATGTCCTGCCAATGGGACAGTGCTCTAAGCTCTACTAGTTATTGGCAAGAGATATTAATGAACTGAAAGGACTGACAAGTGACCTGCAGAGTCAATGACCAATGACACGCAAACATACCTAAAAGGCGCTTGGACCTTACACCCACGAGTCCATGTACACAACGACAGTGCACTACGATTGCTCACTGTAACAGTAACTTAAATGCACGCTATACAGACCAACCTTCATTCTTTATTTAATATATTGCCAGTTAAAACAGCCATTAAGTACAAGTCATTCATTTTTCAGGAGAGATTTAATGAGGAGATATAAGATAATCTACTTGCATAACAAAGGTGAATAAAGTGAAAAAACTGGAGTTCAAAAAATGATTAAAAGATGAAAAGACAGTGGGACTAACAACTGTGCAAGACCTGGTAGACACCAAAACTGTCTTCATCAAATAAACAGTACTTAAAGCTTTCATCTTTGAGAGAGAGGAGAAAATCAAGCTTAATCAATGATGCGCATCATTTTCATACTCATCAAACCGTTCAGTGACCCCTCGTGCCCTGTTCATGTATCCTAGATTTCTTGAATTGCAGTGACCCTTCCGATAAGGGGACAAGTAGACCCAAACCAGCCAGCAACATGCCCCTTACAGCATAGCAGAGCTGGCCCCTTTGAACAGCTATGTACTGTTCTTATGGAACATATATTACTATGCAAAAGTCAGTGACTCTCCCGTCAAAACAGTCAGTAAGTACAAGTCCTCCTGCCACTGTGAGAAGACAACTCAACACTATGAGTCTGAAAGGATGTATAGCTGTCAAGACGTTACTGAGAAAAGGAGAAAATAGAAATTTGCAAATCAAACAAAGATGCTGGTGTTCTCAGAACAATGGACTGACCACCCCAGAGTCCAGACCTCAACATCATTAACTGTGTTTGGGATCACTTGGATTGTGCGAAACAGAAAATACAACCAACTTCTAAGACTGAACCTTGAAGGTGTGGAAAAATGTCCCTGCAGGTTTCTTTGAAAAACTAAGAGCAAGTCTCCTGAAAAGAATGGAAGCTGTAATGAAGGCAAAACATTTACAATTAAATATAGCTTCGTTTCAGATGCCGTTTAAAATTATACTAATCTGACAATCACATAATGACTAAAACTGCTCTGTAATTTGCAGGTGCGGAATGAAATGTACATACAGAAGAGAGCATGAAAGACAAACAGGACACATTGGGAAGAAATGAGACAGCCTGATAACAGAGCAGAGAGAACTCTAAAAACCACAGAAAACGTAAAACTGCTAACTCATCAACAAGAGAGCAATTACTGAAAAGACAGCACCTTATCAAAGCACCACTTAACGTGGCAGTGGGTGAACTTCCACACCCATCAGCTGTGTCCCAAGGCGTGTAGCTAAGCCCCAGCTAGTGGGATTTGTATGGTCACTTAATAAACTTAAATGTGTTTACAAATAATGGCAGTACAAAATACCAGTGTTGTGATTAACTTGCTATATACTACAATATATCAAATATATGAATAAATTAATAACGTGTCATGGTTATAGATCGGTCTGCATCATTTACTCTTTTTGAATTACATGAAAATCATCATTCATCAAAACACCAACATAAACTCATCTGGAACTGTGATTGGTCAAGATACTCTAAGCACACAGTAGAACACATTAGGATTGTTTGACTGATTGACAGATTGGTGACTTTAGTGATAAATGTACTACAAAGGCCAACACTGTGATTGATAAATTAGATATTGTTCGGACATGCTGAAAATGTTGATATGTGAGTGTCGTAAGATTCATGCATAGTGGACTGAAGGGTCACTTCTCAGTTAATAAGACCAGTAAACCTAACATCTATAGGTGAAAATACTGTAATAATCCAACCTTTGAACTGTCTTTAACAGGTTCAGACTTCAGTTTGTGCTTCCTGCCAAATTCTAGATTTGTTAAAAATAATTAAGGGGTCACTGAAGGGTAAAACACATCACGTCTACTGATTAAAAAAGGGTTTATATTTGCTTTCCCCCTCTACTGACAATAAAAATGAAGGGAAAAAGCCAAATATAAACCACTTGTTTATATAATTTTCTATAAAGAATCAAGAACACTCAAAGAACCATCTGCATGCTTAAATGGAGAATGTGCCGTAGATGGTTCTATATAAAACCTTTTGGAAAAGGGTTCTATATGGCACCAAAAAGGGTTCTGCTATTGTTACAAGTTTGACATGGTAACAATAGCAGACCCTATAAAACCCTTCTGAAAAAAGAACCATCTACAGCACAGTCTCCATCGAGCTGAAGAACCGTTTCACCATACAAACAGCCATTTAAGCATGCAAAGGGTTCAATGAGTGTTCATGGCTCTATTTAAAACCATTGTTTTTACTAAAGAACACTTGAAGAACCATCTTTTTCAAGAGTTTAAATGCATTTAAATGCAGAAATGGTTCTTTGTATGGTGAAATGATTTTTCTCTATGACTGAAAACCAGTTGTAGTTTCTTTAAAGAACCACTTTAAAAATGGTTCTATATAGCACCAAAAGGGTTTCACTAGTGTTACAAGTCAAATAACCTTTTTTTTCAGTACACTCCTAAAAAAAATGGTTCTTCAAGGGTTCTTAAGTAAGGGCAAGAGTTCTACTTAAAATCATGAGTTCTACATAGAACCATTTCATGCTTAAATTGTTCTTTTCTTGGTGAAATTGCTCTTCAGATTGATGGAGAATGTGCTGCACATGGTTCTATATAGGACCTTTTTGAAAATGGTTCTATATGGCACTATTTTATCTATTTTTATCTATCTATTATGTCTATTTTATGATGTTAAGCTTGTCACAATAGCAGAGCTCTTTTTGGCGCTATATGGAACCTAAGGGTGTATTGGGTAAAAAATGAACACTTAAATATAAAATGTGCCATAATTTTTGCACAGGCCACATTTTTTAAGGTTTTGTTGAATTAGTATGTTAAATTCTGCAAATAAACAGCAATTGTGCTTTAAAGCGTACAGAAGTGTGTTCTCTGCAGGGGACCTAAACGTTTGCACACGACTGTAGATATTGTTGCTTACTGCACAACACTATCAGCACTCCAGGCCTAGGATAAAATACAGTTGGGTCCTTCACTCTTAAATGATTCTCCAGAGTTTTAGGGTTCTCAATGCAACCATCTTACACAGAAGCCTGTCCAGCTATTCTTAAGAAACTTAGCTGTGATACGAGCTGTAGCATGTCAAACTGTGGCAAAGTGACTTATAACCACAAGTGACAAATATAACCACAAGGATGCAGATGTCCTCTTGAAGATTGTAGTGTAGGTTCCTCTACAAGCTGCGACTGGACCCATGAATGAGCATGTCCCTAAGCTGTGAGGAATGTTTGTGTGACATATTTTGGCATGCAAACCCACTTTTTTGGTTTTAGACAGCCCATTAGTGCTGCACGGAAATAGACTTAATTAAGACAAAATTAGCCGCTAAATGACGCACATTGACTGACACAACAGCAATCCTGAAACAAGCCAACATAACACTGACATTTAACATGTGGAAGCAGCAGTAGACGTAGTTCTATCTCTAAATGTCCTAAAAGGTTTCCCCTTAGTGAAAAACAGAGGAACCCCAGAATTGTTATCTAGAGCTTGTTTAAAGCTCTAGATCGTATCATTATGCCTAGCCCACCATGCATACAACGGAAAACACAAAGCATTAATCATTTTTAATGCTTAAAAAATAAACAGTAAATTACTCCCCAGAAACATGCATATTCATCCAAAAGGGCGAGTTCAAATTAAGTAGGACATCAGATACAGTTCAGACAAGTAGTTTTGTGTTTTACCTGCAGCAACATGCCTGATTGAGCACAACAAGGGGTTGATGATTACCTAATAGTATGAGTCAGATGCAGAGGTGGGTAGTAACTACTTATATTTGCTGAGTTACAAGACCTTAAGTACAATTTTGATGGATTTGTACTTTTCTGAGGAGTTTTGACAGATGATTTAACTTCTGCTGGAACATGTGATGTCTGAGACGTTGTGTTATGATAGTTTCGAGATAAGAGGTTTGGCCTAAAATGTGCTTTCTTCTTTTTATTTATTTATTCATTTATTTATATAATTATTTTCTGATTTCTCACTATTTTACTGTCATCAACATTACATATAAAAACTCAGAAGATGCATGTAGGTTTGCTGGTTCTTTTGGATAGCAAATAAAATGGCCTTATTTGTGTTATAGACATCGCCACCTCTGGTTCTTATCACCACCACTGTAAAGAAATCTGCAATGTGCCATCCCACACCAAAACACTCTGCATAGCTTCTAAACTGACTTAATTATGCTGGTATTTTGAAAAATCATCAGATTCCCCTTTGGCCTGGTCCATTGTAAAAAGTAGTAGAAGTTGATTTGAAGTGAGGTTGAAGTGAGGTTTCAATCTAAAATATTGCTTTTGTTCATCTGAACCAGGAGTGCCGAAACTTTAACTTTAGGCCTGGAGATCTACCACCCTGCATAGTTTAGCTCCTACCCTGATCAAACACACCTGATCCAGGTAATGAAGGCCTTCAGGGGCTTCTGAATATTAGAGCCAGGTGTGTTGAATCTGAAATCTCCAGGTTGGTAGATCTCCAGGACTGACAGATCAGATCTGCATTGTTTCATGCAAAGCATTTTTTGAGTTCAATAAAACGAATTTAATTGCTTGTTTATAGCACTGTTACACTAACTATATATATATATATATATATATATATATATATATATATATATATATATATTATTTGTATTGCATGTATGTTGCTGGTATATTTCACTTTTATTTTTTTCCTTTAGAAACATCTTTCCGTATTTGTATCAGCCACATATAAGGCAGACAGTAAGTGATCCAAATATCATGCATATACATGTTCACCCACCTATCAGACACTTATATATGATCCATATGTTATGGTATGAAACTGTCACTGGGGTGGGACCCAGTCAGGAAACTGTACCATTATATTTTCTAAGTTGTATTGACTCCACACACCCCGTCTCATCTCCAGGCTTTTTATTTTATTGTTCTGTTTTAAAACATTGGGTTATGAAAAGGTACAAATATGAACTTTTCACCTGGAAAAACTTATTTAAGGTACACAGTTGGACCTTAAAACCACTGTTGTAGCTTTGATGGTACATTTACATTGTTTGTACCTTGATGAATGGAAAATGTACCTGTACAGTACCTTCTAACAGTGCATGTACAGAACATATACGTACATCTATTTTGAAATACATGCCTGACCCTTTATGATGTGTGTATATATGGCCATATATCAGATTTCCGTATGGAAATGTATTTCGTGTATTCTGTTTGGTTGTTTTTTTTGTATGTATGCTGCTGGAACACTAATTTCCCTCTTGGGGATTAATGAAGTCGTATGAAGTACTTTCTGGTACTTCTGTTGATGTGGTATCAATACTTCAACAAACGAGTCTACAGCGCAGCTGGGACAGGCTGTACTAATCTGGGACCATATTAACTGAACGGCGGACCCACCTGTACCACTCGAGCCCCTTATCGTAAAACCTGTCGAAGAAGTGAGGCTCCGCCCCCACGGCTCTGACATCGGGGTGCACGCGCAGGAACTCCAGCAGTGCCCTCGTGCCGCCCTTCTTCACGCCGATGATGATGGCCTGAGGGAACTCCTTGCTGCCGAAGCTGTTGGCCACGGAGAGGTTGAAGCTGTCGCTCGGCGCGTGTTTCGTGTCCTCCTCCTCCTCAGCAGCCCCGTCCAGAGAGCCCTGCCTCGAGGCGTTTCCGCGGAGCTCCTCTGAGGAGAGTTTGTTTCTGAAAGTTTGCCGCTCGTACAGCGGGCTCGGCGTCAGGTCGCAGCAGCCGGTGAGACAGTAGAAGACATAGGTGAAGAGAAGGATCATGGTGAGGAACACGGACACCCTGGACTGAGCTCTCAGGTGTCCGAAGCTGAAACCTGTCGTCCAACATCCCATGGGGAGCTCTCCTTCTCACAGGGCGAGCTGTCAGACGCGGGAATCATGCCGTAGGGAATCAAAGCCTGCAGGTCAGCGCGAAAAACGTCAACACGCAGCTTCACTCATCTCTCTTCTTCCGCTTTTCCTGCCACGGAATTGAGCTGCATTTCCTTCCAGCCGAACCGAAGAGCTGTTAGCCGATGTTTACATCCTGTGGTGTCTTCAGTCAGGCTGAACTGTCAGTCCTCAGCGCTGCTCAACGTTCAGCTTCTACTGAGTCTAAGTTCTTCTGGGGGCCAAGGTGACCATATCGGCGCGCCCGCCCCTTTTGGCGCTTCGCCACGCCCACTGCTGAAAGTCCACGCCCCTCTCATTTGTCGCCTGGAAGGACAGAATCAACTGTCCTCAAAGGCTCTCTACTGTAGATATGATGTTCCCACAGGTGGGTGGAATGACATAAACCCACACTCAGGTACAAATATTACTGCTTGGGTAAAATAAAAGTAAAGTAAAAGTAGAAAACACCATGAGAGGAAGTACAAAAGTATGGGACCAAAAGCCTACTTAAGTACCAAGTACTTAAACACTTTAATCGAAAATAAAATGACTTAAATTAGCATTTAAAGGATGAAAATGTCTGTGTCTGCCTTAATATGGTGATTTTGGGCTGTCCCACCTTACTGACACTGAACCTCTCTGAAATATGTTAATTAAAATCTTCCAGTAACACCATAATTACAATGTTATTTGGTTACATTCCAAACAATTTTTCAAGAATGATTTTCCATAATAATTTATTTAATTCATTATTATTATTCATTATGAATTTAATTTAATTCATTATTATTATTCATTATCAATTTTTTTTTGATTTATGTGAACTATTTGGTTATTAATATTACAACATGTGCACCCTGTAAAGCTCACCACTCCTGAATGCTGCTTATTTTAGGCTAAATTTGCAACCCTGTTCACCTTTTTTTAAAAACCTTCAATTATTTTTAAAGATTTGATAAAAACATTTTGATTAAATTTTTTTTTTAACTGTACCTTCTGCTCCATGTTGTATGCTTTATACAGTTTTTAATGCATTAATATCAGCTTAATGGGGAATGTCACCTCTGTGTTCAACCCTGTTATTCGCCTCAAACTCTGTTATACAGTCATTTATGGGGAAAATAGCTCATATAGTGCCTAATTTGACAGCCTGAGATGGAATAATAACATTTTCTGAAAGTTAAGCACTTTACTTTGTCAAAAACACCAGAGAAAAAAAGTATATGTTTAAAGAGTTTTAAAGCATAAAATAAGCTCTATTCATGGAAAGTGTCAGTAACTGTAGAAGTGCAGTGGAACTTCTTAAATACAGTATCAGCACAGGAACTGAAGTATTTACGACTCTGTTCTTTTTGGTTTCTTCTTTTGGTCTAAAATGAAATGCTAAAGCTTGAAAAATAGAAATAATAAAAAAAGATATTAAACACACCTAAAAGGAATTAGTAACTAAACATGAATAGCTACAATAAACTGAGTAAAAGTAGGTTCTTTTACTTGAGTTTGTCTTCGATATACTTAAGTTTATATACTCACTATACTTAAGTTTGAAAAATCTCAAACTTAACCCCACAGTACAAATCCATTAGTATTTTATTTAAGTATATATACTTAACATATACTTAAGTAAATGTAACTACCCACTCCTGTGTATTACATACAGTTTACGTGTGTAATTTTTTTTTGAGGTATAAGACTATATGCTGTGATATGTAACATCTAGTCTAATACATTTTTCTCATAAACACTGGACAGTTAACATCAGTGATTTGTTTGTCTTTTTTATTAACTAGATTAAAAGGTATTCTGTGTATATATATATATATATATATATATATATATATATATATATATATGATATGTATGTATGTATATATATATATATATATATATATATATATATATATATATATATATATATATAATATAATGTAATGTAATGACATATTATTGTGTTCCCTGTAGAGGATATATTAATGTCATGAGTTACACCAAGTTTGGAATCACTGTTTTCAAGAATATCAGACCAGTTTAAATGCATATATTTATACATATTATAAAATCTCAGCTTCATAGGTTTTAAATTATTTGTAGGAAATAAAAAATTATGAATAAGAAATCCAGAATGATTATCAGGGCTGTAGATGTCTCTAAAATGATTGAGAGTTACTCTGAGAATGATGTCCAGAATGGCACATATTTAGGAAAAAAAGGGTGGTGATCAAATCTTGATGCAGATAAATTATCAATGAGTTGCTGTAAATAGATAAGTACAGTTTACCATTTAATGAGTTCTTTGAGAGCCCAAAAAGCTTGAAATCTTTAACAAAACATCTGAAAATACCTCCCTGGGTCTAGCTTATAGTATTTCAGTCTACACTATGCAAGTTATTCTTGAATAAACAGTAACAGCAATTATTGATTAGTGGAGCTGTAATGTATGTAGTGCACTGTATAGAGATTTGAGGGCAATGTGAGACTAAAGTATTGTCTATTTTACGAGCGTTTTGCATGGCTGTGTGGTTTCTAGTGGTATTTTAAACTTGTTACCGTGAAAGTGGTTCAGTTCTGTTCTGAGTGTCTGCTTGGAGCAGCTACTATGTCTCTGAATAGCAGTGGAAGTGAAATGAAATGTTATCTAAGGTATTTTTATGATTGGTACATTACTGCTACTTTCCTTGTGAGTGTAAAGGGTTGCCCTCTGTCACACATTCTTTCTCACACGTACACACACACTGACCAGTTCACTGAGAGACACCTGTCACTGAGGCCACACACTCAGTGGGAATAGACTCCGAACTGTCTCTTAACCTCTGCTGTCTGTCCCTTTCTCACTCTCTCTCTCACTATCTCTCTCTCTCTCTCTCTCTCTCTCTCTCTCTCACACACACACACTCACACACACACACACACACACACACACACAAACACACACACACACACAGTGCCTTCTTCTCTCTAATTAAGGCTATAATACAGGTGTTATTACAGCCCAGACTAGGTGGTGCCTGAGGCCAGACTAAAAACAACACTCTCTAACTGTGCCTGAATGCTATAATGTACATTTAGTGTTCCTTATGTATCCTTTGTGTCAGTTCTTAATAATAAGATAAGGTGTTTCGTTAGGTTTGTGGTCCACAGTCAGAAACATTGACAAAATGTACTATTTTCTATGTGTGTTCCATCACTGACCGGCTCAAAAATTTGAAATCACATATCACTTATTTTTTTTTCAACACACATTGTCCCTCTTAAAATAATTGGATAAATATTTTGCAATTTCTCAGTAACAAAATATTGCACATTTGACTATAAACTGGGTAACTGTATGCTTTTTTTGGTTAGTGACATGTATGTGACATCATACCAGTCCAGTACAACATCGATGCTCGTAAGTTTTTACTCGTAAAATTATTCGTGACTGTTTTCGCTACTGATGGTATCAGTTATCAGTTCAATAATCCTTCACAAGAGCTTAGTAATACTTAGATAAATACCTAGCTCATCACCCTGATTTATCAGTCTACGCATGCTTTAGTAGGAACTTCAGTATTTCTCCATAGAGTCTGTTTAACAAGCATGTTTACTACATAGTATCTACCAATTTTTTAAGTAGTGCACATCGATTGTGTTTCTTTTTTTAAGTATTTCAAAAGTGTTCTAAACTGTATTCTGAATGCTACCTTTTCATAACGTAACACAGACTGAATACAAATACTTCCTCAGTGTTCTAGATATGGATTCCGAATACTTGTGTATCATTATATCCCAACGCTGTATGCAACAAACTGCAGACACAAGCTAAAAGAGCCTGTTCTTGTTTGGTAAAAGAAGGGGAGTCATTTGGATAAGGACCACCACTTAAAGCATTTCTGTGCCTACTCAGCATTCCATCAGGTATGTTCAAAGTGAACCGCTACAACCTCGGCTCATTTGTGTCCTCCACTCTATCTGTCTAAAAGGCAAAGCGTGGCCTCCACTGATGGCATATAGAAAGCTTGCTATCACAAGCATACAAATGAAACTGGCTCCATGTGATTGAGCTCTTCAGTGTACTCAAGAGATCTGTGCTTATTTTTGTGTACTTCATAAGACTATACCATAATCCTGCTTTCTGTTGCATTGTATGAAAGCTCAGAGTGTGTAAACCAGTAATAGGCACAGAGCCACAAATTGTTTATAAAACTGGTTATGTACAGTAGCATACATCGATATGTAGCTTGCTCTTTCTGCTCTAAATCCTCCTTTTAACTGTTATGACAGGCAAGTCAAACTTGATCTTAGATCGGAAGACAAGGACAATGTTTCGCCTCACCTGTAGTAATGGGTGTGAAGTCCCTAATCACCTTCATCCAGATGTGGTGGGATTGTTTCAACAGCCGGAGAGGCGTTTCTTTGATCTTAATTATGCAGCCGTGCAGGCCTGTGCCCACACATACGCATACTTTAATCTGAGCCCTCAATCAGAGTAGGTCTTATGTGGGAGGAGTTCTCAGTGCTCAAACTGTTCCGAAATCAAGACAAGAGAACTTTCTCGACGCAACTTTCTGAAAAAGAGCATAGAGATAAGAATAAGTGCTTCAGTGCACCAGACCATCAGTATGTAAAAGCTGAAGCTGTCATTTCAAACTAAGGGGTTATTTCTTACATTATTTATTTATTTTATTCATTCAGCCCTGAAGTGACGTTTGCATGGGTTCACAGTTTATATTTACATGCCTCCCCCAAAACCTTCTAAAATTAAACAGGCTGTTTTTCTTACTGTGTTACTGATATTAAGTAAATGTTCAAAAAGCAGTCGTCCTTTATAACTTCAGTGTGAGTGGGCAAAGCTAAACTGCTATGGGCTAAGTTGGAGTGGGCTAAAATATGTAATTGCATTGTATTTTTGTGACATTGTGAACTGAAAAGTACACTTAAACGAAGGTTGGTATGTGAACACTGGTTTCACATGAATAAAATATTTTTATTTCAACACAATTACTGCCTTTCAGTTTACTTACTTCTGGCAAGAATTATGTTGATGTTACATATTTTATTCATGTGGAACTAATGTACACATTTGATATCACAGAATCATACAGGGGCGTAGCCAAGGGATGTCCAGAGGTGGCCAGTGCCACCCTAGAATAAAGCATGGCCACCCTTCTGCTACAGGGTAGTTACCAATCAGCTATAAGAGTACGATGATGCTGCATTTACTAGTTAGCGGACCTAGCTGTGATAGACAAATTTGGTGAGTGAATGTGCACTTCTAATGTGAGTGAATGAGTCCCTTTAGCAGTGCTGCTTTGCAAGCTACATTATGAAGTAGGCTATGTATGCTATGCAACAGTTCCTAATGTTGTGCACTGAAAAGAGTGACTTAATTTACTTGATTCAAATATACCATTTCCTCATTAATGACTGAAATATGTTACACAAAACAGTTTTGTCTTTAAGTCTGCTTTGAGCAATTATTTGTATTGATGTAATATGTTATTTGTATGGAAATGATAGACAAATTTAATATGCAGAGTACATCAGTGCATTACTTTTTATGTATTTTTCCTAGTAGTATGCCACCCCACTAAAATCTTTGGATCTTATCTGACCACCCCATGTTAAAAGTTCTAGCTAAGCCCCTGGAATCAAGTAGAAAGCAGAATCAAGTTGCAATGTTGAATATAAGCACTCCTGAAAGGTGTCTAGAATAGTTGTTTGGAGTGATACCACAGAATAACCAAAGTTAGTTTATTAATATTTGGTAAATGCATAGTTTAACAAATGCTGTTCTGATTGGCTGCTCTGGATTATGTTTGCATACAACATAAAACTGGCAATATGGAAATGCCAATAAAGGATGTCACAACATAATAAAGATAGGTGCAGTTGCATGCAAAAGTTTGGGCACCCCTGGTCAAAATACATATTTTTGTTGATTTTCTAAGTGAAAATAAGTTAACACATCCTCTACACTGTTAGAAATAAAGGTTCTGTGCAGGTACATTTTTCGTTCATCATGGTACAAACAATGTAAATGTACCTTCAAAGGTACAACAGCGGTTTTAAGGTCCAACTGTGTACCTTAGATAAGTTTTTTCCAGGTGAACAGTACGTATTTGTCCCTTTTCATAACCTGTCATAGTCATGTTCCGTGACTAAATGTACTAACAGGTACCCTTGTCACCCCACTGACAGTTCCATACCTTTGTTTCTGAGAGTGTACAGAGAACACACCTCTGCACATTTGTATTTACAATTACTGTTCATTTGCTGAATCTAACATACTGGGGGAGAATAGTTAGAAAAAATGTGACCTGTGCAAATGTTTAAACACATTATATATTTTATTTCCTATTTTTTCCAATATATTGAACTCATAAATATTAAGCCCATAAGTAGAAATTGCGCAATAAGCATTGTAGAAAAATGCAGTGTTTGTTTTGCCCTGTGGACAATGTGCTCCCTTCAACAATCAACAAAGCTGAGGGTGTTCAAACTTTTGCATGTGGCTATAGGTAGAGAATTAGATACATACATGCTGTAGTGTGTTCAGCAATTGTGAACAATAACCCAGAACAAACATGCACCACATTTGCTGAACACGCCACAATACATACACAGACTTGTAAACAAATTCTTTTATGTTCGAAAATGTGACGATCAAACACAGATACGTTACAATGTTTCAGTGCATTTGTTTGAAATGGTCGGATCTGTGAAAATCTACTATTATCTGAAGCTGTTTGTCTGGCCCTGTGTGCCATGTTAGCACACGAGAGTAGCGGTGAACAGTGGCAAAGCCAACCTCTCAAAAGAGCAGTGTATGGAAGCCTTGTGGTTAGCTCTAAGTATAGAGTGAAACATACTGCATTGTAGAGAATGGGTGTAGCAGAGAGAGAGAGAAAGAGACAGTTTCTTCCAGGCATGCCTGCACACGCCATATCGCTAAAATCCTGCCACACTGGAAAAAAAACCCAAAACAAAACAGGAGAAATGCTTATCAGTGTGTATAGTACAGACGATACTGGAAGGTGGCTAAATTCTCTCAGACAGGCGATGGCAGGATGCCAGGCAGATGTCCACTGCTTTCTGATCTGCCCTTGAACTCTGAGTTTTACTGTTTTTAGTAAAAATCCAAGTTACATAGGTCATACTGTGCACTATTCAGGTTTATATGTCATGTTTATGTTTATTGTTCCATTTTTCATTAAGCTGTATCAATAGTTGCCAGTAAATACTGGGGTTGAGTCTGTTATTATTGGCTAAATGTTGGTAATTGTAAATAAAATTGTTTTGAATTTAATCATTTGCACATATTAGGATTGACATTGCCACCACTTTTCACTAAAATACATTGGACAGCACTAACAATGGAATGCATGGTGAACAACATTATATGTCAGTGCTACAAAAATTGCTCTACACTGTTAGAAATAAAGGTTCTGTGCAGGTACATTTTCCATCATCAAGGTGCAAACAATGTAAATGTAACCTTAAAGGTACAACAGTGGTTTTAAGGTCCAACTGTGAACCTTAAATAAGTTTTTCCATAGTATAAATATGTATCTTTTCATAACCTAATGTTTTGAAAAAGAACAATAACATAAAAAGCCTAGAGACGAGACAGGGTGTTAGAAAATATAATTTCAATAGATTATGGTACAATTATGTTCCCTGACTAAAGGTGCTGAAAGGATGCACCCTCTAGGGTACCACCCCAGTGACAGGAAGGGTACTGCCCCAGTAACAGTTTCATACCATTTTTCTGAGAGTGCGCTGTTTATGTGTCATAACGAAAGCACCGAATAACTAAGAAATAGATAAAATCTCAACTATGAACAATCGTTGACTGTATTACTTTCTGCATGTCTCTCTATGATTTTGTTGATATAAGATCACAATCTGCGCACAGGTACAGTACACTCTGAGAAAAAAAGGTGCAAAACTGTCACTGGGGCGGTACCCCTCTTGTCACTGGGGTGGGACCCTCGAGGGTACATCTCAGTACATTTAGTCAGGGAACATAGCTGGACCATAATTCATTGAAATGATATTGTCCAAGTTGTATTAACTCCACACATTCTGTCTCACCTCCAGGCTTCTTATTTTATTGTTTTGTTTTAAAACTTTAGGTTATGAAAATGTACAAATATGTACTTTTCACCCAGGAAAAACCTATTTTAGGTGCACAATTGGGCCTTAAAACAACTGACGTACCTTTTGAGGTACATTTACATTGTTTGTACCTTGATGAACGAGAAATGTACCTGCACAGAACCTTTATTTCTAACAGTTTCTGTTACCTTGTTAACATCTTTCCCCAGTTGTGTAGCTGCAATAGCTTTAAGACCCAAAGCTTGAGGACCCAGTGTTTTGCAGTAAAGAAACTACAATCATACCCACTGAAATGCTTTGTGCCCTGAACCATTAGCACAAGCAGGTGCATCAAATAAGCACTGGGAGCAAATTCAGTGCTGTGTCTATGACCCCAGTCTTATCAAGTCAACAGAAGCCACTAGTGAATAATTCACTACTTTCTGTAGCAAACAACTTTAGAAATGCTGACATTTCTGGCTTTTTACCAAACCACAGCGAGTGAAATATGCCATGTTTTCTGTGCGGATGACGTGGTGAATCATTGATTGTAGACCCACATTATATTGGACAAAAGGAATCATTTAAAGCTCATATTAAAGAAAACTGAATTAAAGTCAATTAAAAGTATTTTATACACCACATATTAATAACATTAGTGCATTGCTGGCAATTACAGCTTAAAGAAGTCTATGGTAAGAAGTAATTATCTTTTTGCAGCAGTGTGGCCCATTCCTTTTGGCAGCCCATCATCAGTTTCACAGCTTTATGGTCATTCCCTTTCACCACAGATGTGTTGAAGAATGACAATAGAGACTAGATAGTACAAAAAAGATGGTTCTTCAGGTTCTTTAGTAAAGAAACTGGTTCTATATAGAATCATGAACACTCAAACAACCATTTTCATGATTAAAATGCATGAAAGAGTTCTTCAGGTTGATTGAGAATGTGCTGTAGAAGGGTTCTGTATAGCACCAAAAAGGGTTTTGCTATTGTGACATTGTCAATATAACAATAGAACAACTCTTCTTGTGTGATATAGAACCATTTTCATAAAGATTCCATTTACAGCACAATCTCCATTAAACTGAAGAACACTTTCATGATGCAAAGAACCATCTAACCATTTTCTTTACAAAAGAACCCTTGGCCAAAAACTGCAGAAAATGTATTGAAATGTCTGTTGTGCATAAGTGAAAAAATGAAAATATAGTACAACAGATGAAAAAAAATGAGTAGGTCCAACTTAACAGCTTAGTCTAAAAGTATCTGAATGCCTAGAAGTCTATATGGACCCTAAATTATTTCAAACTGCTATTCCACAGTGTAAAACAGTTAAGTACTCAGACTTTAAATGTTTACAAGGATAATGTTTTGACCTATTTATAACCAAGGCATTAATTGAAATATTAATAAGCTAAATATGTACAAAGTCATTATTTTAGGGTAGTTTCTATTGGGAGATGGTGAGCAGTTCGATCCCATTGTTACCACTTAAACACATTTTCTGCAAAAAAAAAACAAAAACTTTTTTTAATATGATTTTATATGTTTAACTGTTCTGTTGTCACAACTGAAACAGTCACTACCGAAACATTTAATAAATTTTCAATAGTGTTATGAATGTTTTGGTATTGACAAAATGAGAGAGAGAGAGAGAGAGAGAGAGAGAGAGAGAGAGAGAGAGAGAAAGAGTATTTGGTCTTTTGTTTATCGCTGTATTGCTAACTTATTGATAACCATCAGTAATGCCCAGACACGCACACACACACACAGCCCTCATCTCCATGTTCTAATGACAAATGTGATCTTCATCCATCAATGCCAGCCTCTGTTCATCCAAATCCAAATACATCAATTCACATTGAAAGTCTGTTTTGGCAGCTTGAATCAAAGTCACATGATTATAATGACTCCGGGTTAATTATTAGACAGCAGTGATAAATAGGAATGAAGCTACATTATAGATTACCTACAATATTTACAATTCAAATATTTAAAGCAGACTACTTAATCATCAAATGTCCATGCTGTCTAGTTTTTCAGTGCATCCTGATTGGTGGATATTCTGGTTCCTGACCAGCTGAGAAAAGTGGCACAATAAGCCACGTGCAAGTTGGTGAGGTTCAAAGAAATACTAACTGGCTTTGCTACCTTTGATTGCTAGCAAGATTAGCATTTTATCAAACTGGCCTACACTGCACGTATTTAGCATAGTTAGCATGCTCAGACTGTTCCTTTAAATCTTGATTGTGGTTGTACTTGTTCTTATCAGTTTTGTAGAAATCTACATGATAAAAAGTAATCAAAAGTCTTTAAATCTATTATACAATGACTTACTAAGAGGGTCCAAAATGGGCCTTGAAATCAGAAAGACTCTTTTTGTAAATGAGCATTTGTAAATAATCTTCTTTACCAACATGTTTTTTGAAAAAGTATTACTTTTTACTTCACTGATTCGTTGTGTATAAATGAGTCTACAGATGAGAAAAAATAATACAAGAATGTGATTGTTTTAAAACTCTCATCAAGCTATTTCCTCTGAAGTCATCGTGGCTGTAATGTGTAAGTCTAGTTTCATAGCACCTTACACACAGGAAAAGTAAATGATACAGATATGAAGTACTTGGCTTAGTTTAGTGTGCCACCTAGTGGAGAAAAATGTAACTACAGAATGAGTCACAACTAACTCCAATCTAAGTATATATACATGACCACCTCCTTGTTTCTACGTTCATTGTCCATTTTATCAGCTACACTTACTATATAGGTGCACTTTGTAGTTCTACAATTACAGACTGTCGTCCATCTGTTGGACTTTTACCCTGTTCTTCAGTGGTCAGGACCCCCATGGACCCTCACAGAGCAGGTACTATTTGGGTGGTGGAGCATTCTCAGCACTGCAGTAACACTGATGTGGTGGTGGTGTGTTAGTGTGTGTTGCGCTGGTAAGAGTGGGTCAGACACAGCAGCAGGCAGCACACAGACATGGATCATTCTATGTGCTTGGTTCAAAGTAGAGTTAGAAAATGTTCCAAAACCATTTTGGACATTTGGCTAACTTGAATGAATCTATGACTTAATTGTATTTATTTTATTAAAGCAGATCATTGACACATTCCAAACGATCATAACACTATTGAAACGTTACCAAATATTTTGGTAGTGACAATTTTAACCAATTTTGAGAAGAACTCAAAAACGCTAGCCAGTACATGACTAGTAAACACAGCCTTGAACAGTTATACACACACAATTATAGTATTTTTAATTTTAACACAAAGTTTACCTAATAGCAGAAAATATGTGTGTCGGTAGTGACAGTTCTTAATGTTACACACTGATTTTCAGACTTTGGGACACATTTACTTCAAAACAGTGGGATCTAACTGCTCACCATGTGGCCATGAGGGACAGGGATGCAGTCTCACTTCCTGCTCTAAAATGCAGGGGTATGGCTAAAATAAAGAGAAAATCACTTGTTTAAAACTCCTAATCAATTTAAATATTTTATTTTTATTAATAAACTCCATGATAAATCTAAATAATTCAACTTATTTTTTAAAAAATTAAAAATATATTAATAAAATGAAATATTATTTTCACTCACAAGTTGAAATTTAGGGGTTAGGATTTGGGACAGACACCCTCACAATAGAAAGTACCCTATAAATGATGATTTTGTATATATTTAGCTTATTAATATCTCAGTGTAATGGCTTTGAAATATTTTTAACTGTGGGACTGCATATACATGTGTGTGTGTGTGTGTGTGTGTGTGTGTGTGTGTGTGTGTGTGTGTGTGTGTGTGTTTAGTTTTTAGTTTTTAGAAGATCTTAGACCATTCTCTCCCAAACGTTGCCAGGTCTTTGAAGTCTGTTGATGTTCACTTCACTGGCACAGTAAACAGGCAGAGACAACCAGATAAAAACACACTACTTTTCCAAAACATTTCTTCAACTGTAAACTTTGCTGTATCTTTACCACCGTCACTGTTGTTTTCACTTTGTGTGTGAAAAGAAAAGCTTCCTTTTCCCAGCAAATCAACTGCTTTTCTACTGTGATCTAGTCTTATATAATATTATTTATATTTTATATTAGGGTGTTACTTCTTCTCATGTGTCCATTTTAATTGGCCTCACACAGTAAAAAATAAAAATCCAGCTCAACTCAAAATTTAAAGGGCAAATTATTACACAGCCCTCTTGTGTGTGTGTTACTTCAGAAAATAGTGCAATAAAATCATAATCAAAATAACTTTTTAACAAAAAAGTAAATTTGGGTTGACTTAAAAATTGAGTTTATTGAAACACTAATATTAAGTTAACAGAAGAATAATTTGTGATTTACAGTTGTTAAATAATTATTTCCCCATAAGCTGGAACTATTTCCAACACACAGTGCCCCCAGGAATTTTCTCCTTTTGGGCTCCCAGTTATGGATGGCAGTGGCGTCGCTGGGGTTTGTACTCACACTCTTCTGATGATGGGCCAAACGCTTAGACGGGAACCCTTGATGTTACTTAGTACACAAAATTTCAGTTCATGTAAAGTATTAGATAAGTTTACATAACAGGATGTAAGACACAGATTGCTGTTCAGTTAATTCAGAATTTTAGGTCAGCTACAATAATTTAAAACTAAAGTTAAATTAACTCACTTAAATGAGCTTGGATATTTGAGTTTTTCTAATTAAGGAATTTTTAAGTTCTTTAAACTGAGATTGTGTTGAATCAAGTGAAATCAATATTTTAACCCAATAAAAATGCTACATAGGCCAAGAAATTAGAGATTTTTTTTTCACAGTGCATTCTTTTATGCCCTGCTTTGACAAATGACTTTTTTCTGTGCGTCCTATCATTTCATACTCTAGGTAAACAGGAAGTCAATAAAAGTACAGGTTAGTTACTTAAGACCAAGTTGAACTAGTACAAAATGCTGTACTATGCAAAAGTCTGCAAAACAGATGAAATACATACAGAATAAAATTTGTAGTAGTTTGAACTGTGTTTTCTGGGCTGGTGTCATAGAGCTATGAGTTACAGCTCCACGCATGAAAGCGAAATAAATTACAGCGCAAGAAAGGCCTGTTCTCACACCATGGAGAATGGATGTGGTTGAAAGAGGAAGCAAACTATGGGGGGAGTTATTGCAACTGAGGGTCTGAAAACCATATCTTTTTTAGTAGAAACCAAATCTGAGTTTAGAAAACCACAGCAACCTCATTCTATTTGCAGTAGTCTCGTGCATGGCTGAAGGCTGAGGATATCCCTTCAAATAATCTCTTTTTTCATTGTATAGACCACCGTCGAAACTGGGGCCTCGCTTTTGCAGAGGTGTGCACCACAAAGATCTTGCATTGTGCGAGCAGGCAGAGACATTAACAATGAAAACAGGAAACGTGCAAACGTGAAGCATCAGCTGAAAGAACACCTACGCAATTGAGCTGGAAACTGTTCGTACCAGAGCCATGGTTTATTTACGTTTGTTCTCTGAATCCTTGAACTAGTTGAAGCAGCAGCAAACATCTGCCTTTTTGTCCAACAAAAGAGCAGTATGGAAAGCATGGAGAATATGGTTACAGCAATAGTTTGGCCAAAAATAGCATTAACACAGTTTTCTCCTCGCCCCAAGTGTAGTGAGTCAACCTACACGTGTTAAGTGCTGAAAGTCTGCGTCTTTAGGTTTTTCCACTACTAGGCTAATGAAGCTAAAAGGTAAAGGAATCTTAGCGCTGTGGAAACTGTATGACTAGATCATCATATGCTTGCCACAAAATATGCCGTTGTTTTGTTAAGCCAAAATACTTGCTGATGCACCCAGGAAAAATGAACAAAACCTCACATCTCCAAAACGGTAACTTTACAGAAAAAGGAAAAAAGGTAGTTTATTTTTAATGTAAGTCAATGGAACCAGACTTTTTTTATGTAATTTTGGGCCATTTCCTTTGGTCCATTCATCACGAAATTTACACACACTATGAAGGCCAATATGCATTTTCAAATTCTTTCAAAAACAGAAAAATGGAGATACGAGGTTTTGTTCCAACAGCAGTGATGTGTGTGTGTGTGTGTGTGTGTGTATAGTCAAATAATTTTTGCGTGATTTACTTGAATTCATTGATTGCATATTGCTTAATCAGTCGTAATCTTCTTGTGTTGTGTGTAACCACCTGACATGACATTTTTAAAGGGAAATTCCACAGTTCATTTAAATCATTAAGATGTCATCAAAGTCATTCAGAGTGCTGAATTGTTCACAGTGGTGCTAATAGGAACCAGATGTCTGAAGAGGTTAACACCTCTAAAAGCTACATCAAAGAAAGATACTACATGAAATGGTTATGAATGCACTGCCTAATGTCTAAAACATTATCCACGACAAGCTTAAAAGAAAAGTGTATTTTGACTGGTCATTTTGGATAGTAAATAAAATGACATTGAAAGAAATCAAAAAGTAAAAAATACAAAAAAAAAAAGTAAAGCATTATTTAAAGTTGAAATATAGGGGATTAGGGTTTGGGACAGCTAACTCCCAGTAGAAAGTGCCCAAGTCATGATGACTTTGTATATTTTTAGCTTAGTACCATCTCAGTCAATGCTTTCAGTTTAAATAGATCAGAACATAATAATTGCAAGTATCCAAGGTCTGAATATTTATTTACTTACTTACTTACTTACTTACTGCGGGACCTCAGTTTGAACTAAACAAACAAAAAATACCAAACATCTGATGAATAAAAAAGAATATATATATCAATATGCATGTGTATAGGAACAAATGTATGAGACTTTAGTCAACATTATTACTGTAGTGCAAGGAGAGAGGACTACAGCTGAACAATTTAGTATACAATTATAGAATTATATATAAATATGCATAAAACATTTGCAGTGACAGTATCTATACAAACTTCTATGACTAAAAAATGTTCATGAATTGTGAAATGAAAAATCAGGAAATTGTTAATCAGATTTCTACCTTATGCAAATGAGCGCAGCCGCCGTACTGCCTTATCTAATTTGGTAAAAGTGCACTAGCAAATATGAAACTCTTTCAATAGCTAGAGAGGGGAAACAATGACTATCATGTTCTTCTTTGAATTCGTAACAATTTTACTGTACATAATGAAAATGTCTGGTTTTAAACAGGTTGAGAAACTTGAATCACACAGAGTTAGTTGCTAAGATAGCTAGCTTGCTAGTGAGATATCTCGCTGGCTCATTTGGGCGACTGATGCACATTAGAGAAATTGTAAGCTCTGTATAGCTAAACTGTAACTTTCATCATAAGCTTTGATGTAACATTAACTAAAACAGCATGTTTACTGCCATAGGTATGTTCAATAAAGCTTATGTTCTTTTTCTTCATTTTCAGAACAGAAATAACATAGAAACAGCTACCAACAGCAAGCATCCATGTGGCATGGCAGAACGTGGTGAGAAAAAGTGCAAGTGAACGCACACTCTTTCTCTGAGAGGTTTGATAAATACAGGACATTGTATGACATACTGTTAGATATAAGTTCAGACTTCAGGGTGATTGCTTCTACTGTTCTAGCTATGTGATGTACAGCCCCTTTCCCCAAAAGGTTGGGATGCTGTGCAAAATGTAAATAAAAAATGCAATGATGCGCAAGTCATTTAAATCCTATATTTAATTGAAAATAGTACAAAGATGACATATTAAATGTTGAGACTGAGAAACTTTATTGTTTTTTGAAAAATATATGCCCATTTTTAATTTGATGCCAACAACACGTTTCAAAAAAGTTGGGACAGGGTCATGTTTACCACTGTGTTGCATCACCTCTTCTTTTAACAACACTCTGTAAGCATTTGGGAACTGAGCAGACCAATTGCTGTAGTTTTGGAAATGAGATGGTTTGCTGTTCTTGTTTGATACAGAATTTCAGCTGCTGAACAGTTTGGGGTCTCCTTTGTTGTACTTTTCATTTCATAATGTGCCAAATATTCACAGTGGGTGACAGGTCTGCAAGGAAAGCCAGTTTAGCACCCAGACTCTTTTACTACAGAGCCATGCTGTTGTAATATATGTAGAATGTGGTTTTGCATTGTCTTGCTGAAATAAGCAAGGCCTTTCCTGAAAAAGATGTCATCTGGATGGCAGTATATGTTGTTCAAAACCTGTATATATATCATACAGCATTAATGGTGCCTTCACAGATGCAAGTCACTCATGCGCACTAATGCACCCCTCTATACCATCACAGATGCTGACTTTTGAACTGTGTGCTAATAACAAGCCCTCTCTTCTTTAGTCCGGAGAACATGGCATCCAAGATTTCCAAAAAGAATTAAAAATTTTCATTCATTGGACGACAGGGCACTTCGCCTCAGTCCATATTAAATGAGCTCAGGCCCAGAGAAGGTGGTGGTGTTTCTTGATCCTGTTTGTATATGGTTTCTTCTTTGCATGGTAGAGTTTTAACTTGCATTTGTGGATGCAGCGACGAACTGTCTTCACAGACAGTGGTTTTCTGAAGTGCTTCTGAGGTCATGCCATGATTTCCACTAAAGAATCGTGGCTGTTTGTAATGACGTGCTGCCTGAGGGCCTGAAGATCACAGCCTTACATACAGACATTTCTCTGATTGCTTTAATAGCATTATGTGCTGCAGATGATGAAATCCCCAAGTTCTTTGCTATTTTACATTGAGAAACATTATTCTTGAATTTTTGCACTATATGCCGGTGCAGTCTTTAACAAAGTGGTGAAGGTGAACCCCTCCCCATCTTTACTTCTGAAAGACTCAACCTGTCTAGGAGGCTCTTTTTACACCCAGTCATGTTACTGACCTGTTGCCAATTAACCTAATTAGTTGTGAGACGTTCTACCAAGTGTTTTTTTTTTAATATTACACAACTTTACCAGTCTTTTGTTACCCCATCCCAATTTGTTGTTGTTGAAACATGTTGCCGGCAAAGGGCATATATTTTTCAATAAACAATCAGATTTTATGGATTTAATTTGATATGTTTCTTTTTTTACTATTTTCAATTTGATTTAAATTATTTGCATATCATTGCATTCTGTTTTTATATACATATTGTACAGTGTCCCAACTTGTTTTGGAACCGGGGTTGTATTTTGTCAATTTTAATAGATAATCATATATCATACAGTGTCAGAAGGCACATTGGCCTGTTTGAGATTACCTACAACTTATTTCATGAAGTGATCTGTTGCAAGAACCCAGCCTATTTACCACCTGTAAGATGGCATGTCCTCTGCCTTTAACCCACCACTGCCAGAAGTGGCCTACAGGTCAGCCACAAGTACAACAGCTGATTCATTATTGTACTACTTGTGGCCCAGATGTAAACTTAAACTAGATCTACTGATTGACTAATTATTACTACAATTATTAAGAGGTGGCCTGGCAGTGGTGGCTTAAAGGTAGCTGAGATACCATCTCACTGGCTATAAACAGGCTGGGTTTCAGCAACCACATCCAACCCCCTGCTGTATCATCAGTTCATGCAGTATGTGGTTTGTCCCATATAAATTCTGCGATGATCGAAACAATTTTAACTAGTAGTTATTAACTTTGAAAGTTTACTCCAAAAGGTTCTAAACTGCATCTTAAATATTAAGTTTAACTGCTTCGAAAATGTCAGAAATTAGCTAAATTATTAACTAATTATTAACTTAAAGGTTTTAATACAGTCATAACAATACTTTAAATGGAAAATATTATGTTAATATATTCCCAGAAGAAGTTTGTTTTTTAGAGAGTGTGTTAAGCCACAGCATGAAATCTACATTATTGCAAATAATTTCGCCCTTTTTTTGGTTCCAAAAAGGACTAATTCTATTTCCCTTTGAACAGTTATGTCTCATTAGTACTTTAAAAATTTGCAGACCTCCTTTGACTCTTTGTTTGTTTGTTTGTTTTTTTTTTGCAAAATGAGATATTTACAAACAAGTCAAATATAAATAAATGGCAGAAAAGAAATGAATATTTCAAGTCTGTATTCTTTTTTGAGAAATAATATATTCTTCTGTTGCTGGCTGCTGGATAATCTATTATGTACATAAAATCTTGCAATGACGCCTCATTACATGTCCTGTACAAGTATATTTGTATTACTCTTAGGTATGTATTTACACCCAGTTCTTTTTATCTCAGTTAATGTATTATATTTGCAGTTAAACTCACTATTTAAAATGTGAGTTCACTATTTGTTTTTTTTTATTTTTTCATGGAAATCCATGAAGTGAGATGCCGAGTGCTGGACACTAGAAATGGAATGACCCTCATTTAGCTTAGTCACTCAGATTAGGAAAGTCTCAAATGCAGGGTCATTAGTCTAAATGTACCGTAAGTCTAAATAGAATAATAGAAATCCCAAAAAAACAGTTGCAAAAATAAACTCACACAAAATATGTATTACAAAGCCATTAGCAGTGTTTCTTTTGGCCCTTCATAAGTGCTTCTGTTTTGGTTGAAAAATGGGACTGGGCCACCCTTTTGATACAGACAGGGGTTCCTTCACTGCTTCCCCTTCAGATGGCTCAAAAAAAAATACAGTATGAAGTGCTTTTCATAAAACTTTAACCCTAATAACAACATTTCAACTTAATCTTTAATATGCAACTTGCCTGAGCTTAAGAGTGTGAAAGGAGACAATGGAAACTTCCTGTTTGCCATATGGGGATGTGCTTTTGCTGCACCCGCGCATGTGTGTGTGCATTCTTTCATTTCTCTTCAGCAGTAGCAAGCTGTCATAGCCAGACTTTGTGGTGTGCCTTCCTCTTCAACTTGAGTCACGGACTGCGGATCAATTTCATTTGACCTGAATTCTGCTACTGTGTTTGCACAGATAAAGTCACCCCGCAGGTTTAGTAACAGAACGCGTTAGATTTTACAGCTGTGCAATTGGGCAGATGTGTTTGTAGACTAATCCAATTGCAAAAGAGCCAAGACAAACACATTGATTCCTCCAAGTGGAGATGAAGACTTTCTGGCTGCACGCGACCCTCCTGCCCCTCTTCCTTTTAGGTAGCGCCCTCCCGGAAAAACAGAACCAGTGCACAGGTGAGTTTTGAGGACCACTAATGGTTATTCAGGTAGCATGTCTTAATATATTTAACGAGAAAATATGCATTACATTAATTTGATTTAAATGCATACATAATTTGTGTGTGACTAAAACATAAACAAAAACATTATTTTGTATTTATGTAGAGTCTATCTCTCTCTCTCTCTCTCTCTCTCTCTCTCTCTCTCTCTCCCTCTCTCTCTCTCTAACCCTAACCCTAACCCTAGATGTATATATATAGATGTATATATGTATATACATTAGTCCTGTATTACAAATTCTTAGTTTTTAATGTAAGTTAGTGTAAATATTTGTAAAGATATTATTTTATTTCTATCAGTTGATTCATCCCATTATTTTTTAGAATGTAAAGGACTTTTTGTTTTGGATGGTGACACTATATATTCATGTTTTTGTTCATATTTTGTACATTTATTATTTATTAATTATATTGATGGTACCATCAGCATAACATATAATATACCATATACTATGATTACGTACTACTATGTACTACATCGTCGCTGTCGAGAAAAACAAATCTTCAAAATGGTAACTTTACAGGAGAGGGCAAAAACGTTCTTTACTTTCAATGTAAGTTAATGGAAAGAGATTTTATTCTAAGCAATTTTGGAGCATTTCTATTGGTCCATTCATCATGACATTTTCGCACAGCGTAAAGGACATCTGCTGAGCTCAAATGTTCAAAAATTGCAAAAATTGGAGATACATGTTTTTCATTGGACAGCGACAATCTACTATTCTCAATCTAAGCCAGGCCCTAAGCAAGCCACTCTTTAAATCCGCATTAATCAAGTTATAAAAAGCATACCTTGGCTTTTTGTTGATGTTTTCACTGCTTGCACCTGTGGTATTTAAAAACAGCTATTGTCATTTTAACATTAAAAAGAGACAATACAGATTATGGAAATTAACCTTTTAATAAAGAGGGTACAGCATTCTGATGCATTTACAAACTATATCATAGAACTTGTGTGAATTGAGATGTACTGAGTATAAAGAGGGTTCATGTGAGGTGATCATGTTAGACAGTATGCAAAAGACGGTGCGTGTGAAAGAGCCTCTGTAGGTTGATGATTCAGGCTTTCCTTGCTTTCTTCTTGCATGTTTTTATTCTGTGTCAGTGATGACATTTCTCCATTGTGTCTGCAGTCCATAACCTTAACAGTGAGGAGGAACAGAGAGAGAGAGAGAGAGAGAGAGAGAGAGAGAGCAGGGTGTTTCAGAATCATTATGATGTGGGGGAAGATGGTGGCATATCACTAGTGTCTTCAGAAGAAGCCTGAGTGTGGAAAGATAAATATTTGGTATTTGAAAGATGGACGCGATTATGTTTCACATCAATTTTCTGAGTACTAGCTCATATGGTCAGATGCTTGCCTTGATTCGAGAAACAGAAAGCAATACATGGCTGAACCCACAACATGCATAACAAGATTTTGGGGGCAGTTCTTGAAATGAGTTTATGCTTCTGTGCAAACGTGCAGTTTCAACTTACTGTTACCTGTTAGAAATAAGCATTCACACAGAGACTACAGAATATAGAGTTTGTTAACATTTATATCTAGACTGGATATTTTAGAAGGCTACAATACCCAAATAAGCCTCCAAGACGCTATATTTTGTAGTGTTCTGTGAACTTCCTGAAAAACCTCAGACGAGTCCTGGCGAGCTATCGTGGGTGTTTTGATGAATGAATTGCGTTCACGTGATTCAACAAAAATAAATGATTTTGGTCAAAGTGAAGGTGAATATGAGCATGTCACCTCATGAGTTCGTCAGCGGATTTTCAGATTCTGGGAGACTGGGAGAACGGGGGGTTAATGGGTATGCCGTTTTAGGCATGCAATTTATGTTTGAATCCCCCTGGTCAATTTACATGTTTTGTTGATTTTCTAAGTGAAAATAACTTAATACATCCTTTACAGAGAGAGAACGCACTCAAATATGTCACTTTTCTGCAAATTTCAGTGCATAATTTCTATTTATTTGAGTTTAACATCTGGAAAAAATGTAAAATGTGCCATGTTCTCTGCAAAGGATGTGTAAAATTACTTTCACTTAGAAAATCAACAAAATGTCATTTAACCAGGGGCACCCAATCTTTCGCATACGCCACTAAATGCAACATAAAAATGATTGCCCTCTCGGCCAACATGCATCCGTTTTGTTAAGAGCTCTGAACGTTACAATCTGATAAGGTGGGGACAACTTTTAGATTTCAGAAATGTGATAAAACACACAAATCAACAAACAAAAAAAGTCTCCCAGAGTAAATACATTATAGAAATGTTTTAAAAATATATTAAAGTCCCAGAGAACACAGAGAAAAATAAAAAAAAATGTTTGTATGATACTGAACGTGTGTTCTATTTAACATCCAGCAAAGCTTGAATGAAAAATATAAGATATAAATATGATAAAACACAGCTTAAAAAAACGCTGCTCAGAGCTATCTGATGAGCAGCTAATGAGCAGCTTGATTGACAGCTCTCTGTCAAAACACTCCTAGCCTGCTCCGCTCATGCAGAACTAAAATCATTGTCTAGCTTTTATGTGACGGTAACTGGACGAAAAAAGTCACAGACGAACAAATGTGCAGATGGACAGATGGACAAAAGAACAAATGGACAAACGGATGGAGAAATAGACGAAAGAACAATGTTGGTGCACGGATAAACGAATAACCAGGCAGGTACAGACAGGTGGACTGGGTTGTTAGATTTTGGTTATGCTGAGTTAGCTTTAGCTTTCTAAGCTTCTCTGACTCTGAAACTGTTTTGTGTGGGCGGGGCAAGAAACGTCAACCTTGTGATTGGCTAGGAAATGCTTACGGTAGCATTACCCAAGATTAGGACCACCCAGTTAGAGAAATATGGTGAAATATGTCGGTTGTTTATTGGTCATTGGAACATTATTCAGAGGGTATATTTAGTACATGTTTACTGCAAGAACAAGATTAACATAATTGGAAAGAAAACACAGATTTAGGTTCCCAGGGTCTTTTATTGTAGTTACTAGAAATCGAAGTCGGCTACATTTAGACTGATCATTTGAAAGCCAAGAATGATTAATGTCAGCTAGCTAACATGAAGTAAATACACAGTTGTGACCTGATGTGGGAGAGATCGATTGGCACATGGCCAGCCTGCCCAAATGTAGAGTTATTGTCACAAACATATGTTATTGTTACACTGCACACATACTAAGTACTAAATACTAAATAACACAGCTATATTTCAGTGTTTATGTTGAATTTGTTGGCCTTTTGATGATAAGCAAGTCTGTCTGAGAATGAAAATAACAACATTTGAACCAGACTTTTAATGCATTAAATATTACGTTTTAAATATGCAGCATAAATAGGGGACTTTTTTTTCCCAGGTATAGGAGTGTATACTTTTTCCACCATTGTTCACTACAACATTCCTGGCGTTTAATTGATTCAGTAATGTTATTTGGTTGCTATTTAATGTTTATAATTGTGCTCTGATTATTTCTATTCATTGCTTCATTCTTTTAAATTATAGCATTTTGACATTGTGCCAGTCATCCCTATAATGGACCAACCATCCATGTTTTGGCTGGTTGGCCCAAGTGCACAACATGAATTGAGTGTTGAATGCACTAATTCCAGGAAATATTCTCTGACATTGTATATGTCTGTTTTTAGCTGAGATGTTCAGCTTTCATTTGCTGCTAGTTGAGTTTTGCCAGTGCATGGTATGCCTGGGATATATGGCAGAGAGTGCCAACCAACCCCCCTTTCCTCTATTTTTCAGTAGCAGGTAATAATACAGTGTGTAGCAATATAGTCACCTTCACATAATGTAAATATACCGATTTACAGCACAGCCAATCCAAAAACTATTGATCTATTAAACTAATTTCAGGTAATATGGTAATAAATAATCAGGTAAAAAGTCATTAAATATCATTAAACTGTTGAAACATATTCCTCAAATCAAACTCCTAGAAGGCATTCAGCAGATGGCATTTGTAGACACTGCATGTGCTTAGAACCAACTGTACATCCAGAGCGCCTTTCTAAACATCCTGACTTTTGGTTTCCCTTTCTGTTCTAGGTAGCACCCCACAAATTCGGCGAGTGGTGGTCAATGGCAACGTTTCTGTGCCTTGTCCCTGTTTTACAGGACAGGAGATGTCCTTCACATTGCACACGGGCGCAGAGAGTATCACCGTGCACAGGAACTTCACTAATGCAAAAGAGCTAAATGAGAAAGAAATGAAGATTAGTCACCATTTGACCGAGAACAACTGTACAGAGTTTGTCCTCTTCAATGTGATGGAGAATGTGACGGGGCTGTATGTCTGTGAGGCACAAAAGACCTACCCCCCTCCAATACTGAATTCCAAAGAATGTCCACAAACCATAGTGATAGTGGAAGGTAGGGTTGGATGTGTTCATTGTTCAAGTTTGCCAATATTTTGTATTATTGTTTTTTTTTAAACATCCCCATAGATGATATTATCGTGTGTATTTGACAAAAGAAAGAGCAGTGGTTCTCAAACTAGTCCTCAAAAACTCCCAGATGGTCCATGTTTTTGCCCTAAACTTGCTTCCACCACACCTGAACCAGATGTTTAAGGCCCATATCCTGTATTTTTCTTGTATTTTGTGAGTTCAGGCAATGCCTTCAACATGGTGCTAGTATGAAGGAAGACTGATTGAGGGAGGGCAGAGAACTCTGAGAACTTGGGCTGTAGTTCTGGGGAGCCTCTGCCTGTAGCTAAAAGGCCAATGCCAATTTGTGTGGTTTTATGTTTTAAAACAGTTGCAATTCATGTTTTCAACCATTTTCCAATGTCTCTTTATTCCTTAGAAGTAAACAGTTTTTGTCACTGTGTCTGTTACTATAAATATTTAAGTTACCTCTGTTCTGATTGGCTGCCCTGTTTTGCGCCTCATTCAAAAAGTAGTTCAGGCTCCCTATAACTTCAGCATGAGTGGCTGGGCTAAACTGTTGTAAGGCAGATATGTGTAAATTTGTTGTTTTTTGTGACATCAAAAAGTTTAACAATACACACTACATCAAACTCTCATATTTAAAAAGTGATATGGGCCCATTAATAGTTTGGTTCAGGTGTGTTGGGAGTTGGGATAGAGGAAAATGTGGACTGTTTGGGGGCCCTAAACACCCGTCTTTGTGATATACTGCATCCCATAATGTAATGTGGCCATTTCAGGAGGATGTAACTATGGACATAACCACCTGTGGCCTTGTAGTAGGGGACATGGTACATAACATTAACTATGGCATACTGGATACTATACTGCCTAATAATACGGCAAGTAGCTTGCAGTATATAGTGTATAGTGGTACATGCAGAATACGGTACACCAGTGGTCAGTTGGAATTGAACTCCGCAGGAAAGGAGTGGCTGGGTGACCGCTGCATTACATGGTTTGCTTTCAAACATGGTTTAAACAAGAGTTTAGTGTGTGGGTGCTTGTTTCCACAGAGCTTAAGCTGATTCATCAATTGCGCTCCGAGATTATGTGACAGTTTTATGAATCAGACGCTGTGAGTAATTCGTATGCCATTTTGTACACTCGAAAACACTCCAAACATTGTTGAATAAGGACCATTGAGCTTTAATATTTAAAAGTAGCTTACTTCACTGTGGGTAAACAAACACTTTTCTGTTGCAGTGTAAACCATTATTGCTTTTGTACTCTCACGTTTGTATGTGGTGCTTCTGGCAAACGCTCTGCTAATGGTTGGTTGAATCTGACTTTGATTCGTCAACAGTTTTGTTCACACTGTGAACGTGCACATACAAATGAGCGGTAAAGTTCACCGCAAAAAAAAAACATTTCTCACTGTTAACATCGCAACTATATTATCGTTATATCACCCAAGCCTATTTGACTGTTTCTAAAGAATACAGGGGTTGGGCAATGCACGCTTTACTTTTTATGCCCTTAAAATGTCATGCAGTCCGTTTGAATGTTTTTGAAAGTTCTACTGCAAGCAAAATTTGTAGAAAAGCAAAACCACCAAGCACCGTCCCATATGTCGTTCTCTGAGTCACACTTCTCTTTTTCTTGTCTCTAGAAGAGCATCAGCTACAGCGGTGTGATAATCCTGCCGATCACCTCTCCCTTTGGGTGGGGCTTGGGGTGCTAACAATGTACGGCCTGATCATCACTTATGCTGCTTTTTCACTCAGGGTAAGTGATGCCAGTTCAGAAACTGCAATATCACCAAAATCTCACTAAAAATGCTGCACTAAAAATGAAGAACACTAAATAGTAACTTATACAGTGTTGATTTAAGTAATATAGACACCAAAAGGTACTTTTAGATGTCTCATTCAACAGAGGCCCCAAAATGGAACCCTGTGGCACCCCAGCTTTAACAACAATCTTCTTATAAAATAACCTTCAGTTAACTTAAAATCAGTCAGAGAGATAAACAGCTCCAATTTTGAATGTTTCTGCAGATTGTTCCAAGTTGATGGAGCGCTACTACTATCAGATTATTATTGGGACATCAAATTAAATATAACCATTAGAACGTAGATCATATGGAGTCTTGTTTGTTAACGAAGGAAGATGATCAATAACAGCTTAATTAATACTTAACCTTTATTTTACATGCCGACATGTGTGTGCGTGTGTGTGTGTATAGATATACATATATATACATATATATACATATATATACGTATATATATATATATATATACACACACTTCCTTTGTCTAACATACAGTTTAAAAGATTGTCATCATACATAAAATATATATAAGATGAAAGTAATTCTAATGGTCTTTCATGCAATGTGTAAATTTGTGGCCAAGATGATCTCTGTGTCAAATTTGTAGGGAATTACATAAATTTTGTTTTTTGATCACTGAAGAATTCTTTTCTGAAATCTAAGATTGTGCTGCACAGTCACAAATGCTTCCTCTACGTTTGGTGATGGAACAGAACAATAAATAATGGTTTTATCTGTATAAACATGCATATAAACATTTTAACCTTTATTACAGAGATAATTAATATTTATACCGTTAAGAAAAGAGGCCCTAAAATGGAACCCTGTGGCACCCAACCTTTAACAACAACCTTCTCAGACAGAAAAACTCCAGAAAATCCCTGTTAGGCTCTGCCCCTGTTTGATTGAAGTATTTTGATAATAGCAAGAAGTTATTAAATGATAAGAAATATCATCTGCTGCCAACAGTGTTGGGATAGCTACTCAATGTTTTACTTCTATGTTCTTTAAAACCCATACATATCCATACAAATTGGAAAATGTAAGGAAAAATGATGTTTAATGCTTTATATAGAAAGAGATTATTAGTCACAGTAAACATCATTCGAAAGCCATGGCAAAATCCCTGTCTTTGTTCTAAATGAGACACTTGATTTATTGTTTGATTAAAATGAAAACTGATAAAGTAGCTGTTGTTTTTTAAACAACTGCCTCTTTAATACATTTTTGCTGGCTTGTAACACACCTCTACAAGGCATGGTCTTAATGGCCTGGTTCAGGTGTTTTTGGAGCTGGGTTAAGGCAAAAATATGGACTGGCTAGGGGTCCCTTAGGTGTGATTTGAGAATTATTTGTCTGCATGCTAATGGTTTTAAGCTACACTCATAAAAAAGATGATTCTTCAAGGGATCTTTAGTAAAGACAATGGTTTATATATAGAAGCGTGAACACTCCATTTGCATGCTTAAAGAGTTCTTTGCATTGCTTTGCATGGTTCTTCAGATTGATAAAAAACCCAAAAATGTTTTTCTATTGTTCCAAGCATGGCATCATAACAATAGCAGAACGCTTTTTGGTGCTATATAGAACCATATACAACACATTCTTCATCAATCTGAAAAATGATTTCATAATGCAAAGACACTTTTAAGCATGCAAATGGTTTGTGGTTCAGGAACCTTTAAAGAACCATCTTTTTTTAAGAGTGATCTTTCGTATTGGACTTTTAGCAATGGATATGCATGCACAAATCCTCAGCCACCTCACCAAAGTTTGCATCCCCATAATTTTCCATTTCTAATCATTTTTTGCCATTGTATCCATCTCAGTTTGGAATATGAAGGCTTCTAGATTTAATTTCATTCTTGGTCCTCTGGCTTTCTCAGGCATTTTAGGGGATTTGAACCCTATAAAGATGCAGAGTAGCAGCATATTGTCATTTTAGAACTATGTTATGCATCTGCAATCAAAATGGTATTATTATTATTTATTACTGATAACATTGATTCCAAACATTTCAATGGTAATATACACAAGTGTCCTGTATAGTTGGTCTGAAAGTCTATTAGAAAGGCTAAATATTGTAATAGGTTGGGTACGTTCAGGATCTCCATGATGTTTCTTTCTGTTTGGCCCACAGTCCCGGCTGACAAGAGTGGACTTTAACAAGCATGATTATATGAACATGAAGCCCAATACACGACGGAAAAACAGGAGGATCATTCTCCCGGTGCGGCAGAGCTGGAACAGCAAAAAAACAGAAAAAGAAAAAGACAAGTGCTCTACCAAACAAGTGCCGAATTAAACTGAACTACACTGCCATCTACTGAAACACTCGGGTGGGGGGTGATACCCTGAGACAAGTGAACGGTCTGAGTCTGTTCTTTTGTAACTGTGCAGATACTGTAGCAAAGCTGTAAGATAATGATGGGCCTCTGGTTTTATATGTTTTCTTTCTGTGTGGCTTGAGAGTGATCCCTCTGTAATTTGTTATGTCTTTGTTGATAATAAACATGTGTAGGGATAGTACATGTTTCTCTGTCTCAGTCAATATAATGGTGCTCTGGAAAATGTTATGTGGTTACCAGGCCTGTGCACAGACATTGTGGAGGGCCTGAATATGAATTAAACTTCATTTCATGTACAATGTATTGCCTATCATTGCTTATAAGCTTATCATGTTTCAAACATCAAGGAAACAAACATAGAGTTCAGAGTTTTTCCCAGACTTTTAACAAAAAGGTACAAGAAAGTACAGAAAAAAAGGGTAAGATAAACATGCATAACACATATCTACATGCATAACACATTAAAGAACCAGTTACATTTTCATGATATGCATTGCTGGGAGGGAGCTACACATGAACAAGAAGCATCAATGCTATATTATTTATAATACCTTCTTTATTAGAGACATGCATGCAACTGCATGCAAATCGAATTCATAGTTTTTGATAGTATTAAGGATTTTGCATCTCCCGTATCCGGTTTCCTCCCACAGTCCAAAGACATACAGTCAGGCCACTTGAACACACTAAATTGCCCCTAGGTGTGAATGTGTGTGTTATTGTGTATGTCTGTGTCTGCTTTGTGATGGACTGGTGACCTGTCCATGGTATTCCTTGCCTTCCGTCCAATGACCACTGGGATAGGCTCCAGCACCCCTCGCGACCCAGAAGGATAAGTGAGTGTGTGTGTGTGTGATAGTATTAAATATGGCACTACTTAATCTGTTCAATCTTATCAGATGACAATTAAGAAACATTTAATATCAAAACATATTGTATATTGTGAAAACTTTTTAAAGTATTGTGATATTACACTTTTGCCATATCGCCTACCTCTACAAATTGATATACAGAGTTTTGGAAACCACTGCTTTTGCTGAAGAATGATTGAAAAAACACCTTAAAAGGGTATAAATAAAATTACTGGTCAAGCAGGGATTGGAACCTCACTCTCAAAATTTTCCACAGTCAGTCGCTACTGCACCAGAGGGGGCACTCAGGAGCAAAGATGTGGTAGAAGTGGTAATATTAAACATATTAAAATGATTATACCAAGAGAGCACTTGTACAGTCTAAGGCCCATGTGTCAAACACAAGGCCTGCAGGCCAAGTCAGGCCTGTAAAACAGGCTTATTTGGCCCTTGAAATTATTTTAATTTTCTATTCTTATTAGTCATTTTAGCCTGAGATGCACTACAGTCCCCAGTATGCACTGCAACATAGTGTGCATTCTGACCCTCTTCCACCAACAACAGTCCATGGGCCAGCAGTTACACAAAAAGAAAATATGCCTGGTGTCTAGTTCAAGCAAATAGGCAATTAAAAAAAATACCTACAAATTTTTTTTTTATTTAGAATTATTTGTGAATGAGTATTCAGTGTCTATTTTGCTGTTGCAGTTTTGGCATATTTTGAATGCGTAATGGCCCGTTTGGGTCATGGCAAAATGTTAAGTAAAGATGAAATAAAAACACAGCTGGCCCACGGATTTGCTGAGATTTTTTAATATGGCCCTTTTAGTGATTGAGTTTGACACCCCTGGTCGGGCAGAAAGGCAGTCCACTCATGTAAGATGAGTGGATATAGTGGAATGAAACATCCTTTCCTTGATTCTGCCTGATCCATACCTGTGACGTCACTTAATATTTTTGTAAGAAGAGCTGATTTCTTCTTCTTCTTCTGTCCACTCGAGGGCGACAGAGGACTTTATAAGTCTCTAAAGTTCTCTAAAAAGCCAGCCCCGGTCACCCCACCGACCCACCACACGCTGTCAAGCATTTTTTTTTTAATTTCCACCTGTATTCAGCCATCCCCCTTCTCTCTGGAAAGTATGTAATTCACAAAACATAACTACAGCATGAATTATTAGTAAAGTAAAATCAAAATAAAAGCAGGGGTGGTATTAACCTCTAGCCAACCCTTCAGTAGGAAAAGCAATACTAAGGGAGGGAACATAAGAGTAGAGGTCTGGACTGCTGGCCAATCCCAGTGTAGGAGGCAGGACGCTGCTGTCCAATCGGGGTTTGTGAAAACCTGGGAGGATGAAATAGTAATAAACTCAAAAAATAAATATATGAAAAAAAAAATTAATAATAAATAACAATAGGCTGAGGATCAACTATTAGCCAGTCCTAGAGTAAGAGGCGAGGCTATAGTCTTCAAAGGTTCTTTAGTAAAGGGAATGGTTCTATTTAGAACCAGGAGTTCTATATAGAATCATTTCATACTTAAATTGTTCTTTGCTTGGTGAAAAAGTTCTTCAGATTGATAGAGAAGGTGTTGTATATAGAACCTTTTTGAAACTTCTATTGGCACGAGCTTGACGGAATAGAAGAACTCTTATTGGTGCCATATAGAACCATTTTCTAAAAGGTTCTATACAGAACCCTATGGATCACATTCTCCATCTATCTGAAGTATGTTCGCCATGCAGAGAACTATTTAAGTATGAAATGATTATATATAGATCTCATGCTTTTACCTAGATCAGTTTTCTTTATTAGAGGGTCCTTTTTTTAGAAGTAAGCTACTAGCCAATCACAGCGCAGGAGGCGGGGTTTGTGGCTCTCTTTCTACACGTTTTGGGAGGAGAATTGTCTCTGTTCTGAAACACAGCACATAACTAACACACGGACTCAGTGAGAAGGACTCCCAACAGTTTCACTGACGGACTCTTCACCACTTAGAGCGAGACGACTGTACTGAACACGTCCTCCTCCAGCAGACTGCAGTACAGAGCTCCCTCTCTCTCTCTCTCTCTCTCTCTCTCTCTCTCTCTCTCTCTCTCCCTCTGAAAGTGAAGTGGAGAGCTCATTCAGACTCAGTCAGCAGTGAACACAACTAACCCACACCGGGAAAGTCAGTTACAGTAACAATACCCAAGTTTTCAGTTCCTCTGCTCGTTCTGGGCTGAATGTGTCGGTGGAGGCTCACACACGGAGCTGGAGATGGATGTGCAGAGACTGAATGAAAGTCAGTCAGCGGTGTGGGAGTGCGGTGCTGGAGCTGGAGCTACTGCAGAAAACTCCTCAGCCACACTGGAGGTGAACGGCACCTGTAGCAACGCGTCCATAGCAGCCCCCAAACTCCAGCCCACTCGACAGAAAGGTGAGTTTTTTCTTCTGTCTTTTAAGGCGGATTAAATGAGTTCTAAGCTGTTGAGTGAATAAAGCTACATCTCCTTACACGTTGTTGCGCCAGTGAGTGAAACGGTCAAGTAGACCAGTGAAATCAGGTTTAGTGTTTCAGTGTTTCAGAGGCTCAGGAAGAAAATCTGGGGTTTTAGTACGTGTTAGACCTTTTTCATGCATCTAGAACGAGGATTTCATATAATGGCATCTTGTATGACGTATTTACATTATCTTGAGTATTTTTGAATATATATTCATTCATCCTCTGCTGAAAAAAAACTATAGAAATGATTAAGTGTTGGTTCCTAATGATTTTGTTATGTGTTTTGGCTTTTTTAATGGGTTGGTACCACAATGTAAAGGATCATAATGGTGACCAATGGCTGATTCTAAACGCATTTGATGGTTTCCTAACAGAATAAAAAGATGTTCTACAGGAAACTAGTGGTATCTAAAACTAGTGGTTTTAATCCTTTTCTGATGGTCCTTTTTGAGCAGGGTTATCATCCCAAAAAATAACCGTCTTGCTCAAATTTAGCAAATTTGGTTTTATTGTCATGGATGGCTCCGGCAATATTTTCCAATGTCAAAATCTTTCCTTTACTAAAATTTACTGTAGTTATACAACACGAGACTATATTGTAAAACCAATAATATTCCTGTTGTGCTGTATGGGACTTGTATATAATCTGTATTTTGTGTTCATCTCTCTGTAATATTCCTGTTATACTGTTGTATAGTTGATCTGCACTGTCTGTGTAGTGTCTGTAGTAAAATACAATAACTGAATTTGCTCTAGGTTTCTTATAAGAATTCTGTAGAAATGTATCTACTATAACTATAAATCTTTTTCATAAAGATTATCTTTATGAACCCACATCATGTTAACACCATGACTTTTCATCACTGTACTGCATGTAATTGCAGTCTGTGAAGACCCATGGTTGCGTCTATGAGCTAAAAAAGCCTACCAACATCACTGCCTTCCGCTATGTCGATGATAGGAAACCCCACAGGGGTCCCTCGGCGCACTTTGCCAAAGTATTTTCCGTCCTAATTGATTCAAACATGTAGCAGCTTGAAAATAGTAAGAAACACTGGGAAGAAATTCAAAAGAAAGTGTTTTAAGTCCAAATATGCACCAGTGCTGTGTTTGTCTGAGAAGCCTTTACATAGATTTCCAAGCATGTTCTAATTAGACTAGATTTACTTATCGCAATATGTTTCTTTCCACATTACTGTCAACTGGAAGGATTGCCCTTTTGACCCGCATCTTTTGGCAGGAAAACAGGTTAACTAAAGTATTTCATCTATTCTAATTTAAATAGCGGCATATTATCATTCATGGTCATAATCTTAATTATTATCATTACTGTTATCATCATCCATCAATATGAGTCGCTGAAATACAGGCAAGAGATAAAACCAAGAAATAATTGGTATAGAACCTTTATGAACCTTTATGTGGGAGTTCTTAAACCCATAAAAAGGTTCTTCACACTCGCACATCTCAATTACAAGATTGCTTCATAAAGAACCATCCATTGAAGGGTTCTTTGGAGAACCTAAAATGGTTTTAAAAAACCCTGTTTAGCACCTATTTTTAGGAATGTTGTGCAATGATTCTGAAGGATTCTGTGCTTTAAAGCATTTAAATGGTTTGCTCTCCTTTCATAGACAGTTGTTGAATATCAGTGAGTGCGTTTACATGCACTCAATAATCTGATCATTATCAGATTTCTGCAGTTATCTGATTGTTCAAATAGTTATGTAAACAGCATACTCCGATCTAGAAATCCGATATAGAGAGCTGGATTTTAGCTCAACAGTCGGATTTCTCAGTGCATGTAAACTCTTACTCGGATTTCTTTCAGATTTCTTAGTCTGCACATGTGCGAAACAGACCAGAAATAAACAAAGAGCGTTGCTGTGAGATGGAGCGACGATGAAACCAACTACATCCTTGACAAAACGAGGGCTTTAAATATTCTTTATTTTGTAGATGGTTTACGTTAATAGTTTCAGGTAAAGTGGCACGATGTTTTTTTTTAAAGCCGCAGCATGAAGTCTGGGTTTACGTTTTTAGGTCACGTCTTCTTCAGTGAGTTTATTGGCTGGTTGCAAAGCAGAAATCTGATTACTGCCTGACTCATGTAGAGTCGGAGTTTCACATTATCTGATTACTCACGTGCAATATATTTCAAGTGCAATATAAACGTGTTGATCAGATTACTGACAAAATCTGATTTTCTGCAGTTATCGGATAATTAAGTGCGTGTAAACACACTTATTGTTTCTTAATTGCTAATAACAATGCTTATGCTTAACATAATAACATTGTTCCAAAATAAGTCATTGCAAATGTACCGTGCCACAAATACCTATCAATGACACATACCGTGCCTCATATTAATCTCAAAGGACTTCTTTACACAGTAAAAAGTGCATGTAAGAGTAATAAAAGTACCTTTCATTTTAGATCATGAACTGAGGGAATACCGGCCCACTAGTGTTGCGTTTTTATTGGAAGCAAAGCACAGAACCTGAATGACAGTATTTTCTTTTGCTATCATTATTTTGACCACTATATCACAGTATTAAGATAAAATCTCCTTTGCTAACTCCTTGGACACAGTAAAAGTCTGTGGGAGTCTGTCTTATCTGAGCTGCTCAGCTTGCTCTGTTTATGAGTTTGGCTTAGGTTGATTTCAGAAAATATGAGGACAGGCAATTAGGTCTGGTGTGACAGAAATATTGAGGCAGGAGCCATCCAGCCACAGAATGGTTCAGATTAAAACTATAAAACATACTCTCAGTGGAACAGAGAGAGAGAGAGTGACAGAGGAAAAAGAGAAAGACGAAAGTGAGAGGGAGAGAGAAAGAGAGAGAGATGAGAACCACTGACGCATGCCGAGTCTTTCCAGTGCTTAGATGTTTAGTCTCAGCCTCATGCTTTTGAGAGAGCTGGCTTTCTGAAGAGAAGCAGTAAGCTACATGCTCAATCCTTGCCAAGATCCTGTGGGTAATAATCAAAAAATGCCCCTGTCCCTGTAGCATGCATTGACAGGTGTCGAGCCAATTTGGGTGGAAATAGACAAACAGATTAGGGACAGACAATTTGGGCCAGAAAATATAAAAAACAGGGATAGAAACATCTGTTCCTAATTAGGTCTGACTATCAAAATTCACTATTTTTGTGCTACTGACTAAATTGCTCTACCGAGTAAATACTACAGGGTATTGAATCATGTCAAGTCTTTCAAGACATAATTTCAATACTTATGTAGTTGTATCAGCATCTGTGAGCCTATAGGCATGCTTGTTCCAAAATCCAGTCTTCTGATTGGCTGTCAAATTATCAGGACTGAATCAGTAATCATCTTTAGATCACAATCACAGTTTGAAAGATTGTAGTTTTCAAATGACAAGAGCTATAATGTTAATTATATCCTACATTTTTCACAGTTTCATTAACAAGCTTTAAGTGGACAAATTGAACCTATTTAAGCTTGCACTGGCGGTCTGGCACACTATATTCAGCATTCAAGTTTTAAGCCTGAAAAATGGGTGTATTGGTCCTTCTGGCAAAAAAAAGCCCTGGAGCTTAATTTGAAAAAATAATCACATATTGGTCAGAAAAATCACAATTTAATATTTTCCACAAAACTTTCTGCCCTAATAAATTTTGCCCACTATGCATGTTATTAGCATGAGCTCATCTTGATTAGTCTGCAGTTCATTGCGTTCAGCAGCCCTGTCCCAAATGGAGCCCTAAGCCCTGCGGTCTTCCTCCAAGACCACACCAGCAACGTGGGGATGTTGAGTGTAAGAGACCTCGAGGGCTCTAGGTTTAAAAGAGTGCATTTGGAAAAGATTCATGTGACAGGCAGGCTCTGCATGTGAGATTATGTAATGGGTCATACTCATTTAAATAAACCAATGTGCTTATCTTCAGTGTCTCAATATAGATTACAAAGAAAATGCAGCTCAGCAAAAACCTTTTAGCTCACATCTGTATGTCTTCTTTTCTGCCACATTGCTGTAAACCAAACCATCCAGTCTGACTGGTTCTATCTCGAGGAATTTTGGTTAAGGAGCAGCTGCTGAGTCCACATTGATGCAGTCCTGCCAAAACCCGGACTGAAGCCGGCAGTATATTTCAAACAAAAATGACATTTTGAAGCAAAACTGCGTCTTTTTGGACAAAACATCACAGTAGTTTGAGTTCGAGGAGTGTGGTGTGTGCTGCTTGCTGAACAGAACTCCTTATCATGGTGTCAT
Organism: Colossoma macropomum; assembly: GCF_904425465.1. Lineage (NCBI taxonomy): Eukaryota > Metazoa > Chordata > Actinopteri > Characiformes > Serrasalmidae > Colossoma > Colossoma macropomum. The sequence continues at coordinate 19,157,064 of NW_023494808.1, forward strand.
TTGTTCTGAGAACTCTGAGAACCCCCCTTGGCAAGATTGGTCCACTAGACAAGCTGAGACAAGTTCTTTTAAGTAAACTTATTACACTGTGTTCAACAGTAGTTCGATTTCATCTTTTGAAGAATATTGCCAGCTTAAGGGCACATAGAGGGCACTTGTATGTAACCTTTTGTATGCCAAAATGAGAAATGGGACACCCTGTGCTGCACCATTTGGAACAGGGCTAGTAAATTTCCACTTGTTTAGGCCACACCCACTTTTGGTTTCAGTTAAAAGTAGCATAGTTTGTAATGAAGTCAAGGTACCCGTTAACAACCAGAGAACCCCAGTTCACAATGCAGTGCAAAAGGATGGAGCAAAATTGTGGACCCTCTGAGGGACCTTGTTAACCAGTTTGAAGATTACTGACTATTCTCTATTCCTAATGCATGAGGGTCTTTCTGGAGATTTAAGTCATCATTCACAAAAATAGATAAAATCCTGAAGATTTAGGTTAAACCCAAAAGCAACTCATAACTCAATCCATTTTTGCATTGTTTCAAGTAATTCTTACCTTCATTCTTAAAAAATAAAGGTTCCTAAATCATTCTTGGCTTGGATGGTTCTAGTTCTAGGAAGAATGTTTGGTATAGAACCTTTGCATTATGTGGAGCAGCTCTTTAAAAGGGTTCCTCACACTCACATTTTATTTATAGAATAAAGAACCATCCATTGGTTCAATGAAGAACCATCCATTGAAAGGTTCTAGGGAACCAAAAGTAGTTTTTCTATGGCATCACTCCAAAGACCACTTTTGCCCCCTACTACCCTCCCTTTTTTCTTAAGACCATATTACGGTCCTGTTCCTTATCTCTTGGGCAAGCATTGCCGCTTTGCCTCTACGGCTGAATGAATGAATATTGTGACCGTGACATTACATTGTAATGAGAGAAGTACTGGCAGAGGTGTAAATTAGCACTCATGCATTTGGCATGGTGCCCAAATAAATTGGTTTGAAACCTTTTAATTGGCCTGAAATTACAGCAAGCCCCGTTAGCCGGTGTAATTGGGCATGTGACATGCTAAATCACAAAGAAAAGCCCTATTGACTGACATTAATTAAGGTGAACTTATTAAAACGCTGGCCTAAACAGAGGTTTGAAACAGGATTTTCGAAGATGCAGAATTGTGCGGGAGTCAGAGACCACCCTTCATTTACTTCTTTTCCAGTCGAAACAGCCTTTAAGTACAAGTTAAGCATTTTTCAGAAGATATTTTGGAGGAGATTAGATATAAAATAATCCACTTGCATCGGGAAGTGGAGTTTTGGTTGGATTATGAGAAGCAGAAAATACATCCAACGTCTAAGACTGAACCTGGAGGTGTGGAACAATATCCCTGCAATTTTTGTCATTGAAAACTGTAAGCAAGTCTCCTGACAAGAATGACAGCTGTAATAAAAGCAAAAGGTGGGCAAGTTAGTTTTTGAGGCTCCTGTGAAATTTTCTGTGAAATATATTATATTTGATTATTATGTTCATGCTGAAATTGCTGTCTTCTCTGGACATTAAATGAAAGGTGGTCTCTGACTTCTGCAAAGTATGATGGATGGATGGATGGATAGATGGATGGATGGATGGATGGATGGATAGATAGATAGATGGATAGATAGAATTTTCTGCAAAAGCTCACAAAACAAATAGAGAAAAAACAAATGTAGAGAATCAGCTAGTGATCAGATAATTAGAGACAATACGGCATGCATGAAGAACTTCCCAATAAGACTTACATCAGCTGAACCCTGACTTTTTCTCTCTAGTCTGTCCACTGTGGTTGTCATCAGGCAGATGCCCTTTGATTTGATCCGATGGCCATATCGATTCTGACAAGGATTAGAACTATTAGGCAGTTCTCTACTGAGAGCTTTATTGCTCCGTGTGAAAGAACCGACTGTGACGGAACTGACGCTGACTGTGCAGTAACAGGCTTTTTTTAACCCTGTGATGAAACCACACACCTAAAAAACATGGTTCTTCAAGGGCTCTTTAGTAAAAGCAATGGTTGTTCTATATAGAACCATTTCATGCTTATGTGGTTCTTTGCATGGTGAAATCGTTCTTCAGATTGATGGAGAATTAAATTTTTGAAAATGGTTCCATACAACACCAAAAAGGATTCTTCTATTGTTGACATCACAACAATAGAAGAACCCTTTTTGGTGCTATTTAGAACCATAAACAGCACATTCTCCATCAATCTGAAGAACAATTTCACTATGCAAAGAACCATTTTGGCATGAAATTGTTCTATACAGAACTCATGGTTCTAAATAGAACCACTACCTTTACTAAAGAACCCTTGAAGAGCCATCTTTTTTAAGTGTGCAGGGAAAGTCCTCAATGGCACATACACAGAGGATGTTTCCTGGTTGACTGATCTGTTATAGGATTGACGCTGAGAGGGTTTAGAGTTATGATAAAAATGTTAACACTCTTAAAAGTAAATGTATTGAAAAGGTTCTGTGGAGTAAAGCCGTCAAATAGTGGTTCTCAGTTCTCCTGCATTGCATGAAAATGGTTCTATATAGCACCAAATAGTGGTTCTCAATTCTTCTGCATTGCATGTTGTAGTGTTTTCCTGCTCTAACACAAACAGTTCACATCAGGAAGGGCTTGTTAATTAATTAATAATTAGTTACACCAGATGTGTTGGGAACAGGGGGCTAAAATGTGCTGGGCAGTGGACTGGGATTGAGAACCACTGCTATAGAAGGATCATACAAGGTGCCAAAAAGCGTTCTTAGCAGTAACTGGATTAATGCCATAGAAGAATCACTTATGGTTCCCCAAAAAACAACTTTTATTGGATGCTTCTTTAAAGTCAACGACTTGTGATCTTTTGCATTATGCGTACATCCGCAAAAACGTAATGGATGTATACTAGGGATGCACAATGGTAACAGAATCATATCAGCAGATATTTGCTGTAAGATAAAATAATTGATAATTAACAGATAATTAGATTTGGCCGATATTTAATGACATATTAACAGAAATAATTGATGCAGTGAAAATTTGATGCATTATTCTTAAACTCACATGTGCAGAAGTTTCCATGTTTGCGCAATGTGCTTATGACTGATCATCCATAAAAAAGCCTGTTTAGTAGTTAAGGATGTGCACGGGTACTCAGACACTTGGTTAACCATTCGAGGTGCCAGTATTCAGATACTGAAATCATTGTTCGGGTGCTCGTTCTGGTTCATCACAAGAAAATGGAGAAAACATACAGACTAACAGTTGAGTGTTACAGTTTTGCTTGTATTTGTGAGTATATCACACTGTGCCACTCTGAAACACGAGCGCATAAATGTGTTGCCAGGGACATGTTGCTATGGACGTGGCAGAAAAAGCAGACATAGCGTGGCTTTATTGCTAACTAGGCTAACCAGGCTAACTGCTCTAGCTAAAAAGTGTAAGACACTGAATCCTCACCAGCATCCAGTGTTGTAGCAGTTAGCTGTAGCTTTAGCTCACATGGAGGCTGAAGTTCAGCCTCCTTTGCTCATCCAACACAAACACCACCGATGCTCCTCTGCTTTTTCAATCGTAAAACCTGTTTTTAAATGTTCTTTTCTGATTTTTGCTAAATTTTTGTACCAATTTTTTTAGCTTCTCATCACCAGTGCTGTCACCTAAAAGACTAAATCTCCAGCTCTAGCCCTACAGTAATTTTTGCTGGTCGGTTTTTCATGTTCATTTCTTCTCTGGGGTTAACAGACATCCGTCACAACTAATTTCCAAATTTAGTCAGAATGCACATCCCTAGCAGCAGTACAGCTACACATATTGTGTTCAGTTACACTGCTGTGTTTAGTTTAGCTAGCTGACATGGATGCAAAGAATTAAAGTTAAAGTCTTTAAACGCCTTGCAGAAAATTGACCAATCAGGCACTGTTTTTCTCCCCGGTATTATAATAGATATAGCCAAGCGAGCTTTACTGATGCATAGGACTTCAAGAGCTGAAGAGAATGCAGTAGATTAACCATCTGCATAATTATGAAGTGTCGGAAGAATCAACCAATCATGTTTTAATTTCCAATTTTGAAAGAAAAAAAACATCATTCTAAGCCTTCTGGAAGTCATGGATACGTCACTGACCACGAATACGAGCAGCAGCCTAATCAATGGGAAAAAATGGAAAACAGTGACAGCAACTCTGTACCAGCATCTACTGAAAACGTCCCTGGGAAACTGCTAGAATGTAAAATATGTGCTAATATATCTGTCACAACCTTCAAGTAAAACCTGGAACGTTATTTAGAAGCTTCAAGTACCTCTGTTAATCTAGAACTGCCCTTTTTTTCTATTCCACCTTAAATGGTGCAGCAGTTACATTCAGGGGCATTTAGGCACCAGAATGTAACCCTTGCATCATTTAAGGTAAAATGGAAAATTTGAATGTAAAGATAAATTCAGCCTTGTCAGAAAGTGTTAATGTGAATCTCTTTTAGCTTGGTGCTATCAAACTACTAGAATCCTATAGGGATGCTTGCAGTTGTTAGCATTATTGTTGAGGTTTTTTTTCCTTATGTTTTGACTGAGCTGTGGCATTTATGGCCCAAATTGAAGGTCTAGCTCTAATAGTCACGGTTCGCCACCGCTGACTAAAATACCCAGTAGGTTGCTCGGCTAAACACTAAGATTTAACCATAGCAGCATGCAATAAACCTTTTGCACAGTGTCAACTTTTTTTAATATCTCAGCTTTTAACATTTTAACATTGTAATCCTCTACAGATAAATGTTATATCTGTTCGTAAGGCTGATCCAGGTTGATTTTGTCCCAATTTCTACATTTTATTTATTGGCATGGGTATCAGCAGTGTGTATATGTATGTATGTATATATATATATATATATATATATATAAAATCTAAAAAATATCAGATATCAGCATCAGCCCACAGTTCCCGTTTCAGAGCATCTGTATGTATATATGTGTGTATATATATATATATATATATATATATATATATATGTATATATATATATATATATATATATATATATATATATAAATATAAAATGTATAATGTTTTTAAGTTTTTTCCTAGAACAGCACAAGCAAGCCTAGAACCACAACACAGCTTAAAACTGGAGTACAAAAGAATGTGATTAGTTCAGCAAAACACTTTTACTGATGGCTCACTATTGATTTTAGGACATACTTGCCTGTTCTGTTACATGATTCACTAGAGACAGACTTGCACTTAAAAGTCCCTTCACTTCACTCAAAAGAGCTTACTTCAGTTTGGTGGTGCAATCACCTGGAAATCAAGGTTAGGTAGTGGTGCAGAAGTGGATGGGAGGGACAAAGACGTTTTGAATCATGTTTTGAATCGCCTGCAGGGCGACTAACTTGATGGTCCAGATTTGAAATTTATGGACACATTGAGAGCCTGATTACTTCAGTGATTGCTCAACTGTAATCAAAAGGGACAGTGTTCTTGTCAGTGTCCTGATGATTGCCACTCTGACTGGGTTAGAATTCTTCAAGTGTGTAATGATCAGATAAGAATTATTCAAGTCTTCAAAGGAATGAGCCGCTATATCAGCAAGTCTAATGTAGACAGTGGTGAGTTCTGCCATTACAAGCGATTAATATATCATTACAAGTGATTATTATGCCATTACATCAGTTTAGGTAATAACAGCTTGGCAATCAAGAGGGCAATTGTCTCCTGGCTCTCTTCAATTAGAAGACAATAGGTTTTCTGGACACAGATTAAGCCTAATCATGCAATAAAGAGATATTCAATTGAGAATTCCCATTGATACTGTAATGCAATCTGCCAGGCTTGACCTCTGTCTGGTGGATGGTCATAGCATACTTTAGTGTCCATTATGAGCATGAAATTGTACACATCAGTCTGAAGGTGGTGATTCAACTGCATAGGCGTGTCACAATGCTGAAATTTTAGATAATGATTAACTGGCATATAAATATGTGTAATTGAAAATTTGATTGTCTTTTAAAGTGTTAAAGTAAGAATACACAGTACGATTGGCTGATCACTTATCTTGTTTCTGAGCTGTTGATTCTTAGTCGCTCAAATAAACAAACATTACTCAACGCTGCCTTCTGCAGGTATTTGTTGTTTTCCTAAAATTCATGACATATTTCAATAAATATGTCCAGCTGATGAAAACACACCCAATTCACTTTCTGTTTCATGTATATATATATGATTGTGAAAACTGTGGGAAATGATTGCTTTCAGCTCACATAACAGTAATAATTGTGACAGGCCTTCCACTGCATCAGTAGTAATTTTCACTTGAACTTACTCTGTGGTAAATTCTCAAGCTAGTTTGAAATGTAAGAACCTATTTTTTGTTCTGTTTTCTATTTTCCACCATATTCCAGTCACATTTTAAAGATCTGCTACCTATCCCAAGCCCAATGGGGCCCGATAAGATATCAGGTTCCAGGCCAATTTTTCACAGGTTTGACATCAGGCTAGAGTTGGGCTCGGGTTTGTTTTGTAATTAGTTTATATTTGTTTTTGTTTGGAGGTATATGGCTCAATAAGAGAAAATACGCACTTTCATTCATTTTCTTTTATAGATATAGTCTATAGCTATGTAGGGAACTGCTCTCTAAGACCATGTATGCGGTCAGGTTCAGGTTGGGTCTGGGTTTGGGTTGAGTCTCAACATCTTGGATAAGAATTCAAATTCATGCCTGTTCGGACCTCTAGGTCACCCCTGTCCATCGACTAAATCACTGTCTTTTCCACTTTCAGAAATGGACTCGCTGCGGATCCTCCTCTACTCACTCATCTTCCTCATCAGTGTCTTTGGCAACCTGCTGATCATTGTGGTGCTGATGGTCAATAAGCGCATGCGCACTGTCACCAACTCCTTCCTGCTGTCACTTGCCGTCAGTGACCTCATGATGGCTGTTTTCTGCATGCCCTTCACGCTCATCCCCAACTTATTGGAGGACTTCATCTTTGGAGCTGTCATGTGCAAGACGGTTACCTATTTCATGGGTGAGGCACTTTTCTTTTTTTCTCAACTCAATTTCAAATGTAGGGAACATGTAGGGAACTTAAACTACCTTAATGATATTTTGGCTTCACTTGGTGTTGGATGATTCTTAGAAGAACCATTGTAGTGAATGAGATTATCAGACCTTTTTAAAATTGACATACTGTAAAGGTTCTATACCAATCAAAGGTTTTTCCAAGAGCTGCACATTCTATTTTCTTTTCTTTTTTAAGACTGTAGAGGCACACTTTATTCCTTAAAGTTTGAACAAATCAAACCTTTTTTAATCTACGTCAAAGCCTTATTATATGTTTTGGAATGAAAGCCTCTGTGCACCTTCTTAAAACTTCTGAGAGTAGGAATGCTGATCTGGATTTTTCTCTGATCTGTTGATCACAACATTGCTGTTTATCACCTTGGACACATAGTTGGGCTGCAGGGGATGGTTTTAGACTGGATTATGTGTTATCTGTGTCATGGGACCTTCTCAGTTAATGTTGGCAACTGTTTCCATCTGTTGCTACCATCGTCTCTGAAGTACCCCAAGGTTCTATATTAGGGTATGTCCTTTTTCCATCATAAATGCTTCCTTACATGCTTTCGGAAATATAACATTTCTATTCATTGTTGCACTGACGACACCCAACTCTAATTCCCTCTAAAGGCCAGCGACATATGCTTGTTGAAGTCTTAATTAGTGTCTGGAGGATTTTAACAGCTAAGTGAAGAAAAAACAGATATCATGCTTTTTGGCTTTTAAAATACACATCCAGCTTATGAAATCGCCTAGCAGCACTCTCAGAATATGTAAAGACGCATGTTAAGAATCTTGCTGATGTTTTTGATCCTGACCTCAAATTTGACCAGTGAATCATTTCCTTAGTCAGAAGTAGTCTTTATGAACTTCACACAACTGAACAAAATTAAGCCATATTTGTCCTTTCAAGATCAGGAAAAAGTTATTCATGCCATTACTTCATCACGTTTCTAAACTATTAGCAATTCTTTTTACGTAGAACTCAATAAGTCATCATTATCTCACCTTTAATTCATTCAATGCTAAATTGCTTATAGGCACAGTAAAATCCACCATGTACACTCTAGTTACATACACACCACTACTCCAGTTTTAACCTCACTGCACTGGCTCCAAGTCCATTACAGTATTCAGTTTACTGTTCTTTTTTTTTTTAAGTTTTTAAAGCTCTAAACGGGCTAGCCCCTTTAGAGATCGTCAGACCTGGTACTTTTGGCTGTCTAAGTTGAAGCTTAAGACTGAACATGCTTTACAGTCGCTGCTCCAAGGCTGTGGAACAGCCTACGTCTAAAAATTGGGAGTGCCTCATCTGTTCCTATTTTTAAATCAAGACATAAAACGTGCTTTTATACATGAACATTAAGGCGGCCCGGAATACCATGTTTTGGGCTCCAGAGCTTTGGCAGTTATTGCCAGTGAATCTTTGCCCTGCGGGGGGCCCGGGGGCTGAGAAACTTGTTCAGAAAATCTGCAGCGCAAAATCCGCTGTAAAATCTGAATCTCCGGGCTAGCAGCTTTCCTCCCAGAATGCTGTGGTGCCCACATCACCTCTTTGCTCTGTCAACCAGGCCTACTAGCCTCCCTTAGCGGCGGGCTAGGGGGTAACGACACAGCGCATGCACGGGTTAACCAGTATACATTGATATAAATTGAGGCCCTAGTGAGGTTCCAGTACGGCAGGGCACTGTTTGCAGCCAGGAAATACATGCTAAAAATAATTAAAAATTAAATTTAAAAAAGAATTAAAAACAAAGCTGTATTATGCACCGAAATCTTGAGCTGTCTAAGTTTCTCCTGAGAATCCCAAATGGTATAGTACTTTACAGTTCACCTTCATTGCACCCATTTTATTTTTAGCTTAATTTGTTGGTATTTCCCCTGTGTCTATATTACATATATTGTTATTTATGAACTGCATTATTAGTAAATGTGCTTCATAAAATAATATTGTATAAAACTTACTAATGAATAAATTAGTAAGCCACAAGGTTGCTTCTTTTACTAAATAGTTGTATTTTACTATTACAATAACAGTAACCATTAAAATAAATGTAAAATAAAAATGTAAAATATGTGAAATCAAATGTGAAATAAAGGTGATAATTTTTTTTTTTTGAAGTACAATGCCATAGTACGGTATATGTTTGGTTTATTTACATGCTTTTAACATTTATTGTAATTGAGTACTTTGTCAGCAAGTATACTAATTTATGGTGATTTTACTGACAGGAACAGATCTTAGATCAGCATTCGTATGCTGAGAAGCTTTATGAATACAGGCCATGATCATGGTTATGATAGAGTCATCAGTTTTCCGTCACCATATATGTTTTTGGAGGATGGCCTTGGATTTACTAATCCAACTAAGGGTGCCTTCAGACTTAATATGTTTGGTTAAATTAAAACAGACCCTGGTGTGATTGTGCGATTGCTCTGTCAGTGCAGTTTGTTAAAGGAAATGAGAATACAGCCATCAGAGCTCTGATGTGCACCAAATAAGCAGACTGAGACCCCCTGAGCAGGTCAGTCTCACTTCGTTTCAAAACAAACTCTGGTGGGGTTTGTTTGAAGTATGAACTTAATACAGACCAAAGACAAAATGAATGTCGTCTCCTTTCTGCAGAACCTTTTTGATATGTGGAAAAGATGAGTCTCCGTTGCTGTTTTGATACATGCAAGTGTTTATCATCTCTTCATAAGCTCTGAATCGGTGATTATAGAATGGATTTTCCATTTTAAAATGAGGCCTGAGGCACATTTGAAGTCATAAAATACACAATATACACATTTGACTGTGCACATAAATTATATATGTATTGAAGTGCCAAGGTTTCTTTTGTAAGAGCTGTGAGCCCCTTGAGGCTGTGTGTTACAGGGATTTCAACCTGCTTTGCATTGTGCAAAACCACAGGAATTCAGAGAGTCTTGTGACTTATAGCTCTAATATCGCAAGACAGATAAAATAAGACATAAATAAAACCAGCAAGCCTAGATAGCACAGAGAACAGCAAGGTTCAGAAATTTCTGTGGGCATTATCACAGTTATTGTATGTCATAAAATCTGCCTAATCAGTTGTGACTGTTTATGACTTTTGTTTACATCTTTTGGTTCAATGTTAAATATGTTAGTGTGAATGCTAACCAGAAAATGCACTGATGTATCATTTTCTGCTTTTGGTCTGGACCAAGAAAATCAAATTTGATTTTAATATTAATGGAAAGAAAAAAAAATCCCAAAACAAACAGAAGAAAGTCCAAAATGCAAACTTGAACCTGCTCACACAGAATTCAAATTAGTTATTCATTGCATAACTGTGTAATAATTATGTTATTACCTTTGATGTGTAACGCAAAATGACAGTAATAACTCCCAGCTTCCATGGCTGACTTTACATGATTAAGTTACATGCAACTAGTTGTGTTTTTGGCTAAACTAAAGTTACATGAAAGTTTCACAATGTAAAGCCACTGCAAAACCACTGTGACCAGTAACCTCATTTCTATTCCATACTGAGTAATAATAGCACATTTGTCTGTATCTGAATTTCCACATTGGTTGATTTTTTGTATGCATACTATTAGCTTTCTCAGCATCACTGTAGGACAATGGACTTTGGGGAAGCCCTATGATACCATATGAAGGGTTGTCAGATACTTCATTGTCTGGTGTGGGAGAAAACATAGCTTTAATGTGAAGGAGACAGCATATTGAGCCCTGAAGTGCTACAAATGATCTGTCAAGCTCACATCTTAATATTTGCTTGATAGATACTGAATATGATCCTGTAGAACAGCAATACTGAATAGAGTGTTCACAGCAGATGAGCCATATGGTTTTATCTGCCCTTGGACACTGTAGATTACTATTTCAATGATGGTCCAATTTAGATCAGCAAGTTCAATTTCAGACCTCTTGGCTAAATTATGAATTCATTTACACTGTTAAAATCACTTCCCTTTTTTTTTTTTGGTTGTTGTAGTTTCCTGGGTAACACAGTTCCCATATTGCTTTGAGAAGATGAAAATGATTGAATGGACTTTATAAACTAAGTTAGAGTAGATGTGCCAATTACTTAAGAGTGCAATGAAGAAATAACCCTGATAAATGAGATGTAAGAGGAAGCTGTCTAGATGTTATATTAGCAGCTTAGACAAAAACAATCCCTTCGTAAACACATAGGGCCATTATGTCTCTATTTCAGTGCATCACCAAAAGACGATGTAAGCTAAACACAATTCATGTGTGGCTAATGTGAAGACACGGGCCATTGAACACCAGTAATTCTTGTGAGATTATAAATTGTTTCAATTTCCCTCATAGCCCGGAAGACAGTTGGCGACCCTACAAGAACTGATCTTACGAGAAACAGCTGTTGCTTTCCTCTTATATATGTAGTGCCACTGTGACTTGATGATTTTAGCAAGCTGCTCAAAGCCTCTGATAAGGGACCAGTTTGAGTTAGGGTGAACCCTAATTGCCGGCAGTAAAAGCATGCTGTAACATGAGCACCGTTAGTGTTGGGGGGTTGGGTGGTAATAATGATGATGATGATAATAATCATCAATAATATACTAACAATATAATAACAATAATAATAGCAACATTTGGTAATTTTGAGAAGGTATCTGGAGTACATGTGGGAGCAAACACATTGACATCATGTGAGATGAAGCTTAATCTCTGTGGAAAAAGAACATAATAAAAGCACAAAATTCTGCTATGAAGCTGTAATTTATCTAGTAATTGAGAACAAAACTGTTAATGTCACATGAACTTTACAGTCTGAGAAGGCCTGATGCCTTCTTCACTGAAACTAATTATCCTGAGGCCGATTGAAACAGCCTTTTCTCTCCTGATACGAGAGCTGAGACATAATTTGACATCTGTTTTTCCTGAGACCTGAAGATGTTTTATCTGATCTCTGAAACCTAACATTAAGCATGTCCTAAAATGTACACCATGGCTTTTTGTTAAGGCATGTTGTCTGTCTGCAGCTCCAAGCATGTTCAACCAGCTCAGCTCAACAGCCGCGCTTACAGAACAATCTCATGAATAAATATATGATATTAATGTGGGAGATCACATCACCAAGTAACTTTAAATGTTCGGTTTATTATTTAAATTATTCATTTGTGTTCATGTGTTGAAATACTGAGGTCTTGAAATAAATCAATAAGTGAAGGACGGGTTTTGTAATCTGGTGATAAATGGGTTTAATGTCACTGGGGCCTGCAGTTACTCAGTTCACAGTCACTGAGCACAGGCCCAAGCTTACTGAAAAATTCTTAATAGAAAAACTTCATTCATTAAATAATAATTTAAGACTAGTTTCAGATGCAGTGCCCCTATAGCCTTTCTGTAAACAGAGGGTATCTGTGGAAGGCCACTATCTGCAGATCTTAGATTAGTGCCTCTCTGTGATGTAAGTAGGTGCTAGGTTGTTTTGAGCTTTAAAGACTAGTAGCAGAACCTTGAAATCTGTCCTGAATGATACAGGCAGCCAGTGCAGTTCTTTCCAAACGGGAGTGATGTGATCTCTCTTTTTTGTTTTTGTTAGGATGCTGCTGCATTTTGTACAAGTTGTAAGGGATGTGTAGTTTTCTTAGGAAGTCCAGCAAGAAGAGCATTACAGTAGTCAAGTCTGCTTGTAACAATTGCATGAACCAGTTTCTCTGCGTCGCTCTGAGATAGAAAAGGCCGAACTTTAGCGATATTTCTTAAATGATAAAAAGCTACTTTAGTGACCGTGTTTACATGTGGCGTAAAACAGAGCTCAGAGTCTAAGATCACACCCAGGTTTCGTACTTCAGGTTTGGTAGATGAAGCTAAAGAACCAAGTTTCTCAAAAATCATTTTTCTTTGAGTTTCTGTACCAACAGTCAGTAATTCAGTTTTTTCATGATTTAATTGTCGAAAACTTTGCAACATCCACTGAGAAATATCTGACACACAGCTGGTTAGTCTGTCTACAGAGTCTTGATCTTCAGAAGGAATAGAAATGTATAGCTGGGTGTCGTCAGCATAGCTATGAAAATGTATACTATGTTTCCTAATAACATCACCTAGAGGTAGCATGTACAAAGAGAAAAGCAAAGGCCCTAAGACTGAACCTTGGGGGACTCCACAAGAAATGGCAAATCGTTTTGATGAATGATTTCCAAGTGAAACCATAAACTGTCCATTACTTAAATATGATTTAAACCATTCTAAAAATGTGCCTGAGAGGCCGACCCAGCATTCAAGACGCTGGAGTAAAACCTTGTGGTCAACGGTATCAAAGTCTGCACTAAGATCTAATAAAACCAAGATAGAAGGATTTTGTGCATCAGCACTGATCCTGAGGTCATTCATAACGCGAATCAATGCTGTCTCTGTATTATGGTTAGAACGAAAACCTGACTGAAACTTCTCATATAAATTGTTTGATATTAGATACGTATTTAGTTGTTTGAAAACAACTTTTTCTAAGACTTTACTTAGAAAAGGTAGGTTTGAAATCGGTCTAAGATTATTTAGTATGGAGGGATCCATGCCACCCTTTTTTAGAAGAGGTTTCACCAGGGCAGGGCAGGGCAGTAATGACTTTCTTGAAATATTGATTTATGTTGAATATTGAATATTGACCTATTTTCTCAACATTTTGACTTGGGATCTTAAAATATTGACTTATTTTCTCAATATTTGGACTTAATGTCTTGAAATATTGACTTATTTTCTCAATATTTTGACTTGGTGTCTTGAAATATTGACTTAATTTCACAACATTTCCACTTAGTGTCCTAAAACATTGAATTATTTTCTGAACATTTTGACTTAGTGTCTTGAAATACTGACTTATTTCCTCAACATTTTGACTTGCTATGTTGAAATAATGAGTCATTAATTTTTTTGTCATTATTTTGATATTTCAAGTCAATATTTTAAGGAAATAAGTAAAAAAGTAATTGAAATGCTACATCAATTTTTGAAGGATTTCGTTGCAAACCATGTTTTAGACCACTGTTGAATTTTTTAATATAATAATATAGTACATGTAGTTAGGAGTAGGCTTTTCACATATGAGATAAATCAGTGCTATATTACAATTAATATCACATTTACTGGAAAAATAAAAATGTGTTTTCCCTCAACATCAATATTATTCTTTTCAAAAACTCTTTGTATCCAAAATATAATGAATAAACAAATGGATGTACAGCATTTTGGAACAAAACTCTTCATTTTGAGACAATAAGCAATTATTTTATGACAATAAGTCATAAAGTCACTTCATTTTGAGATATTAAGTCAATATATTGAGATTTTTTTTAATTCCCATACCTGGTGGGGATGGGCATCCATAAATTTGTGTAGACTGCTTCATGATGTTACATGAATAGTTCTTTGGTTCTAAGTGGTTCTACATTAGTGCCATATAAACACTACTTTTGCTAACGACCCACATACATCCTGCTAAATGAACTCCATCCTTTTGAACATAAAGGATTAAAAGCTAGTCCTAAATCAATGTAGAGGCACTGATTCTACTCAGATCAGACTTGGCATGAAGCCGCCTCCTGTTGGGTCACTCCTACAGTGCCATGTGTCAGCTTTGAGTCAGAGGAAGAGCATTCCGCTGGTCCACGGCAGAGAATGTTCTGTCACGTCCTACAGCTACGCTGGCATTTTCTCGCTGTGGCTTGGTTTATTTCACTCGCCTCTGCTGCATCTAATCTGAGCCAAGCCTGTCGGCAGCCTGGTTTTCATCAGCCACGAGCGATCGATGAACAGAACCATTACGACACCCTCCAGCCATTGATTTTTGTGTCTAATCTCCGAGGCCATGTCTGTTAATGTCTACCCTTAAGGAGAAGCATCGCCTCAGGAACCTAGAGGCCATCAAAGTCATGCTAAATGACGGTGGAATGCCTCTGGAGATGAGGGTTAAGGTCTTTTAAGTACAGCCTATTCCAGCCATTATTCTGCTGCCTTTTAAGTGTGGTCCACATTAAACCATTGTTTGCACCTACTTTGAATTCTTTTCAAAGGGAAATATTAGCGTGACTCTTTTTTAAGTTAAAAAGCACCACCAAACCTTTCTTTTTCTTTTTTTCTCCAACTTCACTGTGAGAACCTAAATACTTGGAGCCTGGCCTTATTAGAATAAAACTCCTGCCTTCCTCTTTTAGCTGGGATTATAAGTTTTGTGAATGGGAAATCAAAGAGAAAGTTTTAGACAATTTCAGCTGTGGTTGTGCCTCGCCATTGAGGGGAGTCTGAGTTTGAGCCTTTTCTAAGGCTCTTCAAGCTCCACTGCATTTCTTCATGAAAGCTTCGGCTCATTCATGTGTCATCTGGGCTCAAGGGCAGGCTGACACACACGAGCTTTAGGAGTTCATTTCCAAGGCAGTGGCTTCACCTTTCTCAGATGCACTTTCTCAGAAGTGATTGAAAATAGTGCATTACTCAGACCTAAAAGTCCCAAGACCCAAATCAATATATGAAAAAGCAATATACTGCAATAATCACAAGCTACAAAGAACAGTTTGTGCTTATGAAGAACATTTCTGCAATGCCAGGTCTCCAAAATATGTTCTCCCACCCCAGACTTGTGTAATCAGAGATGATTAATGGAGGAGCTTCTATAGGAAATCCATCTGAAATGGCTGGAAACTCATTAGTGTAGGTGCAGCTCTATATCAAATTTGGTTGCCTAGGCCCCACCCATTTGCTATAGACTACCTTTCATTTATTTAATTTCCAGTCCAACCAGCTGTTAAGTACAAATCATTCATTTAGCATCAGGAAAAAAGCAGAAAAGGTATTTCATGGAAAAAGTCCATTTCAGTTTATTTCAGTATTTATTGTGTTCACGACTTGCCTTTGCCTTCTTTTCAGGAGCCCTCTACGACAGCATTTTAAGGCCACTGTTTAAAAAAAAAAAATAGTAGACTTCAAGAATAAAGTCATAATATTTTTTTTGGTGTTTTTGGTGGTCTACCGGGTCTTGCACAGTTGTTATGAGTCCTATTTTCTCTGTATATATATTAGCATGCTTTCAACTCCAGTTTGAAAACTCTTGTTTTGTTGCTCATTTTCCTTTGACTTAATGCCCGTAGAGTGGAATGAGTGGAAATTAAAGTAAATAAAGGGCAGGACTTTTGCATAGTACTGTACAAATACTAGATGCACACCATGAGATGTTCCATTCAGTTCAGTTTGTATAGCGGTGCATATTTTATCTAGGATGTCTATCTGTGGACAGAAGTTGAGTGAGCAGGATAACAATTAAATGGTCACAGAGTACCTGTTTATTGACTTATATTTGACTGAATAAGACAGATTAAGGAAGCAACTTCTAACCGATACATGCTCAATGACACTGTGACTGGTAACCAAATAGATGGCTATTTTTTTTATCTATTTATCTATTTATTTATTCATTTATTTATAAAACTTTGTTTTTTTACCCGACAGCCCTGCAGAATTAATGGTGGAGCAAGCCCTCCGCATGATATACATATTCATATATGCAAACATCGTTTGGCTGCTGCTGTCAGTCCAGCGGCCTGCTCTTTGTCAGAAAATTAAAGCCATGGAGCACTGAGCTTCTTGTCAATAACAACAAAACACGATGTATCAAACATTTTCTTGGAAAAAGATTCTTCTAGAAAACAGTACAATGGGTTCTTTAGAGCGATGCTATAGAAGAACCACTTTTGGTTCCTCAAAGAAACTTTCCACTGAAGGTTCTTCAAGGAATTATTCATGTAAATTAGATGTTTGAAGAATCTAAATACGAAGTTAGTTTTGATTGATTTAACACGTTTGGTTCCTGCATGATTCCATATGTGCTATTTCATAGTTCTGCTTTCCTCACTATTACTCTAAACTGGAAAAACAGTGCTGTGCAAAAGTAGGAGACCACTCTTTGTTTATTCAGTATCCAGTTAAAAAGGCAATTAAAGTTATTTTTCAATGTCAGAAAATAAGCAGAAAACCTGTATTTGTCAGAAAATGACACACAAGCCTCAACAACTAAATGTAATGTCATTTTTTTCAGTATTCAATGTGTCCACTCTTTAACTTTCTTACAGCTTCTATTCCTTTGAGGAGACTTGCTTTCAGTTTTTCAAAGAAATCTGCAGGGATGTTTTTCTACACCTCCAAAATTCATTAGAAGTTGGTTGCATTTTCTTCTTTGATCCAAGTAATTTGAATTTCAAACTAGACTCATCAGTCTATAAAACCTTACTCCACACCCTCAGGTGTCCAGTTCAGTGTTCTAGTGCACATTTTCTTCTTTTTTGTCCGTTTCCTTTTCTCAGTCACAGCTTCTCGACAGCTACACATCCTTTCAGACTCATAGTGTTGAGTTGTCTTCTTACAGTGGAAGGATGGACAGAAACACCTGTGGGGTTTTTTTTTGGATCTGAATCAAGAGTGCATTCTGTTGCTTCAAGGGTTCTTTAGTAAAGTAAAAGGGTTCTCTAAAAAGCTATAACAGTCAAAGAACCCTTTGCATGATTGAAGGAAAAAAGGGTTATATATAGCACCCAAAAGGGTTCTTCTGTTGTTACGATGTCAAGCTTGTAATCATCAATCATCCATCAATTAATCATGCAAAGGGTACTTTGGGTGTTCAGGGCTCTTTATAGAACCTTTTTCTTTACTAAAGAACCCTTGAAAAACCATCTTTTGTAAAAGTGTGGTGCTTGATTTTCTCCTCTTTTTTTAAGTACTAAGCTTTAAGTACTGTTTATCTGATAGTTAGGGAGGTCTACCAGGTTTTGCATGGTCGTTAGGAGTCACATTTTTTGAACTCTAGTTTGGAAAACTAAAACTTTTTTATATATCCTTCGACTTTCCTGTTCCTAATGCAAGTGGGTTATTTTATATCTAATCTAATATCCTCACAAGTACCTCCTGAAAAAAGAATAACCTGTACTTAATGGCCATTTTAACTAGATATTAACACCCCTAATTTTTGCAGAGTACTATATTAAACCAGAAGAAAAACTCTTCTATAAGTAGGTGTGTTCAAACCTTTGGCTTTATACCTTCAGTGTAGCTCTTTATGAATCAAGCAGTTAATAGCTTTAGTTTTACCAGACGCTGATTTAGCCCTGTATGTCAGAGCATCTTGTGCAGTGGAGTTTCTGTGACTTTGTTTTCAGTACACATCATTCACATGTCTCATACTTCCGTCTCACCTCCCACAATTCTTCACAGGTATCTCGGTGAGCATTTCTACCTTCAGTCTAGTTGCCATAGCAATCGAGAGATACAGTGCCATCTGCAACCCGCTGACATCCAGGGCGTGGCAGACCCGCTCACATGCCTACAAAGTCATCGCTGGAACCTGGGTGTTGTCTGTGAGCATCATGGTTCCATACCCGGTCTTCAGCACGCTGGTGTCCTTTCACAAACCCAACAATACCACCGCCCACATGTGCCGTCTAGACTGGCCCATGAGCCAAGTGGAGCAGATCTGGTAAGTTCACTTAATGGCTAATTGGGATGCTCATTAGTGAAGCAGTGAAATGGAAATTCTTGACCAAAACCGATTTTTTTAAATATAATTTCCGGTTTTATGTATACTTCTGAATGCGCATAATAAACGTAAATAAAAAGCTACAAAGTAATGAAAAAAATACTTAGTAATGATATAATCTGCTTTTGATTGAACAAAACGGAGCTGATGAATAAAAAGTTACTGCCAGATAGACATACTATAATTATTACAGTACATAGGCTGCAGTATGTGCCATGAAATCTAGTCTCAGCTTCAGATGCTTCACTCACACAGAAACACACCAAGCTGGCCACAACTGTCTGGATTTTTCTAGTTAAATTCTTGTCAGCAGTAGTGAACAGCTGCACTGGACATGATGAAACTAAGCATTTTAGAGCAAGATTAACATCTGTAGGATTTTCACAGCTGCCTCCTCTACAAGGCACTTGTTTCTTATGTCAAACGGCCTCTTCCTGACAAGGTCATCTGTTTTTGGACATGTTTTGTGGTGACTTCTTGCTCGACAAGAGAGACTGATCTGTTATACTGTGTACTTTAGCTCTGTGATCTGTGCGCTTTTCATCATTGATAAACTGTGGCTACAGTTGGCTTTGTTTACCACAGACTTTCCTTTCTGTTTCTGTTGCGTCTGTTGTTTTGCTGTGTTCTGCATGTAGAGCAGGATGTTATGTTTTCAAATGGTATCAGACCTGCAGTGGGGAGGTTCTTGGGAGCTGTACACTCAAAAGTGGCTTTAGTGGTCGTTAAAGCTGTGCAGTAGATGAAATTTTGCAAATTTAAGCAATGCAAACTTTTGGTTCCCCAAAAAAACATGGTTGAAAATAAGATTTATGAGTGTGAATAAACTTTTTAGATTTAGAAAAAGATTTTGAAAACCTTAACATAATTAAGAAAACAAAAACAAACAAAAGTGGTTCTTCTGTGGCATTCAACATGCGCAGAGGTTGCAAATAGTTGGTCTGATGTCCCTCATAGAAACAGTTTTCTTTTGTTGTAATACTTACAGATCGCTGACCTAATGTCCCTCATTTTCTCAAGTTCCACATGGCCGACATTTTCGCTGTTTATCTGCTGATGCTCACTGTTTCAATGCATATGTACTGACCAGCACAGGAAAGCAAAAAAACAGTTTTTTAATCCCTTTTTCTCATTTTCTATAGTATTCCAGTTATTTGTAATGTATGCAGTTATTTGTTGTAGGCCGTTTTTTTTTCTTTTGGGAAAAGACTGAAAAATGTGCTACTTTTTTTGGTAGCAAAATTTGGTGGCTAAAATTTGTTGCATCCCTAATTAATAGCCTGTTGGAGTTTAGCTTCAGATTAATGACTGAATGTTAAAAATGGTTTTGTTTTGTTTTTGCTAGAAAGGTTCTTTGGAGTACTGCCATAGAACCTGTGAAAATGATGGCCATGTGGAACTATTTCACTGTTTTAGTGAGGGACATTAGACCAGTGATTTGTAACCTCTGCACATGCTAAATGCAGAAGAACCACTTTTAGTTCCCCAAAGAACCTTTTATTGGTGGTTCTTTAAAGAACTATTTTATCAATCAGACATACAATTACAAAGAAGCTCACATAAACTAAACTAAACAAGAACTTTTATTTAGGAAACTTTTTTGAAACAATTTTAAACAGTGTATCTGTTTGTCTTTTTTGTTTTTTTTTAGACTGCTAGATCATTTTAGGTAGTAAAATAATGAATTATTAATCATTTTGTAATATATAATTTATGAACCTGTGTTTTTTGGGTTAAACATAATCTATTTAGGATGACATGGCCATTTAGCCCACAATATTGCTAAATTGCTCATGAAAGACATAGGAAGTGCCTCCAGCGAGTTCCTTTAGAAAAATGAAGACCTCTCACAGACATTTACAAAATCCAGCAGCAAATCTTGTCTAACCATGCAGGGATCCTTTATTTCATCGCCCCCATCCATGCTCTGAATGGCTCACCAGTTAAGTCTGTCAAAAACCCACCCCAAGCAAAAGCAGGATGGAAAAGCAGAGCAATTAAATGAATCTTTGGCATCTTTGAGCGTTTTCTCAGGGCAGAAGACAGAAGTCTACGGGAGACGACACTCTGGAAGCTGTCAGAATTCTATCTTTTGATTTTTCACCCTCCCTCAGAGCCTGTATTATCTAATGTCACCCTTTCAGATGCCTTTGTGTAAAATAGACCATAGAGGATTAGAGAGACCCCTAAGTGTCACAAGCCTAAGTAATTAGCGGGCGTGCTAAGGAGAAGGAACTCTCAAGGTAGTCGTAGTAATGCCTCTAATGATAGAGATAGAAAGCTGTTAACATGCACCCCTTACTGTGCACAAAATGATATTCTTGACCTTCTAGATGAAATGTCTTCAACTTTTGGGGAAAGACCATTAAAAAGCCTTTTGAAGAAAGTTTAATGGTGTTGATATTTTTTTTCTCATTTTTCAATCTGTGATGAAATAGAGAAAGAAAAAGTATGATAGATTTTTTGAAAGGTTCATCAAACAAAGACCTTTCAACCATGTAATGCAGCACTTCTATTAAAATGCCCTAGTGTTGTTTTGAAGTTAAGAAAAGCGGTGAAGTAGGATCCGTTTTTGAGTCATTCCATAATTATGAATACCTGTGAGCATATACACTGATACACCTCCATATATCTACACTCACTCTCCATTTTATCAGCTTCACTTACCATATAGGAGCACTTTGTAGTTCTACAATTACAGACTGTAGTCCATCTGTTTCTCTGTGTACATTGTTAGCCCCCTTTCACCCTGTTCTTCACTAACCAGGACCCCCACAGAGCAGATATTATTTGGGTGGCGGATCATTCTCAGCACTGCAGTGACACTGACATGGTGGTGGTGTGTTAGTGTGTGTTGCGCTGGTACGAGTGGATCAGACACAGCAGTGCTGCTGGAGGTTTTAAACATCTCAGTGTCACTGCTGGACTGAGGGAGAACCAGTTTTTTTTTAATATTGGCTGAAATATCACAGATAACACACCAGTAGTTATTGATTATTACAGCAACACAGGCTGTAATGATAATCACAAAAAAGCATCATGGTTAGAACAACAAAAACATGTCAAATGTATACAAACTTAACCTCTAACATAAGAATAACATCTTATGAACGTCTTATATAACAATATCAGTACCGCACTGTTTAACCAAAACTGTTAGAGTTATAAAATATAATATAAAAAGTAATATAAAACATGGAAGCTTAGAGCTCACTAGCACATGGTATCTTTGCAATTGCCTTTGCATAAATTTTAATTTATTGATAATGGAGTAACAGTGTTGACCATTAGTGAATCCACTCTTTACCCAACCCCAGCTTTTAAGAAATACTTTTAATTAAAAAGATATAGCCAACAGATATAGATGTCCCATAGAGGACGTAACTTCTTCAACAGCTTAAAATTATAATTAGTTACTGAAGCTTGTTTGTAAATACATGCTTTCGACTTTATTTTTCCTGATGCTGAAAAAGAATAACTTGTACTTCATGGCCATTTTGACTGGAAATTAAATAAATAAAAAGGTGTTCTCTGGCTTTTGCAAAGTACTGTACTTTGTTTGTCCGTAGTGTATTGAATGCACTACAGTGTTCCTGAAATACCTTAGGATATTACAAGGATTTGCGCTTATCCATAAAAAGAGACTTAAAAACACAAAAGAAAAAGAAGCTTCCGGATGGCCGGTGATCATCTCCCACCCCAATCACACGGCCACTTCCTGAAGCCTTTCTGAGATGGAGTTTTTGCTTTGATTGCTTTCACCCCAGTGATGAATTTGAAAGCTACGTACGGAGCGGAATGACGGGTGTCTTTGATATGGAATAAATGCAGTGGTGAAGGGTGCCACTATCACAAAGGCGTCTGAGAGATGAAAAAGATGAGCGTAAAAGGACCAGCGGAAGATGCTTTCAGGCAACACTCCCACGCTGTCATTTGAATAATACCACAATGAAATAATAACATCAACTCACTTTGTAATTTTTTTTTTTTTATACATGTGCAACATGATTCTGCCCCGGCCCAGCAGATGTTCTGACTGTTCTTTTATCTTTTTCGATCTTGTAGGACGTCCGCTGAACATTGCAGATGCACTGTAGTGCTGAACTGTTCGGTTTTGTAATGCTCTCTTGGGGCCAATGCATTTGTTTATCTCTGCAAATTCGATGCTTGAGGGAGACTGAGGGCTGCACTAATTTAAGAAGCCTTTTAAAAGCCCTTTGCAATCAGTGAATGAATGTATTAAGTCTCATAACTCAGTCAGTTGAAAGGCAGGTACTGTATCTGATAATTG
Source organism: Colossoma macropomum (assembly GCF_904425465.1). Classification (NCBI taxonomy): domain Eukaryota; kingdom Metazoa; phylum Chordata; class Actinopteri; order Characiformes; family Serrasalmidae; genus Colossoma; species Colossoma macropomum. Next base: position 19,179,960 of record NW_023494808.1, read on the forward strand.
CTTGCATTTGTCTTGTCTGCTCAAGAGCTCAGTGTAAGTCTTGGGTCTATTGTTTCAATATTCTGTCTTTTTTTTGCTTTCTTTCTCTCTCAGGTACGTCCTACTGCTGTTTATTCTGTTCTTCATCCCAGGTGGGGTAATGACCATCGCTTATGGCCTCATCTCCAGAGAGCTCTATCGAGGGATTCAGTTTGAGCTGGAGCAGAAGAAAGACAGTAGTGGTAAGAATCAGACCAACCGTTTCTTTTAAAGACTTCTACATCAATACCAATAAACCCAAAAGCCTCATTATTGATTTAGGATGCCTTGTACTGTATCTCCAATGGATTGATGTCTTACCTTGAAGTGAATTCCTAATCATATTGGCCTACTCGGTTTTAGGGTTATTTTAGTTATTGATCACTCTATTGATTATATTTGTGTTTAATTAATGTGTCTAAAAACCCAATAGGTGGGTTTGACTCCACTCTTCAATTTCTTTACTGTTCTTGAAACAATTTTTAGGTCAAAGGTGAGAAGTGTAGGCTACACATTTCATTTGGCAGCAGAGCATTAGGTGGAATGGCAGTTCATTAAAAGGGAGCTCTGACCAAAATGGAAAATGTAACTGAGACCCTAGTGTAATGTGGAGGAAGGAGAACAGCGGAGGCAGGAGTGCAGAGTACCGTTTATTTAACAACATAAATCAAAGAAATCAAACATGAGCTTTGAGCCTATCGCTCCCAACAGACATAAAGACCATCAACTTTCAGTTCTTTCAGACTCGTCTTGCTGCTGTGCCTCGTGGCTCCCCTCTCTTTGGTCTCTAAGCACCTACTGAGTGAAAAAGAAATGTATTAGTAGGCAGAGAGACACCTGCACACAGGTGGACGTCATGACTAATCAGTCCGCTTTCACATCAAAAGCAGCTCTTCACTCCACAGACAGCGCTTGACCACACCCCTGCTGCCACATACCCCAACTGCCAGCCTCTGGAACCACCCCTCGCACCCTCTCCCCCACAAGTCTTTTCAATTTGGGGACAAACGTGTCTGTAACCCTAGTGGAAGCCCAGATACTGTACCTCCAACCATCCAACAGCACACTTCTTCGGATTTGCTGTCAGCCCTGCCCATCTCAAGGACTTCAGTACTGCCCTCAAATGCTGCACGCATCGCTACCAGTCATTACTATAAATGATGATGTCATCTAAGTTTTGCCTTCAGTCTGATTCAGTCCATTGAGACCGGACCTGTGGCCAGGGCTCTAAACAACCCGAACAGGAGTGTGACGAAGTGGCGTAATCCAAACGGAGTGGAGAAGGCTTTTTTTTTTGCGATACTGGTGTCAAGAGGATCTGCCAGTATCACTTGGTTAAATCCAGTGTTGAATAAAAGTGAGCAGCGCCTAGTTGATTGAGCAGTTCTTCAACACGTGGCATGGATAATTATCAAATTTAGACACCAAATTTACTTGTCTATAGCCAACACAGAACCGAACAGTGCTGTTGGGCTTGTGAACAAGCACCACGGGGCTGCGCCAGTCGTTGTTTGACTTTTCTACATTGAGCATTGCTTTGATTTCATCCTGAACAACTTTTTTCATGTTGTAGGCATGACTGCAAACAACAAACCCAGGAGGGGTCTTAATGTGGTACTTTATGAGGTTAACCACCTATGTGGCCAGGGCCACATTGAGACCCCTCCTGGGGTAAAAAATAAGTTAACCCCCTAAAATCCCAGGCTTACAACACACTCAGGCCTATTATTCAGTAACTACAGTGACTTCAAAGCAAATTGGCTGAGTTATTGTTAGGATCTAGAAGTGAAATAAAACTTTAGGCCAACTTATTTTTGATGCTATTAAACTAGCACTAGCCAATGATGCTATTTAACAAACCTAGTACTAGCCAGTGCTAACTACAAAAATACTCTTTAAATTAGTTAGCTTGAACTAGCTAATTGTTAATATTTATAGTTGGTCTGAGCTAGAGGCATGTTTAAATTAAGTTAAACATAGTTGATATTTTTCCTAACTAAACCTAGAATGCTTGACCCAAAAAAACCTACACAGATGCTTAAAAGAGGTAAAAATGACACATGCTGATATTATTATGGTTTTCTTTAAAGAATAGGTATCTTGTTTTAATCTTTATCTTCAATTTAATCATTATTTGAATCAAAATCACCAAATGACTACTCATTTTGTCATTTAATCATAATGATCTTGATTTAATGTTTCAGTTGTGCTAATTTGGCTTTATTTGTACATGCACAGTAAAGAAAGATGGAATTCAGTACTGTTCAGATGCATTAGAACTTTTCTTTAACTTGCTCAGCAAAGAGGTACTAGAATGAATGAAAAAAGAATAATCCATATTTTTTTATTTGTATAGTTAGTTAGTTAGTTAGTTAATTAGTCTCAATCCATTAATCAAGCAACACTTAATATTTGCTAGCAAGCATGGATTGGCCGTAGTATTTTGCTAGTTTGCTGATTTAGAATGCCTGAAGATGTATGTTTCTGTCATATATTTTCGAAATTACAAAATACAGCTTACACTATCACAAGATCAGTAGGTCAGTGGTTACAGAAAGTTGACAGATTAGCATGCCTATGACAACTGATATCAAATTCTCAACCGCACATGAAATGGGAAAAATGAGATATGTATTGAAGGGGCCTATCAAGTGATGAAATATTCTTAGAAATAAAAGATAAAAAAAAAAATGATGAAAAAATCAGTTTAGTACAAAATCATTTAGTAAATGAAATGAGCCTTTTACAAGGATTAGCCGTCATACAAAAATGTCTTTTGAAAATGACCGTTGCAACCATTTTTGATTAATCTATAGAATAACAGAGAATACAACATTCTTACTGACAGAACCTACGAGAAAATGCCATGGTGACTGCTAGGAAATGACTGGGAGTAGTGAAACAAAAATGTTCATAACTTGTGTCCAAGAAATATGGAAATGACATTTGTGAGGCTCACAAGAAGGATTGTGCAATGTCAGGATGTCAGGATCAGTGTTTTTATTGATGAAGTTTTCCAAAAATTACATCTTACTGGGTCAATAGGGTCAATAATGTTAAAAGAACAAAAATGGGTATTACAGATACCCTTCAATACCTATTAACTACTTCTTAAGCTGTCAGTGAAGCCATAGATCAGATCTTTTCAACCACTGTAGATGCACAAAAAGTCCCATTTGGGGTTTTGTGCTCTCACTAGGTGATCCTGTCTGCCAGTCTTGTTGTTTTGTGAAAGGTTTTTATGTGCCAAGCGCTCGGTCCAGAGAATTTCATCATGGGGTCCTTTTAGCCCTTCTTGCTGGGTACTGTTGAGCGGTTGCATGGTGAAGCGGCTGGAAGGTGAATTGGCTGGGCTTTCGTCTCTAAGGCTTCTCTTTAAGGCTTTTCAGGTCCACACTCTTTACTGCTTGGTCCAGCACTCTCACAAAGAAAGGCTAAAAAACATTGGTTTGGATCTGAGTGCTAATCGAGCTGTTAAGGATAGCTCTGTTGTGCTGTACTGTGTAAGGTCTGCCGGGTCATTGAGGGTGAAGAAGCAGGCTTGTCACTTTGAAAAGGATTATAGTGGAACAGCTACATACTCTGTTCCCTCGAGCTGTCTTTCAAACACTTCTTATTCACAGTCAGACTGGACTTAAACCACATATGCACAACACTGTAAATGTTTTTTAAGCTAATGTACATTCGCTAAAGTAAATTTGCTGTTGAAGATGTGCTAATATTCTTCATGTTTGTTTTTAGTCTTTTAGTTTTTTTCTACCTTGTGTTCATGTGTGTCATTTAATATTTCACTGAGCCCTTATTTGAGCCCTGGGTTAGTTATAATCTCAAACAGTGATATAGCATCTAGTTCCTGTATGCTGTTTACAGTATATTGTCATTATAAATGAGTGATTGATTCTCTGGACCATGCTACCAAGCTGCCTTTTACATTGATGTTACATTGTGTGAACAATTCATAACCAATTTTGAAGCAATATTGGCCTAAAATGACTGAACTAAAACCTTATTATATTAATGTTAGCATAAATTCATTGAAGAAACATTTCCTTTCACAATAAAATAACATTTTGGAGATAATATGTTTAGTTATTACTGTGATTATATGGGGAAATACCCCCATCCCAGAGAGGCCCATATAAATCCAAATAAAGTAAATAAATAGTTTTTCATATGGATGTTTCACTTTCAGTGATACAATGAAATTAAGGATCAATCTCTCCTGCAAGATAAATACGCATTTTTTATATGAACCATTAAAATGAAATAATGTCCAGAAAATGTAAGAAGTCTGTTTTTTTTGTACCTTTTAAGCTGGCCTGTATCCCCAAGAAGCCCAGTCAGAAAATGGCCAGTTTTAATAATTAATAAGCTTATAAGCAGGGCAAGGCAAGTTTATTTATATAGCACCTTTCATACACTGTGGTCATTCAAAGAGCTTTACAAATAAGAAAATACTTATAAATAGAAAATAGATCATTCACATTAAAAATTAAAACAGAAACACTCTTGAAGAAAGACTAATAAAAATGGAAATCCACTGTTTATAAATTCAAGCTATGCCAGATCAGATGGCTGAGACTGTATCAGTAAACTAGTTGCATTTATTTAGTTGTGTATATGTTGACTTATGTTTATTTGTTCAAAACTGTAGATATTTCTGTAGCTATTGAGTCTTTGTATGTTTAAGCAATGTTAAACTAATTGTGTTGTTCATGTGCATAGGTTGTGCTTTGGGTACTGAAGAGCAAAGCAGATACAACACAAAAAAAAAAAATAAACATCTTATGTGTGAGTGCGCTTTTGTAAATTTTGTAAATATGATCATAAGATGGTAGAATGTACGCTTTATATAATGTGAACTTTTCAGTTCTGTGTCAGCATATTTTGTAATTACATACAATTTATACTGACTGGCCACTTAATTATGTACACCTTGTTTCTACACTCACTGTGCTGCTGGAGTTTTTGAACACCTAAGTGTCACTGCTGGACTGAGAATAGTCCATCAACCAAAAACATCCTGCCAACAGCGTCCTGTGGGCAGCTTCCTGTGTGCACAAACTGTGCAGAAACTTTACATCTACAAGGTGGACCAACAAGGTAAGAGTGTCTAATAGAGTGGACACTGAGTGGACACAGTGTTTAAAAACTCCATCAGCACTGCTGTGTCTTATATACCAGCACAAAACACACTAACACACCACCTCCATGTCACTGCAGTGCTGAGAATGATGCACATAATACTTGCTCTGTGGTGGTCCTGTGGGGGCCCTGACCATTAAAGTACAAGGTAAAAGGGGGCTAACAAAATAAGCAGAGAAACAGATGGAGTACAGTCTGCAACTGTAGAACGATGAAGTGCCTAATATGGTAAATGGAGCTAATAAAATGGACAATGGGTGAGTGCAGAAACAAGGAGGTATGCTTAATGAAGAGACCATTTGGGATGTGTATGCACACATATAATATATAATAAAGATCTGCATCAATAATTTTCATTAATATTTCTTTCCTAAAGTACATTGTCATATTAGGAAGGATGAGCCATGGAAGCATACCCTTTAAAGGACCCATATAATATACCGTATACCCCTTTTGTGCAATAGAGTTTGAAGTACTATGAAAACATTGTCAAAGTTTCAAAACATAGCGTTCACTTCACAGTCCGTACTGTCTATATATGGAAATTGTGCTGCAAAAACAGCCCATTTTCCGTGATGTCACAAGAACCAGCTCATTTACATACATCCATGCATTCAGCCAACTTTTTTCCCTACATCGTACAATCTGTCTATAGACCCTACTCTTTGAGGTCAATGAGTAGTAGGAACAATAATAATAAATTCTTTTCTTCAATTCTTGCTATTCATTTCTGTTCACAGTACTGGCAAATGGAATGAATGGCACTGTATCCCGTGGTCACGATGATGGTGATGGCTGCTACATCCAGGTGCCCAAGAAGGGTCCAGCCATGGAGCTGTCCACCCTTAGCACTTCAGCCCCCAAGACAGACCGGCCGCGTAGCAACACCTCAGAAGCCAAACTGCTTGCCAAAAAACGTGTGATCCGCATGCTGATCATCATCGTGGTGATGTTCTTCGTCTGCTGGATGCCCCTCTATGCAGCAAACACCTGGAGAGCCTTTGACCAGCTCTCGGCAAAGCGAGCCCTCTCAGGAGCTCCTATCTCCTTCATCCAGCTGCTGTCATACACCTCCGCCTGCGTCAACCCCATCATCTACTGCTTCATGAACAAGCGCTTCAGAAAGGCTCTGCTGGCCACCTTTGCCTGCTGCAGTCTGCCATGTCGGCGCCGCAGGAGGAGGGACGGTGACGAGGACGTCACCGGGGTCACTGCAGCATCCATGTCGAAATTTAGCTACACTACTGTTAGCACGGTGGGACCATGCTAAGTCTTAAATGTGGGACTCGTCCAGGATCATTACGGCGAAGTTTGCTTGTTAAGTGCACTGTTTTGTTGTGAGATTTGTCTCTGGTTATGTTCTTGTGTTTTCAGTCTATACGGCATGCTTTAGCTGGTGATTATCTGCTGTTATTAGACTTTCTGTGTTGGGAGGTAGCTTCAAATAGTTGTTCGTGTTTCCAAAGTAACAAAGCATGAAGGAGGATGCCTAAAGTATCAACATAAGACAAGAGTGCAGAGGCTGAACCTCAGTGCAAGTCGTAGAGCTCATTCAGACTGATGCTCACATGGAACTTCACAAAAAAAACTATGGACAGATACGTAGAAAACAATCTACCCTCAGACACTGTGCTGCATAGGAAAATCATGTAGATACCCTGTTATTCCTACTGTGATGTAATGTTGTTCATTGCATGATACAATCTATGAATAAGAGAGCACTCTTGTCTTAGGTCACCTACATAATGGCTACAAAATGGTACAGTCATTATTGATTAGCATGCATGGTTGTGATGTTTCTGTTATTGTTTATTGTTTAACCCAAACCCCTTAAATATGAAAAGTAATCATGGAGAGATTGTTCGGAAAACGATTTGGGACAGTTTGTCCAACACATTACGTAGAAGTGAAGACAACGGTTGAACCTCCGACCACCAAGTGCTATGATGCACATGGCCAAGGACATGGGTGTTATTTACTTATTTATTTATTTATTTTTAATATTTTATGTTTTTGCACACTCTTTCTATATGGCCAGTCTCCACCCATTAGCTCTCATCACACAATGCTGCCGAGAGTAAAGGCGAGCATGTGCTTCCTCCGACACATGTGAAGCCAGCCACCTTTTTGAACTGCTGCCAATGCAAAGTCATTAGACAGCTCAACACGTTCGGAGGAGAATACTAACTGCCAATTCTGTTATGTCAGCTAACTGATGCCCAAGTTTGCCAGCATGGGGCTTGACCAGGGGTGCACAATTCCGGTCCTGGGGGGGCGGTTGTCCAGCACAGTTTGGTAGTTCTCTAAGTCAAACGCACTCATTAAATCTGGCAATTAACAGATGAGTTAAATCAGGTGTGTTTAAGCAGGTAAATCACCAAACTGTGCTGGACACCAGCCCTCCAGGATCGGAGTTGTGCACCCCTGGGCTGGATTATCTTGCCCACCTAGAGAAAGCGAGGTCAGTTTTGCCATGTATGGCTGTGGTATTACTTGTGTCCAAATTCACAACGCTTATACAGTGGAACCACTCAGGACCCTGTGGTTATTTTATAAATCAGGACATCTAGGCTCTTCTCCTATTGGACAGTCAGTGGCTTAAGGCAGTTGATCCTCAATCCCAGTCCTTTGATACAACTACTTTTTTTCTAGTGATTCTTTAAAGAATCATTTTTGTAAATGAGATGTGAGAACTTATCAGTTCTTATAATTACTTGTTATAATTCACAACTGAGATATCTTGAATTATTAATTAACCCCAGCCTCCCAAGCAACAATGCAATCTAAACCCTGGCTCTATCGTTGGGAGATTGCAAGTTCAGTTGCCAGTGGTGCCACAGCCGTATGTGGCATAGTTGGTCTCACTTTCCATAGGTGGGTAGGATGGCCCTCCCTTTCTCCCCATTATTCAGACATCTGCTAGCCAACGTGGAAATTGGCAGTTAGGTTACAATCATGTTGAGTCTTCCAATGATGTTCCATTAGTGACAGTTCAAAAAGGAGATGGCTGGCTTCACATATCTTGGAGGAAGCACACCATCCCAGTAGGCAGCTTAGCAGGCTTAAGTGGTGCCACCATCAAAGCGTTGGCTCTATTGTTGGGAGATTGCAAGTTCGGTCTCTTTTCCTATTGGACAGTCAGTGGCTTAAGGAAGTTGAGCCTCAATCCCAGTCTTTGGGAACCTATACTCTTAAAAATATAAGTTCCAAAGAGGGATCTTTGGTACAAACACTTTTTGTTCCATAAAGAACCTTGCAATAGGACAAGAGGATGTATGAGAGAAGAAACTTTCTAAAATTTAAAGAGCTTGCACATAATGTAAAAGTTCTATGCTTTCATAGAACTGAACATCCAAGCCAAGAACCATTTAGAAACCTTTTTTGAACCAGTTTAAAGTACAGAATTTAATCTTTTACCTCTAAAATTCTAAGTGTGCTAATCTTGAGACTTATTAGGCTGTAGATACTATGAATTATTCACTCTATTCTGAAGCTGATATGTGAATTGTGTAGGTATGACAGTGAGTAAATTGTGGGCCCACATATGGACCCTTGGGTGAGATTCCATCATGGATTTGTCCTTTTTGAGCTGGCTTGATGCTCCGAGTTGCCAGATTCTGTATATCAAATTATGATGTGCTCTGTTATGGGTCTATGACGTTCCTCAGGGAGACACGCGTCTCATTCCTAGGTCCATGTCTTTGATGCGTATCTCCCAGCTCATTGTTCTTGAAGTTTAGCACACAGTAAAATCAATTCAGTTGCTTAAACAAGAGACAGAACCCAGCTTAAGTCCTTGTCCAATCCATTATAATCCAGTGTTCTACAGTGCCGTTCCGCATCAGAGGCAGCTGCTCATTTTTTGAAAGGCGCTCGCTCGTCTCAAGCAATTTTGCTTTGGGGAAAAATGAAACACAGGAAGGATAATAAACTGTGGGGGGATGTTCTTCTCCACGACCCCAGTGGCACCGTCTAAGTCCACGCTATTTAAATGCACATAGAACACCAAAAAAGCAAGATGTCTGATTTGCCTGTGTGTGGTTGTTTAATTGCTTTCTTCCTCATTGCACAGGCTGAGGAGGCACCTGGGACAGAGGCGGTCTCTCAAAGCCTCAAAGCCTTCTCTGAATATATGAAAAGCAATCCGAGCGCTTGTTTGTAGTGAGGTTAATGCATGTAGAGAGCCCTCTTATCTCAATTCCTATCTGAAGATGAGATTTAAAAAGATCTGGATTTGCTTTAGCCTGCATTTTTTATTGATGAGATGATTTGACTGCACTGCACCACTGCAGTGCTTCATTCTAACTTTATTCCTGACTTTTGAAGGCAAATCTCATTTTGATCTTGTTTCTCAGAATCTTAATTACAGAACAGATGCCTGTTCTTTAGGAATGAACAATTTTACTCCTCGGTCCCATAACTACATGCATTACATGTTAGTTACATAGTAATTACCAAATAATTTACACATTAAATTATTCTTAGGTTATAAAAGTATATTGTAACACTTTGGACCCACTGGTGGGATTAATAGGTGTTATTAACTGAATAAAAGCCTGCACTTCTGAAAATAAAGGCGCCAGAATGGGTTCTTTGAAGTGATGCCTTAGACAAACCACTTTTGGTTCCCCAGCGAGCCCTTTAGTTGCTGGTTCTGGAATGTAAGTGAAACCACCCAAGTGAAAGGTTCTTTAGGGAACTGAAAGTGGCTAGTCTTTGAAGAATCCTTTTTTTGCGGCTTTAGGCCTGCATGATATGGGTAGCGTAGTAAAATGATATTGCTTCATACTGTGATTGCGATATGCCTTACAACATATTAAAAATCGCACTGAGGAACTCTTTATTGGTTCACAGATGGAAATGCACTATTTTATTTGTGAAATGTACTTTTATTGGATTGGATTGGATTTATGGTTGTTGGATCAAACCTCCCCCCTTGATTGATCCAGATCTGGAACTGTGATTGGTTGGGATGCTCACACTGCCCAATAAAACGTTTAGTGATTAGTGGGCTCATGTGCAAAAACCATCAATATTGCCATAACGATTAAGAAACAATATATTTTGGAGGCCTAATTTAGTTGATCAGCTACTCGAGTAAGCCTAGTGCAGGGCATAGAGTAAACACTGCTATATAATGTAGTCCTACCTCATAGTGAAGGACATCATGAAATAATTTTAATTGTAGCTTACAGCTATTCCATCTCTCTCCCTCCCTGTCTCTCTCTGTCTTTCACATGTGCGTAATCAGATGGAATGCAGCAGATCTGGTCCAGAATTCATAATTCAAACTCATTTATCCCTCCCTATGTTGTACACTGAGCCCACGCTTGCATTCCCCACTCCCTCCCAACTCCTTCTCTCTCTTACACATACGCAGTCTGTCAATCCTCTCTCTTTACTTTCCTAAAGACCACCTATGTATGTTGGTTGTAATGTAGAACTGCTGTTTCCCAGGTGGTGGAGTTGTTTCTCCAGAGGTGACGCAAAGCAAAGTTCCTTCTAGTCCTCCGGCCCTTGCACTGAGGTTTTGACACGCTGGTTTATTCATCCATTTCACTCTGTGCTAACAAATAGAAATTCAATTTCCAAGACTATGGCTCTTCCATTCCGAACAGGCCTTGAAGCAAATCAAAATTAGTTCAAAGTGACAAATGGAGGGTCAAATTGACATAGACACCACCTGTAGAAAGGATAATAAGATGGGAAATTAGACATGCCATAGATGCAGTTTTCCACTACATCAGGCAATGAGCAAGGACTCGACAGTAAACAAAAATCTGTGGTCACAGTTCAGTTTAATTTGTATTTTAGTGCTCCTGCAGTTAAAAATTAAGGTTCCTAAATGGTTTTTAAAGTCTTGATTGTTGCACAACCTTTACATTGCGTAGAGGTTTGTTAAACTTTAAGTAGGTTCTTCACTTGCACATCTCATTGACAAAAATGGTTCCAGAGCCATCTTTGGGAAGTTTTTTAAGTAACCAGACATAGTTCTTTTATGGTGCCACTCTGCACCCTTTTTCCCCCTCTGTCCTAAAATGTGTAGGCTTATTATTCAATTCCCTATCGTAAGGCTTATTATTTAGTAACAACAGTGTTATTACATGGTAACTAAGTTGTAATTACAATGTCATAAATTAAATTACTATTCACTACAATTGTTCAGTCATAATGAATAACCAGCTGTTGTGATGATGTGTGCTCATCTTTTACCATGTGCTACCGAGGCAATATGTCAAAAATATCATCCGCTTATTGCTTTAGAATTTTGCTTTGGAATTCTTCTTGCTTTTGTCTAATTACTTAATTACGTTTTCCAAAAGTCTACTCGCAAATCCCAAAAACCAGCTTATAGAAACTGCACCAAACTCAACAAAAAAACCTGCTAACCTCTTAAAATGTGTTTACCAAATGATACGCATAGTAATACTGCAATATAGTGGGCATAGAGTGCGGTACACTTATCACCCATACATTCATGTAGCCTACAGTTGCCTATTACTGTTAACAGTTTACTGTGTATGTGCCTTTGTAAGTGTGCTCGAAAACAACGAGTGTTTAGAAGTACAGCTTAGCGAGCAGCTTTTAGAATAAATCTACAAGCATTTTTTGAATGACAATGCTTAGCTTATGACAATAAAAGGTGTTATTTATGTAAATAGTGTTAATTGCTAAATTACTGCTGTTGAACCTCAAGTATCTGCTGACACAGAATACTGATAGCAGTCTCTAGCTGCTGTATGTAGAAATAGTTCTATGTAGAAATTAGCTTTGGGTCGGTTTAGAGTATGTTAAAACATATATCAGAGCAAGAGTTTTTGATAGAATCATCTTTAACAAATTCATATCTTAATAAAAAAAAATATATGTTCTTGTATGTATATGGTCAAGTATGGTAGGTAAAGATTTTAGGCCTATTCCTTCATTTCCATGTTTACTTTTTTGTAGTTTGTTTTTTCTCTGCACATATATTGGGCTGGGTTTTAGATTTATAGCTGAATGAAAAGACTTTAATATAATGCAGAAGTACAATATGAATAATTCACTGTAAACTCATTGTTTATTTATAGTGTTGGACTATGTGGAAAAATACAGTTAAGTGTCTGTAAACTCAAGCATCCAAAGAGTAGCCAACAGTCTGGCGATTTCAAAGGAGTCAGTGAATTGTAGGCCATTGTGCAGTTGTATTCAAACCTGAATTGCTATTGAGACAGTGACACTGGGGTTAAAAATTGAGTTTATTTGGCTCTAACACAGTCTCTCGGCCACCGTAGCCTTAATAGAGTGAGCGAGCATGTGCAGGTTGGTGTGATTACCAGGTGTCATAGTGCCAGATCATTCTTTCCAAAGCAGGCCGACCCGAGGCGGGGTTCATTATTGGTAATTTATACACTGATTAGTGCTAATGCTAACTTGTGTTCAGTTGTTTGTGTGGTGAATCTCCATGTTCTGCCAATTTCCCGCTATGTAAAAGTCATGATGCTACCAGCTCCCCATCTTTTCTCCTCCTGCTTTGGATCCATATTGCCAGTCTCTGTGATTAATATCGCTCTGTGACGGGGAAAATGAGAATATTTTTCCTCAGGTGAAGACAGACAATTTTTTTTAGTAATTCAATAGTCCTTCAGAGGAAACACACGGTAATGAAAGGTAGTTACGCAAATGAAAAATGCCCCACTTCAGCCGCAGTGTAAAGTTGTTTACAAGTAATCTGTTCTCATCGCTACTCACACTCTTGTCCATTGATTTGTGGCTTCTGCTGCAGTAGGTGGAGAATTACCGGGGCAATTTTAGCCTGTATGACAAGTCAAATTGACTCTTCACTCCCAATACATTTTTACTGCTATAACTACAGTGCAGTGCAAAAGTCAAAGATCACCCTTCATTTAATTAATTTGTCATCAGTCGTCATGTACAAATGATTCATTTTTCAAAAGAAAATACACAGAACTCTCAACGACTGAATATAATATCAGTTCCTCAATATTTAGTGTCCACTCTGCCTTCATTACAGCTTCGATTATTTTCTGTAGACTTTATTTCAGTTTTCCAAAGAAACCTGTAGGGATGTTCAGTCTGAGATGTTGGTTACATTCTATGCTTTTCACAATCCAAGTAATCTCAAGCAAATTCAATGATATTGAGGTTGGGACTGTTTTTTGATTTGCAATTTCTCAGCTTTTTAAAATCTGTTTCCTTTTCTCAGTAACAGCTTCTTGACAGCTACACATCCTTTCAGACTCACAGTGTTAAGTTGTCTTCTCACAGTGAAAGAATGGACAGCTGTGGATTTTTTCAGATCTGAATCAAGAGTGAGGATTGATTTTCTTCTCTCTCAAAGATGAAAGCTTTAAGTGCTGTTTATCTCATAGTGACAGTTTTGGTGGGCTATCAGGTCGTGCACAGTTGTTGGGAGTTCAGCTTTAATTATTTAAAGTTTTGGAAACTCCTATTTTTTTTTTTTACCTATTTTCTTTTGACTTTTTGCTTCCTTGCAAGTGGATTATTTTATATCTTATCTCCTCAGAAATGTCTCCTAAAAATAACTGGTGCTTAAATGCCATTTTCACTTGAAATGAAATAAATTTAGAGCAGTTTCTGGCTTTTTTGCGCAGTGCTGTATGTTACACGTATGTATTCCACATCGGATGAACAGAGTCAACAGGCCCATACACACTTAAAGGATTAGTTCAGTCAAAAAAGCTAATGTTGCTAACCATTAATGAAAGCAAATAGCCAACATTTAGCATTATGGAGCTTGTATTCATAGTTAGCCACATTAGCATGTCTGATCAAGCTATTTCTTTTAACAATTTACTTCCCTAAACATTTTGCATATTTTATTCTATGAATAGGTAGAGTTCCAGATATTGATAACACTTTGTTTAGTTTTTAGATTTTCTAATATTAAGCAAATATTGATTGTATGTTGACTGAGCATATTTTTGTCCAACCATGTAACATCCAAACTTTTACAACTTACTTTGACTACTGTTCATGATAAATTAGACTGAAAATGTGCTTCATTTATGATTCTGATGACTACTATCACTGCCATTCTTCTTAGCAACAACTGTGTGACAGTCTCTGTCATAGCCTCTCTTTCTGATTCTGTCAAATACATACTTGGAAGTCAAGGAGCAGTTTTGTTATGTATAAATGTCTGTGTATTGTTGAGGTCAAGCTAAAATAAAGCCTATGTTGTGGAAATCTATTGTCCATGACCATATATCAGCAGAGGGGAACCCTTGGGGCCTTCAGAGGTGCATGTCTGTAATTTTTTGTTCAACAGAATCATTGTAAGTATTACAGTATTACTTTTTTCATTGTTAAGTTTTGGATGGAAACAAAAAGGCTCATGAAAAGTCTTGAAAAGCCCAGCAGAAAACTGGCGATCAGGAACTGTTTTTCTTCATGGTATCTAGGTAGGTATAGCTAAGCAAGCTCTTCTATTGGTTAAGACTTCCAAAGTTGAAGAACAGTTCTAAAGCATTAGATTAACTATCAGCATAATTCTGAAGTGATGGAGGAATCAACCAGGCACATTTTCCAATATGTGGGACCACTTTTATGAGAAAAAACATCACTCTAGGCCATACAGAGGAACAGGTACGTCACTGACTCTGAATACGAGCAGCAGCTTAATCAAGAGGTTGTTAGAAATGGAAAACAGCAGCGGCAGCTCTATATCAGCCCTCTAGAGTCAGTGTGAAACTGCTTTTAAGATAAAAGATATGCTAATATGTCTGTCACTAGCTTCAAATACAACATGGAATGTTTTTTTAGAAGCTTCAAATGTCTGTGTTTAATCTAGAATGGCCAAAATATAATTATTTTCTCAAAGAGCTCACAAGATTTGGCAGCAGCTGTTGCAGACAAAAAAAACAGATTTAGCAACCACATTAATGGAAAAATATGGCATTCATTTCCTTTCAAAATGAATGCAGTTGTAATTTTATGAATTACAAATCCACAGATTTGTAAATCTGTATGGTTAAGCCTCTCATGATCATAACATTTTAGCTGTTTAATTGCCATAAAAAATTTTGCAATCAATAATGTTCCTATCTGTTTTTGAAAGACATTGAGCTCAAATAAAACCTACTTGCCATTGCCCTCTAAAGGTGACAGCGGTGGCATGGTCTAGAGTCACCTGCAGGGCCAGGCACAGTGAACCAGCGGGTAATTCAACTATGCTTTTCACCTGTGTCTTTTGCTGGCAGCTGACTTAAACGTGTCTGTCTTTCAGTAGATGTTGCAGGCTGAGAGAGAGAAAGAGAGAGAGCTTGCTTGACACAGAGCCAGCATAAAAATGACTGAAGTCAAAAGCTCTGAAAGTTTAGTTCTGTTTGTGTTGCTGGCGGCTGAGAAAGTCAAAATCCTTTAAGTTCCTCCATTAAAAGTTTCAGCTGTGACTCCCGTGTCCTCCCTCCTCTTAAATCCAAGGGTTATCACACTGTTAAAGCACCAGTCAGAAGGCACTTTTGTTGTTTGGCTGAAACCCATGATGTGCCTCAATAAATGTGTTTTTTGTTTACATGCGTTTGCCTCAAATGCACCCAGTTCACATTCTGTTTTTGTAAAGTAAAAACATGATTGTGAAAGCTAACCGCTGTGGTAAATTATTGCAATCAGCTCAGGTAATTGTGACAGGCTTAGGTGTGTTTGTAGTTTTGCAAGTACAATTTGCATATTACAACTACGAATCCTAATTATAATGCCTTTTTATGCCTGTGCTGCAGTCTCTCGGATGTAAAAACAACTGCAAGCCTGATCTTATGCTGCCTGATCAGCATCAACTGAAGTCCACCTATTAAAAGTGAAGCAACAAGCCCTGTACTCCACATGAGCTGGTGAGGGAGCAGCTGTAATCTTTAAGAAATGTGTGATGTAGATCATGTCATCAGTTTGGTTCTGAAATCCAAATGCTTCCAACTGAAGCTGAAGCTGCAGCTTTGCGATTACTTTCATTTTACTTTAACGATACTCTACTATTCCGTATTCTGATATGTTATGTAGCAGTCACCACAGTAACAGCCTAAACTAGACTCATTTATGTAGTTGTATTACAGCATTATTGACCAATGCAGCACCCTCACATTAGTTAAGTACCTTTGTTGTTGTCATACTTACACAGTAGAATGAAATGCTTTTCTTCACATATCCCAACTTAGAAAGCTGGGGTCAGAGTGCAGGGTCAGCCATGATACACCCCCGGAGCAGTGAGGGTTAAGTGCCTTGCTCAAGGGCCCAACAGTGGCAACTTAGCAGACTTGGGTATTGAACCCACAATTGCCCAAAGCTCTATCCACTAACCACTAAGCCACCCCTGCCCCAAAATCAGTACACCTAAGTAGTGATTTTGTGTGCTGACATTTAAAAAGCCTACCAAAACAGATGCTAAGCAAACTGTTGGCTCACAGCTTTTCGAAATTCTACGGGTTTGCCATCACCCACCTCCATATTTCTATTAGGATTCATTTGACAGGTGCGCCTAAAAGTATAAACTGAATGTGTGAAGTACAGGCAAATGTCACATGACACGCATACATATGAGACTGGACATGTTTTGACTGTTCTAAATTACACACAGACATTTGAAGCTTATAAAAGACATACTATTAACAGAACACTTCCACCCCACCGAGACATGGACACAAAACCTCTGAAGGTAGCCTGTGGTATCTATCACTATGGCTTTAGCAGCAGAACCTTTTTTCTCCCCAATTTAGACATATCCAATTCCACCCACTGGTTAGAACTCCCCCAGTTACACAATACCACCAGTGTTAGGAGGATGAAAGCTAGCACAGGCTTCCTCCGAGACTTGTGAGGCGAGCCACCATGTCTTTCGAACCACTGCTAATGTGGCATCATTGGACAGCTGAACGCGTTCGTAGGAAAGCAGCAACTGCCAGTTCTGCTACGTCAGCTAACAGATGCCTGCACTGGCTAGCATCGCACTGAGTGATGGGAGAGATGAGGGGCTATCCTACCCACCCAGAGAGACAAGGTCAATTGTGCTCTCTTGGACTCCCAGCCATGGATGGCTGTAGCAACACCAGGGATCAGACTCACAATCTCCTGATGATAAGGCCAGCGCTTAGGCGATTGCGCCACTCCTATAAATTGCAAGGAGGAGCTGTTGCTTATTGGACTTTTTGTTCCAGCTCATCCCACAGATGCCTGATTGGATTGAGATTTGGGTAATTTGGGGCCAGGGCTGCACCTTGAACTCTTCATGTTCCTCAAACCATTCCTGAAAATGTGTGCAGTGTGGCAGGGCACATTATTCTGCTAAAAGAGGCCACTGTCATCTGTGCTAATGAGGTTTAGGTAACAAGAATGTCCAGACTCAGGACAGCGCATCCGGATGCCATCACTTCCCCAAGTAAATACAGCACATGTACTCGTGTGATATATTGGATAAGGCAACCTTCTTTCATTGCTCCAAAGTCCAGTTCCGACTCTCTGATGTCCATTTTAGGGGCTTTCCACAGTGGACAGGGGTTAGCATGGGCACTCCCCATACGCAGTGTGTTGTGACACATTCTTCCTATGACCATCCTTAAAAAAATTTGTGACAAGCACCACAGTAGCCCTTCTGTCAGTTCAGACCAGATGGGATAAGCCTTCGTTGCCCTCAAGCATGGATGACCCTTGGCCGCTTAACACCCCTGTCTCCAGTTCGTAGTTTGTCCCTCTTTGGACCGCTGTTTTGGAGATGCTCCAACCCAGTTGTTTGGCCATAAGGATTTGGCCAAGGATTTTGGCAGATTAGGATGCCTGCCCATTACTCCCACATCCAACACTGTTTGCTTACCATCTAATATATCTCAGACCTTGGCATGCGCAGCTGTTACCAACATTATATCTCTTTTAGTGAAGATATCTTGCATTAAGTTGTCTCTTTTTTCCATTTATAACACCTGACTGAAAATGCAAAGAAGAGGCTACCACTTGTATTTGCAATCAATGACATATCCAGGACTTTTAGAAGGCCTAGAATGGCATTGTCTCTCACAAAGATGGAAATAACCTTCAGTTCCTAATTTTGTTAATAGTTAATCTGACATATTAGGCCTTCAGTTGAACTCCTGAAGACTCAACCAATGGAATGCCTCACTTGGCTGTATCTTCCTAGATACCACAAAGAAAAACTCTCGATTGAATAATTTTCCAGCTGTTTCAATAATTTTACCCTTTTGATACAAAACTTTATGAAATAAGAATATTATTACAATACATATAAGGTTTAACTACAGCAAGCGTGATGAATCTATAAAATTAAAATGAACTAAAATTGCACAGATTTATTTTTTATTTTACAGATATAAAACAGGCTTTCTCTGAGGGCCTAGAAGGTATATTTTTCTTTCATCAAGGTACAAACAATGTAAATGTACCCTCAAAAGTACAACAGTGGTTTTTAGGACTAATTTGTGTACCTTAAGTATGTTTTCCCAGGTGAAAAGTACATATTTGTACCTTTTCATAACCCAATGTTTTAAAACAGAACAATAAAATAAAAAGCCTGGAGACGAGACGGGGTGTGTGGAGTCAGTACACTTAGAAAATATAATTTCAGTGGATTATGGTACAGTTATGATCCTTGATTAAAGGTACTCAGATGTACCCTTATGGGTACCACCACAGTGACAAGAGGTGTACTTCCCCAGTGACAGTTTTGAGTGTATGATGTTAACCCTCTTTTTTCTTCTACATAACTATTGTTATTCTGATGTAGAACAAAATGCAATGCTGAACAGAAGCTGATGAAATATGACAAAGTTTGGTGTAAACATTTGTGAGCTAGGGTCTTACCTAGAAAATGCACTGTGTTCTTGTCTTTGTCTTGTCATTGAGGGCAAGCCCCAGAGAACTAGTCCTTCCAGTGAACCAGTTAATGCTTTTATCTTTGTTTCTGGCAGCAAAAAATTTACCACTACCACTCAAAAAATAACAGTCACTTTGTCATATTAGTAACTTTTCTTGTTTTATTCAACAGTAATGTCACTGTGCTAGCATCATGTTTGTGCCAGGCTCATATCACAATCATTTTATATATGTATTTGAAACTAATTTGGTTTTATATTATTGAAGACAGTGATTTCAAACTTTTGAGCAGTAGTGTATGTCCTCTTGGAATGTAGCCAACTAGCCAGCAGCTTGACGACCACGTACTGGCCTTTTTTGAAGTTGGATCAGTCATCTTTTATTGTTTTCATAAAGCAGCAGCTGACCAATTGGTCTGACTCTAGGATGAAGGAGAGCTGGCCTGAAACCAGTGGAGACAGATGGTCCATGCTCTAAGGGACGAGGCCACATGTGGCTGCTTTGACCAATCAGTGCAATCCATCTAGAAGCAATCCCTATGAGCAGATAGACCGTCAGGATAGATAGATAGATCAGCAGCTTTTTTGTTTGGCTTGGAAGCATTTTTCTATCTGTTTCCTTTTCTCAGTAAAGGCTTCTTAACAGCTATAAATCTTTTCAGACTCATAGTGTTGAGTTGTCTTCTCACAGTGGAAGGATGGACAAAAACACCTGTGGATTTTTTCAGATCTGAAATAAGATTGGAGCTTGTTTTTCTTCTCTCTCTCAAAGATGAAAGCTTTAAGTTCTGTTCATCTAATGGTGACAGTTTTTGTGGTCTATCAGGTCTTGCTCTGCATATTTTTATCATTTTGATTTACAGTTTCTTTTAATCACTTTTCTTTCTTTAAGTGCAAGTGGATTATCTCATATCTAAACTCTTTAGAAATATCTCCTAAAAATGAAACTTGTATTTGATGAAATGGCCAATGATTTTGTTGATTTTCTATGTCCAGTTTTATTGGCAAAGGGCCAGTGGCTGCAACTGTTCCTTTGAAATAAGCCAAAGAACACTGTACTTGTTGGCCTATTTGGTCTCAGTCTTCAGACAATTGATCAGGTTATCTTTCTTCCTGCAGCCACACCAGTAATAAATAAACTGGGCCGTGATCGTGACATTTAATGTGTTTTAATGTTAGCAATTCCTTCTGCCAAATTATAGTTCCTTAACAAGCAGCTCATTGCTACTTCACAGTAACGAGCTCCGCTCACTCGCTGCACAGCCAGCAGTTCGTTCTCCAGCTCCTTACACTAAATTCCGAAACTGTCATTACCACTGAGCAAGCTTTTCAGTCGTGACGTAAGAACACCTAAACAACCTGGAATTAGCCAGAAATTAACTGAATACCATTCGCCAAACGTGTAGTCTGATCTTCAGAGTCTGACTAAATCAGACTGAGCCATATCAAGTTTAGCTCAGAGTTGTCATTTTTTGCTAGATCAATATTAATGTTGTTTTGTTCCAGCCAGTCTGTAAAGCATTTTACAGCCCATTTTGTTTGGCGAATGGTGTTTGGTTCATTTCTGGCTAATTTCAGGTTGTTTAGGTGTTCTTCTGGTGTTCTTAGGTGTTTTTCTAGGTGTTAAAAGCTTGCTCAGTGGTAATGACAGTTTCAGAATTTGGTGTAGTCTCATTTTCAGAGTCTGACCAAATCGGCTGTAGGTCAAAGGTAATCTTAAAAGTATTAATTTTCTGTCTGTGCGCAAAGTAAGAAGTAAAAACGTTCAAATGGCTTGAGCGTCTCCTATAGCTGTCTAAGTCGTTGCTTAGCAATGGCGTCTCAGCGGAGTGTTTCAGTGTTTGTGAAATACAGTGTTATGGCAAAATAACAGCACAGTTAGAGCACTTCTCAACCAATCAGCTTGCATGGCCGGAACTAACTGTTGTGTGTGTATGTATATATATATATATATATATATATATATATATATATATATATATATATAGACATTAGACGAGAAGGCCTGGCTCTCATTCAACATTCTAATTCATCCTGAAGGTGTTCAGTGGGGTTCAAGTGAGGGCTCTGTGCAGGCCACTGGAGCTTCCCCACACCAAACTCATCAAACCACAAAAACAACCAAAAAAATACAGGGTCCATAGTGAGATAAGTATCAGTGGCCATATATATAGTAACTGATTAACAACACTCCAGCAACCCCAACATCATCATCATCATCATCATCATCATCATCATCGTCATCTTTATCTTTCACAGTATCACAATACTAGCTAGTCTGCAAGCTTTGATCTCATAATTGCATGAACAGCATAATGAAAGACTGCCTGAATCTGCCTGTGTTTTAGGAGAGTGAGACTGAGCTCAATGTTGCAGTTATAGCAGTGCGAGTAACATCTTTCTCACAGTCTCGGAATCCCTCTTCACACCCACTCTGCGACACTAGCAGAAAGAGCTGTCCGTTCTGTTCTTCTTTGGAGGAACAACAGCCATGGGCCAAAAGCAGGCAGCCGTCCGACAACAGATATTGAGGAAATCAAGGCAAGCCAGCAGAGCAGAATGAGCGTTGTATGGAGGGCAGAAAGAGCCAGGGGATTGCTCTATGTCATCCACCTCGTACACTGCTTCATCATCAAAGACTTGTGTAGAACCATCACTGAATACTGAGTAACGAGCACTGAGCATCAGTGCCAGTAGGTCATTTGCGTCCTTGGGGGCTAACAGCATTAGCATAGGCCAGTTATCGGATGAAACAGCTTGCTAGTAGCTCATCATAAGGCCATAAAGAGAGACAATCATTTGACATGAAAGAATTCCAGCAGTTTTGGAGTGTTTTTCAAGCATGGTGACTCATAAATTATGGAAATTTTGAAAGCAATATTTGAGGGAACATTTACCAGATTGAGTGACTTACGCTTTTAAGAAAGGGCAACATATGTCTATTCAGCCACCTACTGCTGCTTGAAAGCTGGTGGAAGGAATTTTAGTGAAATATGTGGAGGTACTAATACCACTTGAGGCGCCTTTGAAGTTTGAGGTGAGTCGAATGAGTCACTTCAATAGAGCTCACTACACGTGCTGCATCCCCAGTGCCTTTTCAATACACTGAGTTACCAGTTTATTAGGTACACCCACTTGCCATTTCATCAGAAATATCTACCATATACAGTTGTATGTAGAACTTTGGGGAACCCTGGCCAGATTGCATATTTTGTTGTTTTTTATGTGAAAAGAAGTAAATAACTTATGCAGTATACTATTTTAAAAACTAACATTTTTCTGCTGTTGTGGCATGTGCAAAAGTTTAGATACCCTTCCACTTGTGAAGTCTCAGAACTTTATTACATCATTGATAGGCCTTAAGTGACTTATTAGGACTTGTGAAACCTTGTCCTAACACACAACAACTATGACCTCCTCTAAGCAGCTGACTGAGCATCTGCCAATGAAACTAATTGATGCCTACAAAACAGGAGAAAAGTACAAAAAGATATCAAAGTGCTTCTAACTTGCATTTTCCACTGTCTGAAATGCCATTAAACCTTTAAAATCCCAGACTTATTACATACTAAGGCTTATTATTCAGTTATTACTAGGACTTCAGTGCAAACTGGCTGAGCTATTCTTAGGTTATAGAAGTGTGTAATAACATTTTGGGTCCACTGGTGGGCCTTGGCCATTTAAGAGGATAAGAAACGGCGGTGAAGGGGAACTCATGGCAAGATCTGGAAAACCAAGAAAACTCAGAAAGGCAAAGCAAAACCCCCATACGACAGCAAATAACCTGAAGGAAAGTTTAGGTGACACAGGAATGATGGTGTACTGTTCTACTGTGCAGCATTGCTTGCACAAATCTTACCTGTGACCTCATCAGAGAGGTCAGTGTCTGTAGTGTGCAAAACAACATCTAGGCCAGAGGCCTTTTAGAAACAAGTGCCATGAACCGATAAAGTAAAAATGATTTTTTTGGTCATCAAAACTATGTTTGGAAATAAAAGCGCAGCATTTAATGAAAAGAACACCTTTCCATCTGTTAAGCATGGCAGTGGATGTATTATGTTTTGGGGTTGTGTTGCAGCCAGTAGCATAGGTAACATTGCATAATGAGATGGAAAAATTCTGGAAGCAAATGCAACACAGTCAAGAAACTGAAGCTGAAAAGAGGTTAGCTCCTACTATTGGACAATGACCCAAAAACATCGCTTCCATGATCTACACCAAGGAACACAAGCTAAAGGTCTTGGAATGGCCCTCACAGTCCCCTGACTTGAACATCACTAAAAATCTGGGGGTAAATATTAGAATTGCTGTGCATTCAAGACAGCCTCAGAATATTGTGTAATGAAACATGTTCTGAAAGAAAGAGTGGGTGAACATCTCTGTAACAGGAATAGAAAAAAACTCTCAACTGGCAAACAAAACAACAAAAATGTTTGCAGGCTGTGATATCTGCCAAAGAGGGTGTTACTAAGTACTGACTTAGGAAAGTGTCTAAACTTGCACATGCTATTACTTTTACGAAATTAGAAATTCCTTTTTTTCTATTTTTTATGTGAATCAAATATAAACTAACTGTGCATTAACATTGACAGAAATGTGTCATTTTTAAAACAGTTTGCTGCAGAGGTTGTTTTTACTTTTTTCACTTCAAAAATAAACAAAATATTTAATTTGGTCAGGAGTACCCAAACTTTTGCATACAAATGCATACAGATGCATATCGTAGGTTTATAATTATTAACTGTAGCCTAACATAATTTATCAGGCCCTTTCTACTCTGTCCAACAATGAAAAGCGACCACCACTGACAAGGTGGTGGACCATTCTCAGCACAGCAGTGATGCTCACATGGTATGTGCACAGACAGACCATAGAGAGGGCTCGAGCCCCTGCCCTTTTGCCCTCAGACTGTACAAGTGCTCTCTTGGTCGGCGTGTATAATAATTGTTTATTATATTGCCTCTGCTCTAATTCAAGATCTATTTTGGTGAAGCACAATTGGCTCAGTCTCGCCCCAGGAATACAGCTAATGAGTTGGCTCGGGTTTCATGAGCTTCATCCACTCAGAGCTCGACAAAGGAAAATTAATACCATTTCCACTGCACAAAAATGTACAGTCAAATATGGGCTGTATTAATCTCTATTCTAATCAGACAGATTGGTTGAAAATCACACTTTCATATATGTATTTTGAGTTATACAGTATTGTGCAAAAGTCAGACACTACCCTTTCATTTATTTCATTTCCAGTCAAAATGGCCACTAAGTTATTCATTTTCCAACAACAGGAAAAAAGCAAAAAATATATATATTTAACAGAAAATTTTACAGAAGCCTCAACATCTCAATACAGTGCCCACCACAAATATTGGCACCCCTGGTAAACATGAGCAAAATGATCCTTTGCCATGTGTTCTCCAGTCTCATTAAGCGTTATAGAAGACTCAGAGCTGTTATCTTTGCAAAGGGAGGCTGCACAAAGTATTAAATGAAGGGTTACCAATAATTGTGGAGAAAAATATTTATTTCCTCATATTATTTGGGTTTTTTCAGTCATTGTACTTCCTAAAAAGGTTAGATTTTTGTTAAATATTGGAATAAAAGATCAGAATAATAAATAATAAAGATTGTTTTTTGCAGCCTGTTTTGCCCTTGTTTACCTGGGGGTGCCAGTATTTGTGGAGGGCACTGTATATCATTTTCTTCAGTATTCAATGTGTTCAATGTTTTGCATTTGAATCTCGCTCTCAGTTTTCCGAAGAAATCCGCAGGGATATTTTTCTGCACCTCCAAAAGTTCAGTTAGAAGTTGGTTGCTTTTTCTTCTTTTCACAATCCAAGTAATCCTAAGCACACACAGTAATACTGAGGTCTGGACTCTGGAATGGTCAGTTTATTGTTCTGAGAACACCAGTAGCTTCTTTATTTGATTTACAAATTGTCTTTTATCTCGTCTATTTTCCCTTTTTCAGTAATAGCTTCTTGTCAGCTACACATCCGTTCAGACTCATAGTGTTGAGTTGTCTTCTCACAGTGGAAGGATGGAGAGAAACACCTGTGGATTTTTTCAGATCTGAAGTAAGAGTGGAGCTTGATTTTCTCCTCTCTTTCAAAGATAAAAGCTTTAAGTACTGTTTATCTGATGGAGACAGGTTTTGGGGGTCTATTAGCTCTTGCTTTATTGTTAGGAATTCCATTTTCTCTTTATCTTTTAATAATGGTTTGATCTTTACTTTTGAAAACTCCTGTTTTTTCACTTATTACCCTTTGACTTTCTCTTTCCTTATGCACACAAATTATCTTATATCTAATCTCCTTAGAAATCTCACTTTAAAAATGAAAAATTTGTAATTAATGGCCATTTTGACTGGTAGTTTAATAAATGAAGGGAAGGCATATTATGCATGTTTGTATGTCTGATAACTCCTTTCAGTGTGTTTAACTTTGCAAGTTCTGCCTTTACAAGTTTCTGACCACAGAATGAATATTTTTGTAATAAACAACAACCAAACAAATCCTGTGGTTTAGGGCTGCTAAAAAACAAAATAATATATGCTTTTTGTTTTATATATATATATATAAACAAGGATAGGTCAATGGTATCTGGCAAGTCATAAAGGAGCTCTGATTACATACTACAAAGATTATTGCACGTTAACCAGAGGGCTTTCTTTTTTTACCCTCTCTTACCCTCTACCCAACTCATTTCTTTGGTCATTCACAGAGAATTGCTTCAGAGCCTCAGAATTGCTCTTAATGGTTTTCTCTGCTGCCATTAAACTACCAAGTGAAGGCTAACTCATCAGCCTACATTAATTTTTTTCACGAACACTCTTAGCCCACTTTGGTGCCATGCTTCAGACCCTCTTTTCATTTAGGTAATTAATCTACAATAGGTCACAGTTGTCATTTATGAAGATGTAATGAACTGTACATTACTTAGGCTCTAAAAGCTTTATGGAAAGAGCTTCCTTTGGAATGACGCAAATGGGCATTCAGCAGCAATAACTAATCTCATGAACAAAATTTGGCACTTGAAGCAGTGAAGTATATGACCTTGTCTTTTTAAGTTTTGTGTCAGTTTGACAGTGCAGCGTCGCACGCAGCAGAAGTGGGTATTATTCAAAATTCAAGTGCAGATTTCTGAAGTTGAGGCTGAAGTGTTCTTTGGAATGATGCCAGAGAAGAACCGGCTTTAGTTTGTTCAGTGTGTGGATATGAAAAAGAACCCTTTTAATATTTAAAGAAGTTCAAGCCACTAGCTGGTATTTAGCTGACTGTTTATTGCTACTTTATAAGCAGTAACAGGGATGGATGAAGAATTTTCCAGAGCACCTTTTATTTGTGTATGCACATTGTTCATTAATATGAAGTCATTCAGCTAGTGCTTTGCTAAGGCAGTCTAATGAGATACAGTCCATCAGGTTAGGTGTTGACTAGAGACTGTTAATAAGCACAGTTTGTGTAGATCACATGTTCCAATGAGGCCTGTACACCTTCTTAGTACATGCTATCTAGAGATCTTTACTTCAAATTAGGGGAACAGATTGTCTTTATTTAGAGCTAGTTGGTGAGATAGTGATAGAAATTGAAAGTAAATAAGCACATCATTGCAACCAATAATCCTCGGGAAAATACTTAATTTACCCTAGTTACTTTTAAACCATGTAGTAATAAGCAGCCAGTTAATCAGCTTTTTGTCCTGTAGAGGATATAGCAGTGCACTGTGGAGGCTATTCCACAGATTAAGAGCAGCTCACGCCTTCTTTCCAAGCTTTCCACTGTTCTCCGAAGATAAGTAGAGGAGACAGAGAGTGTGGGAGAGAAGGGGGCGGTGGCATTATCATTTTAATGACAAGCTAATAAATCAGGTCTCTGAGGTGTACGGCTCTAAATACATAAACAGCTTCAGCCGCTGTTTGTCAAATCCACTTCTAACGTCCATGTTCTACCGCATGACCCGGCGGTGCACAAAACGCGTTGATTAGATGTGCTGTCCTCAAGGTTATCGCAGCTTTGTGCGGGTAAATTAATTTTTTGCCTCTTTTAAATTTAGTCATTTTCAGCTAGTTTGAAAGCTCACAGTTGTCTTTGTTCAGAATAAATTCTAGCAAAATGCAAAGTCACCAGCCTTTTGTTTATTAGTTTCCGGTCAAAAGAGCAATTAGGTGCAAGTTATTCATTTTTCAGTGTCAAAAGAAGCAGGAAATGTTTTTAACAGCAAATTTAACAGAAAATTACACAAAAGCCTCCCACACTAAGTATAATATCTATTAAGAGACAATTTGACTTCTGACATCTGTGCAGACCTGGTAGACCACCAAAAATGTCAGAATTAGATAAACAGAACTTTAAGCTTTCATCTTTGAGAGAGAGGAGAAAATCAAGCTCCACTCTTGATTCAGATCTGAAAACATCTACAGGTGTTTCTGTCTGTCCTTCCACTGTGAGAAGACACCTCAACACTATGAGTCTGAAAGCATGTGTAGCTGACAAGAAGCTCTTACTGAGAAAAGATAATAGACAGAAAAGGATAAAATTTGCTCTAGAATACCAAAAGTGAGATATAAATCATCTGAGATATAAATCAAGGTTTTATGGACTGTAATTGGGATAACTTGGATCCTGAAAAGCAGAAAATGCAGCCAACTTCTAAGACTGAACTTCGGAAAGTGTGAAAAAAATCCTTGAAAATGTCTTTGGAAAACTGAAAGCAAGTGTCCCAAAAAGAATGGAACCTGCTACAAAGGCCATGAGTGGAAACTAAATAATCCGTACAGTTTAATTGGATGAAAGTTTTAATAAAAGATTCATCAAATGTGTGGGAACTTTGCTGTTTGGCAAGAGAAACATTTTTAAAAGGAGGCAACTGCAAGGCCTTTTTTCTAAGGGAGATTTACTTTGTATTGTGAAGGTCTAAAAATGTGTAAAAACATTCCTCTCAAATCTCACACTTTGGACATGGCAATTTGCACTGGGGCCAGATCTTACAGTCTCATGTCAAACCTTTTAAATTTTATACATTACAAAAAATGTCCGATTTGAAAGTAACCTTAAAAATGTATTACCTTAAAAACAGGCAAAAAATAGACTTGCCAGTAAAATACATGGCACTCACAGCAAACAGACTGAGCCCTACAGTTTAGCTCATCGATTTAAAATAATTTTGTTAATAATTTTGTTGTATAGCCAAATAAATATCATGTCTAAACCATATATAATAAATAAAATATCTCACCTGTACATTTGTTTTGAACAGATTCAGGCATGGGACTTCAATGCTGCCAGGACCAGAGGAAGTGGAAAGAGTTTTTAAATGTTATGTATTATACATCTTTTACAAGTTTTTAGACAAGTTACCTTTCCTTTTAACAGCACTTAATAAAGGGACTGAAGACACAAATTGATCCAGTTTTGAAAGCTATTTTTTTCCATTCTTGAGTTATAGAAGTCTTCAGCTGTACAACTATACAGGGCCTTCATTGTCACTTCATTTTGCACTTTATAAAGCAACACATGTTTCCAATAGGAGACAATCGGGCCAGTCTGACACCCACACTCAATGATTATGCAGCTATGCTGTTGTAACTCTTGCAGAATGTTTCTTGTCGTTGTCATGGTGAAGTGAGCATGGACATCTCTGAAAAAGCTGCAACATATGTTGCTCCAAAATGTGTATATATCTTTCTACGTTTATGGTGCTTTCACAGATGTGCACGTTACCCATGCCCCGGGCAGTAATAACCTGCCACACCTTGACAGACGCTGCCTTTTGAACTTTACGCTGGCAACAAGCTGGATGGTTCTTTACTTCTTTGGCCTGGAGAACAAAATGTGTATTTTCATAAACAATCTGAAGGATTGACTCATCAGACCACAGCACACATTTCCACTGTGCATCAGTCCATTTCAGATGAGTTTGAGCCCAGAGAAGTCGGCGGCGTTTCTTGACATTATTGAAATATGACTTTCACTGTGTACTGTACAGTCTTAACTTGCATTTGGACAGTATTTATTAATAAAATATTCCAGAGATCAGAAGCATGCTTGTTTTTAATGCAGTGTCATCTAAAGGATTGAAGGTCATAGATATACAATTGTGGTTTTTGATCTTTACACACAGAGATTTTGAGAATTCCATGAATATTTTGATAAAATTATGCACCATAGAGGGTTAAATACCTAAAATCCTTGCTCTTTCGCTCTTTGAGGAACATTGTTCTTAAACAGTTCGACTACTTGCTAATGCATTTTTAGGCAAAGCTTTGACACATATTTGCTTGTAAAAGACTTTCTTGGATACTCTTTTTTATACCCAGTGATTGAGGTTACATCACCTCTTTTAAAATATTTTCTGAACATTTTAAAACATTCTTAGTCTTAAATTGTTCCATCTAAACTTTTTTGGAATGTGTTGCAGGAAAAAAAAGAAGTTGATAGGATAAAACTAACTATCTTGTCTTTATACTGCTTTTATTATGGGTCAAAACAGGTCAAAAGTCATGGATTTAGAAATCATTGCTTTCTATTTTTATTTGCTTTTCACAGACTGTTCCAACTTTTTTGCATTAGGGTAAAGAAGTATTTTCCATCCCTGTTTGTAGGTAGGTTTCACATCTTACAATTCAGGCAATAGCAAAGACTACTGTGCACTACTTGGTCAGTGCTATTGAAACTGCTTGGACTTCGTTCATCACCGCTTATGGTTATATTTAATAATGCAATTATGTCATTACATGAAATTGCTGTAGTAAGCATTAATCTGAAGTCCCCTAATGAAGGGAATTGAAAATAACATTACATCTATTGAAGGATTCCTATAATCAGGCATTATTACATTTAGAAAAGAAGTGAGGTCAGTCTGGCTTCTCCTTCTTGTACCATCTCCAAGTCGGAAAGGTCTGATTAGGGTGAGGATGGCCTAAGTGAGAAGGAAAACTCTCATTTGAACTTTCCACTTCATTTTGTCTTATTCCTCCGGGGCATCCATAATTGGGGCCTGTCTCTCTCTTTCTCTTTTCTCTTTCCTCTTTTTTCACCACCTCCTCCCTTCGCCACTTCTTTCTTTCTTCCTCTAATCACACATGTATGCTGTCCACACCTGTCTGCCTGAGGGAGAGTCCCTGAGGCTATTAAGCACACATTTGATTACCTTATGCAGTGCTCTCAGCTTTAGGTTATTGCAACATTACATCTCTAAATAAGAGGACTGTGTCCAATTCCACTTCAATTTATTTTGTTCAGTCAGTGTAACCAATGAGTTGAAATTCAAAACATTACTGACAGTCACTCACTTATGTTCCAGCGATTTTTTTAAAGGTTCAAATTTCTGTGCAGAATTTTTGCTTGGATTGAGCTGAATAGATGAGCTCGATCCCAAACCTGCCAAACAGCGCAAGGCTATGAGTAAGTTTCTTTGGCATTGTGACAAATCTAATGTGATTTCAACTTAACATGTTATTATTTGCTAAATTATTCTTATCCACTGCCCACATTAGGGTGAAAAGATCAGATTCTGCAGTTTATAATGGTTATACATATTACATGTATGTATGTATGTATGTATGTATATATATATATATATATATATATATATATATAATATATAGTTACTGGCCTTCTGCAAGTACCTTCTGTAAAATACAGAAAAAGTGGAGAAGCATCTGTACATCATTATGCTTCGAAACTTTGAAACTCAATTCCACCTTAAATTAGACAGTAAAGCTCAGTTCACATGTTTAAGAAACATTTACATGTATCTCTTTAACTTAGCGTTTCATTAAAATTCTATGTTTCTTTGGCATTCCTTTTTTTAACTTGATCTGTCACTGTCTTACCTATTACCAGAAAACTGTAAAACGTGTCTGTAAAGCACTTTGAGCTGCTAGTAAGTTATTAATACACCGTGTTTGTATAGGTGTTCCACTGTACCTAGAGTTCTATGTCAGCAATGTGTCTATTTTTGTTGGAAAGGGCTGACTGGACTCATTCTTATGTCTTATTTCCATTTATTTAGGTAATTTGATTCTGTTTAGTTCATTCCTGTTCAGAAAGGAACTGAGACTTTTAAATTGAACATAGAACCTGGCTGAAAAAGGAAAAGGAGGTGGCATCCATCTTGAACAGGACAAAGGCCAGAAGAAAGTTTGTTAGGAACATTTCTGGCACATATGGAGTATAATTTTTGTTTTGGTTCCCATTTTACACTCTCATCTTTGTTCTTGGAACACTTGGACTAATCTTGGAACATTCGATGAACCAAGAAGCAAGGTGAGCTCAAGCTTACATATATATATATATATATATATATATATATATATATATATATATATGTAGACATTACTAATTTGAGACATGACATTAAGACAACTAAGGTATGTGAATGTTTGTCAATTTTCTATTTGACTAAAAGACAGTTTTGTTAATTGACAATAATAGATAAGAATAAAAAATACAAATACAAAAAAAACTAAAAGACAAACTTATTTTTATATATTTTATATATAATTTTCTATATTTTTATATATTCATTTATACACATAGTTTTATCATTGGTACACATTTAAAATGACAGCAGCAGACACAATAGAGCAGCATACAACAAAAATACATGACAAAACAGCTGGACAATGCATATCAAGGACATTGACTAGCACAAGACCAACTGAACCCTATCACCACCAGCCTGTTCAAAAACACGGTCAGTGCAGCTTTCAGCAAAAAGTTATAGAATAGTTAAAAGTTATAAATAGTTAAATAGAGAGTTAGGAATCCACGGGTACTAAGCAACACAGACCACAGCGACAGATTTTAGCTTTGTAAATATGATTTTATAACTTAGCATTCTTTTTTCATGGACGTATATATCAAAGTAACATATTTACAACCAGTTTCTCAAATAAATGTTAGAATGCTGTGCGAAATGTGAATAAAAACAGAATGCAATTCAAATTCAAAACAGGCAGATATGTTACAAAAAACAATAAAAATGTCTCAGTTTCAACATTTGATATGTTGTCTTTGTACTATTTTCAATTAAATATAGGTAGGGTTTAAATGATTTGCACACCATTGCATCTTTTTATTTGCACAGGATCCCAATTTTTTGGAAATGAGATTGTAGTAGAAAAACAGTTACATAATTCAAACTGGGAATTTCTTCTTTTCTGCTCATGGTAATCTGTGGGGTGGCATCCCAGGACATGTAATGGAAGAAATGCCCTTGCAGGTGGCCGTTGGGGGCATTTTTCTGGCATGGTTTGAGCTTTTTGAAGTCTGTAACAGACACTTTAAGGTACTTTACTCTGTATGTCTTGTAACAGTTTTACTTTGACTCTCTCACTAAAGAGCCCTGGCATAGACATTGTGTTATATTCCATAAATGGTTAACTTCCTAATTATGTCACTGTTACTTCCTCATTATGTTTAATCTGATGTATTAGGCCTTCAGTTCAGCCCCTGAAGTCCTAACCAATGGGAGAGCCCACTTAGCTATATCTACCTAGAGCCTAACAATAAAATAAGTGTAATTATAGTGCTTGCAGAATTTAAATATGATGAACATGATTATTATGTTACTATTAAAACAGAAATCATTAGGCCTTCTGTGAAAGCCTAGAAGATGCCAAAGAGATCCCCTCTGAATTTATATGTAATTAATAGGTAGTATAGTACATAGGATATGTGGCTACAGCCCATAATGACATTAATGAGACGTGGCGAAGGTACATATCTGCAGAAAATAACTGTGCATGCATAAACCATATTTTCTAGTGAAACTAAAGCTCCCCATTCATTTTTGATCTAATGAATTATCATGTTTTTTTTATAAACTGCTTTGACACTTTTTTGACACCCTGCTGAGGTTCCTCAGATGCAAAATGTTGAGTCAGAGTAAAACAGACTGCCTGCATATCCCTGTCTCAGCTGTCCGCTACCTTTTATCCTGTTCCCCTGAGGCAACAATTATTGGGATCTGCTTTCTGTTTTTTTCCCTTTTTTTCCACCACTTCCATTCTTTTCTTCTCCACATTTGGGTACGTTATCCACACCTGCCTGTCAAACATTTGTCCCTTGAAACCGTTAATTAACTGTGTGTGTGGGTGGGTGACCATGTAGAGGCAGGAAATGAACAAGAAGGGAAAATGAAAGCTTGGGCCGAGGGTTTGCATTTACAAAAATGCCAAAAGCACAAATGCTGTTTTAAAAAAAAAAAAAATGAATAAATAATAAAAAAGGGCTTTATGAACCATGTAAACACTAAAGGTTTCAAAATGTTGGGCATTTTAAGGACATGACTCTTCCAAGCTTAACAATGAAATACGATTATCACTACAAAAACGTTAAATATAACGAACATGATGATTGTACTAAATGAAAATAAATTGCAGCCAATTGAACTAAGCTTCAAAGCCAAAATCAAAATGATTTAGAATTCATTGTTTTTGTTGCCATGAACACTGTTTCAAATATATTGACCTGTTCAGCCTAGAGCAGTTAATCCAGGCTCAGATTGTCCAGTGGGTTTTAGGGGCATGTGCCCAGGGGCCCGAGCCAGTAGGGAGGCCCTGCGAGCAAGTATGAGAACATTTAATCATTTAATTCATTTTTGTTGAAAGGACATAATGGCTGATCTTAACACTTTGGTTGCTGACCCCTGAGCTAAGCCTACTAGTAAGGGGTGATCAGCGCGTGGGACCAGCGCATGACAATTTGCCTCAAACTGTCTGCAGCTCAGTCAGGATTATACAATTGCCACCAGCTCAGTTAATGACACTGCTCTATGGTTCAGATTTTGTGTGGATTGCCTGAAGCCTGTAGCGAAATTGTAGCAAAAATTATCGCTATAGCTAGACAAAAATTTGTAGGCGCAACAGCTACTAGCTACATTTAATAAAACTGTAGCAGCTACAGCTATTAGCTACAAAAAATTGTAGTTAGCTACAAAAAGTAGCTAATACTACTTAGCCACTCCTTCATCCCTGCACAACAACAAAATTAGCCTGTTTAATTGTAAGGTAGGGGTGTCCAGTCTTATCCACAACAGGGCCGGTGTGGCTGCAGGTTTTCATTCAAAACAAGCTGGAGCACACCTGATTCTGCTTGTTTAATCTGTTGGTTTTAGTCTTCAAACAACTAATCCCAACAACTGACCTCCTGCTTTGTTGGAATGAAAACCTGCATCCACTACAGCCCTTTGTGGGTAAGATTGGACACCCCTGGAGTAAGGGATAATGAGAGGTTGGAAAATGGTCATGTAAAATGAATTAAGACTGATTTTGATACATGAATACATACATAGTGAACCTCAGGAAGAAAAACACAAAATGTAAGGAAAATGTAAGTTTTTAAAAGTTTAAAGAAATTTCCCAAAAATTAAAAGTACTATTAAGGGATTTTTCCTAGAACCATGCAGTACCTCCAAGCCAAAAAAACATTCAGGAACCAGCAGTGAAAATGCAGTAGTGGGTAAAAGTTTAGGCACCCCCGGTGATGTTTTGTTGATTTTCTAAGTGGAAAAAGAGGTTAACACATCCTCTACAGAGAACATGGAGGGTGGGGTGGTGGGGAGCTAAAAAGTAATGGCACATTTTATATTTATTTTTCATTATGTTAAACTCAGCAAATAAATAGAAACAAAATTCACAGCAATATGCCATATGTAAGTTATTTTCTATAGAGAATGTTAATTTATTTTCACATAACATGATTTGACCAGGTGTGTGCAAACTTTTCCACATTCTCATCCTAACACTCAGGAATTCAACTTTCTTCAAGAATGCTTTTTATTTACACCTAAATCCCAGCCAACGCTGGATGAAAATGTTTAATGAAATGAATTTGTAAGATTTGTTCATGGATGGTGCTCAGTGTTACGAAAAAAGTCAGTCGTTAGCAGTAACAAATGTCATCTCTGCGGGAGCTGCACTAGCGAGAGGGAAGGAATGACTCGTCTTCTCTGAGGGACATTTTCACTAGATGTTTTTGTAGATTATGTATCATTACATGATGCCAGACTCCATAAACGAAACGCTTAGATCCATGCAAACATGGTGTAAGTAGTTGTATCTGCTGGGAGATTGTGATTCGCACAAGAACGTGACTGGAATGTGAGAAGGACTGATAACAGTCTGGAAAACAATCTCTAAGCAGTATTTTACCAAAACAGCAAGTAAAAAATAATATTGAGCTCCCTGATGTTGGCTTATATGCTGAATGTGTGCGTGCTGGTTGTCTTATCCGACAGTGCTGCAGAAGACAAATTGCAATGTCTAACAAATTGAGTTCTTCCTGTGAGCAGATTGTCTCTGGGTAGAAAAAAGTTGTTGAAAAAGTATTTACAACAGGTGCAAAAATATATCATCACAATATTTGGAACTGTTATGTGAGTTATTATGCACAAAACGTACCAGGAAAAGAATAATGTCACATTAAAAAAAGCTGTATAAAGTCATAAGTAGACTGATCTTTTTTTTAATTCCACATTTTATTCCACTGTTAATAAAATTAGATGACGGCTTAATGGGCTGCTACAATCAGCTACTTGCTACGATACAGTAGAGTTCTGCATGGGACTGTTTTTTCAGCCCCACTCCGACCTGATCTTGCAAGATTTCAACCCGCTCCTGCCTGCTCACTCAGAAAATCGGGAACATTTGTCCCGCTCCCACCTGCAACTGAAATGTTTTCTCCCACTCCTGCCCATGCAGTTCTGTCAAGGCAAAATGACATCCAATATTTGGCATAGTCTCTTCACAAATATATTATTTTTTGCTGAAAAAACATGCCGTCATGATCATCAGGCTCACTGTGAAGTAACTTCACCAAACGCTATTCATTCCCAGTAAACACAGAGCAGGAATTAAACCACAGAACTGTTATTTTTCATGTTTTGCTGGTCAGCTGTGGCCGTTGGACTGAAAGCTCCACCGTCTCTAAACTACAAGAATTTGAGTGTTTGCATGATTGGTTGCTTTGCAACTTCGCCACTTATGACTTCTTTAAATTTTAATTGCTTTACTGTTATCATTTTAAATTGTTTATATATGTGATTTTGTGAGCGTTCTATGTTATTTAGGCTATTCATTAATTTGCAGGATTTCTCTTCATGGACGCTTCGTCCTGCTCACGCCTGCAGTGGGCTGGTTACCTGCCTGCTCTTGTGCACAACACTTAAATTAGTCCTGCACCACAAGTTATTGTGGTAGGGCAAGGGAATCCTGCAGGAGTGCCTAATATGCTGTTGGCCTTCTGTGTGCGGCCAAAACAGCTCTGACTCACTGAGGAATGGACTCTACGAGATCTCTGAACATGGCCTGTAGTATCTGGCACCAAGACTTTAGCAGCAAATCTTTTAAGTCCTGTATGTTGCAAAGCGGAGCTGCTGCAGACTGGACTTGTTCTAGCTCATTCCACAGATGCTTGACTGGATAGAGATCTGGGGAATTTCGATGCCAGCGCAACACCTTAAACACTTTCTCATGTTTCAAACAATGTGTGCAGTGTGACAGGGTGCAATTACCTTGCTTAAAGAGGCCACTGCCATTGAAGAATACCATTACCATGAAGGGGGGTACCTGGTCTGCAGCAATGTTTGTTTCAGGTAGGTGTCATATGTCAAATTTATGCCCATGAATGCCCGGACCCAGGGTTTCCTAGCAGAACATTGCCTAGAGAATCACACTAACTACAGTGCATCCTGGTGTGATCACTTCCCCAGGTAAATACCACACACCTATCTGGCTAGCCATGTGATAAAAAAGAAAACGGGACTCACTGAACAAGGCAACCTCCCTCCATTACTCGAAGGTCCAGTTCCAATGTTTACATGCCCATTGTAGCCACTTGGGTGAACAGGGGCTAGCATGTTCACTCTGACTGATCTCTTGCTACACAGCCCCAGATGCAGGACGGTGCGATGTACTTGTGATATATTCCTCCCATAACCATCATTTAAAATTTCTGTGACTTGCACCTCAGTAGCCCTAATGTCAGTTCGGACCAGATGGGATAGCCTTTGTTGCCCTCACTCCCTCACTTTCCCATGAAGTGTAACTCTGGTTTTGAGTGTTGTCAGCCCTTATATGTTAAATTGAATTGTATCTGGTTAGTTTATTTTGCATGTCAGTCAGATGGGCTTTTCTGTCAAGGTAGGCAGTTCTTAACCATGTTAGGCCAGAAAACACTAACTAAAGACTAACTAAACTAAAATAAGACAGAGAAGACAAAATGTGGTGCAAAACTGGCAAATAAACCAACAGACTAACCCAACTAACAGCAAGGGAAAACAAACAATGTAGGGAATGAAGAAGTAAAGACACACAACCGACTATATACAAGACATATTTGAGGGTAATTATTACCAGACAGGGTTACAAACTAGACACAGGTGAGCAGAAGAACAATGAGGTGGATCTAGGATTTTATACATGTGTCTTGTTTTGATACATGCAGTTGTTCAGTGTTGTAGAACAGTCAACTCACAACACATAGTAGAAAATAGTAGACCACCTGGGCAGGGCCCTGAGAACCAGTTTAAGAGCCACTATTCTAGAAGTACTGACAATATTGATAATCTACTTAGAAAAGTCTCCCATAAACACACCATTTTGTTTGACTGTATGCATACATTTGGATGAAATGGCAAGAGTCTAATGCTGTGTTCACATGTTTGCGGTAGACGGATGACGGCAAACCAGATGTTCCATTATTTTTAAAGGAGCCTGTGAACCGTTAAGTGTAACAGTCTGTCAAGAGTTCAATTTTACCAACTATGCCTTCGATGACAGTGGTGGAATAAACCAGTTTTTGGGAGCCGTGGATGCCAAACATCATTGCTGATTTCCTCCTGCCTTTTTCCACCTTAAATAAACAACCCACACCGCTAACGCTCGCCTCTACACATCATCTATTTTCCACAAAAGTTCGCATGAAAACCACGGTGCCGGTGCTTCAGGCCACCGTTGGCCGCGTACTGCTACGAGGTGTGGATCGCAGGTTTTTTCAGCGCAAACATGTGAACGCATCATGGGACCAAGTAGACCAAGTAGATCCTTGCCTTGCTGAATGCACCAAACCTATCTTTCTGTTGTGGTTTATTTTGCATTAGAAAGTGGTATCACTGTGCCACCAAGTAATTGCCCAAGTGCACCTGAGCTTTGTTTTCAGTTCATTTAGGGAACAGAAAGTAATAACCAAGAGCAAATCAAATATCCGTATCTATTTTCTATAGGCAGGTCAAGCAACACTGGCCATGAAACAAATCATCTTTTATCAAATGTTCTGTCACCTGGTTGTAAGAGCCACAGGCACAAGATTGATATCATTTATCTTTAGTATTTCCTGAGCAGATTTTTGTCTTTCCCCAGGCAACCTTGTGTTGCTGCACTTTTAAAATAGGAATTTACTATCTGTCATCTGAAGGTTCCCTCTGAAATATATGTCCTTTAAAGCTTAATATTAGACCAGTTCATAAGGTTCAGTTTTCAGTAATATACACTGTGGGAAGAATCTGAATCATGCTGGTGTATGTATGAATGAAATCTCATTCGGTTGCTGTTGGGACAAGACCTGACCCCCCCCTCCCCCCCAAACACACACACACACACACACACACACACATTTTTTTGGACATAATTTAAAAACACCAACATCTTTTTATGTTCTGCCAAATTTTCACAATGAATGGCCCAACAGAAATAGTTAAAAATCATATGGAATAAATAAGTTCTCCATTAGCTTTAGTTAAAAGTTAAGTAATTTTTTTTCCTTCTTTTGTAAAGTTTCTGGACATACAAGGTTTTCACAACAGACTGAATAATAAAAACATCAGCAAAGATTTTTATTATAAAAACATCAGCACAGATTTCTAGTCTATGTTTGCAGGAAGCTGCAAGCAAGGTGGCAGATACACCATAAACTGATTGATTCAATATGAAACATTTAAAATAGTGTTTGCATATATTCTGTGCATTTAGCTCCACATATTGCTGTGAAAATGTTATATTGCTGTGATATTACG
This sequence comes from Colossoma macropomum, assembly GCF_904425465.1. Taxonomy (NCBI): domain Eukaryota; kingdom Metazoa; phylum Chordata; class Actinopteri; order Characiformes; family Serrasalmidae; genus Colossoma; species Colossoma macropomum. Next base: position 19,218,977 of record NW_023494808.1, read on the forward strand.
TGGTAATATTCTGCAGTGTTATTCTGCCTTTTTTTGTAAAAGAAAGAGACGAAAGCTGACAAAAAGCTGACAGTAACTTTTTTCGTCTTCTAAATTTGCCAATAACTAACTTTTTAGTAACTAACAGCTAACTTAGCAAAGAAAGGCTAGTCAACCATGGTATTCAGATTATTCATATGTCATATTTTGCATCATATATCTCAATTACAAATATGCTTCTTTAAAGAACTATTCTTTGAAAGGTTCTTGGGGAACCAAATGTAAGTCTCCTCTGGCATCACCCCAGAGAACAATTTTTGTTACTTTTTAGAGCACATGTCAGGCTCCAGACCTCAAGGGTCAAAACACTGCATATTTCAGCACACTGCCTCATTAAACACACCTGATTCAGCTCTTCAGCTAATTAGCAAGGCCTTCATGAACTGAATTCAGAGTGTTAGATGAGGGTAAATGCTAATATCACTTTGGCTCAGAAGGTCCCCAGTTTGACATGCCTGATTTAAAGTGAAGGAAGAAGGCCATCTGCTACATGTACACTGTACCAGTCATTTTCACATATCTCACAGCAGTACAAGGCCAGAGCCAGAGCCAGTGCCTTTTCTGGGATATCCTTCAATATATTACAGAAAAATGGATCTTACAGAAGATCCCCAGTTCCTGAGTATCCTGGGTATATTTATGCTTGGATAACCAATAATTCTGACCTGCCTTGAATTCCAACTATCATCTCATGATTCCTCAATGATGAAGCAAATCCAAGTAAATATTGTCTGCTAGAAGGTCATGGTTGATGCTTCCTGGCTGCACACTGTTGCACTGCTGGAAAGAAGCAAATGATTGCTTGCCACAACTGGAGCGGCCATTTGTCATATTGATGGCCATTCCACTCCTGGGTCCCCTAACAAGTAAGATGCTTTGGGGAGGGGAGGCAACCAAATAGAACCTCCAATCACTCGTTCATGCAGCCCACCGCATGCTAAGGGGCTAGGCTGCCCTGGAGAGGCCTACACTTTTAAAAAGGCTATTCATCTTTCTTGACATTCACTCAGCCACTTGTATTCACTCGCCTCACCCTCTCTCTCTCTCTCTCTCTCTCTCTCTCTACACCTAATATTTGCTTGCCTTAGTCCTTCATTCCATCAATCATTTTCTCTTCCACCATATGTTCTCCACCTCTCTCTCCCTTTCTCATTCCGTCATTCCTTCTTATTCACTCTTGCCATGATTTTAAAAATCCATCCTGGTTTTATGGTGTGAATGGTACAGTTCTGCCAACCATAATGACCCTCTGCCACTCAAATCTGCACTTTCACATCTTGTTCTGTTAGAGGGACTCAGAAAAACAAAGCTATTTTCAGTGAGAGCGAACAGGCAGTAATGGATGTCAGTAAATGACCATAAATATGCCTTGTACATTAGAGACAGAACCTTCTCACCGCTGCACACCATTTGTGTTATAGTAGACATGCTTTTCAGGTGAATCACCCATGATACAGCTTTGAAACTTATCAGCACTGCTGTTTCAAGAAGGACTTTAAGGTTTATTAATGTTCTAAATGACACTTTAGCTATAGTATGCATTCATTTTCCACCAGCTCAATACGAAATTCTAATTTATGGCCACATGCCCCTCCTTGACTGCAGTAGATAGCATAGGTCATACATGAAGCACTTTACTGAACTGGTTCAAAGTCAAAAAAGTACATTTTCTCAATACCAAAACAATCAGAACACTATCGGAACTTTTTATGTTTCAGTTGTGACTGTTGCCGTAGTGACAATTTTAACTTCGAGCACAACTCAAGTTAGTGCATGACTGGCAAACACAGCTTTGAACAATTGTTCACACATAAAATTATATTTTCATTATAACACAAAGTTTGCTTACTTGAAGAAAATGCATTTCAGTAGGGGCAATTCTTAATCTTACACACTGATTCTCAGACATATTTACTTCAAAACTGTGGGATCTAACTGCTTACCAGGCTGACAAATGATTAAAAAGCAGTGCTAAATACAAATCTCTCTTTAGAGTGAAATTTGGTTGAGAATTTTAAATGTGATTAATCAATTTTAATTAAATAAACTTCATATCAAATTATAAAAAAGTAATAAACACGTTCTGATAAAGTTCACATATATATTTGCTGTCAGAACAGAAGCCTTGTATCTCCATTTTTTGACATTTTTCATTTGGCATAATTTGAAATCACTGTTGGCTCTTTTCCTTGTATCCAAATTGTATTACAAACCAACTAACATAAATCATCAAATCATCATAATATAAATCATTAAAATGTATTCTTGTTGCATTAACTTCAATTAAAACTTTTTTCTTCTCGTAAGGTAAATAATGTATGAGTTGACAAAATAAGTAGAATGTGTTTATTACTTTGAATAATATAATATAAACTTGAATATAAATCTCATGAATGCAGGGTGAGCATTTTTAATTTTTAAAATTTTCAATACTGATGTCCAGTGAGAGTAACAGTGGTTTTCACCAATAAATGTGTATATTTTATATGCATACATATATATCATGTTATATGTGGTCAAACACCTAATTAATATAGACAGCAGTGTTTGAGCAAAGTGAACACATCAAAGCATGTTATTTGGATTTATGAAATAATGACAGTACTGTATATTTTACAAAAACATTAATATAATAATAAATAAATTTATCAAACCTATTAATATTTAGTTTGTCCACTGTTTACTTCTGTGCACTCTGCTGACCCTTCCATGTTTATAAGTAACAAACTTATATCTTATAGGTAACACACCGTAACCTTGTCAAGAAATTAACAAAGTTAATACCCTGTTTATTGTTAATTCTCTTCTTGTTATTCTTTTGAGTGCCTTGCTGTCCCTTTGAGTATCTCATCTTACTTTTCTAATCTTTAAACCAACCGATAATGTCTGAAATAAAGATCCTGATAAAAAGCTGATTAAGTCTTTGTAACGTTTATTGCCAAAAGACAGCAGGTGTGGAATTATCTGATTTATAGAACTTTGATGACACTGTTTCTTTGAATGACTTGGTGATTGAATTCTGTTGAACTGTAATTCAGCAGTGGGAAAACTAATTTGTCACTATAAATGAAAGAAGTTGTGACATTAAGATTGAAGAGAGAGAAAAAAAACAAAAAACATTGCACTTGCATTTCTAACAAGTAACTAAAAAGAAATCTGCTTGGCATAAACATCTGTTCTTCGGTGAATTATTGTACACTTCACATCCTGTGCAGCAAGTCAAAAGGAATTCAAGACATAGAGCATGGGACAATGTGCTGACGTATTTAGCCTTGGCAACCATTGTAGTGTTCTAGCTGTTAACTGAAAAAATGAAACCTTGGCTGAAGGCCTTGAAACATTATAGTTGCAGTTTAATTTCTGTCCTTTTACACACACAGCAGCGCACACTATCAGTCAAACATGTGAGGGCACACACATGAAACTACACTCTTAAAAAAAGCTGGAGCTTCAAGGGTTCTTTAGTAAAGAAAATGGTTCTATATGGAGCCATGGACACTCAAGGAAGCATTTGCTCATCTCATTCTTGTCTTAAAGGTTGTTTGCATCATGAAAGGGTTCTTTTTTAGCATTTTCATTTTTGTCTAGTGTTAAGCCTTTTTATTTTCATTTTAAAATAGAATAAATGAACAAATAACAATTTTATATCAGATACTAATTATCCGTAGTTTCATCATATACGTATAAGTACGCGTATCAGTGGTGAATTATCAAAATTTCTAATTTCAGCTAGCGCCCTTATGGGATTGTAGTAGTATGTTAGTGCTTAGCTAATGGCAAGTCACATCAACATTTTTGGCTGTTCTTGACTGATGATATTCTATGTTTGGTTTGAAGCTTTTGACAGATATTAACATACAAAATAAAATATATTTGTAGCATTTTTATACAGATGCTTTGCTAAAACTTTACTGTAGGCCATGTTCCTAAGGCCACACTCACATAAGCCTTTCACGACAACTGACATAAATCTACATAAACAATTCTATTATTATTATAAGGCTTATTCCTATAAGCAGCAGTTGTCATGAAGGTTGCTTTTGTCAAATTTAATGTCAAGTTGACATAAGCTTTCGAGCTTCAAGTGCAGCTCAGCTTGACCCGACATCTTTCAAGATGCATGAAAGATCTAATGTAACTTTTAATTCACATCAAAAAAGAGTATTAATGGCAGCCTTAACAGCGTCAGTGAAGTCTATTTTGAAGGCCATGTCTACTATTGTGTAGCATCCCCTCTTATTTTAACAATAATCTGTAAACGTCTGGGAAGTGAGGAGACCAATTGCTGGAGTTTTTGGAGAGGAATGTTGTCCCATTCTTGTCTGAAGTAGGATTCTAGCTGCTCAACAGTCCTGGGTCTTCTTTGCCAGATTTTTTTGTGACACAGGTATTATGTCAACTTGACATCAAATTTGACAAAAGCAGGCTTATTGACAACTGCTGCTTACTGGAGTAAGCCTTTATGTTCATATACAGTCATATGAAAAAAATAGGATATCCTATCAAATATTTAGGTCTATATTAAGAAATATGGACATATCAATATTTAATCTTTTTTCCAACTATCTCTATGGATGTGGTGTAACTGCATGTCCTTTGCAAAAACAAGTAAAATTTTCTTAATCATTTATTTAACATAAATAAATAAATAAATAAATAAATAAATAAATAAATAAAAAGATGACTGTTCCTACGGAGGAAAAAGTTAGGACTCCCTATGGTCTAATAGCTGCTTTTGTTCCCCTTCGGCTGAAATAACTTCAATTAGATGTTTTCTATAAATCTCTGACATTGACTGGGAGAAGGTTTTTCCTACTCCTCCATTAAGGAATTCTTCCAGCTGGGTGATGTTTGAGGGGTTTCTTGTATGCACAGCACACTTCATATCCCTCCACAGCATCTCAATAGGATTAAGATCCAGGCTTTGACTTGGCCATTCCAGAAGTCTCCATTTCTTTCTTTTGGGCCAGTCCTTGGTGGATTTACTGAAATATTTTGGGTCATCACTTCAGCTTTAGTTTTTGACAGATGGTCTCCCATATTCCTCAAGCACCCTCTGATACGATTAAAAAAAATATGTAGTGAATTCTGTTATGGAGAGCTTGCCAGGCCCTGCTGCAGCAAAGCAGCCCCAAACCATGGCATTTCCACCACCATGCTTCACAGTTGGTATGAGGTTCTTGTGCTTAAATGCTGTCACTGTGCCCAAATAATTCAACTTTGGATTCATCTGTCAAAACACATTGTTCCAGAAGTCCTGGTCCTTGTCTAAGTGTTCTCTGGCAAACTTTAGTATAGCCCTGATGTGATTTTTATTTTTTTATTCATTTATTTTTTTTAATAGCAAAGGTTTCCTCCTTGCACACTTCCCGTGAAAACTTGTGCGGTCCTCTTTCTGATGGTAGATGCATGTACTTTGACATAAGCTTTGGCAAGAGCTACCTGTAGGTCCTGTGATGACATTTTAGGATTGTTTCAGACTTCTTTATGCATCTTGCGGTCTGTTCTTGGGCTGAACTTGCTAGGATGGCCTGACCTGGCCATGTTGGCAGGTGTTTTAAATGTTCTCCACTTGTAAATGCTTTTCCAGACAGTGGCTGATTTCTGATTGTTTTGAGATCTTTTTAATCCCATCCCAGACTAATGCATCTACAACCTTCTTTCTGAAGGCCTCTGAGAGCTCTTTGGATCTCGGCACCTCAGCAATCATGAGCAAACCAAACTATCTGACCTACAGCAAAGCATTACTGACTCCTTCAGTAAAGAGGTTTGTGGCTGTTTTCCATTTCTAACAAATGAGATGCTTTGGTCAGTCAACGGCTTGTATTCACACTCAGTGATGCGCCTCAGACTTGCATTAGGCTTAGAGTGATGTTCATCTCATGAACTTGGTCCCACCTATTGGAAATCAAAACATGATTGGTTTCTTGACTTCTTTGTCACTTCCCTATTATTATTGGTTAATCAGACATGTCAGGCCTTCAGGAGCTGAACAAAAGTCCTAACCAATGGGAGAGCTCACTTGCTTGTATCTGCCAAAATACCGTAGAGAATCTTGGTTCAAGAGTTCAACTCATCAACCAAAACTTTATAATGAAATAAGAGCATTGCTACAATACTTGCAGGGTTCATTACAAGACTGATGATTCTATTAAACACAAATGAACAAAAAATTACAAGCTTATTTCCCCCCACAGAAAGCATAAGGCCTTCTCTGAGGGGCCTTCTATTTAACAGTCCACATGTGTACACATTTAATTGTCCTTGAACAAACAAATGGATCCCTGCCTTATTGATTATGCTAGTCCATGTTGAAAGTGTTCAAAGCATTACAGCATCAATCTGTCTTGTGGTCAATAAAAGACCATTTTTCCCCAGATAAAAGCACAAGAAAATAGAGTAGGAAGACCAAGTAGGTCTTTAACAGTCAACTCAACACCGCTTCAAACATCCACACATACCTCAGCACTGCTAACAGTGCGTATAATTACCCACAGTTTCAAATGGATCTCCATGCTCTGATGACTCAAGCTTCCTCTGCTGCATCTCATGCTATAAGCATTGAGGTCATTTCCTGTGTTAGCTGGCGCTGCTTAGCACTAATGAGGCTCCTGGCACAAGTTGGCCTTTCACACTGATCTAGGATGCTGGCTTATTCTGCTCAGATCCTGACCTTAGCGATCATTGACGCAACCCTTTTACCGGTGTAATGTTCAATCAACACTTAAATGACAAAGGTCACTGCAGCTGAATGCTACAATGCTAATAATGGAGTATGCCATTAGTGAGGGACAGAGGGGAGTTATTTACGTTAGTGTGAGGGGCTGTTTAGTAAAGCTCTACTTTAAGGTTTCTTCTGATTTATTGCAAAGTAGCAGTATTACAGCTTTTACTGGCAAGTTTCAATGATTGAGCAATGTGTCTATTAAGGCAAAATTGATAAAAGTGCTAAATAAATCAGATATATCAATATATTAAAACATCTGATCTTGGTGTTTCCTTTTGAGAACGATTCCTCACCATAAAAATACTGAGTGTTTATACACTCCTAGAGTATGTATTCCTGAATCAGTCATTTTAACCCATGAATTAAGAGCTCTTTCTTTAGCTATTCTATTAAAATGTAATTAGGCCGGGAGTCAGGTCCAGCAGTCTGGATATTTGCAGCTACTCTTTTGTCCACTAGTGTTCCTTGTTAGCCTATATCCCTGTCCATCACATCATAGTTGACAATGAGTAAACCCAACTCAGGCCCATGTGTGAGTTCAAATATTGAGGTACTATTGAGGTACTACAATGCCATAAATAGTCATGCAGCAAAACAAGCAAGTTTCCATTATAGAAAAGTCATATTGGGCTTAAATTGAAGTTATGAATTTGGGATGTTTTCTAGATGCAAATGGAAAAAATGTTATCTAAATTATGAAGTTTAATAAATTTTAAGTTTTAATGAATTTGTTAAGCACAGAGTGAATTTTCAGTCTTTTTTGGGAATGTTGTGCATAATTTTTGGAAAACAAATGTCAGTAAGCCTTTGATTATTATTTTCCCATCTTTCCCTTTGTTTCAGGATATTTCCTATCAAATTCCGTACCTCTATGACTAATTGTGAATGTGGTGCTTCAGTTTTTGCTTAATTTTTCCAGAAACATGTCTCACAAGGGGGTTTTGGGCTCATAGAGCTAGCAGCCCAAAATTGAGTTTGCTCATTATCAACTTGTGATAACCCAAGATACAGGCCAACAGGCATCAGTAGTGAAAACATCTAGCAGAAAACATCCTGAGTGCTGGACCTGGCTCCCAAAATACATATAATTACCCTTTAATAAGATGCTATCAGCAGGTTCCACTCTGTGCTCTTTTCCATTTGTTTTAATGTCAAACAGTGACAAAAAAGTGGCAGAAAAAAGTAAAAACTTCAATGTTTTTTTTTTTCTTAAAACAAATCTGTAGAGAAAGCAATGAAATAACTTCATCAAATACAAATCATAGTGAAATATCTCTTCTACAAACACAAATATGGGATTGATCAGAATCTTTTCATTTGTTTATTTGTTTGTTTGTTTAATAAGCTGCAAACGAGATAAGTGATGGTGTCATTCAATATTAATTATATTATTGTCAGCAATAACTGAGATGGACAAACATAACAAGTGCTGGAAGCAGATGCTTCCAGACAGGTGAACTGCATGAAACAATTAAGCAAACAGCAGCATACCATGCTCTGTGATGTGTATAAAAACGCTAAGCAAGCTGACCTTAATTTTGGGTGAAGACAGTAAGAGGAAAAGCTCTAAGTGACTTTGAAAGGCGTTCGTTATTGGGACGTGGATGGCAGCACCTTCAGTCTCAAAGACTGGCAGCACCTTAAGTCTCAAAGATGGATGCACATGGTGCAAGAACAAGAGGCACTGATCTACAGTGATATGGGGAAAAATGAAATGATAAAAATAAAAAGTACACATAGAGGACTGTACAGGCCTGAATGATTGGTCCCTACTGTAAAGGAGCCCTGTGGCTCTGTTATGCTGTGGGGGGCACTTTGCTAACATGGTTTGGCTACACCTGTCCACTTGGAGGAGAGGGTCACTGCAAATCAATAGATATTCTGACTGTTCACTGTTATCCTATGATAAAGCAATCCTGTTTTGCAGTCCTTCATTTTCATTCTGGACGAATGATGATAACAATGCCTCCATTCACTGAATGGTTTGATGAGTATGAAAGTGATATAACTCATATATTATGGGCTTTGCAGTCACCAGATCTCAATTCTATTGAACACTGATGGGAGTGTATATATATATATATTTTGAAATGGGGTTGTGTATATATATATATATATATATATATATATATATATATATGTATATATACACAACCCCATTTCAAAAAAAATTCGGACCCTACAAAAGACAACAATAAATGTTGAAATTGAGAAATTTTATTGTTTTTTGAAAAATATATGCCCATTTTGAATTTGATGATGATGTACGTAAACAGGATCTGGAAATGCTGCCAACTTCTCTGGGCCTGAGCTCATTTAAAATGGACTGAGGGAAAGTGGAAAACTGTCCTGTGGTCCAATGAATCAACATTTGAAATTCTTTTTGGAAATCATGGACACTGTGTCCTCTGGGCTAAAGACTGCTCAGCTTGTTATCAGTGCACAGTTCAAGACCAGCATTCATGATAGTATAGGGGTGCATTAGTGCACATGGCATGGGTGACATGCACATCTGTGAAGGCACCATTAATGCTGAATGATACATACATGTTTTGGCAACATATGCTGCCATCCAGATGATGTCTTTTTCAGGGAGGGCCTTACTTATTTCAGCAAGATAATGCCAAACCACATTCTGCATGTATTACAACAGCATGGCTCCATATTGGAAGAGCCTGGGTGCTAAACTGCCCTGCCTGCAGTCCAGACCTGTCACCACTAAAAACATTTTGCGCGTTATGAAATGAAAAATATGACAAAGGAGACCCCAAAATGATGAGCAGCTGAAATCCTATATCAAACAAGAATGGGAAAAAATTTAACTTTCAAAACTACAGCAGGCGGTCTCCTCAGTTCACAAATGCTTAGAGTGTTGTTAAAAGAAGAGGTGATGTAACACAGTGGTACACATGCCCCCGTCCCAACTTTTTTGGAAAGTGTTGTTGGCGAAAGATTCTAAATGGGCATATATTTTTCAAAAAACAATAAAATTTCTCAGTTTCAACATTTAATATGTTGTTTTTGTTGTATTTTCATTTAAAAATATGGTTTACATGATTTGCATATCATTGCATTCTATTTTTATTTACATTCTGCACAGCGTCCCAACTTTTTTTGTGCTTTTATATATATTTTTATATATATATATGTATATATAAATATGTGTATGTGAAAGTGTGTTTTCCTTTCCAGCATCAAATACATATACATTCCCTTTCATGGAAAATAAAGAACTGCCAGTACTAGTTTTGGTATCAGGATACTTAGGAAGGATCGTTCATCCCTAGTGTCAATGCTCCAGCTGCACTATAAGTCTAAATGAATGTATAGGTATTAATCACTGGCTACCTGAAAGAGATTTTAGAGAGGTGTTTCTGTGTGTGTGTGTGTGTGTGTGTGTGTGTGTGTGTGTGTGTGTGTGTGTGTTTTTTACACTTGCATAATCTAGATATGCGAACACCCACTTGTTTTGTCCTTGACACCCCATTATTTATCTCCACTTCAAACAGATGCCCTCTAAAGTCCAGTCTGTTATGCAGATGAGCTGCTCCCTCTTCTTTCTTTTTTCTTTCTATTCTGTATTCTGCTGCAGTGTATGTTCAGGGAATTTTCATTTTCATACACAATGTGTCACAGTTGGTCATGTGCCAAAACCTGGCAAAAAGCATTTAACACATCCTACCTCTCTCTCTCTCTCTCTCTCTCTCTCTCTCTCTCTCTCTCTCTCTCTCTCTCTCTTTTCTCACTCATATCCCTCCTCCTACTTCCTGGCACCGGAGGCAGCTCATGACAGACTTAGTCCGTATTTGGCAGGGGAAGTAAGGTGCTGGGATATTAATCAATGTCAAATTAATTAGTAGTCTATAAACTAAACAAGAAAAAAAAAGATAAAGATTTGGTCCAAGATCTTGAAAAAATGAATGGTCACATTTGACACCTGAGTTGCAGCATAACTTTAGACCAAATAACTTGCTAAGATCTACAGTGAGATCTAATATACTACAGCAAAAAGCTCCAAAGGTCATGCATTGGTTTTACCATGGTTCCTAAAACTGGTTAAAGCACTGTAAAGCATGGCTCATTGCTCTTATTAATATCAACATGATACAGCTTGATAAAATACATTAGTGCTTAATTATTTAATTTATTATTAATATTTATGTCAATCATTACATTATTCATCACATTATATTCATGTAGTTCATAAACAGTATGGTTGCCAAACAATGAATAGCACAAAGATTTAATAACTTCACTCTTTAGTATAGAATTCAACTGATGTGTACAGCATATGTGTGCATATTGAGTATTTTACAGCTTCAAACATAGCTCAGTGAGTCATAATTTAAAACTGGATTTGTCCATTTGATTAGAGCAGTTTTGTAATTATCAGTCAAATGGCTGTTTTGGCATGGCTGTTTTCACTGCTCTAGGCTGAAGCTGTAGTTTTCACAATGTTGTTAAAGTGGCACTGCTAATTCTCTGGTGATAGTGCATTCAGGAATGCCTCGAGACCTAGCTCATGCTGTACGTCTGCCTCACCAAACTGTGTAGCTTGGGCAGCCAACATCCTCCAGCTTTTCCCTGTTTTCTCTGCGCCAATTCCACTGGAGCTCTCTTTCTCTAGGCCGCTGGGGCTGGAACTCACCCAAAGCCTCACTGAAGAGCTGCTTTGGGCACAGTCAGCTGCTCATGTCCTGCCTCAGGGATATCAAGTTGCATTTGAAGTGCTTTTCTTTCTATCAGCTGCATCACCATTAGCTGCATACCTGTAGTATCTCACCACTGTGTTCAGCTGAACTTCATAGAGCTCCCAGGGACTTTCACAGACATAGCATGGCAGGCAGATGACTCCTGGCTGCAGTGGCTCTTGTGGTGGTGCCATGCTCTGTCCACCCCCTCAAGGCTTCTGTAGCGCCGGCCATAGCTGGCTCTCGATCTTTGAGCTGGCTTTGAGTGCTTGGTATTGGGCTTGCTCACTGCCTGCCGTCGACTTTACTTCGCTCTCTCCAGACTCGCCAAGCCATGGTCGTGGCTTGAGTCCTTCCTCCCCCTGGCTGTCCTTCTCTTTAATGGCTAGCCGTTGTCCAGCGCCATCCTCTGCTTACAGCCAACTCTTTCCATGTTTGCTCCATTGTCAATACTTCTCACCACGGCCAGTTTTTTCGGTCCCTAAGCGGTGTTTTTCTTTTGCCCCCCCCCCTTACTTCCTCCAAATAATGCTACCTAAAAACAATGACTGCCACAAACTGTCTAAAATATGTAAATTCATACCTGCCTAACAGTGTGTTGCTGAAGCTTATTTGTGGTTCTGATAAGTTACCATTTAATTTACAAATAACCTTTTCAGCATTCTCAATCCAGGGGCCTGTCTCACTATGCACTTTCCTTCTTACCCAATTCACTTTTAAGCTTAGTTGGATCTAACCCTGCTGGCAGTGGTGACAGTGTTGCTTTTTGATCGTTATAAATGCTTTACTTTCTACATATTTTGGTAATGTGTCTGTTTTTTTGGCTGTTTGTCATAACTGTCATGCTTTCACTCACAAGGCTTAATCACAGCCTGAGTACCCAAACCTTTTGTATGAGTTTGTGTGTGTTAGGTTTTGTGAAGCTGAAACTTGTATAGCCAAAGGACTAAGCCCTACCCTCAAAGCAAAGGGAGATAGTAATCTCCCTTGACTTAATAATAAAAATGAAATATAAAATATTTTCAACTGGTCAGTAATGCTAATTCAAGCTCTGAGAAAGTCGCTTAAACTGCTGTATTGCCACTAGCTATTTTTTGCTCATCTCTAGAAACAAATTACACTTGCAAATGTACAAAAATGCATTGCAGAAACATTCTGATTAATTTGCTGTCCTTCTGCTTGATTTCTGATATAAAATGAGCCCACATGAGCCTAATCTGTTGATAACTTCTTTTCAATGACACACGTCACATATTGTGAGGGTAAACACCCAAACATCACCCTGAGTTGGGTTTTGTTTTTCCTGTGGGCCTTCATACTTTCTAGAGATATGTAGGTGGGCTTTGAGGTTGAAAAGGCTCAGAACCCCTGGTGTAGTGCATAATGGCATGGAACAGTCTAAGCAGAGCTACATGGCTAATGTTTACAGCACAACAGAGCTACAGTATATGGGTGCGCAAATGAGTCAACACAACACTCACTAAGCCTTACAGTCACCTCAATATTGTACTCTTTTATGAATCAGTATTCATAAATTTGATATATTAAATTAACCCTTTAGACCCCAACAGAATTCCAGAACACACTTGAGAATTCCTGACCATTTTCAGATTTTGAGACTTATTGATAAAAATAAAAATAGCTCAAATGAAAATTACAAGTTGAGTTTATTTGTTGAAATCAAGCACAGAGCTATCAGAGCTAATCAACAAGGTTTAATGAGCACTGAATTTTTAATAGGCACTATAAGCATAATATTGAAAATACATAGTAATTAAAATTCCTTGGAAGAAAGAACAAGAATGAAACAGACTACAGCAGCTAATGAAGCTCTACATCATTATTTCTTAGCCATATAAGAAATAATGAAGATATGTCATTACCACATAGCTAAAGGCTGCATAAGAGGTCTAAGAAGTCTCTGCAGCTACAATTTCACAAAGCCTCTCTGTTTCTTTGAACTGAACAGAACTGAAAACAGAAGTAAGAGCTATTAAGTAGCAAGTAAGATGTAACCAGAATTTACACAAAGAGAAATACTCAAACATGTAGTTGTGACTTGTTTGGTCAGTATAGCCGAGAGACTGAGACTGACTGGAAAGTGGCAAGCAGAGAAAACAGACTAGCTAACCAGTTCAGCTGGTTCATTAAGGTTCTTTAAATGCTTCTATAAATCAGTAGAAATGTCAAACATGGAAATAAATATCACCATGTAATTGATACTGAATGGGATTTTTGTCTGCCTATCAAAGTTTTCTCACTTGCATTGGTGCATGAACTTGGCTGCATTCAGTAGAGTAGCTAAAATAATCATGTAAAGACATCAGTAACATTTTAAAAGATAAGCGCATTGAACTTACTTCCATATCATCTCTGCAGTCTAAGTGAGCTGAAGTCTTGTCAGACTGCTCTGTCTTCTTATCTGATAAACAAAATACTTTTGATCACCATGTCATCATTGTGGGATTCATCATAAAAAGAGATGTTTAAATGTGCAAAGCATTGAGTTCGTTTACATGCACTCAATAATCCGATCATAATCAGATTTCTGCAGTTATCTGATTATTGAAATGGTCATGTAAACATCACACTCTGATTTCTTAGATCGGAGTAAGGTCTAGAAATCCAGTTAAGAAATCTGATAAAGAGAGCTGGATTTTAGCTCAGTAATCAGATTTCTCAGTGCATGTAAACTCTTACTCTGATTTCTTTCGGGTTTCTCAGTCAGCGCATGTGCGAAACAGACGGCAGTACCAGAAATGAGCAAGCAGCCTTGCTGCAAGATGGCAGCGAGACATTTCTGGAGCGATGCTGAAACCAGCTACATGCTTGACGAAATGAAAGATTTAAATATTCTTCATCTTCTCGATGATGTATGTTCATAGTTTCAGGTAAAGTGATGCAATGTTTAAAAAAAAGCATGAAGTTTATGTTATGTTTATGTCACATTGTCTTCTGTGAGTTTATTGACTGGTTGCAAAGTAGAAATCTGATTGCTGCTTGACTCATGTAGACCTGAAGTTTTCCCATTATCTGATTACTCAAGTGCAAGTAAATGCATTGACCAGATTACTGAGAAAATCAGATTTCCTGCAGTTATTGGATTATTACATGCATGTAAATGCACTCAGTTATAAATTAAAACATTAAATATTTTCATTAAAAAAAAACAAACTAATGATCTGAAATGTAACTTGTTTTGAAGATCACTGTAATTGTGTTTTTTGGCAGAATCTACCTCATTAAATCGTGGCCATCCACAGCTGTTACAGTGAAATGCAGAGCAGCCAACAGAGGCCGATGTGGGGTTTAGAGGTTTTTAAAAAAGATTCTTGGTGTAATATTATATACTCAAGTTTCTTTGCGTGGTATACTAAATATATATGTTTCTTGGGCTTTGTTCAGACTGTCAGCCCAAATTAAATTTTTGGCATATCCAGATTGTGTCCAGACTGGTTTTGGATAGTCTGGACAGTGAGGGATTCAAGACGAGCACCAAACATTCACACTTATGCCAGAGAATTCTGAAGAGTTTGGAGGCGAAATGATGCACCTCTATCTCTCCTGCATCCACTTTTGAAATCCATGTAGCTACATAGCTACTGATGCTTACTTCATTACCACAGCAACCCATACAGACAGGTTGGTGATGTTTGGACACACAATTTCCGATCTGGTCATTTGCAAATAACAGTGCAGGCAGTCGTCTTAAAAGATCTAATCTGAGAAATTCAAATGTCCTGCCGTGTGAACACAGCCTAAGTGTGGTACTCTCATTCTTAATAGGAACAGGACATGCTGATAGGTCCAGGCTTCCTGTCCTCACGTCTATGACTTTATAACAAGCTTCTTTTGTTTTTCCATGTAATTACTGAATAATAAGCTGTAGGATATACAAATCCTGAGAATTTACAGGGTTAAATCTTTTACACACACAGAAACACTAGTGCAAGACCAGGCAAAGGAATTACAAGACTCTTAACCACACAAACAGTTTCAGTTTGCCTCCCAGTATCTGTCAACAGCCAACACAAGATCAATTCCAATGAAACACAAACAAAAAAATGCAAATGAAGAAACAGGATTGGTTGGTGTTACAGTGGTGCAATTGATGGTCCAGTCTTTTTATTATGTGTTTTTTTTCTATGCACATGCAAATCACCTATGACTTGCTACCCTGGAGTGGCAGCTCAATCACAGCGTGCAGCGCGATTGTACTTCAAAATCAGCCGAGAGGCAAGTTGTGCTCTACAATTCAGGCTAAGAGTCTCAAACACATGACTCGAGTTTCCTAACATGCAAATTCTGCATTCACAATGCCATTATGTTCTGTTTTGAATATATAATCAAGGACTTCAGTACAAGGTGCTACTGTTGTACTTGACGAGGTTATTTTTAAAAGCTTGCAGTCAAAAAATCCATCTGGGTCCCACATAACACAGAAAAAGATTGAAAAGCTTTTACTAAAAAAAAAGTAGAAAGTTTTTTGTAGAATGTGCAAATTATTTCCAATTAATTTAATTAATCAATATTATTAATAATGAATCATTTATATTGTATGTCATGTAGCTCATTCTAACAAGCAGAGAAATTCTGAGTGAGTGAGTGTCACGGCCAGCGTGTGTCCTCGGGTTGGTGATTAAGAAGCCTGGTCAGGGCATCGGTCCAAGCAGGCCAATGATTAATGTACAGTGCTGACTGAGCTGAAGGCCCTGAAGGATGCTTGCCATGCATCAATATATGAAGGGGGGGGGGAGGAGCAGTCAGAATTTGGGGGTCCAGTCAGAATTCGGACCCAAAAACTGACAATTGGAAATACTAAAAATGTAAATAGAAGTCCAAGATTTGCTCAGATTTATGCAGTTCAAGTGTCTGTTTTTTCACCAGCTCTTGACCAGAGACTAATTGGTCAGACATCCAAAAGGATGTTCAGGAGCCCTATCCACACCTGACACCCTCCTGGGAATGTTCTTTGGAGAAAATGTCAGACGTGTTCAGAAAATATCACTATGCTGAAACTTTGCATATTCATTAAACTTATTTCAAACTTCTTCCAATCTTCAAATGTGTTTTATTTCTGAATGTTAATTTCATTTCAGCCCAAAAAGCAAAACATGAAAGAGTAAAATATGTGTGGCACCAAATGTGCCTTGACATGACCACAATTTGTGTTCAGAACGTCTGAAATTGATATTGAAATAGGAAGGACCACAAACTGCACAGAAAAATATATACATATATATTTATAGTGAATGTATATATACACACTACACACCCTAAGAAATGTATTTTTTTTTTTGTTTTGTCATATGTGGAAATATCAGTATTTAACTTTCACTTCAACAGTATATACAAATAAATGTTTGTATAAATAAATAAATGTATGCATTAGAATTCTGACTTTGCAATCATGTATTTTAAAAAAAATAATTGAGATGCCATTTTTTTGTTTTTCTTTTGAAAATATAATTGCACCTCTCGTTTCAGTAACTGGCATTGCAGCTTTTGGCAAAAACAACTTTATGTATGCATTTCCTATAACTGTACCAGTTACTGACATCTAATTGAAGATATTTTTGCCCATTCCTCCATGCAGAACGCTTGCATATACAGCCTGTTTCGAATCACCCCGCAGCACTTCTATGCTTTTCAGTTCTCGGTTTTGAATAGACCATTCCACGACCCTCTATGTCTTCCTTTTGGAGCCATTCCTTGGTGGATTTACTTCTATGTTTGGAATCATTATCCTGTTGGAAGGTCCACTTCTTCAGTTTCAACTTTTTTACAGATGGCCTCACATTCTCCTCCGGCACTGTCTGGTTGGAAAGAAAATTCAGCAAAACAGCTCAAACCATAACATTTCCACCACCATGCTTTACAGGTATGCAGTTCTGCTCAAATACTGCCATGGCTTCTGGCACTCTGGGCCACACAACTCTATCTTTGACTCCATAGTTTTTCCATAGCACACTATTCCAGAAGTCCTGGTCCTTGACTAGATATTCACCAGCAACCTTTTTTCTTGTCCCAGTGTTCTTTTTAGACAGCAAAGGCTTTCCTCCTATGTTCCTATGTCAGTCAAATTTGTCTCTTTCTAAAGTGGAAAGAGTTACTTGTAGAACCTGTGATGAAACGTTGGTCTACTTAGAGACTTCTTTTAGCATCTTACAGTCTGCTCTCAGGTTAAATTTGCTGGGGCCGCCTGGCCAAAACAAGTTGGCAGTGGTTTTTAATCTCCTCCACTTGTAGATGATCTTCTGGACAGTGGAATGATTGATTTTCAATATTTTTGAAATCTTCTTAAACCCCTTCTCAAACTCATAGGCATCTATAACCTTTTTTCTGAAGGCTTCAGAGAGCTCTTTTGATCTAGGCATGATGATACTACACTCCAATAACAAAGAGCAGACCAGACAGCCTCACATTCAGATATCTGAGATTTAAATAAGATGAGTTCCTCCAAGATATTCTCTAAGCATGTTCTAATCATTAGGACCTGTTTGCGTGCTACTGATTTCAGATTTGAAGTAGTGACATATGTAGGGGTGTATTTACTTTTTCTGCATAAGAAAATTACATTTCTGTTCATTTCAACTACAAAAAGAATGAGAAAATCAAAAGTATATCAGCTGTGCCCTAATAACAAATATCAATTCAATTACATTTACATTTACATTTACATCATTTAGCAGACACTCTTATCCAGAGCGACTTACAAAAAGTGCTTTGTCTATTCAGAGAAAAATCTTCGCTAGCTACCAATAGGTTAGAGAGAAAGCCAGCCCTAAGCTCAGATACTGCTAGAATCAGAAGGTCATTGACACCTAGTGAAAAAGGGACAGAGTTAACCACAGAACAGTGCAATACAATACATAAGTGCTATACAATACATTACAATCAATACTTAATTTACTGCTCATTTAAGTGCTGAATAAACAGGTGTGTCTTCAGTCTGCGTTTGAAGACAGCGAGAGACTCTGCTGTACGGACAGCCAGTGGGAGTTCGTTCCACCACCTGGGTGCCAGCACAGAGAACAGTCTAGATGCTTGCCTTCCACGCGCCTTGAAGGATGGAATTCAATTTGGCTGTAATAACCTTTGCTTACAGATAAGTCAGCAGTTTTTATAAATACTATAACAAGAAGCTGTAACCATTAAAAGACTTGTTCAAATAACTTGCCATGATCTAGAAAGATGTCACTGCAGATTACTTATCTGTTGCTGAAAATTCCAAATCTCTCCATCCTCATTTAAAAAGCCTTCCCTAAATCACAGTCTATTAGTGTATTTATGTCAACAACCACTGACATCCATCGACAGGTCTAGATATCAAAGCATTTTCATGATGATCAGTGCTGCTGATGAGCTCTGCTGTTAAGTCAGATCTTAACTTAGATATTTGGTGCGAAAGTAATAAACACACATAATAATCATGATAATTCACTCCTATTGGCGCTTAACTGAATTATGCTCTTATTAGTATGTTTGACTCGGCCCATTAGAGGAGTAAAGGTTTGCTAATTGAATTTAGCTGAGTTGAGCTATCATCTCCCACACAGTGAGCCTGACCTTCAGGAGCAGCAGAAGGATTTGTCATCCTGTTAGCGCCTCGGAAAGAACCGGGGCTTTCTCCATTCTCTCCATATGCCAAGGAGATGGTTGCCAAGACCAGCTAAATGTGGGCGTCTATGTGTGAGTGTGCATGCTCATCTGAAGGGAGAAGCCCATCCTCAGCTTTGGACGAGGTAAACAGCAGCAGCTCGCTAACTGGCAACACTTTCCTTTCTTTGCTTGTGTGTGGGCTTTGATGACGTAGATGTCAGTGTGCTGCCATGGAGGTGGTCTACATCGCTATGTATAGAAAATAAACTGGTTGATGTGCAGAGAGTGAAGGAAATGGGTATTTTGCGTGAGTGCAAAGATATCGTTACCGCCGTAAAACATTTTGTATCTTCAGATTGGTGTATTTGGATAAAAGATGGATAAATGCTCATTAAAAGGTTGCTTTAAGGTTTTGCAGTGCAAGATGATTAAATATTTCACATTCAAAATAACATTATAGTACATTCACTTTTAATATCCTCAGGTTTTATCACATTTACTCAGGTCCATTTTGCTAATTAAGCTGGAGTACTTAGCTAGCTGGCTAACTTACACTCACTAGAAAAGGAAGGTAAGTTAGCTAGATTTAGTGTTTAATTTTCAAGCAACTAAGAACCTCAAAAGATATTACCTGCTCAATGACTGATCATTGAACGCTGCTTTTAGTTACTTAGTTCACTGTTTTGTACAGGAAGTGATTTAGTTAGCTGGCTGGCATGCTAACTTTAGCAAGCATTAGTGATCTCTAGTTAAAAACCTGCTTCTAACTTGAATAAAAGCCTAAAAGCTTATTTAATGAAGCAATATATAAAAATTGGGGATTTGGAGACCTCTCTGGTGGAAATTGGTAATTGCATACAACAAGTGGAGGAACATTTTACTACATCAGTTGTGCTTTAGACCTCCACGAGTGGATGAATGACATGGTGCTGCTTAAAATAGGTTTTATCGCTAAGCTACTAAGCCCTGTAAATAGCTCACTGCTGAGCTTGAGGACATGGGTAAAACATTAATTGCCATTTTCACGAAGGAACCTTTTTATGGTTTTAAAATACAGACTCTATGATGAAAAATAGTCACTGCAGCAATAATTTTGCTTTAACTATAAGCACATAACTCAATTTAGACAAAATGTGAGGTAAAACCTTACAATCCTAAAATGACAAATTTGGGGTTTTAATCTCATTCAGATTAATCAAATAGTTTAAATTCATATCACTTTCCAGACAATTAACAATTGCATGAATACTAAGCTCAACGATTCTGGTATTTTTTAACTAAATGAGCATTTTTCACTATAACAGCATGTGTGTCAGTTTTCAGAGGTTTATCTTGATTGAGACTTTGTTAAAAGAATAAGAAACAAGTCCATATATCACAGTGATTTTACCACAGTTAAGACAAAGGCAAAGCAGTTTATTGCCTTCTCAAAACAACGACAACATACAATGTAACAATGTTCAATCTGTTATTTTAGCGTAGGTCTATTATTAGTAGCAAGCGTGATTTTTTTTCCTACTAAGCAATATAGTGCCACACCTTCTTCAGAGAAAAAAACAAAAACAAAATAAAACATCAACGTGTGCTAGTGGAACCATGACTGACTGACAGACAATGATATACTTTTACACTTTTAGCACTACATGTAGCATAAAGTCAGGTCCATAAATATTTAGATGTCAACAAAGTTATTGTTATTTTACCACAGCATACTGGAGTCTAAAAGAAATTTATTAGCTCAAAGTGCAGACTTTCAGCTTTAATGTGAGACAACACACCTAAACTGGGTGAACACTGTAGGAATTACAGCCATTTTCATACATCCACCCAATATTCATTACTGAATATCAACTCTAATAAACTGTGGTAGAGCAATCAGTTTGTATATAAAGCTACATGTGGGAACATTCCTTTTTTTTTATTTATTTTTTTTATTAGTATTATTTGTGCATTATTTGATCCAAACACGACTGATACAAACAATACAAACTATTTATGTGATTTTCCCCATTGATTTTAAATATGTTTTGAAATTTTAATTTGGCTCTCATGTTTGAGTTTATATGTCTCTGCCCTCCTTTTTGATGTCTCTGGTTTTGCTCAGATAACAAAATTTGCTGGCTGACATCACATCAAATTTTAGTTCAGCAAGATAACAATAAAAGTACTCTAACTGATTTATTACACATTTAGTTTCACATAGTGTAATAACACAAACTTTGATCAAGCGCATTAGTATCTTTATCAGATAACGCACCCCTAGTTGGAGATTTTGATTGGTTCTGCTGCTGAGTTTGAGTCTGTGTTTGTGCCTTTTGGTCAGTGGTCCTTTTTTGCCCCAATACTTTGACAAGTGTTGGGTTAAGAGAGGTGACCATGCACTGTATAAATAACTATATAGACTCTAGTTACCAAGCAACATAACAAACAGCACAATGAGTGCATTGATACAGTATTTGTATTCTGAGGATTTTACAGCAGCTGTAAACCTGGCTCAGCCAGATAGATTTTAGAAGCATCAGAACGGATCTGTTTTATAATAAAGCAATAAGCCACTTCAGGCTGTGCGTTACTGTGATTTTGTCACAGGAAAGGGTGTTCTTGGGCACAATGTAAAATACTGTATGCCTTAGATAACAAATGTTATTTTAACTGCTAAAGCTCTCAGGTTTTGTGATGGCATGCACATTAAGCAAACGGTTGCCAATGATTTCATGATTATGTATTCTATTTTGTGAGGTTCCAGAAATTTTTTATCACAAGCTTCCTTATCACTCCTCTAACTGTATATACCACATCCTAGAAATCCATATATCTGCACTATTTCAATGAAATGGCCATTTGCTAGCTAATAACAAATACCAAAAAAAATGAAGGGGAATTAGCTGAAATGGTAGAGCGCTCGCTTGGCATGCAAGAGGAAGCGGGATTGATGCACGTCATGGGCTGGAGGTTAGGGAACCAGCCCTATGACCAGAATGTCGCTGGTTCGATCCCCTGAGCTGACAGTACATGACTGAAGTGCAGTCAAGTGCGCTCTTGAGCAAGTCACCTAACTCCAACTGCTCCCCGGGTGCTGCGGATAGGGCTGCCCACTGGTCTGGGCAAGTGTGCTCACTGTGTGTGCGTTTACTAGTGTGTATGTGGTGTTTCACTGCATGAATAAGTTAAATGCGGAGGTGAAATTTTCCTGCTATGGGGCTTATAAAGGTCACTGAATAATAATAAATACAACAGTATTTATTTATTTGGCATGTCTTCTGGCAATTATTCACTTGCATTATGGATTACACAAAAACATTGCCCCAACAGTTAAAAAAAATTGCTGGGTCAAATGCTCACTTACTGGCAACCATCTAGGAAAAGAAGATTCTAGGATGATAGAAACACGTCATTGTAGTTAAAAATACAAATATATACTCGCTGTCAGAACAAAGGAAGCTCTGTAAGTATGTGGAAGTTAATGGAACACAATTTTTTCTAAATATTTTTTAGACTGTTTCTGTTGGTCTGTTCATCATAAAATGTAAAAACAACCAAAAAGGAGATACAAGGTTTTTGTGCAAGAGCAAAAGTATTCAGTTGATTCAAAAACACCAAAACACAGAGAACAGTATTAAAAAAAATCAATATAACAGTTTTCACAGTGATGCTATGAGAACTTTGGGTCTGAAATTAGTCAGTTCCATGCGACCTGCGTAATGAATTTACATTGTCAAAACAGCTTTGAGAACCAAGTTGAAGGAAGGTCAGAGAACCATGTGAAATTATATGGTTTTTGCTAATGAAAAACGTCCAAGGCTGAATGTGTTCTCCATCCTGAATGCAGCTTATTATGAGGACGAAACCAAACTCACGTTGATGAATAGCGAGTTGCTGCCTACACTTAACCTTGAGAAGCTATTTTCTTGATGAGTGTGTGCCAGACTGGACAGAATCCCTGGATTAGACTGAATATTACATGTAAGCTTTTCATGTGGGGTTCATTTCAAAGGTGTATGCTTTAGTGGCCACGTTTGAGCACAAGAAACTTAATGGATTAGACGAATGTCATATTGTACTTTCACTAGTTTAATCTAACAATGCATTTTCATCCAAGACAAAAGGTAAGAAAAAATACAAAGATATGTGCAAAGCTTTATTTCCATAAGGTTTACAGGTCAATCTCACAGACAGAGGCCTCGGAAACTACCGCAGAGAAAAGCATTGTTCTGTAGTTTTACTAGGGGCAACCTTAATTATTAAAATCCTGTCTTTATTTAAATACTTCCTAGTCTGAAACTAGCAAAAAAATTCATTCGTTCTTTTATTACAGTCATATACTGGACAGACGTATAATAGAAGGCTGTAAAAGTTGAATGGATGATCATTACCTCCCTCACCATTTTCTTATAAATTATATAAGATCTTATAAAACTGTGAACTGTCTTGAGTTATTCTGAGAAAACTCTTTCTCTCTTTTTCTCTCGCTCGTTCGCTATCTCCACATCCCTCGTGCAGGAAGTCTTCTTGCTATGGCAACAGAGATCAGAGATGAATAAGTGCTAAAGTGACTGCTATGTGAGCTCTGCTGCATTCAGTATTAACTAACCCTCGCTGAGCCTGCTAGCCTTTCAGGAGTGTCAGGAAACCTTGAGAAGCAACGAGTCTCCTTGATGTTCTCCTGCTTGATTGTTCTCCTTCTTTTTCAACTTGCATACCTCTACGTAGCTCATTGCCTCTACAAAGGCTTTGAAGCTGCGATGAGTTGCAGAGGAACATCTGAACAAGCTCTGGGGTGCTTTTTGCATTAGATAGCATGACTCTTTTTCCTAGCGTTAATGAGCAATCGCTAGTCTAATGATTTTACAGGGTGTAAATAATAATGACTGTCTACAGTCAGTGGCAGTGCAATATACAAAAAAAACACTTTTTGTATATTGCACAGTTTTGAGTTCTGAAAGGTTCTTTAGGGGGCAAAAAGTGGTTCCATTCTGGCATTGCTAGAGTCTACATCAGGGGTTCCCATACTTTTGTGGCTTGAGATTACTTTTTCCAGTGGACAGGTCATCATGACCTACCTTTGTAAAAAAAAAGGCTGGCCTCATCATTTTTAAAAGCTTTTAAACTTTTTAAATGCACTTCAGTGGCCTATATTAATATTCAGCAGTACAGGGCAAACGGCTGAAAAATCACACTAACTTTATATTGATGATTTGCACTGAATGGTGTCGGCCAGGTTTGTGTAGTCTGGACCACTTTTTGAGTTCACTTTTAGCTGGAAATTTTGTCATCATAGTTTCTGTGTATAGTGTGAAAATGCTTCTCGATGTTCCCCTTCTTTGGAAGTGTGATGGCTACTTGGCAAATCAAGCAGAGTCATTTGGAGTTAGACATTTTTGAAAAAATAGCCCTCCTCCCGCTCTGCAAGGAAGAGGTAAACTTTCAGTTTCTTTGTGCTAGGTCCCGCTCTCATTTTCTGAAAGAGTCAGTGTAGGTTACAAAAGGAAAATGCAAAAATGGTGCTGCGTGAACTGGCTACTGATAAATGAAAACTTTCTAGACTGCTTTCTAGACAGCAGTGCTTTAGGCAGGCTATAGTGTAGCTATAGTAACTGTTTCAGTCAATCGTGTTGACCTGCCTGCTGCCAGAAGCACTAAAAAAGTATTGAAATTTGATAACCTGTTTAAATGAGGCGTGATCTACCAGCATGCACTGTGCGATTGACATATTGAGCGCCACTGATCTACATACTATACCAGTTATAAAGTAGCAAGTAGTTCAATATCAGGTTCAGCTCAGTCACAAATTTTAGTCCATATGTAACTGTAAAAATGAGCTTCAAGTGTGCTTAGACAAAGGATGTATCACTACCATTTTTTTCAGACCAAGTAAAAAAGTATGAACAAATGTTTGTTAGTGCTTGCCAATGCCAACCATACTGAGTAACCTTAGAATTCAGTAGTGTGAATGAGTGCAATGTACCTTAACAGTTAAATAATTAAAATCTGTTTGTTTTTAAATACTGTGCTATGCTACATTAATTACCTTTGATCAAGTAGTGCTGCAGTGGAGAAGAGTGAGTTTTGTTCTGTGCAGAAAAGTGCTTCTGTACAGCTGTAATTATATTACATTTCATAGTTTTGATCCCATGATTCTCATCTGTCTCTTTCAACAACAGTCCCCGTAGCACAGCGACAGCCGGAATCACATTCGAGGCTAATGCATCTGAAGAGCTCTCTTGTCGAGTTTTATGTCTTGCTGGGGTCTTTTCTTTGGCTGGTTGAGATGTAGCTGAATATCCTAGTGAGACATACACTGTGTGATTTTAGAAATCTTGTTCTTCGGTGACCCACTGTTTGTTTGAATAGACCATAGTATATGTACAAAGTCTATGATTTACATGATCACACTGTACAAAAGCACTCTTGTCTGAATGACATGCTAGGTGAAACGTGGCCTCTACAGACAGCTGTGTCTATGGACAATTATGAATAAAGCTGTTTAATTCAAAACAACACACTGTGCACCCAAGTACCAAGCGAATGTGCTGAGAAACTGTGCTACAGCAGCTTTACAGTAACCTGTACAACATGACACCTGGTCGTAAAAGCCTTTCTTTGTGTCTGTCTGTGGCTATATTGTGTCCTTTCTGCTGTTTCATTATGTGCAGTGAATGGCCACATGGGGGTACACTACTGTATAAAGGGTTACCAAGCCACCATGTCAGGAGACGTTTAGGACTCTCTCCCCTCTGACATGACCTGGAAGAACACCTATCCAGACGAACCCACCACTCTTCACTCCACTCTACTTTGTCTGGCCTCTATTGTTAAATGTGTTACTGTTTT
This sequence comes from Colossoma macropomum, assembly GCF_904425465.1. Lineage (NCBI taxonomy): Eukaryota > Metazoa > Chordata > Actinopteri > Characiformes > Serrasalmidae > Colossoma > Colossoma macropomum. The sequence goes on from NW_023494808.1 coordinate 19,244,867, forward strand.
ATTAGACTTGTGAGCTTGGGGAAAGTAGGGACGAGCGCTTTTTTGTTTCGTTACCTTTTCTCGTGGTTAATGTAGGGAGTTAGGGTAGCTATCTGTATTTCTGTTCCTATCATTTTTAGTTTAGTTTGATTTGTAATTGTTAGTTTTGTTTAATATTTTAGCATATGCTCCTCCCTGAAGCCATCACTCTATTCATCTTAGCCTCGTTGAAACTTGCATACTTTTAAAGTCTAAATAAACCTGCAGTTTTCTGATTTAACTGGTATCCAGTGTCTGGTCCAGCAGCAAGTCTAGGGAGAAAGCCCACTCTCATTCTCCGTTATGGCGTGACCCTAGACTGGGTTGTGACAACTGAAACTAAAACCAGGTGATAATATACGTGGGTAGGACGATACATTCTCAACAGCCCATTTTAACAATTAAAAAATCATAGTAAAGTTTCTACTTTGCATTTCTTTTGTCAAACAGAGTAAAGTTGGCATTTATTGGCTTTGGTGGCAAATTTCGAGTTTTTTGCCTACAGCCATATTGGGGAAGTGGTTGTGATTCTGTGTGTTTAAAAACAGGCTAAAATCACACAGTGTAAGCCTGCTATGAATGAGCCAAGTTGGAATGTTTAAAGTGACCCTCAACTTTGTGTCCAATTGCCACTGCGTCAGCAACACTTCTCTGTGTGAGCAGATGTTCGTTCACTGCTTGAGTTGTTTGTTCATTAGTTCGGCAGTGTTCACTTGGCTTATGTCACACTGTATCAGGGGGTATTGGATGCTGATATTGGTGTATTTTTATGAGTACGAGTAAATGAGCATGCTATCGTGCCAGTACCAGTGTCAGTACTGAGGCATCCCTCGCTTAGTTGATTTGGCCCTGTACGTCAACAGTATCTGAAATTAATGTTGAAATATATGTTAACACCTTAAAATCCTAGGCTTATTACATCCCAAGGCTTATTATTTAGTAACTATATGGAATACATTGTTTATTCTTATGTTATAAAAGGGTAATAAAGTTTGGACCCAGGTTAAACTTTCAATTAGTTTAAAGATATTTTCATCCAACTAAAACCATAAATAACAACTAGCCAGTTTTGTAAACAGTCTTGTATTCCATAGTAGGGTCCCAGATGTACATTTGAAGCCAGCTACCATTTTACCCTATTACTGCAGTCTCAGTGCAGGTACAAGAGAATCTTGAGTTCTACTTGGTATCCTTATTGTTGGTGTTGAGCAAATGCGAGCCAAAGAAGTGTCAAAAGAACACAAAGCAAGCCATTTTAAGCCTGTAGCACCACAATAAATCAAACAAAGTGTTAGGCATTCCAAAAACAGCCTTTTATTACATACTTCAGAAAAATGAAAACAGTCCTATTAGAAAAGAAATAATATCTAGAGTCTCAAATCTTCAAAATAAAGGTGCCAAAAGCAATATTTGTAGCAAACACTTTTAGATGGATGGCTCTTTTAAAATCCATTCAACTGAAATGTTCTTTAGGAAACCAGAAATTGTTCTTCTGTTTCTTTGCTATGAAGACTACTTTTGGCACTTTTACTTTTAAAAGGGTACATACTGTACCAGCTATGAAGTAAAGAGGTGATTATGTATATATTAACTTCACCTCAAAATCTCAAATTTAATTCCTTGATACAAGATTTATGGATTGGGTTTTTTTTTTATCTAGCTGTACAGTGAGCTCCCTATGTATTTAGACATTAACAGACATTTGTTGATTTAGCTCTACACTCCAATAATGTCTGAATATGTATATAATTGTAACCCCTTAAAATATTAGGGTTATAACTTTCTATGGCTTTTAATTTAGTAACTACATGGAATACAATGCTTATTTTTAAGTTATGAGTGTATAATAAAGTATGTGTGTGTGCATGCATATGTGTGGGATTTTTTTCCATTGTCCATTGAGAACTAACTGAGATGTTGCATTGTGGTAGTGGAGTTTGAAAGGACAATGAGCCGAGACACTTTTCAGCACAACAGTGGAATTTGTCTGGGCCGTGAGCCGGGACACTTTTAACCACAACAGTGGAATGTGACTGGGCCATGAGCCAGGGCAATTTTCACCATGACTGTGGAATTTGAGCTGGGACACTTTTCACCACAACGGTGGAATTTGTTTGGGCCATGAGCTGGGACACTTTTCACCATGATTGTGGGTTGTGGGTTGTGTGCTGAAAGTCAAGAACGGGCACCGTGGTCGATAGAGTTTCTATTCCTGTCAGTTGGTGTACTGTGTATGGGTTTAATAATAATAATAATAATAATAATAATCTGTGGTTTAAAAAGTGAATGAAGTTAGTGCTGGCAGAATGGATTATCTTCCCATCAAACCGAACTTCCCCCTAAATTTCACCCTGAACTCTGCACTTCAGTCACTCAATTCCTGTTGCCATGGTCTGAAAATTCACCTCTGCAGGTAATACCTAGGTTAACACCCTATTGCACTCATTTCTGAATTAGCGTGCCATTTCTTCAGCCATGCTATATATCTTGTGTCATAGCTCTGTGGTTTCCAACCCTGGAGTACCCCAGTTCATGTTTTTGTGTTTTTCCTGCTCCCAATATACCTAAGCTGCTGATACACAAGCCCTTCATGAGCTCAAGTGGGTGTATTTTGGCAGAAAATGTGAAAATGTGCTGGGCTGGGGGGGGGGTGGCACTCCAGGACCAGTATTTTGGAATGTGTGTCACATCTGGTATCAACATGCATTCTGAGTGTTCCAATTATAAGTGGACAACGCTAAGTACAGGTGTGAAGTCCAATACATCTTAGGGATGCATATGACCACATAAAATGTGTAGTGTGACCACCTTTATCAACTGAGTCATCACAGCAGGGATGGAAGCAGCTGTGTAGCTGTGTATCTCCTCTCCTTTTGAGAGTTGTGTTAGCAGTCAATGTGATCTAAGTGGATGTAACAGCTATACACGTACACAAACAAGGACTTGTGGGATATTTCTGTCCAATAACTAGTGTTGTAGTGAGGACCATCAGGGGAGTCCAAATCAAGACCAAGACCACTCTGTTTGAAGATTTTGTTGGTATACAATAATAATCAGAAAAAACGTTTCCAATCACCTTAGACAGCGGCACTGAAGTCAGCTGGACTCAAGAATGATTTATGAGAGCATGTTACTGTCAGACTGAGACAAGGCCGAATCCAAATGATGTCGAGACTGAGACTGTCAATGTAGGGTCTTGAGACTAGTCCCAATGCCAAGATATAGGCTACAAAAAGTATAAACCACAACTGAGGTGTTTACTAAGTGTCAGACAATAATACTTGTTCCATGTGTAGGATTTAGATAAGTGTAGTTTCTTTATCTAATCCTATATGGCATGCTCAGCACTTTCTTACTGAAAACAAACCATGTTCATTCACTTCCAGTCGTAAAATCCACCTTCCTCCCCACATTTATCTCCAAAATGCAGACAGTATCACTGCTAATGCGGGACTCCATAAACTCCTACTCCTACTAGAGTGATGAGGTTTAGTGCTGTTAGATTCAGTGCTGTAAAGTGTAGCTGTGTCTGGGTGTCTGATGGTGTTGGTGATTTAGGATGGAGCAACACTTACCAAACACCTCACAGAGACTCATAGCCAACGGTTAGCCAGTTCTACCCTACACTCTCAGAAAAAAAGGTACAAAACTGTTACTGGCACCCCTCTTGTCACTGGGGTGGTACCCTCAGGGGTACATCTTAGTACCATCAGTCAGGGAACATAACTGTACCATAATCCATTGAAATTATTATTTTTTTTAAGTTGTATTGACTCCACACACTCTGTCTCATCTTCAGGCTTTTTATTTTATTGTTCTATTCGTATTTTTTTATTTTTATTGTTTTAAAACATGAGGTTATGAAAAGGTACAACTATGTACTTTTCATCTGGGAAAAACTTTAAGGTACACAATTGTACCTTAAAACCAGTGTTGTACATTTGAGGGTACATTTACACTGTTTGCACCTTGAAAAATGTACCTGCACAGAACCTTTTTTTCTGACAGTGAAGCATAAAGAATGGTCACCTTTCTGGCCACCCTAATTACGGAAAGTGAGACAGTCGACCATCATCAGTCTGCCATGATTAATTAAGCATCAATTATGCTGTACACAAATAATTAGCTTATCTTGCTGTGATAGGCTCAGCAAACAGGATAGTCAATGTACAAGTGCTGGTCTGCGATGAAGTAGTCTACATGATGATGAGTTAACTAATAAACATACGTTTTTAATCATTTATCATGCTAACTAATTTCTTTTTTTACAGTTGAATATATGTATGTGTTTTAGGTTTCCTTATACCATGTAGTCTGGTGAGCTTTCTAATCATTACAATCATGTATAACCTGTATAAGAGTTTATTTACAAAAAAATTATAAACACCATCCTTTAAAAAAATGAGAGAATGACTCTTTTGTCACAAAAGTCATTATTGTCCAGTGTTGGGGCATTGCAAGTTCATATTTTACAGCAGAAACGATCAAACAGCCGTGCTGTTCCTGGGCCGAACCCGAAAAATCCATTCAGCGAATCAGCAGGCAGTATTTGGGTGGGGTAACACAACCCTGCCTTTAACTGTTTTAGGCTCAAATGGCTCCCTTCTCTGTACAAAGTGCAGCATGTAGGTCTTTAAATAACGAATATTGCATCTAAACAGTGCACAGTCTGTCTAACATAGAGCCACTTTGGATTCAGCCATGTGTGCACAATTCATACTGGAAAGCGCAATATTTGGGTGTAAATGCCAAAATTGAATGATTCACATAATGCACTATACAGGGAACACTAAGCAATTTGAGATTCAGCCGTAGGATTCTGCGAGGTATGATCTTATAGATGTTTAATATTGCTCATTAATGGGCTGCTTTGTTGCAATTTTCAGGATTTATCTACTTCTTTTACATTAAAGAATGTTAAATATTGCACTTGCATCCATCATATGGCTCTGAAATATGAAATGACTAGTTATTTGCTTTTGCCAAAAAATGCAATTTAAATTAAAAAATAAATTTCAATACAGTTATATAAGAGTTGTTTTTCCTTAATCAAAGCAATTAAAGTTGCTTGATATTATCTGGAATGCAAAAAACAAAAAAGCAGCCTAAATGAAGGGCCTGTCTAAATGAAATGTATTTCTTTATGCTGATGTTATGCACTGAAACCAAGGTGATTCATTTAATTTAGCTGATTCAATTACATTTCCTCATGAATGAATGACTAAAAACATTACATCAACACAGTTTTGTCTTTCAGTTTGACCTCAGTTTTGGTTACTGTTTAAACTGGGATTTTGGGTCATTATGTCAAAATGTTATATTCAGATGTTTTCTCTTTTTTGGTTATTAATTGTCTTTTTTGCAATATATTAAGATCTAATATTGATTGAATAAATCTAAGCAGCCATTTTGCTTGAGCCACTGTTAAAAGTGGGTGGGCCTAGGCCCGCTGGGCCCAATCTTAGCACGGCCACTGAAATGTGAACAGGACTTTAGGTTATCGATTCTTGTAGTATCTCTAGATTATGCTCTGTATGAGCGTGTCTTGTAAAAGTAAAAATATAAATAAAGGTAATAGTAGATCGACTTAATTTAGGAACTCTAAAGTGTACTGCCACGGCGGACATGAAAAATTTTCATGGCCCATTTATGTCTCACCTTTGATGACTAGATGCATTGAAGTTTGCTTGGACATTCTAATTTTAAAATGTTGCTTAATAAATAGTCTGTACCCATTTAATTGGGTGGGCCAATGATCAAATAAGGTCAGCCCAGGCCTACTTGGGGCTGTGCTCCTGCATGAGACCACTTCAAATTCTTTGTGCACTGCACGTTGTTTAGCTTGAATGAAAATTCTATAGTTTGTCTTTTCCTGAAAATAACTGACAATTCTTTCAACATTACATTCACTCAGGCCATCGCAACTGTGAATGGTAACCCACATTCTAAATGATCTAAAAAAAAAGAGCTTATGAGGTTAATGTAAAAAAATCTATAGTACAAGGCAATTCAACCGATTTCATTCAAAACAAACACTCTGAATAGAACAATGCAAAGCAAAATAAATAGATGAACAAAAGCAGTATTTACATCAATTCAGATCTCAAAAACACTTCAAATAAGACCATCTTTGTACACTTTTTACAGAACATTGTCATTTTATCACTAGTTAAGCGATATCTCCTTATGCTAACGTATAGTCTATTTTCCCTTGCATGAAGTAATGTATACTTTTACCACATTTAAGTCTTCTGTAAACACATCCAGTATTTCCATGTATAATTTCAGCCATGTTAACTTGTTTGGTGCTGTAAAGAGAGGCGTGTTATCAATCTGAATATTTTGTTGAGTGCATCATTGGCCCTACTTTGGGCTCCACCTTCATTTGGTTAATTTTCAGTAGTGACAATTTTCTCTAATTTTGAGCAGAACTCAAGTGGTCTCCAACTGTGGTCTTGGAGACTTACCTTTCTGCAGAGTTTAGTTCCAATCTGTATCCAATCCAGTTAATCAGGGACCTGGGAAGAGGCTGATTAGCTGAAGCAGGTGTAGCAAATTGTGGTTGGAACTAGGCTTAGTGGGAAGGTAGATCTCCAGGACCAGAGTTGGAGACCACTGCAATAGCCAGTACATGACTAGCAAACACATCATACAATTTGTCTTCGAAACATAAAACAGGTTACTCGATTGCAGAAAATGTGTTTTGGTAGTGACAATTCTTAACGTTATACACAAATTTTTGGACTTGGGACACATTTACTTCAAAACAACGGGATCTGTCTTTGCTTTTAATATGCTTTTATTTTCTTTGGGACCATTTTGTCTTACAATGACCTCTCCGCCAAGAATAGATTTGAACAAAAATATGTTTTAGCCCAAAACCTGATCTCAAAATTATCAATGTCTCAGACATCAGGTACCAGATTTATAATCATTTAATGTCATAACTTCATGTGAGGAAGCTTTTAGAGGCAATTAAGGCCTCAGATGTCTGGTTCCCATCACCATCACTGTGAACAATTCTGGCTCAGTAAGTTTCTCTAGAATGAAGCCTTTCACTTCAACCCACTCTGAATGACTGTCTACCACTGATGAGTGAATTATAAAGAAATGTTTTTTAAGCAACTCCAAGTTCTCATCATCATCTCAGTAAAAGATGGCAGAGAAGGCTGAGGTATTGGTTGAGTGTAATATGGTGCAGTAGGATATAATTCTACATGCACCGTGTTGAATAGCTTTCAACAATCACGCCATCAGCAGATTTAAATCATTCAGTCGGGCATGACCTGCCATGAAGATGCTACAGTGACCTCGTTGTGTAGGAACCATTGTAAAAGATTGCATCCCTCAAACCATCTAGGCTTAATGGATTCATCTGAAACGAGAATCAAATGCTAAATCTCTCACTCCAGCTGGTTTGCGTAGAGGGAAAAATGATTATGGTCCTCGCAGTAGATTTTCAAAGATCTGTAAGTGTGGAAATATAATAGGAAAACCATTCATTATTAAACTTTCATCAAAAAGTCAAGAGCCGCCTACTCAACACATTTACATAGTTACCATATAAAAGTGTTATTAATATTTAACATTAATTACCACATTACTTTTTCTCCTGCCCCCTGCTTTTATTGTATTTGTCTTCTGACATCATTCTCTCTCATGTGACAGCCATAATGGTAGTCTTGTGGGTTTCCTCGCTCACTTATGACTGAACACAGATGAAAATCTAAGCAAATAAACCTCGCAGCACTAATGCAGGATTTTATGACGAGGTGGCGTATCGTGGCGGTTCAGTGAGCGTTGTGTCAACAGCTGTACGGCAAGTTTTACGCTGTTAAATCTGATCCATGCAGCTTATTCCTTATGATTTCATGTGATAGGGCCAAGCTGCTTTTGTTCCATTTCACTGAAAAAATGCTTTGAAAAAATAGCTGTGAATGACTCAGTTATATATACTGGTTCCACATGAATGAAATACATTACATCAACACAATTACTGTGATTTTACTTGCTTTTGGCAAGAACTGTGTTGATGTATTTTTTTGTTCATGTGGAATTGATGAACACATTCACTCTCAGAAAAAAGTACGTCATGTCACTGGGGCAGTACCCCTCTGGTCACTGGGGTGGTACCCTCAATGGTACATCTCAGTGCATTTAGTCAGGGAACATAATTGTACTATAATCCATAGAAATTATATTTTCTAAGCTGTATTAACTCCACACACCCCGTCTCATCTCCAGGCTTTTTATTTTATTGTTCTTTTTTAAAACATTAGGTTATGGAAAGATAAAAATATGTACTTTTCCGCTAGAAAAAAACTTATTTAAGGTGCACAACTGGACCTTAAATCCACTTTTGTACCTTTGAGGTACATTTACATTGTTTAAACCTTGATGAACAAAAAATGTACCTGCACAGTACCTTCATTTCTAACAGTGTTTGAATCAAGTAAATTCAAAGAAGCACTTTTTTCAGTGACAGGTCAAGAGTTATTATTGTTTTGCTGCATCTGAACTGCATAATAATAACATTTACACTTAGAGTTAAGTGTATTACACCAAAAGTGTATATGCAGAACCTTTCGTTTGACCAGGGGCATCTAACCCTTTGCATACGACTGTGTTCTGATAGATGCTGGATGTACTAAGAAACTACTCAGTGTTGGGGTAGTTACACAAAAAGCTAATTATTAATTACTTCTCTCAAACTGTAATCAGATTACTTTACTTAGTACATTATGGAAAAAAAATATGAAAGAAGTTTTGATTTGCATTTTCTCATTATTCTAAGCTGTAAAACCTAACACAAATCTGTACCAACTGTACAAAGGAAAAACCAGCACTCATTTTCAGAACTATATTTTTATAAGGAATAGCCAATCACAGTAAACATAAATTAAAAGACATGTCACTCTCCAGTGGTGAACTCTGACTATTAGAGCTAGGCCTTCAATTTGGGCTACAGATGGCAAAAGTCGGTTAAAACAAAGCTAACTTTTGCTGGCATCCCTATATGATTCTAGTAGTTTGTTAGAGCTAAGTTAAGGGTGATTTGCATAAACACTTTCTGACTAGGCTGACTAAGTTAGCTACTTACTCGAGCAGTACTTCTGGTGCATTTAGAATGTAACCGCTGCAGTGTTTAAGGTGGAACGGAAAATTTGTTGGCACCAGAATGTTAACCGCTGCACCATTTAATGTGGAACGGAAAATTTGAAAAAGTTAGTGATGGATTAAACTCAAACTCATACCAGTTTCACACAACTCCACCCTGAAACAAGAGTACATAGGTCTTTACTGTGTTCAAATTATTATGAAGTACAATGACTCCATCAGTCAGTAGATATGTCTCTGAAGAAGAGAGAGCTCCAGTCTCACCTAAACAGACCGGACTTTCATAAAAGAACAGCTGTATAAGATTTAGTTAGAGGCGACTAATTTTCTGTGTCTTGTTCAAAAGCAGGGATAGTGGCAGAGGGAAACCCTCAGGGCCTTCTAGGCCTTCAGAGAAGGCCTACTGATTTCCAGCAACTACAAAATGCATGTCCATTAATTTTAATTCATTTTTTTTTATTCAGTAGAATCATATTTAAACTGCAAGTACTTCAGTATTACAACTAGTACAACTATCAGCATAATTATGAAGTAACAGAGGAATCAACTATCATGTTTTGATTTTCAGTAGGTGGGACCAACTGAGTGAGGAAAAAAAGTCACTCTAGGCCTTGACAGTCTGATGTACATCAATAACTGAACGTGAGCGTCAGCCTGAACAATAAACTGAAAGAAATGGCAAACAGCAGCGGCAACTGTATACCAGCCTCTCACTGCGAAACTGCTACAAGGTAAGGTGTATGCTAATATGTTGGTCACAAGGTTCGAGTAAAACATGGAATGTCTTTACATGCTGCACTGACAGTTTTGAGTTTAATTTTTTTTCTTTTTTTTGTCTGTCTTTGTTTTAAACTGTAAACGGCAAAATGTGCAGAATGTTTTTTCCCCCCACAAAACAAGACTCTTCAAATATAAATCATAGTAAAATGTCTCCTTTTCTTCTAACACAGATGTAGTCTCAGCTGAAAGTTTAATACAACAGAGTTTCTTCGTTTGCTTTAATGAGTCACAAGATATAAATAGTTAGCCCCTTTAAATGGCCAGGAACTTATAGAACTCCTATAATGTAGTCCAGGTAATTACTGAATAATAAGCACTAGGATTGAGTATGCCAGAGATGTTACACGTCACCATTATTTTGAGATCACTAGTAACTTCTAAAGGTTAAAACAACCAGAAATAAAAGCTGATGAAAGCCTATAAATGTGTCATTTATGGAGATGAACTATCATCTGATGTACACACTTCTAATGACGCACCTTAAGAAAGCAATTTCAGGCTTACGTCAGTCATCTATTCCGTCAATGGCAGGTAGTTACGGCCATATACGCTTCTCCAATACACTCCTATACCACCACACACCACCACACACCACCACACATCACCTCTTCCCCCTCCTGGCAGCCAATGAGTTGTAATGTAGCAGTGCAGCCTCTCTCACGCTGTAATGGAGGCCGTTTTTCAACATATATTATTTGCACCATAGAAACTGTCTTCTGAGATGGAGCCTCAGGCAGTGCTGTGCAGTGACTGAGCACTGCTTACATAGAGAATATGAAGCGTTGACCAGCTTACATCAATATTGTGTGTGTGTGTGTGTGTGTGTGCGTGTTTGTTTTTTGTACATTTTCAGGGCAAAAATGATAAACACATGGTATAATGTTTCTACCGCACATTATATATATATATATATATATATATATAAATATATATATATATATGAAATTTATGTTGTCAGAAAAAACCCATATCTCCAAGCAGAAAATGTCTCTAATAACTGTGTAGTTACATATTAACGATATACGCAACAACAGTATAACTACTACTGCTGTATTCACTGTTACTGATGAATTACAATAATAATGTTTTTCCTATTCAAACATTTTCCAGTTTATATTGCATGATAAATGAAAATTTGTTTGTACATTCGTAATGTCTTCGATTAAAATAAATAACCGACTCCGGATGTTGTACGTCCCCAAACTTGTCCTGATCCTCCACCATGCTTGACTGGTAGCTGTAGACATAAATGGAGTCTTTTGTTTCTTCATCACACATACATACTGCCTTCTGTTATTTCCAGAGATTTAAAACTTAGACTCATCAGTCCATTACACTTTACTCTAAATCTCAGATGTCCAGTTTCAGTGTTGTAGTGCAAATGTTCTTTTTTGACTTTTTACTTTTCACAGTAGCAGCTACTTGACAGCTACACATCCTTTCAGACTCAGTGTTGAGCTGTGTTCTCACAGTGGAAGGATGGACAGAAACACCTGTGGATTTTTTCAGATCTGAATCAAGAGTGGAGCTTAATTTTCTCCTCTCTCTCAAAGATGTAAGCTTTACGTACTTATCATTTGTCTGATGGTGACGAATTTGGTGGTTCCATTTTCTTAATAACTTTTAATCATTTTTCACACTCCAGTTTTGGAAACACCTGTTTGTTCACTTTATTTTTCTTTGACTTTCTCATTCCTTTTCAAGTGGATTATCTTAGAAATATCTCAGAAACATCTGCTTTAGTCATTTGAGATGAACATGAGAAAGAAATTTAAAAGCAGCTGAGGTGTGTATGCATAGTTGCTTATGTGAATGTTATGTGTCTCTTTAAAGGGGATGACTCCTTTGGGAACAGCTTTAGTTGAGAGGACATGGCTGTTATCTTTTTTTTTTGAGGAGGTGCACAAAAGTCAAGAGTGGTTAAATTAAATGCTTACTGATGTGTAATTTTCCTTTTAATACAGTAAAATCTTGTTTACCTCACCAACACCACCATCTCTGGCATACTGGCAAAACATGAAAACTTAATGCTCATTGTTCTTGGTCTGTACTCACACTACAAACAAGTTTTAAAGTAATTCAGGAGCATTTCATCCTGATGACTGCTGTTTTTAGTGACCATCAGGGACATCGCTAGAGGTTTATGGATAGGGGGCTAAGCCTGTGCTAGGGGGGTCTGGGAGCATGATCACCCAGGACAATTTTTAATGGCCCCAAAATGTTTGTTTACCATGAACTTTTAAAGTAGCAAGAGCCAGAACATTGTATAAAAAATGGCTACTTGGTCACACTGGCACAAGTAGACCCCCCACAAAACAACTGGCCTAGTGACACCCCTGTCCCCTGTTTACCATGTTCCAGAAAGTAAGTCTTAATCAGGTCCAGTTGAAACATTGAGCCTCTTCAGTGCAATTCTGGCTTGGTTAAGGGTTCCTATGAAGCATTTCTCTAATTACAATCTAATAACACAGACACTGAAGCCCACTGTCTCATATCTCAAGGAGAACGTTCACATTCATTATCCACTGTGTGGTGACTGGTGCACACAACACCACACGCGCACTCATCTCAGATCACATTAATTCTCATTTCAAGGAAACATTAGTTCTGTCCCTCTGTGGCTAATATACATGATCTTAAAGTCCTTGCAGCAGCTTCAAAATAAGGATTCCTAAATGGCTCTTTGTTTGCTTAGGAAATTTAGTTCTACATTGTACTTAATCCAAATATAGGAAACCAGCTGCCACATTAGTATTATCATTTGGCTCTGCAACTGATTTTGAATATGTAATAATATAGTTACATAGCTACATCTTATATATTTGGCATGGAAAAAATGCTAAGATTTGTTTTATCTTCACTTTTAAAAACATCAATGGTTTTTGTCTTGAGAATGCAGTTCTAATGAAAAGCTTTGCTTGGTCTGAAACCTTTAAATTATGTGACGGTTCTTTCAACAAACTAAAGGTTCTTCACACTCATACATCTCATTTTCAAAAAATGTTTTTTAAGCTAAATAGTAACCAAAAGTAGTTAATCAATGGAATTGCTCCAAAGAACAATTTAGGAGTGAATGCGGTTAAACACTGTTCAAATATTTGGAATCACTGTTTTCACTAATATCAAACCAATTTGCTGAAAATAGAGTACAGTGCTAAAGTAGAGGCATTATGTAAAAAACAGGAAACTGGAGTTGGACAATTTATTTACAGATATAGAGAAAACAGGACTCCTAACATGCGTGCAAGACCTACTAGACCACCAAAACTATCTCCATCAGATAAACAGTACTTTAAGCTTTCATCTTTGAGAGAGAGACATGTAGGAGGAAATCAAGACATGTAGGAGGAAACCAAGCTCCCCTATTGATTCAGATCTGAAAAATCTACAGGTGTTTCTGTCCATCTTTCCACTGTGAGAAGACAACTCAACACTAAGTCTGAAAGAATATGTAGATGTCAAGAAGCTGTTACTGAGAAAAAGAAATAGACTAATAACAACTTGTACTAGAACACAGAGACTCGACATCTGAGATGTGGAGTAAGGTTTTATGGCCTGAGTCTAAATTTTAAATCTTTGGAAGTGACAGCAGGCCGTATGTATGCTGATGGCGCAATGAAAGCACTGGAAGGACATATCTTGGATTTTGAGAAGGCCTGAATTGATGTTTTTCACTTCCATTAATTGAAAATCAAACCTATTTTCTGATTATGTTAATCTGATGTATAAGGCTTTTTTTTCTAGCTACTAAAGTCCTAAACAGTCGGAGACTTTGCTTGGCTGAATTTACATTAAGACCAAGAGAAAAAAACTGGATTTCTCATTGAACACTTTCCTTTTTTTTACTTTTGGAGTTTAAATTCTAACCAAAGCTGAACAATGAAATACTTGCAGCATTGAAATACAACAAACATGATGATTCTTTGAAAAAAATTAGCTTAAATTCACAGACATGTAAATTTTGATTCTAGGAAATCATTAAGCCTTGACTGAAGGTGTAGAAGGCTTGGCGAGTTCCCCATTGTTGCTATGTAGGTTCACAGCTACCCCCTCCTGGGCGTGTGCGGTAGAGCACATGGCTAGGCCATGTTTTTTTCTTTTTCTTCTCCATCTCCACCAACTCCTCCATCACACACACCTGTGACTCATCCTAGGACTAATTAAGTCTCATTCAAATACCCTTTTGTTCCCCATGTTAGTCTCTGTGTTGCTACCCAAGCTGTGTTTTCTAGGAATTGTTCTTGTGTTTTGGCCACTGCTTTGCCTGTCTGTTTTAATTTGGATATGGCTGTTATGTTGCCTGCTTGTATTTTGACTCCTGCTTGGGTGGATAATAAGTATTAGACTGCCCCAAATAAAGCCACTTTGCACTTGCAACTGACCTATACGCCTCCCTGCACATTGTAATGCTGGCCCACTAGTGAATTTGTGTATCTAGTGCTGGGGTCAGTTTGGCTCACTTTGTGTCATTGCATGGCCAAAACTGTAGAACACATTGAACTTGTGGCTTTGTGCTTGCCTTTAGGCTGCATCCCCATGTGTCTGGATATTTTTTGAAAAGGTTGTTTTTTTCCCTCTCTCTGCATTTTGGCCTCCAGTCCATACAGTTTTTGAAAATGCAATCCATGTACTGCACTCAGTTCTTTTAAGTAGTGTACCAATACTTCATTGTTTTTAAAGCTATGTGACTTGATCACTAACCAAAGACTTGGTAAAAAATCTTAATTCGTAATCCAACTGGAGTTCAAAACTAGAAAAAAATTTACTGCTCTGCCTGATCAGGACTGTGTCGGGGTATCTGAGATTGTGGTAGTGCCATCGCAGTGTAAACAACCCCAGGACAGCAAGCAGTATGCTTTCTTTTGCCTTTTAAGCTTTTATTTTCTGGTAGTAATCAGACTTTGAATCTGTTCAAAATATCAAATTAGCAAGCAATCAAGCAAAGTTTATTTATATAGCGCTTTTTACAACAGGTGTCGTCACAAAGCAGCTTTACAAAATCAGCATTATAGAAAGAAATCCGGGTCCCAACTGCAAAGTGCGACAGCCTCCAAGGCAAAGCCTACTGTGTTTGTGACATGCCAAGGTCCTTTTCAGCACTATGCATGATTAAAACGTTCTTCTTGATCAAAATTTATGAGGTATTGTCGCCTGGGCTGGGCTGGCATGCTCATGTCAGTGTCATTTTTGTGTTTTCATGTGGACAAGTTTTTAAAAATGCTGTTTGTGTGGATGTTTTTTTTTTTTTAATGCATCAGGCCTTTTATTTCAATTTCAGTTCACCTGCCACAGGCAGAAACATTGTCTCGTCATTGCTCTGTCATTGCAGTTTACACAGGTGTTGCTCCATCCTGAGGGCTTTTATGTGTGTTTATGCATGTGAAGCGGCCGTTTAAAATCATCCCAGCGTTAAGGCTTGGAGGCATGCCAAAAACCCTCTCAGACAATTTCAGGGGGGGATATGGTGTCTGCCCAGCGATGCTGTAGTGCACAGCATTTCCGTCGAGTATAGGACACTGAAAGCACATAAATCATTACCACCTCATGCATGTGTCGGGCTTAATGTGAGCTCACCCCCACTGGGAGCACAGCCAGATTTTATATAATCCCTCCTGTGCAAACCCCTTTTTTTACTCTCCAGTGAGATGATGATGCAGGTTATGAATGTCTTGTACATTTTTAGCACTGGGTGCAACATGTGGGACATATGTTGCAATTAAGATGCAACACGAAGCATACGCATCTACTTTCACTGACATGTGTTGGATGCTTCTGCAAGAGATCTCTCTAGTAACAAGAAATGAAGAAAGGGAACAATATATTACCTCTCAAAACTGAAACAGACTTCCAGAAGTGTTGTAAAGTTTTGGAAATAGTGTTTTTCCATTTATTGTTTTGCTGTTGTATTGTCTTTTTTGCATGTCTAACAAACCATGAAACGATAATAACATTTTTCTCATTTCTTTATATGTTGATGAGACATAACTGATCTAATTCAGGGAAGAGTATAAAGGAAATGAGATTTTTCCTTTTTTGAGAAAATATAGTTATATAACAAATAATATTTGAGAAAACAGCCTTTAAAATGTTTTCAGTGTTGCCATTCTGAATGCAGTGTTGCATGAAATGCAGTTTTGCAGAAATGAATCATTCAATTTTGATAGAAATGTAGGAATATGACTTGTGATGCTACTTAAAGAAGTAAATTTCAAAGTAAATAAAAAAAATTGCATAAAAGGTGCATCTTCCAATAAATTAACCAATTGTAAGAATATCCAGTCATACAGTTTGAACAACCCCAGTCAAATTTAAAATTAAATATTATTTCAAACTTAAATAGGGAAGTTTTCTGTAAATTCTTGTGCATGTTTTCCATTTATTTGCAGAGTTTAACATATTAAGAAAAAAAGGTTTGATTTGAGCAGGCCACATTTTCTGTTTTTTTCCCTCAATATGTTAAGTTTGGCAAATAAACAGTGATTGTGCACTAAAATGTACAGATGTGTAATTAGACTGGGGCCTGCAAACTTTTGCATAATCAAGTAAAATAATGTGGCGTTGGCACTGAAGAAGAAGACATAGCGCTTTGAGCTAGTGCTCTTATATCAACACAACATATTTACACCTTTAAGTCTCTCTCACTGTACCCGCACTCACTGCTCTGCATGGCCATGCCTCCCGCACATCCATGGCTGACACTGCAATAATACTCTTAGTGTTGTATTTACCCCAGTTAATTTCACAGCTCAGAGTGTTCATTCTATAAGCAGGTAAACTCTATATTTAAGATGCAACATTTAGATTAAGAACTAAAATTTAAAATAAATAAATAAAAGTATATTTGGAGCACAACTTTGAAATTTTCAAAGGTTATGTACATTTTTCTCAAGGATGGTTCCATGTCACGGTCAGCCAGGCTGGAAGAGAGTTGGTGTGGAATAACCCTGAAATAAGATGAGAATAATAGATTGATTCATTTTTACATTGATCCCAAATATACTTGCATTTTTTTATATATACTTGACAGAAATGCTGTGCATTACCACATTACTGGGTGGACACAGTGCCTCCTGCTGAAACTGTCTGGGATGTTTTTTGGGAGCATACTTTTTCCAATTTTTTCAAGTAGTTAGGACTCCCCCATTCACATCATACCACCATTGCTAGTAGGGTGAAGGCTAACACAAGCTGCACGTGAAGAATCATGTGAAGCTAGCCCCGCATCTTTTTGAGCTGCCTCTTATGCAACGTCAATGGACAGCTGAACGCGCTCGGAGGAAAGCACCAATGGCTGTAGCATCACCAGGGATTGGGCTCACGATCTCCTGATTAGGGGTCCAGTGCTTAGATGGTTGCGCCACTCTGTGCTGTTTTAATTGAATTGTTCTGTTACAGATACAGTACCAGTTTTACTATTTTTGTGTTTTAAAATAATAGCAAA
Source organism: Colossoma macropomum (assembly GCF_904425465.1). Lineage (NCBI taxonomy): Eukaryota > Metazoa > Chordata > Actinopteri > Characiformes > Serrasalmidae > Colossoma > Colossoma macropomum. Next base: position 19,262,223 of record NW_023494808.1, read on the forward strand.
GGCTAAAGAGTTTGAAATAATACATGTAGAATTACACACAAGTTGCAAAATACAGTGGGTCCTGGAGGGTCCAAGGACAGGGAGGGAGGCAGGAGGGGAAAAAAAAAGTTCTGGAAATAAATTCATCTTCATCAGCTTTTAAATTAGTCTCAGACACAAACTTAAGCTTAATGCCCAAATATTTGACTGGTACTTTATTCTAGATGCTACATATTTTCATAACTCTCATTCTCTCCAATGTGCTGAATCTTATTCTTGTCTATGAAGCCCTTTCACAACCTCACATCATCATCTATTGGCTTCCATATCATCCCTCCATCTAACCTCTATAGTCTCAGTGATCCAGCATTTTCCACACCTCAACTCTGTAATGCCCTTCTCCTTATGGATGTGGGAAATAGGGGTGCTGAGGGGGCTGCAGCACTCCCAGGTTTCATTTTTTTAAACATTTTAAGCACAGCAAAGACCCATGTGCTTTTGTTAGGTGAAGTTTGTGTTTTTATTTTGTTTACATGTTTAATATGAAACAGTAGCCATGCACGGTAAGTTAACACTGTGTTTTAGAGTGAAGTGAATCACTTCACTCGCCACTAAAACAGCAGTACTGCATATGTAGTAATACTGCAGACTGCCATGTAGTCATCTCCTTCCACCCTTTTTTCAACCACTGTAATTAATCTCATACTAGATGTGCTCATGTAGCTTGACTATGGGTGCGACACAAGCAGGTTCCTTGCCTCTTATCAACATTCTGATGTTTCGACGCTCAGCTCATTTGCATAATATTCATCCAGTAAGATAAAGCAGAAACAGCAGGACGTGCATCTTTACTCAAAAGCACTACACAAAGATAATGTATTATGTTCAAGAGAGATTTCTCTCTGTGTGTTTAAAGTCATCATTTATTTTGATGGTAGTTTAATTAACACAAGACTCGTCTTGATTTATGCTTTTTGCAATTGACAAAGAACCACAAAATGAATCATCCTACTGCACTGCATAGCCACACACTGATTACAACAATGTTTTACTCTTCTTTCAGGACCTGAGCAGCTATTGTATATTGTCTTCCATGACATCAAATCATATAGATACCACCCCTTTTGACACCTTGAATAAGTTGATTTATGTCAATAATGAAGTGTGTGTACACAAACTGTCATAAGAGAAAATCTTATGATCATTTTATTTGCTCTTAGAACATCCATCTATTTCCAGTTCCGTATTTCTGTCCTTCTACTGTTTGCTGTTAAATGTTTATCTTTTCTTGTGTCAGTTCTGTTTAAACAAACACACAACAAATGTTTGCCCTGAGGGAACATTGCAATGGCAGACTTAACAAGGTGTCAAAGTATCTCAAGGAAGTGTGGGAATCAGAAACTACTTAATATCAGGGGTGTAGTCTGGATATACTTTGCCCAGCAGACTAGCCTAGTAAACATGTAACAGTACACAGTGACCCTCGGTAAAGATGGATGTGGTTTGTGGTTATTTAACTCAAAATTACATTGAATATAGGAGAGAGAAATCTAATGTTTCACTAAAGTAAACGTAGTCTAAGAAAACAGAAACTGGCAAACCAACCTTGAGTGTTGACAAAAAGCTTGATTTTTACCTCAACTGACCACAGAACCTGGTTCCAGTCAAAGTGCCAGTAGCATCTAGTGAACTCCAGATGCTTGTTTGTGGTTCTTTGAAAGAAAAGTCTTTCTTCTAGTACACTTTCCGAATAGTTTTTTTGGCATGGAGGTGGCGTCTTCCTATAGTTCTGGGAACTTGGTGACTGCATGATGCTACTGATATCTCCACCCATAATCCTTGGAGAAACTTTTGCCTCTCTATCAATTCTAGTCAGTGTCTGTGAGGATCCTTTTCCAGGCAGGTTCACTTTAGCTCTGGTTGTTTAAAACATCTGAATTATTTCCCTAATCATGGACATAGACATTTTCATGGGTTTGATTTTTTATTTTTAGCAAGAGTTTTTGAAGGTTTTATAAAGGTTTTTTGTCTTATTTCATTACTTTAATCTCCCCCATGTTGATGAATGACTAAGGGAATTTGAACTCCATTTGGAGTCTTATACCCCAGTCAAACAGGAAGTCATGGATGACCATATAATGGAACAAAATGTAATACTGACAGCAAACATTTAAAATGGGTACAGCAGTCCAAATTCAAAATATTGGCAAGAGTTTTTTGCCTCCTCTTCCACAGACTTTGACAGCAACAGACGACGATGTTGTTCAGCTAATGTGTACGTTTGCAATGTTTTTATTGTTTGCAAATTATACTCCAGCTCACATGGATTTTTTTATAACTTGGTCAGTGTTAGCTAGATGCATGGCTGGGTATGTACAGTAGCCAAAGCTAAACTGGTTATCCTCCAGTGTGACTGATAGCAGTTAACATTAGAATGTGTTAGCATGATAGCGTTAGTCAGCACTAGTTGGGATCACTTCACCTGCTTATCATTACTTGCTGCCTTGATAATCCTATAGCTACTCCAAAAGTTGCTACTCTAAGATTTCATGATGAACAAACATTTTGGGGCCTTTCCTGGGGTAGCATGCCCCCAGACCCCCTTAGTGAAGGCAGACGCTCTTATCTAGAGTGACTTAAAAATGTATTATGTTACAGATTTGGGCGTATGTAGTAATGTAGTATTAGGAGTCTTTCCCAAGGACACTATTTGGTCTAACTTGGTGTACTTGCCCAAGCAGGAAACTGAACCCCCATTCTGCTGCCTGATAGGCAGCAGTATTGGTGCTATGTCACAGTGTTATATATATTTGAAAGGGGGCTAACAAAGTATGCAGAGAAACAGATGGACTACAATCTGTAATTGTAGAACTACAAAATGCACCTATATAGTAAGTGGAGCTGATAAAATGGACATTGAGCGTAGAAACAAGGAGGTGGTCATAATGTTATGCCTGATCGGTGTGCATACATATATATATATTCTTCATAGTTGCCCCTTTGCCACTTCTACCTAAGTGTTTATGTTGCTATGTACTAACTTGGCTAGTCTTGTTAACAATTAATCACAATATACTTACTGATTCAGACTCCACCCCTCATCTCCATAAGTCAGTTCAGGTTACAGCCTGTAAGGCTATTTCAGTACAAGCAAAGATAGTTAACTCTCTCAAACTCTCCCATTGCTCATCCATCTGTTCCTGCCTTTGCCGTAATTTCCGCTTCAAATTGGGTCTTACCTTGTACACTCTCAGCAGGGACCTCCAACCTCTAATAGCTCATCACTGTAATTGGCCCATGCTCACACACCTGCAAAGCCTTTTTGAGGGAAATCACATGGCACTTATGTTCAGGAAAAAAAGCAGTGACCAGCTGTGAAAAAAACCACAGGGTTTCAATATGAAACATGGCAACCCAAAGCTGTAGAATTGCCTCTTGTGGAGAAAGGAGAAAAGAAGGAGTGGGAGTCAGAGTGCCTGATCAAACTCGTCTTATTTGAGATATCACCACCTGGCTCAAACTCAGTGGCCACTGAGGTACCGGCTCAATACTTCCTTAACTTTGCTCATTCTTAAAACAACAGCTCTATCTTTCACTTTTCACTTTGATGAAATATTGACCAACTAGGTCGATAAGGTGACTGTCCCCTTTCAAACATATCCTAGAGTCTGGGAAGAGTCAGTTTGATCCAGCGAGGTCAGTTCTTGTTAAGGAGATAAACTAATCAGTGAAAGCGTGTAGTGTTGCACTGGTTTGTTTCAACAGTTCACAGTGTCACTAATGAAGCCTCCTCCTTAACAAAGAACAGATCCTAATTAGAGAACCAACCTAATTTGGAGCAAAATCGTGTCGACACTTCGGTCCTCAGTGATTCAAGTCCTCAGGCGCTTTAGTTACAGGATTTACATCAAAGCTTTACAACAGATACCAAGTATGAAGATATACACCAATCAGCCATGACATAAAACCACCTCTTTGTTTCTACGCTCTTTGTCCATTTTATCAGCTCCACTTACTATTAGCTCTACAACTACAGACTGTAGTCCATCTGTTTCTCTGTGTACTTTATTAGCCCCCTTTCACCCTGTTTTTCATTGATCAGGACCACCACAGATCAGGTATTATTTGGATGATGGACCATTCTCAGCACTGCAGTGTCACTGACATGGTGGTGGCGTGTTAGTGTGTGTTGTGCTGTAATAAATAAATGTAATAAATCTAGCTTATTACATTAACTATCAGCAAAATTATGAAGCTACAGTAGAAATCAACCAATAAGCAGGACTCTAGGCACTCCTCTGGAAGTGTCACTGACAGTATATATGAGCAGCAGCCTAATCAGTGGGTGATTAGAAATGGTAAACAGCAGCAGCAGCTCTATCAGCCTTTCTACTGAGTCACTGTGAAGCTGCTACAAGGTAAAACAAATATGCTACTATATACTAACATGCCTATCACAAGCTTCAGGTAAAACAGAATGTCCTTTAGAAGATTCAAATGTTCATGTTTAATCTAAAGCAGCCAGAAATGTTCATCCAAACTGCCATAATCTTAGTGCTAACATAGTACTAGAGTCCTAATAGAGGTGGGTTTTTTCCTCATGTTTTGACCCCATTTTAACATTTATGGCTCGAATTGAAGGCCTATTTCTAATAGTCATGGTTCACCACTGCATTAGATTTAATGTGCTGTTGTAGAGACTAATCTGTCTTTCACAAAGACAATCCACAAGCTTGCAGAAATATGAAAGGGTTGAAAGAGTTTTTTTTCCTATTGATTTCATATTGAAGATGTTGGGCTGGAATGATTGATCTTTCTCAAGTCTGCAGAGGAAAGCGTAGACTTCTTAGCTTCTTCTTGGTGTGGAGTTCTGGCTCTCACTACTCACAGTAGATGCTCAAACCACCTTGTTCCCTATGAATAAAAGATAGGGAACAGATGGTAGGGGGGAGGAATGTGAGTAGCCAAACACGGTGTTGACATGGGTAATTGACACAAGGAAAAGTAAAGTTAGAAGTGTTTGTATGTGGTTGGTACCTCCTGCACCTGCTGCACCGCGCTGCTGGCACCTGCCTTCTCAATGTGGAGTAGAGGAGTTACCATCACACTTTCACCAAAATGCAAATGACATCGGTCATGTGCTAAGGTTTGGGCATGTTGGGGGAGGGGGACATAAAATGCAGCCTGTGCAAAAGTTATGACACATTTCATGTTTTATGTTTTATTTTTTTCCAATCTGTTATACTCAGGAAATAATTAGAAATTGTGCACTAAAAATAATTTTATTTCTTGTAGATGATGTATATTCATGTATTTTCAGTAAAAAAAAGCAACCAAACGTAATTTGACCTGGGGTGTTTAACCTAGCATATGGCTGTATCCCATAAATCAATGAGCAACATCCATTTTTCAAGAATAGTGCCTACAATGACCCTCAGATTTTTTTTATAATAACTACAAATACCATTGGAAATTGACAAAATATTTTTCTTATTATAATTATATTGCTAAATATTTTGATTGCTGTATCTCAGTGTATATTAAGATGCATTGCGGAATCGCATTGACCTGCATTATTTTAACCATAATAAGTGACCTTTGTCACTTTTTTTTTTTTTTAACTTTTTTAATGTTTAGTAGGGACTTGCAAAGAATTATCTGATTCCAACTATTCATAGAAATATGAAAATTTGCAATGTTTGTCCTTATAGATGGGCCTTTTAAAAAAACAGTGAGTAAGGAAAAAAAAACTTTAAAAAGAAAAATGTAAAAGAATTTTATACATTGTGACTGGTAAGAGTTCATTTGCATATTGCAGCATTCTGTGATTTCAAAGGCCGATATTGGGATAATGATTTACAAACATGATTGTGCAGCCTTATCACTTACTTACCTAATACTTGCGAGTGACCTGTCCTTTATTCACTCACAGCCGTGCTTAGTAGCTTTGGTAAAACTCCTAAATCACAATTTCAATATGACAGATTTTTTTCAAGGTACTGTAGGTATGATGACAATTTTGTTGGCATTAGTTTTGACTAGCTACAACAACATAGTGTAGCACAGTCCAACAAAATCAAGCTCCACTCTTGCTTCAGATCTGGAAAAAAAAAAAAAACATCAACCATTTTTTTACCATCCTTCCACTGTGAGAAGACAATTCACTATGAGACTGAAAGGATGTGTAGCTGTTAAGAAGCTGATACTGAGAAAAGAAAATAGACAAGAGAATGTCTGTAAATCAGAACAATGGACTGACTGATGTGTGTGTGTGTGTGTATGTGTGTGTGTATGTGTGTGTGTGTGTGTGTGTGTGTGTATTATATGTACACACATACATAGTGGCTTCGGTGTAACTGTTAAATGTATTTTGTGCTTTTTGACATTGAAAAAATGAATAAATAATACTTACTGGAATTTTGCCTGGACATTAAATGAAGAGTGGATTCTGATTTGTGCACAGTACTGTATTTATATTTGTATTTATAGTAGTTACTGAGTAATACATCTTAAGAATAATAAGCAATGGAAGGAAAAGATTTCTTGTTGCTGTGTGATGTACCAGCTAATCAGGCATGTGCGTGGTTGCATGTTGAGTCAAGCACTTAGAACTCTCTACCAAGCGTCATCAATGATGCATTGTCCCTACAAAAGAGTGCATGCACAGTGATGGAAATGTGACTGAACTTGTTCAAGTTTCTTCCAGATTTCAGTCAGTCCACAGGGGGGAAACACAAAATAAACTCAATATTCAATCAACTCACTGCTGTTGCACATAAAACGTCAACAATCTATAAATGAATAAACTGTAAACCTCAGCTATAATTATTGACATTTTTTTCCACAAAGCCGCTCTTCATTTGGTAAATGAGACGGTTTCTCCAACAACCGATGCATTATATATGAAGCAGACAATTAAATTGTAATACAGTCTCTTTGCTGTGAACAATAAAGTTCAACAGTGGATAGTCACTAGAGGGTCGAGGAGAGAAAGCTGAAGTCATTTGGCAGGATTAATGTAAAAAGAAAATGCTGTGTGAAAATGTATGTGTAGCTTCTTGTGCTACAAGAAGCTACACATAAATGATTAATCAATTGGAACTGTGTTAAAGATCTTCAAAATCATCTTCAAAAGGTGTTCTGCATATGAGGAACTGTGTAGAGAGAGTGAGTTAGGTCAGAGATCTTTTCATCATTGGAAAATGGTCACCATATAATACAACTTCTTTCAGTAAGATGGCTTGCTCCTTTAAAGAGCTCATAACCTACATTTTTCTTTTTTCTCTCTCTCTTTTGTGTTGTTTCATGTACCAAAAACTTAAAAAAGTTAATATATTCCATGACTGTTTTCAAGCCATAGAATTCAACCACATGTGTCAGGCTCCAGTCCTCGCAGGCCAAAACCCTGCAGACTTCAGCACACTGCCTCATTAAACACACCTGATTCAGCTCATCAGCTAATTAGCAAGGCCTTCATGAACTGAATTCAGAGTGTGAGATGAGGGTAAATTCTAATATCTGCAGCACTTTGGCCTGGAAGGTCACCAGTTTGACATGCCTAAATTAAACCTTAGAATTAAACAGTTTGTTTTAGTTACTGTGCCTTTAAAGGGCCCATATGATATAAAACTAATGTTGCTCACTTTTTTTGAAAAAAGGTTAATATAGTATGTAAACACTGTTAAAGTTTCAAAACATACCATTCACTGCCCAGTCTGTAAAGACCACATACTGAAACTAAGCTGCAAAAAGAGCTCATTTTGAATTAATCGTTTTTTGTCATGTCACGAAAACTAATACATTCACATATATCCACCTATTCAGCTTACTGCAGTTTAGCTCCGCCCATTCACGTTGAAATTATAAGGGGCATTTCAGTTAGGATCACTTTTTGAATAAGCTTAAAGTCACAATAATAAATAAAATAACAACAGCATGTTTAATTCTAAGGGATGAAGAGAAAATTGTCATTAAAATAAAATACAACAAAAATGCACAGGAAAGGCCCTTTAAGATGGTATATGTAAATTTCCTCCATTCTGATTGGTTTCCTGTGTTACCCAGGCTGAAACATTTCTAATAATTTGAATGGGCGAGGCTCAACTGCAGTAGGTTGAACAGGTGAATATCTCTTAATTTATATGTAAACATGTGTTTAATGTCACACAAACAGTGAATTCATAAAGGTCTGGTTTTACAGGTCTGTTTCCACATATGGAAGATACGGAAGTGAAGCATAAATCAAGAACTTACTGAACAAAGAGCACTTTGTTGAAAGTTTTGACTGAGATGGATGCAAACCATGAGCAGAATATATTTATGAGAATGTAGAGAGAAGCAAAGCAAACAGCTTCAAAGTCCTCTCAGACAGCCAATTCACTAAAAGCACTTCAAGCAGCAAATTTTCTTTCAGAAGTTAAAAAAAAGGCAACTTAATGTATCCTTCAAAAGACGGAAAAAAACAGGCAGAGGAATAAACTCATTCATTCCCCTCTGTTGCTTTTCCTGCACAAATATATACATATTCAAATGAGCAGAGCTGTATGGGTTGAATTATATTCATACTGAATGACCGTATATGTTCTAACAGATAACTCCACTTTGATATTATGTCTCAGGTGTTTACAGAGTGACTGTAAAATGACCCTGGCTCTTCCCCTGTCTGCTCTAGCCTGTCTTTATACTGTTCTCCTCTGTCTAATTGTTACTACCTCCTGTTAATCATTGTTGTCAGGGGTTTCTAGTCTTGCCTCTGCATATACTCAGCAGTGGTATAGCTTTGGAATGCGTAGAGTGGCCTGGGCCCTTTCACTTGGAAGCCACCCCCCACCCCCTGATTTCTGGTTGATAAAAGCAAGGTGCAAAATACAGGGGGTCCTGGGTCTCAAGATCAAAGTTCTGGGGGATCCCTGGAAATAAACTTATTAAACCTGCTGTCTAATGGGGGAAGAAATAGATGCTCAAATACAAATTCAGAAAAGGATCATTGTTTATCTGCTTCACCCACGAAATGGTGAGCTTCTGTCTTTTGTATTCTTAACTAACTAGAGTTGCAGCACTGGTCTGCCTCAGGGTGGCGCTGTAGCAAAATGCTCCTTCAAAGCTAAGTAACTGTAATTATGTCTGGAATATCTCACAAATTTGTAAATCTGAAACATTTCCCAAGAAATCAGTGAAAAGATTAATAACAAAGTATTATTATTTCTCAAACTGAAGACAACTGCATTACCAAACTAAATAGCTTTTCCAAAAGAAGAACTGTTAAACCAAATATTTTGTTAGCACTGAAGCTGGCTTCAGTGCCGCGATGGTGAGTGAGTTAGCAGCCAGCCAGTGTTGGAGTAGCCAGTCGACATGTGACCCCCCGAATACCAAGCAGTATTTTGCACACTTCTAAAAATTAAATAATAATGATTTTAAAAAGGCAAATAAAAATGTTCTTGATAAGCATAACTGTTGCAAAATGTAAGACCCAATCCACCACCCTCACCCCCCAACAATTCTGCCCTTGCCACTGATGTTTAGCCCTTATGTTTCTGTTATCTGACCCTACGTTGTTTTGTGTGTCTGCATCCAGGACCATCTAATAGCAGTCTGCAGGCTAATTCCATCCGTAAGCAAGTTTTATTTGGGCGCAACCCAGAACTCAGAACCATTTCTTCAGTTTTACTAACTGGATGATGTGGTTGGGTAAAGCATTAAACACCATTCTAGCATCAGCCAATAATGTGCATTCTGACTAATTTTGATTGAGTTAATGAACAGATGTTTGCTTCTTAAAAAGAGCTAATGAGCTAAGACCAGAGAAGGACAATGATGGAGATTTCTCTTTTTTCCCCAGTGGATGAAGTGCCAACATGTTGGTTTGTCAGAGAAATATATTTTCAGTTTCTGGACAGTTAGACTAGTTAGCCTAGTAAGTGAAAAAGCCTAGTTATTGAGGCATCAGCTGTCCTTTCAATCACGTCCTTAGTAACGTGTTCCTGGCTACGCACCCACGTTAAGTCACTTATGTTTAGTAGTTATGATATACAGTCATATGCAAACATTTGGACACCACTGGTCAAATGACATTTGAAGCTGATTTTCTGGGTAAAAAATAAGTTAACACATCCCTGCAGAGAATACACTTTAACAAAGTTTTGGAAAACATCAACTGTGGCCTGTGCAAAAAATTACAGCACATTTTATATTTTATGTTTTATTTTTTCCAACAATATTCAATATTTCTACATAAACAGAAAGTGTGCAGAGTTGTGTTCTCTGCAGACATCCTTTGACCAAGGCTGCTCAAACGTTTGAATATAACTGTAACTAGGCATATTCCTATGCAAATTTAAAATCCATCATTAGAAACCCAAGCCCAACCTGAGCCCGATGTTCAGTGAAAAATATTGCCCAAGCCCGACCTGAAAACAAGCGCTTGTCATAAGCCATTGTTCTTGGATTGGGTAACAGGCCTCTAGCTTCCATACCTACATAATATACATCTTTTATTCAGTATTTCAAGTCTTTTGGGAACAAGGGCTATGTTCACATTACAAGCCTCATTGCTTAAATCCAATTTTTTGCTCAGGTCCGATCTCTCTGACACAATGGTTCACACTCATTTTGGTAAGTGATTCAAATCTGTCATTAATGTGAAGCACCAGGCGTCATAAAATGATCCTACTCAGTAACACCACATGAATGAATCACTTGTGTCATGTGCATTATCAGTAAACAGACTAACGGTCAGAACGAGCCTTCGCTGCGAAGATAATTACCTCATTATTATTATCAATGTTCATTATTAGAGCGAGACAAAGGTGAAAAAGGTGAGGTCTTGCTTTTCTACTGTTTACAGGCTTTAACATCTGTTCGGCGCTGCTGCCATGGTAACGCTTAATGATGGCGCACGCGCAGTGGAAAAAAAAGCACATGAATTCTGATCTGAGCATTCACATTAAGGTCACATGGTCATGAATCGGATACGTATCCGATCCAGGACCACATATGAAAGTGGCTCAGATCGGATTTGAAAAGATCAGATTTATGTGTCCACAGCCCTGAAAGCATCAGATCTGAGTCACATTAGGGCAAGAAATCAGATGTGTGCCAGTTCAACCTGGTAATCTGAATACAGCCTTTCATTTGTGGTCCTAGATCAAACAGAGCAGTCAGGCTTGTAATGTGAACTTAGCCAAAGTGGCTCAGGTTGGATTTGAAAAGATCAGATTTGCATGTCCACAAAGCCCTGAAAACATCAGATCTGAGTCATCTGATTTTTTTTTTTTTAGGGGAAAAAATCGAATTTGTGCCACTTCAACCTGGTAATGTAAACGTAGCCAAGAAGAAGCTGAACAAGAAGAAGAAGGAAGTGATATACTGTAATTTTTCATCTTCCTAGCTTTCTGTTAATTGTTTGAAACAAGCACATATATTGCATATATCCATCATTTTATATATTTATCTGCAACCAATTTGGTTTTCCATTATAACAAACATCAAATAATGATTCCAAACTTTTGAACAGTAGTGTATTTTATAAGTTACTTCAAGGGTGAAATGGTCTTAGTTTTCAACTGTGTGGTCTGGACCGATAACAACTATATAATGTGGGAAAGGTATTTTTAATGTGTCATTTATTTTATGTTTAGCAACAAAAGGGTCAAATAGCCATAAATATAGTTCTAATCCAGAAGCCGAAAAAGCAGACAAGGCAGAAATTTCTGCCTTCTTGTTTAGCAAATGAGATTTGCTGCATTCCATTACACAGGGAAACTAGATTTGGCTGCCATTGAGGAGTTCTTTATGGCTGGATGCACAGTCGTTCATTGCGACTAGGGTGGATTTGATACGGTAATAGAGCCTATGGATGGACTTTTCAATATTTATCTATTTATGTGTATATTTTACTATTAAATTGGAAATCCTGGCCCAAACCTGGACCTATCTGGCTGGCTGGCTGGCTGATTTGCACAGAGTGCAGCAAATCCCTTTCAGGTTCATCCATTTTCCGGTCCTCATAGACATCTAGATCTGCAACAATTTAACTCTGCAAGTTATTGAAATGAATTCTAATTGTGTTTGGAATGCACCATCATGCAGTAGTCTCCAACAGTGCTTGACTGACTGCACTTTAATGCCCGTATTTCACCCTCTCTCTCACTCGCTCTCCTTTCCTTAATGTCTTAACCTGCAGCAAAGGTAGTAAAAGTGATTTAGGAAGGCAAACACAATTAAATTCTGGCCTACTAGGTTTCAGAGAAGATGTCTTTAGTCATTTCTGCACTATGTCATGAGCAATTACCATAACTTCTATTTCAACATCATCTGCATCCTCTACAAACAGAGAGAGCGGTTTGTTGGTGCGGTAGATTTAAGCAGTTTAAAATGAAGGTATACAAGTGTAAGATATAAGTGATATAAGTGTAAGAGCCAATTTCCCAGACCTAGCTTAGGACGAGGCCTGTCTAAAAACGATTTCCAGTGGTGAATTCCATTAGCACTGTAATTTAGCCCAATACTACACTTAATCCATAAATAGGAATCCGGCTGTGAAGTTTTTGTCATTTTGCTGTGCACATAATTAGTTACCTAAAGAACCATATATGACAAAGAGATGTGTGAATTCAAAGAACTTTTAATGTGTTAAAGAACATTCACATACAATTTAATGAACTTTTACATTATTTGGATGCTCTTAAAACTTTACAAACTTTACATTTTCGAAAACAGTTCTCTAAAGAACCATCAATCTAATGGAACGGTTCTTTAGGGAAGCAAAAGTGGTTCTTTTATGCCACTGCACAAAGAACCCATTTTGATGCCTTTATTTGTAAGAGTGTGCATACTTGACATACTTGGCAAAAGTGTAAAGACTGTTCTTTTTTCCCCTCTAAAAAATAAAAGTTCTTAAATGGTTCTTGATTGGAATATATGGTTCTACTAAAACCTTCTAATTTATACGTCATTTACAAAAAAAGGACAAAAGTGGGAAATAACTAAATAAAGGGATGTTTCAAGGGATGTTTTTTCCGCTGACTGAACAGGCTACAATTCCCAAGAGTCTTTTGTGCAAAGGGCATAAAAAACGGGGAAACCAAATCGTTTAAACCATGATTGTTTAAAAATAATATGAATTATTAATGGTTGCACATTGCAAATATACCAACACAGCCAACACCGTTTCAACTTTAGAATGTTTAGTCTGGTTGGGAATGATGTGCTGGTATGCAGCTTTTGAATCAAATGTACGGTTTTGTTAAATGACACAGCTATTTTTCCCCATAGACATGAACGGGTGCAAAGTATATGCACCCAATTTATGTTGTGTTATGTCATGTTGATACATGATACACGTCCATTAGCAACACCTTACTAACTACGTGGCCAATTATAACAACCACCTGGGATACCACAGCAATCATTTAGCAACACCTTTGGTTACCTTTGGCAACACCCTAGCCACCATTTGGAAACTGCTTTAGCTGTTCAGTCACACTGCATTTTCTTCTGGATGTGCATTTTTTTTAACTAACCTTTTAAATACTTTTTGGCTACATTTGGCAAATAAAAGCAACCACAACGTACTGTTAAACCCCCTCACCCCACCCCCAAATCTACCCCCATGTCTGGCATAACTGTGGCATTTAATGAATATAAGCACACTCATTAAACACTGACTGTTGTATGTGTAATACTGTGTACTGCATGTGCAGCTCCAGTTGAAGTCTATAAGCAGTACTTTCTCATGTGCCAGCATGTCGTCAACATTTTGTCAAAACATCTATTTGCAAGTGGATTCAATTTCCTTTCACATATCATCTTTCTCCCTGTGCTGTAGATAAGACAAGCTGTTTGGAGCCCTGAAGAAATACAACAGAAAGGTCAATATCTCACCAGGTAGTTGTGAAGGAGTGGAAAAACCTGCAGTAAACAAACAATTTTACCCAGCAGTGTGAGAGCTGACAGAGTGGCCAGTTCAAATGCTGTCTGAATTGCTGAAAGGCAAATGTGTCAAGTTTTGTATCGTGAACAAATGAGAGCATTTTGTTAACTGAAAACTTGATTCTTTCAAAAATAGTATCAGAACTGTAGAATTATTCTGAGCATCAATGGAACCATACAGTTTAATATACAATCATCATCACCTCCCCTTTCAACTCATGTTATAGGTAATCAAGGAAATCAAAAAACAGAAAACATATGTTGAACAGAAAAACAAACTACAGCTTCAACTACTGAATGTAGTATTAATTTGTTCTACATTTAGTGTGTCTTTTTTACAGCTTGCATTTTTCAGTTTTTCAGAGAATCTGCAGGCAAATTTTTTTACAGCTCCAAAGTTCAGTCTTAGAAATTTGCTACATTTTCTGCTTCTTATGATCCAAGTAATCCCAAAACACATTCAGTGATGTTAAGGTCTGGACTCTGGGGTGGTCAGCCCATTGTTTTGAAAACACTAGCAGCTTCTTTGTTTGATTTACAGATTTTCTTCTTTTTTATCTGTTTCCTTTTCTCAGTAACAGCTTCTTGACAGCTACACATCCTTTCAGACTCATAGTGTTGAGTTGTCCTCCTACAGTGAAAGGATGGACAGAAACACCTGTGGATTCAGATCTGAATCAAGAGAGGAGCTTGATTTTCTCCTCTCTTTCAAAGATGAAAGCTTTAAGTTCTGTTTATCTGATGGGACAGGTTTGGTGGTCTACCAGGTCTTACACAGTTGTTAGTCCCATTTTCTCTGTATCTTTTAATCATTTTTTTGATCTCCAGTTTTAAAACTCCTGTTTTAAAGGTGGTCTCTGACTTTTGCACAGTTCTGTATTTCACAAAGTTGCTAGTCCATCAGTTATATTTCTTTTTTCTTTACTTTATATTTCTGTCTTTGATAGACTTCTAACATGATTGGTTATCTCACAGATCTCTCCGCTGTCTGATCTGGATGTGTGATCTCATTTCTTTGATTATAATTCTATAAACACCCATGTGCTAATTGTAATCCTTTGCATCTGATGTTTAGCAGAGAAGGATGGGTTCTTCTTATAAGGCCCTGTCCACAAATATCCAGATATTCAGTGTAGTTTTTTCTCTGTGTTTTGGCCTCCCATCCACACCACATGGCGTTTTAGGTGACTGAAAATGAAGGTTTTCGAAAACTTCCCGCAGAGTGGAGCTTTTTGAGAGCTCAATTTTAAGTGTTTTTTTTTAGTTAACATTGAAAAACACCTGTTTTCAAAAATATTCGGACATGTGAGGACGCATCTAAGACTGGTTCCTGTCAGTGTTCTTCATGCTATTAGGATGTTTTAATCTAAAGTGCTGGTTCCTCTCAGTGTTTCTTCTTTATGCTTCCTTATGCTTTTCTTCCTGTTGTTCTTACAGAGCATTTCCTGTTGAGTCTTGATTCTTTTCAACAATTCTTCATGCTCTTAGGCAGAAACCAAAACTCAAAAGGAAAAACTCTGTGTTTCTTATTCTCTTAGAGAGTCTTTCTTTTCAAGTCTTGGTTCCTCTCAGTGTTTCTTCCTTGTGATCTTAGGGCATTATTTCTTTTGAGTCTTCATCACTCTCAAGGTTTCTTCTTAGTGCTCTTAGAGATTTTCCATTTGAGTTTCAATCCCTCTTAGCTCTCCTCATGGTCTTAGGGCATTTTTCCTTTTGTGTCTTAGTTACTCTCAGTCCTTTTTCTTCAAGTTTCCTGACACTGTCACTTTCAGCATAGTTAAGAAAGACCACGATTTTTGTATAGCTGGTTTGTGGCCGTTGTAAAAAGTGATTAAATTGAATTGATGTGTTCAGATGTGTTGAGAAGATATTGCAGAAAATCATGTATAGTGACAAAAGGTGATTCCAAATATGATCAGTTTATTACAGACTAGACAAATGTTCCTTGATGCTGCTTACTCATACAGTGAGCTGAATTAACCTTTTGGGAAAAGGAGAAAATGTGAGTTTGTCATTTAATCTGCTGTAATCAGTGCAGAAATAAAACATTCCATCTGTCGTCTATTCTTGGTCAGCTTTTTGACCTCCATCTGCGGGGAGCATGCTTGGTTGGGTTTAGATGCTAAATTGCAGAATTCATGTTGGATAATTACATGCTGAAGAGATGAGGGATATTGGGGGCGGGTGATGTTTTAGGGTTTAGTAACAAATATTGCAATATAGAAGAGACACTTTTCCCAAATAAACGGTGTGTGTAAAGAGTTGATTAATAAACTTTGTTTAATAGTCTGGTTAGGACTGCATGATATGGACAAAATACCATACAGCACATTATCTGAGCCACTTATCCTTCTATGTCACAGGGGGTGCTGGAGCATCCCAGCAGTCAATGGTCAGAAGGCAGGAAACACACTAGACAGGTCGCCAGTCCATTGCAAGGCAGACACAATCACACCTTGAGGCACTTTAGCTTGTCAAATTGCCCTGACTGCATGTCTTTGGACTCTGGAAGGAAACCCATTTAGACACAGGGAGAACATGCAAACTCCACACAGAAAGGACCCTGGTGGCCCAGCTGGGGAAATGAACCCAAGCCCTCCTTGCTGCAAGGCAACAGCGCCAACCACTGCGGCACCATGCTGCCCATATGCCGCATATTATATATTTTAATTGTAATGTACCTTCCAATATATTGTGGCGGCTGCCACTTGCTCCTGTTTGCAGAAGGGGCTCTAGAGGCATGGTATACAGAGCTGCGCTGCACACCCCCGCCCCCTCCGCCAAAGGCACATTAAATGTTGTCGTTTTTGTTGTGTATATTGTTCATTAGTGACAGGTGTGTGTACGAGTCTGTCATTTTGTGGTGGCCAGTGGGATTAGTTAGAGCGGGTTTGTGTCTACCATAGAGTAAAGAACTATGGGTAGTAATGACCAGCCTGTCATTACAGTCAGTGTGTGTGCCCTTACCGCTGGCATTAAAGAGCACTTGTCATAGCTGAAATCATGGACCCCGTGTCTCCTTTGCCAAGACGCTACAGTATTGAAAATACATTAACACATTAATGAACTCTGGATGTAACATGCACCTGTGCTATTTTTTACTAAAACAATTAAGGTTTGTTCAATCATGTGATGGCGTTGATTCAAACATCCAAACATCCAAAGAACAACTGTAATTGGTCAGGATACTTACAGCACCCAATAAATTGTTCAGTGATTGGTTAGAAGCTCATTTGTGTACTGCAAACTTGCAAAATCAGAATTGTGAAGGCTGATGTGATAATGATTATGGAAGGATGTGTTATGCAGCTGTAATACACTAGATTGTCATGATGCACTGTACCAATTTGGCTCTGCTCAAACTAACCCTGATTAGTGCCATCTTCCCCATTCACTCAAGCAGAGGGACAATAAGGTGCAAAATAAGTCTTTAGTGATCTCATCCAGCTCTTTATACTCCTGCAACCTTTGCAAGCAGTTGAACTGAATCCCAGGGTAAGACAGTCATTGCTGAAAGTGCGGGTGTCTGTAACATTTAGTAGACCTCTGAGGACGTGTCGACATTTTGTTCGTTATTAGCATGTGGATAAGCTGCTTTTCCCTATGGGGAAAGTAAACTGTGTTTTTGGAAGTCACCCTATTATGAGCACCAAAACCAATACAGTTTGTCCTACATGCATTTTCCCCCTAAATATCGCTGTGATTTGAATTACAAGGTTGTTGAATAACCAAAATAGGATTTTGCTACATTTATGGTATAAGCAAGCTAACACTTGTGCGCATTTGACATCAAGATTGACAACCTCATCAAAATGTGGCATGCAAATCAGCAAGCTTTGTCAAACATAGTAATTAAGTAGCTTTGGCAGCAGTAGATTACAATTTGAGCTGCTGTATTTGTCAACTAACCTTCAAAATAAAGACTCTTTTATAGTTGAATGTATGCGTTTGTGAAAAAAATGGTATGGAGACTTTATACTATATGGAGCAGTGGAATAGCCACAGCCTGGATGGGCCTGGTCCTACTCATATTGATCAGAGACCAATTCAGTCAAATGAAGACAGAACAATTACTAAGTTATACTTTTTAAAATAATGAATTCTGTGTGCATAATCATTATCACGTCCAATCAAATCATCATGCTCAGCCCCCCAATTACTGCTTAGCAATCGTTGCTATCCGCCATTGCCTCAAACTTTCAGCTTGTTATCTGTATGCCAGGGTTGGAATTCAGAGCTCAAGCTGAGATCAAAAGATGTACCTGGGGGGTCTAAAAGTCAAATCCCATCCCCAACAGAGTACAGTGTTATTTTCTACTCATCCAATTCAAATCCAAATTTAAAAAAAGGTTGTTATCTTTGTTGTCAGTTACCTCCAATGCTCTAAATGCTCAGTTACTTCAAAAGCTAAAATGGGCAAAATTTCAAAGCAAAAATCTACTTCAATGCATTCACTACATAGGTAAGATGTAAGTGTTTTACTTTTGCACAACATTTGGCCACCATGTCCCACCATGGCAGTATGCTGTAGCTAGGATAATTAGGTTTGTGTTTAAGTCTGCTGTGTTGTTTTTCCTCAGCTTTGTCCATCTCAGCTATCTGATTTTTAACTCTGTAATGTCATCTCCATTGGGCAGAAGTGCCTGTGGTGAGTGGACACGTCCTTCATAGTGAAGAGTGCTGCAGTATTTGGTGAGTTTATGTAAATCCAGCTTTCTGATTGATCGCTATTGTCTTCTATCAGCATAGACTGGAAGCATTGGAATAGGTAGGATGATGACTACGCAGCTGTCAGCAATAGCCTGAAGTAATGACAACGCTGGACACATTTGGAAATTGTACCTACCAATTTGGCCTACTCACTTTTCCTCAGGCCTTCCCTGAAATTTATTTCTGCCTCCGCCACTGACGTGGAGGTTGTTAAAATTTTAAAAGGTTCCTCAGACTCTCACATCTCATTTATAAAAATGATATTTTATGAACCATCTAGTGAAAGGACCTTTTTTTTGGCACTAATTTTGTTAAAATATTAGCCTTGTTTTCACATAGTGAAAACTTAGTAACTTCAATTAAAAATGTAAGAATGTTGGCTTTCTTGTAGTATGCAGCCTCATAATTTGAAGGATGTGGTGGCATTTGGGATGCAGGAGAGTACATATGACAATGTATCTCCATTTTTTTGTACCACATTTATCCCCATAGACAAAAACAGACTTGAACTAGAGTTCCTTATTTTGGCCTGTAGCCAGCTAAAAGATGCACATCCTCAGAATGCAATGAACAAAATTAGCAACACTCGTTAAACACTTGCTGACTTGTTTAAATATGCAAAATAGGGTTTTATTCAGAATTTCCATTGAAATCACCAGTGTCCAAATGCTGTGAAGCTAAGCTACTCAAATGTCAGCAGCATTTGGGGCAGATTAAAGATCAAATAAAGAGAGCTGGTGGAAAAGGGCTTTGATTGTTGCTGTTGGATTCAGTGCTGCAAAGCTCCTTTAGCGCAACACTGCAGTGATGCCATGGAGATTTGTTGTGTCTCTCTCGCCGTGATATTTGTTCTCTATAAATAGTGGCCATGCAGGTCTTGCCAAAAGGCCCCTTTTGACATATTTCAGGCACCTCTGCAGAAGTCTGCGTTTAGAAATAGCGCCCCAGTCCCATTATTTTTGGTCGGTGACCTTCAAGCATTTTCAAAGCCCTCTTGACTTTTTGAAGTGGTTCATGTTCAGAGATGACCAGCCACAAAAGTTGTCAGGTTGAAAAGGTGAAATTCTCTGAGGCCTTTTATCAATTGACAATATTTTGATAGATTTCTTACCACAAAAACAAAAGTATATGCACAAGATATGAGCTGTGAAGATATACAAAATATTCATTTAACACATTGATCACAGCATATGAGCATTGAAGTTGTTGAGCAATAAAGTTATTAGGGTTGAAAAGAATTGAAATGAAGCCTTTTACTAATAGACAGTATTTAGATTTCTTTGTAGCTTTCAAACCAGTAAAAGAATCAGTAAAAGAAAATAAATAGACTATTCTACCAAACTAGAGTCCCACTGTAAAAACAATTTCAAAAGCAATTAACTATTCAGACCTAAGATATTTACAATGACTATGATTAATACCTGAGGCATTATTTGGGTTAATAATAAGTTAAATATATACAAAATCATAATTTATAGGGTACTTTCTATTGGGAGGTGGCTGTCCCAAACCCTAACCCCTAAACTGAAAATAATACTTATATTTCTTGTATTTTTTCATTGTTTAAAGATTTGTTAGGTTTTTTTTAAAGTGAAGTTTAGATAAATCATCATAAACTTAATTTAAGAGAAAATGTTGCCCCGTGTGTTTGTCACAACCGAAACACAAAGAGTTTTAGTCCTTAGGTGCAGCCTTATTTTAGCCACATCCCTGCATTTTAGCGCAGGGAGTGAGACTGCATCCCTGTCACTCATGGCCACATAATGAGCAGTGAGATCTCACTGCTTTGAATTAAATTCTGAAAAGCAGTGTGTAAGGCTACGGAGCTCCTAAGGGGCCGTGGTTAAAGGAAAAAAAGGGTTAATGACATTCCCTCCCAAACGTTTTCCCTCGCAAATGTTTTGCATTCCCTTGCAAGTAAAATGCATTTCCTCACAAGTGTTCTGCTTTACGATGCAAATGGTTTGCATTCGCTCTTGCAAAAGCTATGCTTTGCTAAAGCTCAGACATGGAGCAGCTCATTGAATTTTACATTGACCTTGGATTGAAATATAAAGACATAGTGTCACTTCTCAAAATCAAACATGATCATGCTATTAGTGAGCGCAAACTGAAACTGAGATCGAGTGTCCTTGTACAGTAAAAGCTACATTTACAAAGATTGCAGAGAACCATTGCTGAATAAACTCAGCATAGACTGGCGAAACTGGGAAAACTGCTTTTAACGTTAGCTATGCTAAAAACAAAGCTCTAATGTAGGCAATGTCATTGGACACCTCTGGTCCTAAGTTTGCTTGCTGTCTGACAAGCATATATTTTGCGAGGGAATGCAAAACATTTGTGAGGGAATGCAATGTCATTAACTTTTTTTGTTTTTAACCACAGTCCCTCAGGGGCTCTGTATAACACTGAGAATTGTCACTACTGAAACATTTTCTGAAGTTAAGCTTTTTTTGTGTTTTAATGAAAAACATGAAGATTTTATGTATGTACAGCTGTTCAAAGCTGTGTTTGCTAGTCATGCACTGACTAGCTTTCTTGAGTTAGCTAAAATTGTCACTACCGAAACAGACACTACTGAAACATTCGGTAACATTTCGGTAATGATTGTTTTGGTAATGACAAAAAAAGAGCTTTTCATCAATTATATAAATAAAATAAACATAATTAAGTTATGGGGTCATTCAAAGTCCAAAATGTGTTTTCAACTCTGACTTTCAACCAGTTTGGTAGAACGATCCAGATACTCAGTACAGTAAAAAGTAACATCTTTATCTTGACCTGGACATTTTAAATCATATTCATTCCATTTACCACTGACTTATCAGAGTATAATCAGTATGTTGCTTAATGACAACCATTATAATATGGCAGCTATTCAAAGAATTATGGCTCTGAATGGGACTGCGACAAAGCAGAGTCATTTGCATGCATTACATGAAATGAATTCCCAGTCTATATTGTCTCTTTCTCTCTCACTCACTCCCTTTGCCCCCTAACAAGATCTTTAGTTCCTTCCAACACATTTTGGCAATTTAAAAATAAAGGCTCAAACAAAGTACAGCACAAAAGCTCTATGCATTATGTTATGCTCTGTTAAGCTGTTCAATTCTGGCTAGGGGAGCACATTCAAGAATGAAATCAATTGTTATACCATTTCAGTAGTACAGTGCCTTCCTTAACAAGTCACCTTGGGGGCTACAGTAAGACTGCGCAAAAAGAACTCTTGAAAATTTTAATGTAACTCAAAGGTGCATACAAAAGACATATTGTTGTACATGATGAGGCTCTTGCACTGTATATTTGAGACCTGTGAACCAGCATTTGAAGGCCTGTTATATCATCTTCATGTTTCTTTCAAATGTGTGGATAGCAAAGCATTCATTTACCTTTGTACTCAGACAGCACTTATGGGTATTTTAGATGTTTAATCAAAGTTCATGATTGCTCTTTAGAGTTGACAATAGTAGGCAACCATTAAGAAGACAGATCAGTGGCAGATCTAGAAAGATCTAGGAGTTGCAAAGGGGTGGCAAGGAGTTTTGTCATGGTGGCATGTTCATTTGGCACCCAGGTCTGTTTTGTACCGCTGACCTATTTAATAGGTCTATTTAGTACCACTGACCACTGGGCAAAACACAATTAGCCGTCAACCTGTACAGTTTTTGTTCTGATCATAATATATATATAAAACAACAGCTTTGTGCTTATATTCAGGTGCACTAAATGTATCAGTCCTATTCACATTTACGTATAATAAGCCAGAAAACATTACAAATGAGTCATTACATTGGCTATATCAGAATCAAGATAATTTTATAGACCAGATCAGATTTGTAAACAGTGGAGAACCTACATCAAGTCAAGTTGTGGCACAATTTATGATACGATTCTTTATTGTCCTTCGAAAAGAAAATTAGTTTAAATTTGTACATTATTCTGGGACATACATGATCAGACATATATTTGAATTGATGCTATCAAAACAAACATAAAGTACAGGCAACAAGACCCATCCATAAAGCACTGAGGCCTACGTGTCAGTTTCCTCCTTTGAAAGCAGGCATTAGAACATATATTTCAGTGGGGTAGATTGTTAAGGGCTGATTTGGCTGAAGGTACACAACTTTACATATTGCTGTCCTGCAATGACACTATCTGTGCTGCTGCTGCACAATTTACAATAATTCAAACCTAACAGACAAAACACTGACAAATTGTGTTGAACCTGTAATGTCAAATGTATCCAAGTATTTATTGGATTTAATTATTACTTTGTAGATTTTGACATAAGTTGACATAAGCTCTAAGAAGCACACTCAGCTGATGAAATTTGAAGCTTTGTTTGATTTTAACACAATCTGTGTAAATGTGGCCATTTTTGTGAGAGTGTGCACAGACCAGTGCAGCATGTTGTTTATGAGCAAACAAAATAAGCTGACTTGTAAGTAAGATACCTAATTAGCCAAAGTAGACAATTTAGAGTGACATAAAATGACCAAAAAGAAGTTTTTTGTTTATTTTTTTCAATATCTTGTTGAATAAGCCTTAAATTTAAAAGTCCCTTTGTATCGGTGCATTACGGATGTTTTATCCATCTGGAAATAGGTTCTTTGCTGTTGTGATGCTGTTTTTCATGTACGACAGTGGTGTAGGCAGAAACAGACCTGTAAAAAGCAGCCACCTTAGGGGTGTAGGATACATACATTTTACAAACCCTTTATGTCCCATAACATAAGGCTTCAGTCAGAGCTATTCACATCAATAAGGATGATTACAAAACCATTCAGTATAAAGCTTTTGTCTGCATGCCATAGGCACAATTTTTGCCCTGTGAAGACAACATAACAGTTCAAATCAGACAGCTTAGATAGGGAGGAAAAAACCCAACCCATCAAGCAGCCAAGGCTAAAGCATGACACAGCAGGCACAAAAAATGTTTATGGATCATTCATATCTTATCTTTGATGACTATATGCAGGAGACATATGCTTTGGGTATTTAGGAATAACCATTAAACATAATCATAGCTCTTGTTGTTGCTGCTGCTGCTTCTGTTGTTGCTGCTGCTGTTATTGTTGCTGCTTTCACTGTTGTCGGTGTTGTTGCTGCTGTCACTGCTGTCACTGTTGTTGCTGTTGTTGCTGCTGCTGTTGTTGCTACTGTCACTGCTGTCACTATTGTTGCTGCTGTTGCTGCTGTCACTGTTGTTGCTGCTGTCACTGCTGCTGCTGTTGTTGCTGCTGTTGCTGTCACTGTTATTGTTGCTGTCACTGTTGTTGTTGCTGTCACTGCTGCTGCTGTCACTGCTGCTGTTGTTGCTGCTGTCACTGCTGCTGTTGTTGCTGCTGTCACTACTGCTGTTGCTGCTGCTGTCACTGCTGCTGCTGCTGTCACTGCTGGTGTTGTTGCTGCTGTCACTGCTGTTGCTGCTGTCACTGCTGCTGTTGTTGCTGCTGTCACTGCTGCTGTTGTTGTTGCTGCTGTCACTGCTGCTGTTGTTGCTGCTGTCACTGCTGTTGCCGCGGTCACTGCTGTCACTGCTGTCACTTGTTGCTGCCGTGACTGCTGCTGCTGTTGTTGCTGCTGCTGCTGCCACTGCAGTCACTGTTGTCATTGCTGTCACTGTTGTCGCTGCTGTTACTGCTGTCACTGTTGTGGCTGCTATCACTGTTGTGCCTGCTATCACTGCTGTCGCTGCTGTCACTGTTGTGGCTCCTATCACTGCTGTTGCTGTTGTCATTGCTGTTGCTGCTATCACTATTATGGCTGCTATCACTGTTGTGGCTGCTGTCACTGTTGTAGCTGCTGTCACTGTTGTGGCTGCTGTCTCTGCTGTCACAGCTGCTGTTGGTGTTGCTGCTGTAACTGTTGTTGCTGTCGTTGCTGCTGTCACTGCTGTTGCTGCTGCTGTTGTTGCTGCTGTCACTGCAGTTGCTGTTGTTGCTACTGTTGCTGTTGTTTCTGCTGGCACTGCTGCTGTTGGCACTGCTGCTGTCACTGCTGCTGCTTCTGTCGCTGCTGTTGCTGCTGTCACTGCTGCTGTGACCGCTGTTGCTGTTGTTGCTGCTGTCACTGCTGTTGCTGCTGCTGTTGTTGCTGCTGTCACTGCAGTTGCTGTTGTTGCTGCTGTTGCTGTTGTTGCTGCTGGCACGGTTGCTGCTGTTGTTGTTGCTGCTGCCACTGCTGTTGTTGCTGGCACTGCTGCTGTCACTGCTGTTGCTGCTGGCACTGCTGCTGTTGTTGTTGCTGCTGCCACTGCTGTTGCTGCTGGCACTGCTGCTGTTGTTGTTGCTGCTGTCACTGCTGTTGCTGCTGGTACTGCTGCTGTTGTTGCTGCTGCTGTCACTGCTGCTGTTGTTGCTGTCACTGCTGTTGCTGCTGTCACTGTTGTTGCTGCTGTTGCTGCTGTTGCTGCTGTCACTGCTGACACTGCTGCTGTTGTTGCTGCTTTCACTGCTGCTGCTGTTGCTGCTGTCACTGCTGCTGTTGTTGCTGCTGGCACTGCTGCTGTTGCTGCTGCTGTCACTGCTGCTGTCACTGCTGCTGTTGCTGCTGCTGTCACTGCTGCTGTTGCTGTTGTTGCTGCTGGCACCGCTGCTGTTGTTGCTGTGACTGTTGTTGCTGCTGTCACTGCTGTTGTTGCTGTCACCGTTGTTGCTGCTGTTGCTGTTGTTGCTGCTGACACTGCTGTTGCTGTTGTTGCTGCTGGCACTGCTGCTGCTGCTGCTGCTGTTGCTGCTGTTACTGCTGACACTGCTGTTGCTGTTGTTGCTGCTGGTGCTGCTGCTGCTGCTGTTGCTGCTGCTGTCACTGCTGCTGTTGTTGCTGCTGTCACTGCTGCTGTTGCTGCTGCTGTCACTGCTGCAGTTGCTGTTGTTGCTGCTGGCACTGCTGCTGTTGTTGCTGTTGGCACTGCTGCTGTTGTTGCTGCTGTCATTGCTGCTGTTGTTGCTGTCACTGCTGTTGCTGCTGTCACTGCTGACACTGCTGTTGCTGTTGTTGCTGCTGGCACTGCTGCTGCTGCTGTTGCTGCTGTCACTGCTGACACTGCTGTCACTGCTGTTGCTGCTGTCACTGCTGACAGTGCTGTTGCTGTTGTTGCTACTGTCACTGCTGCTGTTGTTGCTGCTGTCACTGCTGCTGTTGCTGCTGCCGTCACTGTTGCTGTTGTTGCTGCTGGCACTGCTGCTGTTGTTGCTGTCACTGCTGTTGCTGCTGTCATTGCTTTTGTTGCTGCTGTCACTGCTGTTGCTGCTGTCACTGCTGTTGCTGTTGTTGCTGCTGTCACTGCTGCCTTTGCTTTTGTTGCTGCTGTCACTGCTGTTGCTGCTGTCACTGCTGCTGCTGTTGTTGCTGCTGTCACTGCTGCCTTTGCTTTTGTTGCTGCTGTCAGTGCTGTTGCTGCTGTCACTGCTGTCACCGTTGTTGATGTTGTCCCTATTGTTGCTGCTCGCACTGCTGTTGCTGTTGTTACTGCTGTCATTGTTGTTGCTGTTGCTGCTGCTTCTGAATTAACTGTATAAATAATTCTGTAATGACTGAGAAAAACAAATATTGAGAATGAAGTTATACTAAAAATCTAGAATGCCTTATATTTAAATTGTAGTGGCCTCAGCAGATAACTTATCAGGAAAAAGCTATAAACAGATACTTACAGTATATTTATTATTCAGTTTCTAAAACTAGAAATATTGCGAAAAACATCTTGAAATACCTTCTATTGTAAATTGTCATATATATCATTTCTGTTATTTAAGTCTACAGTCTATAATTTAAACCATAAAGTAACCATTATTAAGTGTTAAAAATAACAATTATTAATATGACAATGATTCCAAACTTTTGAATGCTACTGTGTGTGTAGATATACACAAATGTTTGCAAATTTGGAATGATATACAATAAAAATGTATATTGTTACATTAAATATTAAAAACTAGGCAGCCAAAAACTTTTTAGATGCTGTATTTAATGTTTTAAATATTTTGGGACCAACAACAATTTGTGATAGATCATGCTGTACTGTTTGTCAAGTTTTCCGCTTTGAGATTTGACCATGAAGTTTGAAAACCAAAGCATTCTGGAAATTAATTTCATTATAACTTTGTACTTGATGTTCTGCTTATCATTTGTGCTAATTTTCAACACATTAAAAACATCTTTTTTTGTTTCATAGCTTTCTACAAATTATTTGAAACCTGTGATATTGTACATGACTGACAAACATTATAGTCATTTTCTTCATATTTCTGTATTGAAACTGGTCTTATTTTATTAAGGAAATTGACTTTTTAACAGAGATTCCAAACATTTGAAAGTCAGTGCTATATATCCTCGGTAACAGCTGCTGTCATTCGGTCATTTACTAGAGCAGTAGTCACAGATTGAAAAGCTTTTCAGCAAATCATACCATGCTTTCCTGTGACCTCAAGGACAAACACTTGGACATGATACAGGGATGAGACTGGATTGTACCAACCATTAGC
Organism: Colossoma macropomum; assembly: GCF_904425465.1. Lineage (NCBI taxonomy): Eukaryota > Metazoa > Chordata > Actinopteri > Characiformes > Serrasalmidae > Colossoma > Colossoma macropomum. The sequence goes on from NW_023494808.1 coordinate 19,289,333, forward strand.
ACCGGCCTCAAATCACTCTGCCAGGAATCCACTTTGAAATTGTTTTACACAGTTTTCATCTCATGTGTCCTTGTCCTAGTTAAATATGATGAACTTCCTTTCTCTGAGATGAGCTAATGCATCTCCTGCTGTTCCACTGATGTTGCTGCTCAGCTTCAAAGCACAGAACTGTGAAGAAGGTCACTTTAGGCCAGCTGGTAAAGTTATTTTCAAAGCTATTGATCTGGGCAGTAAGCACTCATTTGCTCAGAAAAAAATACTGGAATAACTTAAGAATAAATGCAAATAAATTTTAATACATGAATGTATTTGCTTGACCATTTCAAAACCTCGTCTCAAGGAAGCCCAGTATCCATAGTTGCCATCCAATATTTGCTTGAACTAATCAATACTTTGTTAGGTTACACTTCATGACCAACGCAAACTGTGCAGCAACAGATGAGCTATCGTCTCTGACTTTACATCTACAAGGTGGACTGACAAGGTAGGAGTGTCTAATAGAGTGGACAGTGAGTGGACACAGTGTTTAAAAACTCCAGCAGCACTGCTGTGTCTGATCCACTCGTACCAGCACAACACACACTAACACACCACCACCACGTCAGTGTTACTGCAGTGCTGAGAATGACCCACCGCCCAAATAGTACCTGCTCTGTGAGGGTCCATGGGGTCCTGACCACTGAAGAACAGGGTAAAAGGGGGCTAACAAAGTATGCAGAGAAACAGATGGACTACAGTCTGTAATTGTAGAACTACAAAGTGCACCTATATAGTAAGTGGAACTGATAAAATGGACAATGAGTGTAGAAACATGGAGGTGTGATCGGTGTATCTGTGTAGGTTTACGCTGTTAATACTGAAGTGGGACAGTAGAATTACTGTTTAGGCAATGCTGTTAAGTTAACCTTCACAATAGTTTGAGGTAACACAGGTTTATTAACAGTACATAATCAACTTAGTTACATGATACAATTGGGTGAATAAATGATGAAAATATACAAAAATATTTTAAATATCGCACTGAGCAGGAGTGCTCAATCCTGCCCCTAGAGATGTACTGATTTGCAGAGTTTAGCTACAAACCTGGTCACACACACCTGATCCAAGTAATGAAAGTCTTCAGGGGTGCCTAAATAATACAGCTAGGCGTGTTGGATCTGAACTCTCCAGGCTGGAGGATCTCTAGGACCAGGACTGAGCACCCCTGACATTTGAGAATACTACCTTAATATTACCTGATAGAGAGACAGGTGGTCTCTCCAAAGAATCCCCTTCTCTCAGGGTTCCTTCCACTCTCTCTGCTGTTCTATCCTCTGACCAAACTTCTTCACCTTTTATCTTGACCATTCTATTATTGCATAAAACAAGAGCTTGCGTGTTCTGACCAACGTCTCCCAGCCTGAAAGAGAACCACCAAGTCTCTGAAATCCAGAGGGAAACCTCAGGGAAGGCCTGATGATTTTTTCTGAACTAATGCATGTCTGTAATTTTTAATTAATGTTTGTCTTTTGACTTATTACAGAACTACTCTTGTTTCATTGTAAAGTTGTGGACGGAAACGAAAGGGTTACATTTTTGACACACTGAGCTAAAGTTAGATTGACTATCCATTATGAAGTGACAGAGGAATCAATCAGGTTTTGGTTTCCAATTGGTGGGATTTTGTGAGAAAAATGTCACTTTAGGCCTCCTGAAAGTCCTACATACATCACTGACTGTAAATACAAATGGCTGCCTAATCAACGGATTATAAGAAATTGAAAACAGTGAGGGAGCTCTATACAAGGCCGTGCTACTGAAAGAGTCACTATGAAACTGCTACAAGGTAAAGTATACGCCAATATGTCAGTCTGTGTTTACTCTTGTACTACCTTCTCCAAATTTTCCATCCCACTTTAAACAGTGCAACAGATACATTATGGTGCCTAAATGCATGTACCCGACAATTTTAATAAAACGCTATCTTCTTCGGTCTCGTCGGAAAGTGTTCATGTGAATAGCTGTGAGCTTAGCACTTACAAACTAATAGCGTCCTATAGGGATGCTAGAAGAAGATAGCATTGTTGTTGAGATGGGTTTTTCCCATGTTTTGACCGAGTTTTGACGTTTATGGCCTAAATAGAAGGCCTAGCTCTAACAGTCACAGTTAGCCACCGCTAAAATGTAGATGCTGATAAGAATTGTCCATTTGAAGTGTGTGTAGAGCAGCTCCTCCCAAGGAACCAGAAATTCACAGACCAGCAACAAGACATTTGATTTTTTTTTCTGTGCTGCCTTTCTATTGTGGTCAGTCAAAATCATGACACTTTTACATGCCATTTCTGAACATGTGAAGTATTCCATCTCTAGCCCTGCTTTATTTTCTTAGTCCTCCAATCAGTGCTTAGCAACCATTGCTATTCACCATTACATTAATAGATCCTTAAGGTCCTTAGAATTGTGCAGCCAATTTCCATTCATATTGAATTTAAGGATCCAGATGTGGACAAATATTGTGCCAGTGAAACCTTTGAATACAACACCATGAAAGTAGAGTGTCAGTTATTAAGGCCAAAACTAATACATAGTTAGCTTGTGCAGTTGTATTGGTGTTGTCACCACTGTTGTCAATAGACTACTTAAAATGTACTTTTAAAATAGCTTTAAATAGGCTACGAGTCCTTCCTCACACAGGTATATGGTATATGCTATAAATGGTCCTTAAACATTTTTCACACCCACCAGGGATGGTATGCTTTAGCTTAGAATGCATGACAGTTTGCTGGTTGACTTTGTTGTGCAAGTTACATCTAAGCTGTCTGATTTGAACTCAGGTTCATCTGGTTTTCACTGGGGTTTATGGCTGTCATGAAGACTTTTAGGGAAGGTGTTTCAGTGTTGGTTGGGACAAGTGGCCATTATTCCAGGCTTGTACTGGACTCTCACACTGGGATAACTTCCACTCTTCCATAGCACCCCTACTGCTTTTTTTTTTAGTTGTGGTCATTCAGAACCTAGCTTCTGAACTGAATGTTCATTTCAAAGATAGAAAGATAAAGACAGAAAATACTATAGCAAAAAATTATAAAATCCCTTTCAGGATACTCATCAGAGCTGGTCTTTGCCTTGTATCAACACATTCTGTTTGTTTAATACTGAACGTTGTTAATGAGTTTTCTCAAGTGGATTCAAAATTAGAGCCTCAACTGTATCAGCAGGCTTGTTACGTTAGCCATGTTTACTAAACCTGGTAAAAGAGGAGGAACTGTCCAATCGTATTGAAGCAGTGTGTTATTTTGCCTGGCAAAGGCCACTTAATTGGTCAAGGATATTTCCTCCAGAACCCTGAACCAGCATTTTTGTGTACTGCTGATTGGTTAGGGGCAGCACAATAAATCTGATGGAAAGCTAAGCACCCAAAGCAGCACAAACAGAACGGTGATCGCTTTTGGATGATGATGCATCTTTTCGACCCCGCAGCCAGCTTTACAGATGAAAGTCTTGGGCATCTAAGCACATTGTTTAAAACCATTTATCTTGTCATTAAGTGTGTTTTCTTTTCGTATAAAAAAACCATATATTATTAAAATATATGCAAATAAATATAAATAAAATAAAGAAAACAAGAATGTATTATTTTGAAAAAAAGTAGGGATTGATAGTAGTCTTGTGAGCTAGTTTAAGAACAAAGTTTGGATCCAGATTTCTCCTCAACACTGGAGTCATCACATGAATTTGCTATATTCCATCAGCAGCACACTTAATTTTGACATGATAATAAATTAATTAGCCAAGCCAGGTGTTGGACGGTAACCATCTAATACTGCCACAAGGAGAAGTTTGGACACACTGACCTGTAAAATTAATGTAATATTATTTGTATTTATTCTAATATAAGTGTTTTTCTGAGGAAATGTTTATTGAGCAGGTAAATAGCTTTTTAATTCAAATTTTGTCAGTGGCCTAAAGCTTGCATAGTACTGTATATCAACCAAAAACCATTATTATTATTTAGTATATTTATTTATTTCAATTTATCTATTTCAGTATGGTTGCTAACCAGTAGGGTGGTGCCCCAGCTCCCAAAATAGACAAAACACTCCAGAGAGTTTACAAGAAACCTGCATTCTTGTTGTTGCGTACACAGTCTTTTTATTATATTGCCCTTCTTGTGCCTGCCTACTTACAACAAATAGTCCATCCGACAAAGTTGGTTCAGGCTGGCTGGAGCTGCATTGAGCACAAGAGGAACTTCTGCTCTTCTTTTAATCAGCTTAAATAAAACCATTCACTGGCATTAAACTCTTACATTATGTGGAAGCTCTTTAAACTTTAATGTGGGTCTTTACACTCAAACATTTCATTAAACTATTAATTAAATGAATTGTCTGTGGTATCACTCCAAAGAACCCTTTGTGTCAGCTTTATTTTTAAGAGTGTAATTCAATTCTTAGTGCCCTTAAGAAGAAAAAGAACAAGTTTGCCTGTATTCAGGTAGATGCTGAATCCTAAGCACTCTTGTATATATCCCAGCTTTGATATTAGTTTTCATATCCACCAGTTCATCTGTGGACATGGTACATCTGTTTCCATATAAAGTGCCTATTGATAGAAAGCAGAGAAAATAGCGTACATTCCACCAGACTTAGTACTGCCATAATCATGGATGTCAGCACGACCCTCTGGTGAGTCCAGGTGAATTGGAGCAGCTGTAAACAGCAGAATCTTTATTTTTCTGTGGAGTGCTGTTTGTTTCTCTGCTGAGCTGAGAGGACCATTAGGCCCGGAGCCCATTTTTCTCTGGTGGAAGAGTCTAACATTGATTATAGAGGAATTACCTGAAAAGATGTACAAGGACCTCTGTTGGACTAGCTTCAAGCTTCAAGTCAAAAGTGCAAATTGTTGCTGTTTGTCTTTGCATTGCATTATATCTGCCATGTTGAATTTTTATTGAAGATGTCATCATAAAACTCCATGAACCGATTCATCTCATCTCTCATGTATGTACTGATTGCCTTTAATCAAGGGTTTCTATTCTGACATTTTCATGTTGTTACATTAGTTTACCGGACCTGTGGGTAAAATTCCCGCCACTGCATGTCTAAATAAAGAGAAAGCTTAAATGGCCAAGTTGAGAGGCTATCGCCATTTAAGCTTCCAGTTATTTGAACAGCCCAGTCTATAGTTCTAGACATGTAAGAGAAGTCCGATTTACTATCAACTTGTCTCTAGAGCTATCATATGTTTGCTAGTACATTTGATGTATGTAGATTTTCAGTAAGGAGTTGGGTAATATGCAAGAAATGATCAGGTGTGACATTATGTACCATATTTAAAATGAAACAGGGGGTTCACTTACATGTGTGCTGACAGTAGATATTTAGTGGAATGTCTACTGATGGTTGATTGACATTACAACATAATTGTACTTGAATAAGTATAAATTAATCAAACATTGTTGATACATATTTTGCCATCTATACAGATTCTGTAGATGCTTATTACTAGTCATATTAAAATTTCTTGCATTCTTAGTCGATAGACCAGTGACATGTTTGTTGAAAGATAGATAAACATCTACTGACATGTTATTAAGAATAAGTTGATTGACTGTCAACTGACAGGTTGTTGGCAGTCTGTAAATGTTTGCTGACTGTTTGTAGAGTGCCTAAAAGCAGACTATCCAAACAAAGTGTAACGTAAAATTGTGATCATATGCAATACTTAATATACATGTAGTTCATTGCCAGTGGAGGAACTTCTGAGGGGCAAGGGGGCAGTCACACTGGGACCAACGGCGCAGGGAGGCCCGCAGTGACTGGTCCCCCAGATTTTTTTATTGTCCCTTCCAGACTTGGACTGCCCATCAAGAGAACCCAGATTTTCTAGCTGATGGTAGTCTGACCTGCCGTTTGGACCTTCCAGGCCAGTTGGGCTAAAAATGAACCGAACTAGAGCATCGCACAACAACATCCATTAAGACATCAACAACCCCACCCCACACCCCCCTCTCCAATCTCTCACACGAATAGTCTTTTTAATGCACATACATGGTATTTGTGTAATAGATAGATCTGAAAATAGTGTTAGGTCAGAGACGTGTTGTAGAACTAGCTGGTGGTCTAGTTTAGCCACTTAACTAGCACAGCATTATGCTGTGTGTGCACAACTTCACAAAATAGATGAGAAGAAGAGAGAAGAGAGGAGCTGAGAGGAAGAGAGAGTGTGGCTCAGAATAACTAATTCTGCAGGAGAGCAACAGGTCAGTCTTTAGTCTCCTCTCCTCCCTGTTCACTCTAGCTAGCTGACTCCTTGCTGATCAAGGCAAGGCAGGTTTATTTATGTGGCACCTTTCATATACTGCGCTCATTCAAAGTTCCTCACAAATGAGAAAATACAAACAATAATTCAAATTAAAATTTAAAACGATGTAGCAGAATAGAAATTAAAAACATGATCAAAACTTGATTGTAAACAATAGGTCCAAGGGGGAAGAAATTAAATATTAAATTAAAAATTAAATAATAAATTAAATTAGGATATTTAAGTGCCATTACAGGAGAGCAGTGTTTTAATCGGAGCTGAAAGCTGCTCAGAAAGGAACTTTTTCAGCCCAGATTTAAAAGTGTCTAGTGTTGGTGCTGTTCTAATGCTGTCTGTGAACCAGTTCCATTTAAGAGCAGCATAGTAGCTAAACATTGCTACTTCGTCCTTAGGCAGGACCAACAGACTAGTTCCTGATAATGTGAGAGTTCTGCTCGGCTCATATCGCTGCAGCATATCAGATAAATACAGATAAAGAGGCCTAGTTAAGAACGGCATCTATCAGTTCTGTAGAAGATTTTGATGCCGCTGAATGTAAGCAGTCATTTTCATATGTATTTTCCCATTTGTATGGGGGAAAAAAATCTCTTCCCCATCATCCCAAGATTTTATTATTTTCATCAGATATCATGTCCTATGGGATTTTAGTTGTTCTTGCCAGTGTTTTCACATACAAAGTCAACTGCATGGATTTACCGGCCAGCAGAATCATGCTTGTATTTAAACCCTGCAAGAATTGCAGTACTATCCTCGTTTCATTGTTAAGATTTGGATAAGCATAAAATTGGGCAATCAGGAAATGTTTTTCTCCTTGGTATCTAGTTACATATAGCTAAGCGAGCTGTATCATGTTTTAATTCACTTACCATATAGGAACACTTTGAGGTTCTATAATTACAGACTGTAGTCCATCTGTTTCTCTGCATACTTTGTTAGCCCCCTTTTACCCTGTTCTTCAATGGTCAGGACCCCCATAGGACCACCACAGAGCAGGTATTATTTGGGTGGTGGATCATTCTCAGCACTGCAGTGACACTGATGTGGCGGTGGTGTGTTAGTGTGTGTCGCTGCACTGTGTGTGTTAATCATTCTCTAGTTATTCCTCAGTGATCACAGGAAGGATGTTTCACTGGATATTTTTGGTTGGTGGACTATTCTCAGTCCAGCAGTGACACTGAGGTGTTTAAAAACTCCAGCAGTTTGTGTCTGATCCACTCGCACCTGCACAACACACACTGACACATCACCACCACATCAGTGTCACTGCAGTGCTGATAATGATCCACCTCCCAAATAATACCTGCTCTGTGGTGGTCCTGACCATTGAAGAACATAGTCAAAGAGGGCTAATAAAATATGCAGAGAAACCAATGAACTACAGTCTGTAGTTGTAGAAGTACAAAGTGCACCTACATGGTAAATGAAGCTGATCAACAGGACAGTGAGTGTAGAAACAAGGAAGTGTATGTTATGAAGGTCAGTGTAGAAATATATACACAGTTATATATATATATATATATATATATATATATATATATATATATATATATATATATACACAAAACAATTTATGCAGAATTGCAGTTATATTATTATATTTTTTTAATTCACAAGAAATTGCTCTTCTTGCAACACAAAATATCTACTTATGAAGTACTTACACATGCTACAAATGCATTTGCATGATGACAATTATTAAGATTTATGTATTCCTGTCCATTTCGTATAATGTCTGTCACGTACATTGTCCAATAATGCCTCTAATATAATAGCTATTTCTGCCAGACTGGCATCAAAACACTGCCAGGAAACTGCTTATAAATTGCTTTGTGCAGTTTCCATCTCATGTGTCCTTGTCCTATTTAAATTTGATGAATTTTCTTTCTAGAAGATGAGCTCATGCATTTCAAGGCCATTTCAATTAATGTGGTCTCAACTGGAAGTTTAGAATCAGAATTTCTCCTCTTCATACCACTGAGAAATACTCCACATAATAACAATGCCTCTCTAATAAGTGTGACTTCTAAGGGTTAATTTTGAGCCTTGTATCAAAGGTTGAGGATTAGCCTTTGACTGTTATGGATTTAGATTACAGGGTCAGTTCAGACAGCTAGATTCATGTAGATGTTTGAAGCTCTCTTAATTACTGAACGTGTTGCAGGTGAGGCCTAGAACAGTTATTGTAAAGTTTTACTGCATAAACAGTTAGACAAAATCTTACATATTAGGGGTAAAATATCCACGGTACATCACTGCAACTGTTATTCATTAAGATCGATGGCCAGAACTGTCACTGATCGCATACTGAGAAAAATAATTATCAAACGCATAGTGATTAAATTCTCCATCTTTGGGAGTGCAAGCATAAATCAAAGCACCTCCAACCCGCTGGTGCCACTGTGTAATTATTTTGCAAAGATTGTAGTTAACAGAAAACATTTCATTCCATAAACATTCTCTGAGATTTTAATTCAGTCACAATTCAAGATCTCAAATCCATGTTTAATCTATGATCCATTTAATCTTAGATCTTAAAGTCAAAATAAGTCTAACAGATGTGGCGGCACGCTTTTGACTCAGTACAGTTAATGTCTGTCTTAGGCCGTTCCAACAGGCATACAGAACAACATCCCCCCAATTGCAACAGCAGCGAAAGAAACTGCAGAGTAAAAGTCAAACCCAGTTATAAGCAGAGCTGAGCAGAATACTGAAAAAGTAGTGACGGCTGAATACTGAACACATTGTCCTAATTGTATTAAGTAATGTATTCAGCATATATTAAGAATATACATACACTTCAAGTAATTCTACTGTAAGTGTTCTATGAAAAAAAAAATCACTACAAATTCACAAAAGATTCACAAATCCTCAGCATTATTTTGGCTTTCATAGCCTGCTTCAGTCCACCACTGCTCCAACTGCAAGCAAAAATTCACCAACAAAAAAAGTGGACAGCGATGTGATTTTCAGTCAACGTCAAGTACATAACCTGCCAAGTCAAGTACAATGGCATCTTCACAGTTATTTATCAGTCCACTAAGGCTTTAGCAGAGCTCAGTAACACTGAGATTGCTATATGATCATCACATTGATTTATCAGTCTACTCAGGCTTTAGCAGAGTTCAGTAACCCTAAGGCTACATTCACATTACAAGCCTCATTGCTCAAATCAGATTTTTTGCTCAGATCCAATCTCTCTAACATAATGGTTCACTCAAATCTGTGGTTAGTGTGAATGTCCTGGTGTCCTGAAATGACCTGCATGTGCACATCCCAATGAGTAAAAGTCACGTGAATGAATCACATGCGTCATTAACAGCAAACAAACTAAAGAGTAGAATAAGCCTTTGTTGGGAGGATAATTAACTCTAAACAGCTCTAAGCTGTTCATTATTATAGCAAGATGAGGGGGAGGGTGTTGCTTTTGGTGCACATGCAGTGGGGAAAAAACACAAGTTCTGATCTGAGCATTCTCATTAAGGTCGCATGGTTACGAATCGGATATGTATTCAATGTAGGACCACATATGACAGTGGCTCAGGTCGGATTTGAAAAGATCAGATTTCTGTGTCGACACAGCTCTAAAAAATATTATATTTGAGGGCAAAAAATTGGATTTGTGTCACTTCATCCTGGTAATGTGATTAATACCTGTTTCATTTATGAGTCTACTCAGGCCTTACAGACTTCAGTAACACTGAGATCAAAAACTGACTCATCATATTGATTTATCAGTCCACTGTTAGTTAATAGAGTTCAGTAACGCTAATAACTGATCACAGTTTAATGCTTGTTACACACTACCTCCCCTTAGCAGAGCCACAATGCCTTCTCCTCCCACGCTAAACTTCCATCCATCCATCCCTCCCTTCTGGGTCATGGTGGGGTGCTGGAGCCTATCCCAGCTGTCATTGGGCAGAAGGCAGGATACACCCTGGACAGGTTGCCAGTCCATCACAAGGCAGACATACACAGTCACTCACACACACACACACACACACACACACACACACACACACACACCTAGGGGCAATTCAGCATGTCCAACTAGCTTAACTGCATGTTTTTGGACTGTGGGAGGAAACCGGAGTACCCGGAGGAAACCCACGCAGACACGGGGAGAACATGCAAACTCCACACAGAAACAACCCTGGTCGCCCAGCTGAGAATCGAACCCAGGCCATTCTCGCTGCGAGGCAACAGCGCTACCCACTGCGCCACCATGCCGCCCCTAAACTTTCACGAAAACAGCAATAAAAAATAAACTAAAGACAAAATATGCATTTTTCAAAATTAATAGAGAAAACATGGGCAAGAAAATAAGTGGTTTGAGTGTAATCATGCTGGTAATCACCTTTATAATGTATCTGTAATTTGATTGCTATCTTTTTATACGTAACTTTAGAATCAAGAGTGTTTTTTTTCTATGGCATCACCCCAAATAACCTTTTTAATCCCCTTTATTTTGAGAGCGTTGTTTGTTGTTGTTTGTTATATGTTGCTTTTAGTGTTTTTCTGGGCTGTTGTATAGTCAGAGGCTTTCTCTGTTTGCTTTTCAAAGAAGACTTTTACTGAAAACGTATTTTGTTGCATTTTAATTATGATGTAATTAAATCTATAACTAGCAGGTCAAGGACATCTGATAGCCTGCTATGTTAGTCGCTGTATTCTTTGGCTGTTTGGATGAAGCAGGCACTCATTTGATCCAACACACATGAATCATTTTGGTCCAAAATAATGCAAGTGCATCTGCAACAACATCACAGCAAGGATGTATTTTTTAATATACTGGATGGTATACTGAGATAGCAAGAATAGCAATATACACTATATAGTAGGGGTGCGGGAAAAAATAGAGTCTTAGATGCATCGCGATGCAGACATGAATGATTCTGAATCGATTCACAAATGTCAAAAATTGATTTTCTTCTTGTTCACTTGCCACATCACTTCCATTTGTTTTATAAAAAAAGATATTGTAAGTAAATTCATTATGGATCATTACAAATACTTTGCTTTAAAAGTACTGAGTTACTTAGTCACTTTAAAATGTATATTGTCTCTATATTCTGTGTATATTTTGTGTATATTTAATATATTTCAGTTGGTTTTTCTTGTATTTTTATTTTTACTTATTTACTTTCTGTAGAGTGATTAGCTAAACCTCACTACAAGCATTTCAATGCATAAATGTCCTGACATGTTGCGCAAATGACAAATAAACTTGAAACTTGAACTCGAAACTTGAGCTCACACAGTGAGAAAATATAAATGCTATATAGAAAAAAAAGATGCATCGATAATCGTTTTATAATCGCATCGCAGCCCTCTGAATCGTAATCGAATCGAATCGTGAGGTGCCTAGAGATTCCCACCCCTACTAAATAGACAAAGGTATTTGGACACCCACACATTACACCCATAGGAGCTTTTATGACATCCTATTTCCAGTCAAGTTCTTCCACACCAAACTCACCCAACTGTGCCTTTATGGACCTTGCTTTGTGCACTGGGGCACATTCATACTGGAACAGAAAAGGTCCTTCCCCAAACTGTTCCCACAAAGTTGGACGCATAGAATTGTACAAAATGTCTTAGTATGCTGAAGCATTAAGATTTCCCTTCACTGGAACTAAGGGCCCAAGGCCAACCCCTGAAAACTTTACAGTTGGCAAAATGTTGATGTTGCTTCCAGGGGCAATTTGGAACTCATTAGTGAGTGATTAACAGAGGATAGACACTTTGCTTCAGAACATGCTGGCCACACTCTGTAAGTTTGCATGGTCACCCACTTCATGGCTAAGCTGTTGTTGCTTCTAGTTGCTTCCATTTCACAATAATAGCACTTACAGTTGACAGGGGCAGATCTAGTAGTACAGACATTTCACAGACATACATGTGGCAGAGGTGGCATCCTATGAAAGTGCCATGTTTAAAATCACTGGGCTCATCAGTACAACATATTCTACGCCAGTGTTTGTCTACCGAGACTGCAAGACTATGTGCTTAATTTGATCCACCTGTTAGCAGTGGGTGTGGCTGAAACACCTGAACTCAGTAATTAGGAGGCATGTCCCAATACTTTTGTCTATATAAAGTATTATGTATGTGTAAATACTATGTAACTGCATTATGGTATTTTCTTCATGTGGTGCAGTCAGAAGTAGCTACAATAATGTAAACTAGAATAGCCTCAAGTGTTGCTTTAGTCAAACAGTGACAGTGTAATAGTATATTTCCATACATAACGTGATCAGAAGTACAAAAGTATCAGATCAAAAAACTACTTAAATACTTTGCAGAGCAGTGGGGAAATTCATCCAGCATCCATCACCAGACAAAGCAGTACAGATACTGTCACCATTATAACATTATATTATTAAACACAAAAAGGAACTGCTAATGACTGGAATGACATTTCTCTTGAATAGAAGTAAAATTATTATAATTTGAAAATATCAAGTACAAATATATCTAAATTTTACTTCAGTACATGGAACCAAGTAAATGTAACTACTACCTTCTAACTAGAATATTTAAAAATGGCCTCTAAACACACTGTATCCATTACTAGAGTGATAATTAGCTCCATTCTGAAGTGATTTATTTGGGTAAATTGTTTACTTCTCTTTTGTTTTTCATTTACTGCAATATTTATTGCAAAAACCTAAAATAGTGCAATGCCTTGCCAATATCACTGAGTCCTAATGAGAAGCATGTCAGTGGGTAGTGAGTGGGCGGGTTGGGCTGCTATCCCAGCCCTGACTGTCCTGAGGGCTCAACTGAAGATAATCTCCCCCCATAGTTTTCATTTGGGAATGGGAATGTATTCACAGTTAGAAATATATTCCCAAAATCTTTAATTATTTATAACTTTTTCATAAAGTATTCATCTCAAGTCTTAGAGAACTTTGAGGTTATGGCTCATTAAGTAAAGGTGTTATTTTATTTAATAAAAAAAGATTCTATCCACAAGCCTCTTTGACATTCACACACCTGCGTAGCTCTTCACCTTCAGTTTCATCCAAAGGGCAGTGCTGTAGAGCGGGTGTGGTGGAGGTGGTGGCTTGTCTAGTTACAGGTTGGGAGGCTAGCTATTAAGCATTATGGCCCACAGACATCCCTATAGTGAGGATGACAACCACCAACTGGTCAACTATACTACTGCATTGCAACTTCCATAACCAGAGAGATAAAAATACACATCTGAAACACGATTGCTAGTTTGTGACCAATGGTGGCAGGCAGCCATGTAAATGTTGCCATGGTGACCTAACGAGATGTTTTTCAGCCTTTTTTTATTTATTTAAGGTGGAAACCTCAGCACCTTTTGGGTTCATCCTGTGTTATAAGAGTGCAAGATGAATTACACTATTTTCATTAGTATTGCGGGTCTCTTTTTGAGCAGTCAGAAATCTGGGAGCGCCAAGCTTCAAGTGAGACAGAATAGGCCCCCCTGGCCACCCCCTCCCATGGCTACGCCCAAGGCAGAGCGTGATTTGAGGTGTTTGTGAGATTTCGCATTGGCAAACATTGCTTTTGTTTCTCTGTAAGACTGGACAACTAAATACTTTTTACAGTCTGGCACTTTCGAAAGTTGAGTTGAAAGTTGAACTTTTAAAATTAAATATTTTAAATATTTTAATAATAAAAATTAACAACTTACATACCATAACATTTTCTGTAGTTGCAGATTTTCAGCAAGCAACTATTAATCATCTTAAGAAATCAAACCGCTACTGACATACTGCCAGCATTCTTTACTAAGGAATTCATTAAAGGGGAATTTCTTTAAAATTATATTTGCATAATTAAACATTTAAGATGTAAACAAAGTTAGTCAGAGTGGTTTAATGTAAATTGCTCCATTCTAGAGAAACTTATCGAGTCAGAATTGTTCACTGTGGAGGAAAAAAGGCATTAAATTGAAAACAGAACGTTATCTCAGGATATGGTTATGAATACAATGCCTGGTGTATGAGATATTGTTTTATGTTGTTTCTGAGATAAAGATTTGGCCTCAAAGTAATTCTTTTTAAATACGCTCATGGTGGAGGGAGTATGCAGGCCATTCTAAGGCAAAATAGTCCCCAAAGAAAACATAATTTTTCCCTACTTAGCACTTTTTTATTTATGGAGTGCAATTTGTGCCAAAAAAATAAATAAATAAAAAAAAAAACTGCAGTGGAAAAAAATGAAATGCAGTGCACACATAACATTACTTTTGAAGAGTGATATGCAGTATTTGTGCCAAAGTAAAAGATCCATTACATGAATTTAACCTTGTATAAAGTACTGTTCGGTGGAAAGCAGTATGGCTGTGTCTTCAATAGATTTAAAAGTGAACTGTATGCAATTCTGACACCAATTCAGCATTTCCTTTTTTTGAGCGGTCAAGAGGCACAAAAATGTAATTTTGGAGTGCATTCTGGATGTTGCTATGGAAAAGTAATAGTTACAGCTATACTCGCCATTGTGAGCCCTGTTACCAATCACCACTAGTATAAAGAGTCTGTAAGTTTCTCTACAATAAACCATTTCACACAAACTGCTCTAAATGACTGTTTACATCTCAGTGACTGAACTAATGCAGAAATGCTAATATTGGTGGAATTCACCTTTAAAGCCTTTCATTAAGGACCCATTAAGGTATCGCAATTCTCATTCTTCTAAATGTAACATTTCATTCTTTAAGCCTTTTTTAAGCATCACTATTAGTTGTGCAGTTTCTGCAGGTTTGAAACCCCACATCTTGTGTGAGTTATTAAAAAGGCATTAAAACTTCATATCTTGATTCAATATGCTGAGCTCTTTTAACGTTGTTTAATGTCAGAGAATGTTGAAAGTCAACAGACCAGAACTAAAATGTTCTGTGATGACATTTACCAAGCAGAGACAGCACAGAGCATTTCGTAGCCCGTGGCTCTTGGCTTCCTTGTTAGCACTTCGTTACTGTCTGCTTCCTCCTCTTGAATTCATCCAGTATGGTTGATTTCATGCTTCCTGAGCCCAGAATCACCACTGCCCCCTTTAATAGGGCTAGAGGTTAGGCAGTAGTATTCTCATATCTGCATATGGTGATGAACGGACATTCAGAGCCACTGTCACATCGCTCTCTACCTCTCTTTATTTAAATAAAACATACATATTATGAAGAAAGCACACTTTTTTTTTGCAAAAGGCAGATTTAATTAGCACTTTTCAAATATGAAGATTCTAGATATTAGTTTTTATTAACATCATTCTTAAGGTTACAAAGCTTTCTGTGTCAGTTTAGAATCATTTACAGCTCTGGTCATAATTCTAATTCACACCTGTAAACCTTTTTTTTGTCTTCCCTTTAAAGCTTCCTACTAAGTAGTTAAATAAACTGTGAATTTGCACAGGGCTAGAATCATTTTATACATTAATAGAACTGTGCAAAAGTCAGAGACCACAATTCTTTTATTTAACTTCCAGGTAAAAAGGACGTTGAGTAGGGAAAAAAAGCAGAAAACATTCTTAACAGAAAATTACAAATTTTGAAATTTGTTTCATGGTTGTCTCTTCATAATGAGGTAACATCCGACCCTGAGTAGACTGATAAATCAGTCTGATAGATCAGATAAATCTAGATCTGATATATATATATATATATATGTATATATATACATATATATATATATGTATATATATATACATATATATACATATATATATATCTGTGTGTGTGTGTGTGTGTGTGTGTGTGTGTGTGTGTGTGTATAGCATGCAGCATGTTTTGAATGTATTGTAAATATATTCTGAATGTTATATATTGTGACAGCATACATTAGTAAGTACATTTAGGACAGGGCATTCATTCAGCCATCACCACTTTTTCAAAGTACTCTCCTCAACACTGATTAAACCTTTTGTGTTATCACTTTTTTGTATCAGACCACATGACTGCAGCATATAGTACTGTGCAAAAGTCAGACCGCCCTTCATAGTAGTTCGTAGTTGGCCAGTCTAAATGGCCATTAAGTACAAGTTATTCAGTTTTCAGCATCAGGTGGAAAAAGCCATGACAGAAATTTACCCAGAAACATCAACAACTAAATATAATTTCAGTTTTTTTCAAAATGTTGTTTTTCAAAGAAATCTTCAGGGATATTTTTCCACACCTCCAAAGTTCAGTCTTAGAAGTTTGTTGTATTTTCTGCATCTCATGATCCAAGTAATCCCAAACACATTCAGTGAGGTTGAGGTCTGGACACTTGGGTTGTCACTCCACTGTTTTGAGAACACCAGCAGATTCTTTGTTTGATTTTCTCCTTTTTTTGATATATTTTTGTTTCTCAGTAACAGTTTCTTGACAGCTACATATTCTTTCGCACTCAGAGCATGAGTTGTCATTTCTGACTTTTGCACAGTACTGCATATGTATACATGCACTGGCTTTATATTTCCGCTGACAAAACAGCTTATGACTAATTCACTGTAGGACAATGAGTAATACATCAAAGAATGTATATTTATATATCTGTAAATGCAAACATTTGTGTAGTTACATGGATATCACTAAACACATCTGTCATCACTTAGCAGGTCTATATAAATCTTTTAAAAGGTTGTTTCTCCTGAATGCAAAGTGATCAGGCCAACCCACAGATTGTCATTGTATAAGGAAATGACCAACACATCTGTGACATGAGTTTGTCTATGAAATGCACAGAGTTAAATGATGAATTTTAAACCACAGGGTGGCCAGTGCATCCCTAGGATGAACCCCATGCCTTCTGATCCTTTGTGAGTCATAAAGATAAAGTGACATCCAGACCCCTGATTGTTACTGATGGGTCCATGCAGGGCAAACTGTGGACGCATGGTGAGCTGTCTTCAGGGAGCTGCCCAGGAGGGTCAATGTAAAGGCCAAAGTGAATAAGCTGTCACAGCAAGCAGACACCAGCCATAGAAGTGGTCAGCAGAACGTGGGTAGCTTTAGTCGGACAGACAAGTGCAGGAAGGCAAGTGCAGAGGAGAATGGGCTAAAATAAAGTCTTTACTCAAGGCATCAACATGGCAAAAGAGAACAACATTTACAAAGAAAACATCTCTTCTGTTTGAAGTGAAGCCAGCCAACATTTATATTCACTTGTATAAGCTATTGCAGCTTGAGAAACACACTATATGACCAAAAGTTTTACACTTTACAGCTTCTATAATCTCCATAGAAAAGCATTGCTCTGGAGCAGTGACACGAGTCTAAGGTCACCATGTGTTTGACAGAGTGCTATAAAGCCCCCCCCCCAGCAATAGTCTGTGATCAGTGGAACTGAGTGATAGAGTGGCATTTGTGATTCAGGACTAATCATCCAATGTCAGAACCTCACTAATGCTGTTGTGGCTGAACGCAACCAAATCCTTACAGCAATGTTCCAACATCTAGTGTGAAGCCTAAACTTCCTATTAATACAAATTATTAAATTAAATATCTTCCCTTGATATAATACACACATATGTTTTAAGGTCCAACTGTGTACCTTGAGTGTTTATTTATTTATGTTTTAAAATAGAACAATGAAAGCATTATATATATATATATATATATACACAATGCCTCATGGTACAACTATGTTCCCTAGCTAAAGCTACCATCCCAACGGCAGTTTTGGGAGAGAACTCTGAGAGCTTGGACTGGAGGTCTGGGCAGCTTCTGCCTGTAGCTGTAGTCTAAATGGCCATAGTACATAAAGGCCATTTAGACTGGCCAACTACATGAAGGGCGGTCTCTGACCTTTGCATGCTACTTTATGCTAAAGTGGTGAGGGTGCATACTGAATGCACTAAATGTGTTTGCTAACATATGCTGTTACAATACATAAAGTAACATTCAGTATATTTACAGTACGTTCATAACGTTGCATTTAAAGCCTCCATCTAAAGCCTCGTCAAAGTGTAGCTCAAAGTAGAGAGTCTGATGGTGCGCACAACATTTTCTGACAGACAACAAGCCTTAGTCCCCCTAAAAAAACCCCATAGGTATGTAGATGTGTGTCATGTGTGCGGAGAACATAACAATAAATGAACAATGAGCAAATATTAAACATAAAAATTTAATTAGAAATGAACTTTACCAAGGTGTCACGGTGGCGCAGTGGGTGGCGCAGTGGGTAGCGCTGTCGCCTCACAGCAAGAAGGGCCTGGGTTCAATTCCCGGCCGGGCAACCAGGGTCCTTTCTGTGTGGAGTTTGCATGTTTTCCCCATGTGTGCGTGGGTTTCCTCTGGGTACTCTGGTTTCCTCCCATGGTCCAAAGACATGCAGTCAGGCCAATTGGACATACTAAATTGCCCCTAGGTGTGAATGTGTGTGTGATTGTATATGTCTGTCTGACTGTCTGCCCTGCGATGGACTGGCGACCTGTCCAGGGTGTATCCTGCCTTCCACCCAATGACAGCTGAGATAGGCTCCAGCACCCCACCGTGACCCAGAAGGATAAGCGGTTTAGATGATGTATGTATGTATGAACATTACCTCTCACTAGGGGAAAAACAGTTCAGTTAGCTATCAATGTTTCACTACATAGTTTGTTATCGATTGTCTTATTCAGTTAAAGAGCGCAGACTAGATAAATTTGGGGCCAGGTTTTAGAGGGGTTTGCAGCTGATTTTGCAACAATCCAGCACCAAAAATTGAAGTAGACCCCAGATGTGTATTGTCATTCCTGCTAGCCTTTAGCAGGAACTTCCGAGTTTATTTTTTTAAAGAAAAAAAGTGTATTTGTGGATTTCTCAGTGGTATTTTTCTGCAATGTAAAAACTGTTAATAGAGATGTGCATTCTGACTAATTTTGATCATTTGATAATTCTAAGTATCTGTAAGAGTTAATTAATGGAAGGGAAAGGGGAAAAAAGTTCAATAGCAAAACACCTTTCATGTTCAAAAAAAGCAGATGGGAATCGGTAGTGTTCATGTTGGATGAGCGATGGAGGCTGCCTCTTCAGATGTGAGGTACTTTCTCCTCAGTGGACGATGTTCCATGTTAGTTTGTCAAAGAAATATATTTCCATTGTTTCTGGGCCTAGCTAACATCAGCTAGAGTAGTTAGCATTAAAGCCGCTCTGCATCTGCCTTCTCAGTCACGTCCTTAACAACACACTCACATTCAGAGTGGCAAAGTGTAAGATATATATATATATATATATATATATATATATATAGGAGCAAATAAGAGCAAAACCGTCACACTACGCAGTTTTGTTAAAACATAAAAGTGCTGTTTCATCGAATTGTTAATTTTTGTGTATAGCTAATATTTACTCCATATTCATGTAATAAAATGGAGCAATTACCCAAATAACGATTTTAGTATTTCAATACTGCCACCTTGAATGGTTAACTACTTGCATGTCCGTGCACATCTATAATTCAGAATTCTGCCTTCTCTAAATGTAACGTGGACTGAATACAGATACTTAATTCCTGATTCTGAATGTGTTACTTGCAGTCCCAACCCTACATAACACGCTTACATATGCATTAACTGGCAAGAAGTACAGCCAACTTTACAAAAACTTGTGTTTCTTACATACACAATTGAGTGTGAATGACTGGCTTGGGATGCTTACTTCTAGAACAGTCGTTGTATCTGTTCAAGTCTGACGCAGAATAAATGCAGACAAATTCATCCGTCACTCATCCGGCTGATCTCCTGTCAGTTTGCTCAGCAAAGCGTGAGACTTAGGACAAGTCTGGGTAATTATTTCTGCACTGAATGTGAGGCAAAAATAATGTATTCATCTTGAAAGCAGGCATGAGTGGTGAATAAAAGCCCGAAATGCCATCAAGAGTTCTCATTGATTTCAACCCCAGTGTAATGGATTGGTTATATGCTCTTGTATTAATATTGGCTTGTAGGAATCAAATTAATATTGGCTTTCATATCAGTGAAAGTGCTTCAATGCACTCACAACATATCAATATGCTTCCATATTCCCCTGCCTCTCTATGTGTACTGTTATTATGAATCAATTAGTATAGAATTTAAGTAGGGCACGTCTGCCTTCCCTCAAGTTAGATCATTTTTGCCTGATGCCTAAAACTTTATTTTATGACCATTGTATGCTAAAGTTTTGGCCTAAACTTTGCATATTTTTAATCCATTCATGGCAAAGAGGTACATGCAAGGTACTATAAGGCAAGATAGTATCCCAAGAAAGCACATTTAATTTCATTATGAGGTGCACTGTATGGACAAAAGTATTGGGGCACCTCTCCTAATCACTTGGTTCAGGTGTTTCAGCCAGACCTTTTGCTAACAGGTGTATAAAATTACATAGCCTTGCAGTCTCAACAGACAAAGATGAGCTCAGTGACGTCACTGTCATAGGATGTCACCTCTGCTCCAAGTCAGTTTGTGAAATTTTTGTCCTGCTAGATCTGCTCCTGCCAACTGTAAGTGCTATTATAGTGAAATGGAGGCAACTATGAGCAACAGCATCTTAGCCACAAAGTGGTAGACCATGCAATCTCACAGAGTGGGATCGCCGAGTGCTGAACCGCACAGTGCCTATCCTCTATTGATTCACTCACTAACGAGTTCCAAATTGCCTCTGGAAGCAACAACAGCAAAAGAACTGCACATCAGGAGCTTCACAAAATGGTTTTCCATGGCCAAGCAGCTAAACACAAGCATACTATGTGGAGTGACTAATCACACTTCTCTATCTGTCTGGGTTTGGCAAATGCCAGGAAAACGTTACCTGCCTGACTGCACTGTGCTAACTGTAAAGTTTGGTGGAGGAGGGATAATGATATGAGGTTGTTTTCAGGGGTTGGCCTAGGACACTTAGTTCCAGTGAAGAGAAATCTTAATGCTTCAGCATACTAAGACATTTTGGACAACTGTACACTTCTAACTTTGAGGGAACAGTTTGGCAAAGGTCTTTTTCTGTTCCAGCATGACTGTACCGCAGTGTACAAAGCAAGGTCCATAAAGGCTGGGTGAGTTTGGAATGTGTAAGTGGAAGACCTTGAGTGTCCTGCTTTGAGAGTCCTGAGCTTAACCCCATCAAACACCTTTGGGATGAACTAGAACAGAGATTGTGAGCCAGGCCCTCTCGTACAACATTAGTGTCTGAGCTCACAAATGCTGTTATGAATAAATAAAACAAATTTCCTCACACACACTTCAAAATCTTGTAGAAAGCTTCCCAGAAGAGTGGAAGCTGTTATAGCTTCAAAGGGGGGACCGATTCTATTTTAATGCCTATGGATTTAGAATGGGATGTCATAATGGCTCCTGTAGGTGTAATGTGTAGGTGTTGCAATACTTCTGTCCATATAACATATATCACGATCACTAAAATACAAAAAAATATCTATGAAAAATATTTATGTGGGCTTATTAGGGACTTTTCTATATATTTTTTAAAAATATATGTTTAGCTTTTCATAAACTCACCGTACTAGAAAATAGCAGGTAGCTACGTGATTTTCAGTTAATGATGTAACATCATGCCACAAAATGCACACAGTTCACTACATCGCCGATGCTAAGCTTTTTACTCACTGAGATGTGCAGTACTGAGGAGGTCAAGATGCATTAAAACCTGGTTCTCATCACCACCATAGAGGAGATAGCGTTACATTTTTTTCCATGATGGACCATTTCACATCAAACCACTCTGACTGACTTTCCATCTCAACAAGTGAATTTTGTGGAAATTGTGGAAAGTCATTGGAATTCTTTAAAGAACTGCAGAGTTTTTGTTTTTTTTTTAAAAGTGTAAGCAAAGCAAAACATACACAAAACACACTCCCCAATCCATATGATGCGTATATTGAAATTACGCTATAGAAAGCACACTTTACACTTTAGCTCTGCCTATTCACATTGAAGTTATAAAGAGTGTTTCAGCCTTGACTACCTTTTGAATGAGGCGCAATACAGGGAAGCCAGTGAGAACACAGCTCATTTACATATTTACATACCATCAGTCATAAAAGCACAGTAAAAAACAGATCTAAATCCATGCGATAAAGAGAAGTTGGGAAATGGTCATGTAAAGGTTCAAAACCTCAAAGAAGCCAAAAAATAAATACATTTAAGAAACTGTAGTATATGGGCCCTTTTAAATTTAGCCTATTGATGAATGGGGCAATTAGACCTTTTATTAAAACAATGAACTACTATTTTCTTTTTCTTCAAATTCTAGGAACTAAAACATCATTACAGAACCTGAATTTCCACTCATGGTACTGAGAGAGCTGTACAAACCCACATGACAAATGAATGGAGCCATTTCCTTTTAGTAAACAGAGGCTATATTAAAAAATAGCCTAGACTTATGCCTCCCCATTCAGCTCTCAGCATCAATGACTTCCGACATCCACTCTATCACAGCACTCACTCACCTCCTCACGCTCTCTTTCTCTCCTTCTCTCTTTCTCTCTGTCTCTGTGTCTCTCACCCGGAAATGGTGTGATGCGAAGCCAGTTTGTAAGGCAAACTCCACCATGAAGATTTCCTGGCTTGCTGTGCCACTTCGCCCACGTCCATCTCTTTCGTTCAAGGATGTTCTGATGCTAAAGTTAGCAGGCTAGCTGTGAGACAGTGTGCAGTTACCATGGAGTCAAGCTCACATTAACAAAGCCTTGTTAAAAAGGCTTCAGAGTCTTCATTACAGCCTATTACTCACACTGAAATGATGGTATAGGAAGCAGTTGGTGTAAGAAGGACGGTAGGATGGTATAGGAAACTGCTGGTCGCTATCGTGATTACAGTGGTCAGATAGAAGGCTACAATGTAGGCTAAGTCTGTTTTCAACAAGCCCATCTCAGACTACCACAAAACATTCTTTTGCCTTAAATTTACTCCACAAAGATTGACAGTGGGCTACTCTGAACATACATACAGGCACTGAGGGCCATATCCTAGCAAATAACAGGCGATTTTCCAAGCCCTTGGTACGCCTACCTAGTACATTTCTGCATCCTTCTTTTTCATATCAAAACGCCCCACAGTTTAGGTCTGGGGTATGAAATGAGATATACGACTTCATAAGATTGAACGGACCTCTAAACGGACTGGAGCCAGTGGCGTTGTGAATTATTCAGCCCGCATTGCTCACAAAGAAGGGCCTCTTTTTTTAACACTTTTTCCCCTCTTTTTTTTCCTGTGCTTGCGCGAAATCTCCGCCAGCCTTTTCCAGCTCCCGCCTCCGGCCTGCTACTGTGCTCTTCCACTGTCGAATTAGCCTATGCTCAGTATGAAAACACTGAAGAAAAACTGCTCCAGCTCTGGCTTCTGCCCGATTTACTGATCTAAATTTAAACAACTGGGCTGCTAGCTGCCTTGTTTCTCATTCAATGCAGTTGACAGTTTAATAAATCCTTTTGTTCAGTGGCGCCAGAACAAAGGAGTACATGGAGTTTGTCAATGGCATTGAATTTTACTGGCAGCTATGAAAGCAGTAGGATACATTGTACATTTGAAATTTGGCCCAACTTAAAGGGCCAGCAATCTACATTTTTAATATGACCTTTGTGTGGGATTATATGTACCAAAATAGTAATAATCCTAAATCATTTTTCCTTATTTAATGTTATCTTAGCCAGAGGGAAAAAAAAGGAACTACTTTGGCTCCCTAAAGAACCTGGAAAAGAGAGCCAATTTTATAATTGTGTGAATTGTAAAGAACCATTGTAAATATAATGTAAAGGCTCTTGGAAGAATCCTTAAATTGGTAAATAATGCTCAAAGACAACTTCGTAGCACCTTTTTCAAGAGTGTAATCTCTGAAATAAGTAGACTGATCTCTGTATTCATATCAAATCTAGATGACTGAGATCCCACACTTGTTATATATTAAAAACTAAGGCCTTTATTGTGCAGCCTTCCAAAGTATTTTCACACTTGTCCAAATCCAAGACCGATTCTGGGCTGGTTTGGGGGAGGGGCTGATTAAGCAATGTGATAAGTAAGCAAGTGGACCAGGTTCAGACACAAAACTTGAAAATGCCCCTAGTTTGATCAGCTTTTGTCCTATACATCGAAATGAATCCACGTATTTAAGGGAAAGGATCAGCAAAACAATTAAATGTAATTAAATCTAAAAACATTAACAGGAGCTACAAGGCTAACATTGCTTATGAACACCACAAGTCACCCAAATCTATCACATAAATACATCCCCAAAACTTCTCCCACCTCTTGCCTGATGAGTCGAATTCTGCATTGTAAAATGGCGTTCACTGCGATGGACTGGCGACCTGTCCGGGGTGTATCCTGCCTTCCGCCCAGTGACAGCTGGGATAGGCTCCAGCACCCCACCGCAACCCAGAAGGATAAGCGGTTTAGATGATGGATGGATGGATGAAAATGGCGTTCAGCTACACAGTGAAGTTCTGTTTAGTTTTACAGTTCACAGTAATATTGTAAGTCATAGTGTAAGTAAGTCATTAACAACAATAACAAGTCTGTGCAACCATAAAGAAAATCTGGGTGCAGGTTATAAGAGGTTTTGGAGATGTATTTCTAAAAAAGATTTGGGAGACTATTGATTTCTAATGTTTGTTAGCAATGTAAGACTCGATGCTCCTGTGCTAAAATAAATATGCAAAATTTGTACACCAAATATCTTGCCTGATCAGCTGCATGTAGTGTAAGTGGAAAATTGTGTAAATATTTCCCCTAACCGTTCCTTTAAACAATCACGAAATATGAGATCTTTGTGCAGATTGGTAAGTATAGCCGTTGCTTCAAACCCATTGCTAGATCTGCTGGTAAGAAACTGTTGACTGTAGTGAGAACAAACTGTGTGGACTCTTTGTCCTTGGTGTTGGCCATTCATTTCTCCTTTTTCAATGCTTAGTTTGTTTTGCATGTTCTGCTGCAGAGTCCCTGCTGCGTTAACAGCAGCAAAGACCTTGTACATTGTAAGCCTATTCATGAATACATAGATTTATAACCTTTTGATTGCTGCTGTTCAAGAAAGATAATAAGCTAGGTTGCGGAAAGAACAGAGCAAATTAAGGACAAATTTAGTTCACAGTAATAGTCAGTTTGACCGCCGTGTTTCAAAATTACGTGCAAATAAAATGAGAAAGGAAACCCTAAATAAAAAATGGGGAGGTCTGACTCAGTCAGTCATCACAGGTGCAGAGACCTCACATTGAGAAAAGTATGAAAGTGATAGAGTGCCACCCACTGCTGAAGTCAGGAATTACGCATCACGATCCTGCTCTCTTCAGAAGCTTCTTATAGTCATTGGCATTTCAAACATTAATATTCATTCACACATGAAATGATGTGATTAAATGTGAAGAGCATCAGTGCAGGCTGTCAGCATGTGTTTGAGTGAAGCTGAATCATATTTAGTGGTATAGGTAAGCTGTTGGAGAACTGCTGAAGAACCCTTGAGTAGAATTATCTGAAGGCTATTGAGTTGGAGTGGAAAGGAAAGACTGAGCGGATAAAATTCATGTTTTTTAAATATTCTTATTTTACCAGCATGTTGCCAAGTTCATCATTAGTGCACCAGAAGCAGTAGCACCAATATTTCTGGGGCCAAGCACAAAACAATAATGGGAAATCATGGTGGCCTTCTGTCCTTAAAGGTCAATATAAAAATTGTAACCATCACAAACTCTCTATATCTGCTGTAAACATGCTTACTCACAGTTTTCAGCAGTGCTGCATTAGCTGTTTCCAGATAACAGGCTAGGAAAACTCCCTTCTGATCAAGTATCTTGGAGGTGGGGGCAACGTTTGGAAAAAAGAACTGCTTTGAGGTGCAATTTTGAATTATTTATTTGTTTATTTATTTATTTAGCTGGTGAATGCAAAAGCCAGCAAACTACCATTACTGCTAGAAAGCTTTTCAGATATTATGCAAAATCAAAGTAGGCAAAATTGCAAATTAGTGCCAATGAATCAGGAAAAAATTTTGTCTCTAAAAATTAAGGTTTAGGAGTTTAGGAAGTTAAACTCATTAGGCTGTGCCATGGTGCCCGTTGGCCAATAGGACTCACTCTAACTCTATCATGTTTTTGCGTAGTGGCTTAGGGAAGTTTCTTGTCTCTATGACTTACGGTTTTGTCTGCCCATGTCGTTTTATGGCATAATCAGAATAATACAAATCCATTTTCAAAAAAGTTCTGTTCATAATGTAAATAAACACAGAATGATGATTTGCAAATCATTTCAATCCTATATTTAATTGATAATAGTACAAATACAACATATTAAATGTTGAAATTGAAAAATTCTCAACAGTTTCAAAAAAGTTGGGATGGGGGCATGTTTACCACTGTGTTACATCACCTCTTTAACAACACTCTGTAAGCATTTGTCAACTGAGGAGACCAGTTGCTGTAGTTCTAAATGTGAAATGTTTTCTCATTCTTGTTTGATATAGGATTTCAGCTGCTCGACAGTTGAGGTTTCCTTTATCATATGTTTCATTTTGTAATGCACCAAATGTTTTCAATGGGTGACAGCTCTGGATTGCAGGCGGGACAGTTTAGCACCCACACTCTATTACTACAGATCCATGCTGTTGTAATACGTGCGGAATGTGTTTTGGCATTGTCTTGCTGGGATAAGCAAATATGTCATCTGGATGGCAGCATATGTTCCTCCAAGATCTGTATATATCTTTTAGTATTAAT
Organism: Colossoma macropomum; assembly: GCF_904425465.1. NCBI lineage: Eukaryota > Metazoa > Chordata > Actinopteri > Characiformes > Serrasalmidae > Colossoma > Colossoma macropomum. The sequence continues at coordinate 19,316,272 of NW_023494808.1, forward strand.
AGTGCTTTCACAGATGTGCAAGTCATCTATGCCATGTGCACTAATGTACTGCCATACCATCACGGATGCAGGCTTTTGAACTGTGTGCTTCAATGGTTTCCAAAAACAATCTCCATTCATTGGACCACAAGACACTTTTCCACTTCCCCTCACTTCCCCTAAAATGGGCTTGAGCCCAGAGAAGGCGGCAGTGTTTCTGGATCCTGTTCATATATGTTTTCTTCTTTGCATGGTAGAGTTTTAACTTGCATTTGTGGATGCAGTGATGAACTGTATTCACAGACAATAGATTTTGGAAATGAGCCCATGCATTTATTTCCACTGCAGAATTGTGTGCAATAAAATTTCTCAGTTTCAACATTTGTTTTGTTGTCTTTGTACTATTTTCAATTAAATAGAGGGTTTAATGATTTGCATATTGTTACATTCTGTTTTGGTTTACATTTTGCACAGCATCCCAACTTTTCTGAAAACAGGATTGTAATAATAAGAAAAACAAAACAAAAAAAAGGTTTCCAACACCAAGTGCTTGGAACTGTAAACATACTACTGCAGTGGTGCCCAATCCTAGTCCTGGAGATCTACCACACTGCAGAGTTTAGCTCTAACCATATTTTATCACACCTGATACAGGTAATGAAGGACTTCAGGGGCATCTGAATAATACAGCCAGGTGTGTTAAATCTGAACTATCCAGGGTAGTTGATCTCCAGGACCAGGATTGGAAACCCCTGTCCTACTGCAACCATGTATTTATAGTAACCATCCACAAACATGGATGCCACATTGGCTTCAGCCAGGCACATCAACAGCATGGGTGGCATTCTGTACAGTTACAGTGCAACAATTTAAAGAAGGAACATAGCACTCAGGAGGCAGGGTGCAATTATATTACAGGGAAAATGTTGCCACTGACACACGTTTATATGAGATTTGTGTATAGATAAGGCCGTGTGGTTGGTGAAGCACAGAGCATTCATTCTTTTTTCTCTGGTTTTGTATTAGACTTATTTTAAGTTATTTTATTACCTGTATAGGATATCTTTATTTGATGTGAACTGTTACACTATTATTATCAATTATTTTACATTCTTTGATTATTTATGCTATGGCTTTGCTGAATACTTGATAGTTATTATTTACTGAGAGATGTGCATCCATATTGCCAAGTATGCTCAGCAAATCAACATTTTAAAATCAATATTTAATCCATTTGCAGGGCCTTATGCCATGGATATAGTGAGTGTATAGGCCCAACTGGCTCCAGGTGTTGCTGCTGCTTTGGACAGCTAACTAGCATGTTGACTGCTAAACAGATAAAACAGAAATAAAGTAACAAAGAGCAATGAGTGCAACCTTGATTCCTATGTATTATTTTAATTTACCTATTTTTCCACAATGTACACAAATTGTCAAAATAAAGAAATCTTCTTGGAACCTTTCTAAAGAGCACTCAAGCTGAGCTCTACCATTGGACTTGGTAAATGCATAAATGTAAATATAAATATTAGTTTACTCACTTCTTATGCCTGCTATCAACTTCCTTATTTCCATTATGAAAGTTCATTTATAGCCAGCTGTTGGTAACCAAGGCATTTTACAAATGTAGCGGCATGTAAATTGGAAGTGTAAGTAATCTGCAACACACAGAAATTGTTATAACAAAACAAGTTTGGCTCAGTAATAAGGAAGTTGTGGCCAATTTAAACAAGAGAACTCATCATGCCTTAACACACATTTGTACCTCTTCAATATGGTGGACACACGGGTGTATCACTATGACTGTAAACAACAACCAGCAACTTCTATGTAAGTATATCTTTGTGGTAAGTCTCTTCAAATCATAATTACAACAGGCAGAACAGATTATTAAAATGACTGAAATGACTCATCAGATGAGAAAGACAGCAAGCTTAAAGCTAAAGTTAGACAGTAGCTGGCTATCTATATACCTCAATTTGTCTTCTCTTCTCTGACTGAACAGATAACAAGTTGTCTCTAGCGTCCACTGTGTGATAAAAAAGATAGAAACACTGCTTTCTTCATGGTTTTGTTCAATGATTGAGGTGAGAGTTACACTAACGCTAGCTTAGTTGTATTTATTAGCCTATAGATCAGTGGCTAGGCTAGCAGTCAGGACTGGGTGACACCGCAGGGATTCCCAATGGTTGTATCCATGATATTCCAAAGCTCCAGCATAAACAGATGCACTAAATCCTAGGCAACAAAACTGAGGGAGCATACCAACACAACGTTAAACCAAGGTGACTTTGTTTTTACCTTATCCTTCTACCATAGAATGATGGGAGGATGATATAAAGTGGAAAGTCACATGTAAGTATTTTTACTTACTTTTTGGGATAATTTGCAAGCAACGAAGAGGCTATAAATAACCTGAAAGGTTCAGAGGCATCCCAGTATCTTCAGAGCAATAAAGATGGGCAGGATCTAGTGAACACGTTAGAAAAATGTGTTTACTTAACCCCTTAAAATCCCAGCTTATTACATTATAAGGCTTTTTACTCAGTAACTACAAGGTCTTCAATGCAAACTGGCTGAGTTATTCTTAGCTTATAGTGTGTAATCAAACTTTCGGCCCACCGGTGGGCCCTAGCCATTTCAGGGGTTAAAAGCACTAAACTTGGCCAGAGTCCATACCATCATGATTGGGTGGCCACTGCAAAGGCAGGAGAGGTTCACACAGCAGGATGCTCATCCATCACAGGACTTGGGAGGTCATGCAGTCATGTCGCTGCTATTTTAATGAAGTTTAGCTGGCAAAGCAGCTTGTTCATTAAATGAGATTAAATCATTTTAGTCATGTTGAATTATAATGGAGCATTTGCACGTCATATGTATTGGCAGAGCTGTCAAATTTATTGGATGTATGTAGTGGGCATTATAGTAAAAAAGGCTGTAGTAAGTTACATAAGCTTCTATTTTGAATAAATGAATAAATAATTAAAAACTTAGTGACCACATTTTGTACAAACTGTCCAGTGATCTGAGAAATTGCTTCCACTACCGTTTTTGCAGTTGGCAGTTGATAGATGGAGAACCAGCAGGTAGCACTGCGCTTTCTAGAGTGGTTTGTGATTGTTACAATCCATTCATACCCGAATGTCCCGTACATATCTTGAAATACAGATGTCACATGAAAAATGTTGTGTGTGCTGCATATTGTAGTGAGAGAAGATGAACAAAAACATGAACATGATAACAGTGATAATGTATTGTGAATTCTGTCAAACTGATGTAATGCTGCGCTCCTGAATACTGCATAGCACTACAAATAACTTCCAACTCTAGTTTTAGACAGGAATGCCCCTTTAAGGCTGTTGGAAGAATTCAATAGTGTGTCATCTGTTTCACCTGATATCTTATGAGCTGAAAATTGAGTTTGTGCTGGTATACAGGCTGTTATATCCCACTCTGTGTCAGGACCACTGTTATTTTTATATACCCACGCAGTCAGACATGGCTTATCCCTTACTTGATTGCCCCTTGTTGCAATATGTGCAGCACTGAATAATAGGATTAGGACTGTTGTGTATGCATATACAAACCATAATAAAAATGTCTCTCAAGCAAATACAACGAATGAGCTTCTCAGTCACCATGCGTCTTCATTGCTGGTTCAGTGGCGACTGGAGCAGTGCTCGAGACGCCACAAAGCATCTCTGGCTCCCTCCTCGTAAAGTCACGCGGAGGGCAACAGTGAGCTTGAGTGACAGCGACGTCGCCATTTCGCTGCATCTCCCCCGCTCTCACACAACACACGGCTTATGAGGATGCTCAGCTAATGCATCTGTCAAGCTCAGGGAAAGCTACAGAGCTGGAAGATGTTTGGCTGGATGCTGCGTTGCACTGTCACGCTGGCAAGTGGGCTCTCCGGCCTGGGCTGGCACATGAGGAGAGAGGACAGGAAGAGACAGGGTCAGACATGAATCAGGACCCAGTCACGGCCCAGTGTGTATGCATGCTCGTGCACAAGACTTGAGAGCGAAAAAGTGATTGATTGAGTGGGTAGGACTGACTGCACTCGTTAGCCAGTGAGCAACTAATGTGACACGGCGATCCGTCGGAGATAGTCTGTGCATGGGCCAAAATAATGTCAGACCAGTGGAGGACCAAGTTCTCTTCCTCTGGGTTGGAAGTATCCGCATCAACAAGAGACAGCATGAGTGATGAGATGTAATTAGTTTGTATTATTAGCGCTCTTTGTTTGCGTAGTGATGAGTGCGGGTCATTAATCAGTAGTGAAGTCTAGTCTGAAGTAGTGAGTGACCCACTGTGTATAAATAACCACAGGTACAAGCACTGACTGCCACATTTAGCAAGACTAGCCAAGCTGGCACAAATTCTTAGACGATTACTTAAATATTTATAACTCATTAATGTTACGTTCATGGTGTAATTTCACTTCGATTATAATAGACGTAGTATATTGTTGCTGTTAGAACAAAACCTTATGGAGTTGTCCTCTCCAGAGGCCGCCTTGTTGTGCCGACATGTTTCTACAGTAGCTTAGAGCGGACAAACCAGACACTGGCTCTACGGAGTGCCTTTTGCATTTTTACATTGAAGCGATGGTTTGAATTTGGTGGCGCTATGGCACAAGTTGAAAAACGTAGAAAGAAGAAGGATCAGTGGATGCTGTTTGAGAACGCAAATGTTAACAAATGGAGGACGATACATGTTATCAAAGAAGTGAAAACATAAAGAAGCAAAACGAAATCGGGACAGGAGATGGCAGAAACACTGACGACCCCTGTACATGCTACTATAGGCTTGGAAAGGGAGGGGTTAGGGTGGGGTATTCTGTTGGCAACCTCACTGCCACTAAATCTTACACACTGCACAAAATTTACATTCAAATTTCATGATGAGTGGAGAAAAATGACCAAAAATACTGTCTCAAAAAAAATGTCTTTACATTCACTTCCATTCAAAGTTGTTGACAATGTTTTTTTCTTCTCCTGTGAAGTAACCATTTTGGAGAGGTGTTGTTCCGACAGTGATGATATGTAGCTGTACTACAGCAGCATTGGATGATAAGACTATAGACTCAATGGTGGAAACATCTTTAAAAAAAAAAAAACAGTTAAAGGTCACATGGATGGTGGAGCTGTGAGGGACATTGATTTACTCCCTGGAATTATTGTGCATTTTTTCATTTCATTTCATGTATTTGTTAAAAGAAGAGGAAAAAACACCCTTTTATTTTTTAAATTTTTTTATTAGTGAATTTATTCTGCCTGTAGAAGAAATAAAGCCTGAATTAAATTTGACATGATGTAAAACGGTAAAATTACTTAATATTAGAGGCTAAATGTGTTATTAAGCTGAGTCCGTACTGAATTAACATTAAAAACATAATAAAACATTTGAAACACTAATTACTATGCTGTACTAATATTATGCACATGCTTGGTAGAGCCACTCGATAGAGGACAGCTACTGTTTACTGTGAGGGTAAAATTTAACTTCTTATTTGTCAGATTTTTATTTGATTACTCCATTCGACTTGTAAGAAACTAAATTCAGCTTCATCTATTTACTGACCATTCTGCTTCTTTAGAATCTATAGAGCCCATAAGGGACCATGGTTAAATGATATTGTACTCTTTTGTAGTAATTTTGCATTGTTTTATTCTCTAATTACTTGTGGTTTCATTCTCCTATTCTCTATTTTTGCATGGTTAAATGGCATTGCAGTCCCTTGTAGTACTTTTGCATTCTCTTGCAAATGTTTTGCATTCCTTTCAGTGATTTTACATTCTATTGCAAAAATCTTGCATTTGCATTGCATTCTCTCAATAATTTTGCTTTCTCTTGCAATGATTTTGTGTTCCCTTGCAAATACAATGGATTTTGCAAGAGAATGCAAAACATTTGCAAGTGAACACAAAAACTGTGCAAGGGAATTCAAAAATATTGCAAGGGAACATGTCACTGCAAATATTTTTTATTTTTTTCACAATGGCACTTTTAGGGCTCAGTAAGAACTGACACCAGCATGTTTTAATGTCCTGTGGTTGAAGGTAACATTGTGCTTCTGTGGAAAACTATGCCAGACTTGCATATGTTGTATATGTCAACTTTAACCATCATTTTAAGGACATACCCACAGACTTTTATTCTTTTCTCCTTTTTTCATATCTTTTGCTGTCGGCTCATATTGGTACGACACTAGTGAATTGCTGCCCTCTTTAGATTAAGTTGTAACTCTCTATAGGTTGGACATCCATCTGATAATGTAAAAGAAAAATCAGCAATAAACATTTTTGATACTTAGACTTTTTTTATTGTAAATATTATTGATAATGTTGAATAATTCTTACAACACTAGCGTCATTTCCAAGTGAACCCAGATTCAGTTTGCTCCTGACCAAAACTCATTTTTATGATGCTGTGCACCACATGAGGGAATTCAACATAAGAGCCTGTTTTTCTCATCTTCTTCCTGCACGTCATCACTCTATTCTCCTGTTTAACATCTGACTTTTTACAGACGCTCATATTATTCTTGCAGTGTGAGCTGCCGCTAATAATGGCAGATGAGTAATAGCAAAGCACTTGATTTTGGTACACTTGATTTTGGGACATCATATTTTAGATAAGTAGGTGAGGTTGGGCCAGGCATCTGACGTATTTTGGATAAGTGGGTAAGGTTTGGCCAGGCGACCTGATTGTTAAATTCAAATGATGCGAAATTAATTTAATCCATCATGAAAGTAGTAGAGATCAAGTAATTGTTCATTTTTTCATTGTTTAGTCTTTCATTGTTCAAGTAATTTTATTTTGTGGTACAGCTAGACCTGGGGTCCCTCATAGTTTGTTTGCTAAAGTCTTGATATTGCATTTTTCAGTTTGGTTTGGTTGCTTCTGCATTTCATAGTCAGATAATACGCATACATGTTCTTTTATTGTTCTTTTTATTGATCAAGAATTTGGCAGGGAGACCAGCGCATCGTTACTTTCACATTTGCCTCCATTAGTCCCAAACAAACAACATATTTTTATTGGAACTTTGACTAACTTATCATAGTACAAAACCTAAACACTATGTTCAATGACAATAGAGACACTTAACGTCTAGTCACTATTTTCATTGCAACATAATGGCACTAATGGTGGCCAACATGAAAATAACAGAGCCCCACCAAATTTCTGACCACTCAAAAACCACCCACATGCGTTATTGGTGCACTTTAGTTGTTGCAACATGAAAACCAATTAAAAAAGATGCAGTGTGACAAAAACTGCAGAAATCAGCAAACAAACTAGATTTGGAAATCAATTCTAAATTAAGTATTTGTACTTAATTTTCTATTAATATGGATTATGGTGCAAATTTACAATCTACAAAGATATTTAAAAGAAGGTAACATTAAAGGTGCAGTGTGTAAGATTTTGGGGGATCTTTTGGCAGAAATGGAATATAGTATACAAATCCATGTTAGTGTATAATCACCTCTAACTACAAATTATTGTGTTTTCATTAGCTTCGAATGAGCCCTTCATCTTCATATCTACAAAGGGAGTGGGTTCTTTTCCTTTCATGTTTTTACACTGAAGTGGCAGCTTGAATTTGTTGGCACTATAGCACCAGTTAGAAGGCACAAAAAGAAGAAGGATCAGTGGTTGCTGCTGGTGGTGCCTTACCATTTTGTTTTGTGAGAAATTTGAGAATCCAAATTTTGACAAATGTAGGATCATACTTATTATTTAGACAAGAAAAAGCAATGTAGGGTGAACCCTCGTCGTCAAAGAAGCAAAAAATGAAGAAGCACAATGAAATCAGGATAGAAAACCTGATAGCCAGCATAGCTTTGACTAGACACTTGGAAAGGGAGAGGTGAGGAAGGGGTTTTAAGTTGGCTGCAATCTGCAACCTTACCGCTAGATGCCACTAAATCTTACACACTGCACCTTTAATGGGAGGAACCAAGCAAACACTAGTGTCTTCACTCAGAGATTTTATCACTGCTGAGTTGGAAAGACCATTACTTTGTGAAATTGGATATTAGAAGCATACATATAATAACAGAGCTTACTTTTCTTTCGTCCCTGCTCAGGAAAAAAAGAACAGCACGAATTCCATTCTGGAATAATCTTTTGTCCTGGTAAGTAAACAGTTGAGCAGAGAAACTTCTATTTTTATTGTCTTGGGTGTTCATCTCTTGTTTATGGTTATCATGTTAGCTCGCAAGCCTTTTGTTTTCATGGTTGTCTCCTATGGTCATCTGGGATGTGGATGCTGTCAAGCAACTCCATGAAAATTAGCAGTGACTAGCACTGGTAGTCTGAAAATGAACATGTGAGAATCATTGCTGGACACGAAATAATCTATGTGTACACCATTACTTTGTTGTGGTCTGATGGTTACCATTTAGAAGCAAATAGGGTTTGATGTGTTTTGATGGTTCAGGTTTTCTGCATGGTATTGTTCTGCCACCTAGTGGACAAAGGATGAAATGCAATATGTTTTTTTTGTTTCAGTGGAGAGCAGAAGTGTTCAGCTCTGCTCTGGGAACTCTGTCACCCTGCAGAGTTTAGCTCTGATCGTAATCAAACCCACCTGATCCACCTAATCAAGGTCGTCAGGAGCATCCGAACAGTGGAGCTACACTACATGGGTTAGATTAGATCTAAAAAAAAACTCTGCTAAGTGAGCTAACAGAGAGGAGCAGGGGCGGGAACTCCGATACAGAGGCACCATTTATTCTAACTCAGAATTAAAATTATCACAGTATTCTGGCTCTAAGGGCCTGTTTCTGTCAGACTGAAGTAGGCCCCATTATTGTCTAAGGGTCAAAGGTGAAATTCCCCTTTTCTCTACCTAATAGAACATGGCACTGCAACTCTCACACCTCTGAATGGAGCTCTTTATTAGAGTGTCAGGTTGTCACTGATGGATACTGAGATCTTTGTTCATCATATGATGCTCTACTACAAGTAGACAGCGAAGGATGGCGTGAGTGACATTTTATTCTCGTTGCCTAAAGTGGACACGTTCAGAGGAGCATTCACTTCACATACAGTACAGTGCAATAGCCTAAGACCTCCCTTGCATTTATTTAATATTTTTCCACACCTCCGAAGTTCAGTCTTAGAAGTCGGTTGCACTTTCTGCTTTTCACAGTCTAAGTAATCCCAAACACACTGTGTTGAGATCTGGACTCTGGGGTGGTCAGTCCACTTTTCTGAGAACAACAGCAGCTTCTTTATTTGATTTCCTTTATCCTTTTCTCAGTAACAGCTTCTTGACAGCTGCACATCCTTTCAGACTCATAGTGTTGAGTTGTCCTCTCACAGCGGAAGGATGGACAGAAACACCTGTGGATTTTTTCAGATCCGAAGCAAGAGTGGAGCTTGATTTTCTCCTCTCTCAAACATGATAGCACTGTTTATATGATGGAGCCGGTTTTGTTGGTCTACCTGGTCTTGCACGGTTGTTAGGACTTCCATGTTTTCCAAATCTTTTAATAATTCAATAATAAAACTCAAGTTTTGGAAAGAAAAAAAACTTGTATTATCTTAAGTTAATTATGCCACACATTTCCATTCAATCACACAGAGTCAGTATACAAGGACTCAACACAAAATTCAATGTTGACAGAACAAAATTGAAATATTTCAGTGCAATTTGTCTCAGTTTCTCTGGAATCTCTGTTCTTTTGACCGACCCCTTCCTTGTGCAAGTGGTAGTGTTGTAGTCCTCGAGACCCCTAAACTAGTGGTCTCGGTCTTGTCTTGGTCTTGTCTTGGTCTCGGTGTAAGGTGAACCCAGAAATCGTTGTTGATACCAGCCTGATGGTCTGATGTCTGATGCCTCTGTCTGGGGTAACTGTAAGCTATTATTATTATTATTATTATTATTATTATTATTGTTATTATTATTATTATTGAATAACAACAAAACCAGAATAAACAAAGCAAAACAGTCCTTTCTCTGCACTGCTGTTCCTAAAACGACCACAAAAGTGAAAGCTTCTTATTTCTGACTCACCAAATAAGAAGGCTAATTAGCAGATACAGAGAGCTGGATGTCAGACTGAAGCGAGGAAAGCTGAGGAGTTCTGACTCAATTCGACAGGTTTAGATACATATTTACTGTTTCAGTCTCTGAGTGATGGTGTAAACCAGGACTTCTGTCCTGGAGGGCTGGAGTCTATCACAGTTTTGAGGTTTCCCTACTCAAACACACCCATTAAACCTGCCAATTAACAGAGAAGTGTAAGCAGGTGTGGTTGAGCAGGTAAATCACCAAACTGTGCAGGACACCGGCCCTCCAGTACCAGAGTCGTGCACCCCTGGTGTAAACGGTTGGGTTCTAAAGCTTCACGTGTAAAGACCAAAAAAACTGCAGTACCACCACAGACCAGCGCAGCCACCAGGTTGAAAACCACTGTTCCACAGGTTATATCAAATCTGTTGGCTGAGGATTGATCTTCCCATGATGGCTTAACTGAGTTTTACTTGTTTGCTGATGTTCATTGGCCCAAAGTTCAAACATCCCCTGAGGGCAGATCAGAATGTTATTATTACTGTGTTTTATTTTAATATTAAAAATGGATATAGTTTATGTTAATTTGTCTTTAGGTGGTGATTCTGAATAATTTAGAGAAGAAAGAAACCCTAAGCACTGCTTCCAGTTACAATGGTAAAGGCTGACTAAGACTCTGATATAAAAATAATTAATGTTTTGGGCTATATATTGTTTAATGTTATAGTTTACAAAATATACACTAAAGCTCAAATGTTTAGAAACACTTGTCATAGTAATTATAATAACTCATACAGTGTAGTTTGAAATAGTTTAAACTAGAGAGCAAAACTTAGACCAATACCTTATTCAAAGTATTTTGGGAGCAACATAAGGTGAGGACATGGTCAAAAAATTGTGTGTGTGTGTATATATATATATATATATATATATATATATATATATATATATATATATATATATATATATAATATTAAAAAACACTTAATAAAAACACTTAATAAGCTATAATTTCATGTTTATTGGAATGTGTTGTCAAAGAAAAATTATGAAAACCTGTTTTATTAGAGATAAACATGAGGCATTTTTAAGTTCATTCTCAAAGCTGTACACATCTCTCAATTATCATGGAATCACTTACAGCTCTGTTTATCATCAAAATTATTACAGGTTCCTACAAACTATTTGAAATCTGTAAGCATTACTTTAAATGTAGCATCATTTTACACATATAACTTTGGTTATACATTAATAAAATGACTCTTTTGAATGGTAGTGTATTATTAAATACTGTATATATATATATATAATCATCGCTGTCCAAAGAACATGTATCTCCATTTTGTCTATTTTCTACATCATTTCAACATTCCAGCATCCTTTATAGTGTGTAAAAATTCATGATAAATGGACAAATAGAAGTGCTCTAAAATCACTTGGAATAAAATCTCTTTACAGTAACCTGCATTGAAAAGTGGACAGCGACGATATGTACTATATAGACTATATAGATTTTTTTTCTTGTCTCGGTCTTGGCTCAGACTCTCCTTTTACATATCTCCCTTATACATCTGTAACTCGGTTTTATTGGAAGGATGGGACAGTCAGTAAAGACGCAGTAAGGTGCAGTAGAGTGGACAAATTAAACACTGATAGATTTGATATTATACTTAGTGTTGGAAACGTGTCTGTATTTTCTGTTATGTTATATTGTCATAATCCCTACTCCTTTTTTTTCTAGTCTGAAAAACTTGGTCCTTAGTGGCAGTGAATAAGCGATTGCATCTGCATGTTTCCTTTGGATTGAATCCAACAGTACTCACATTAACAAGTGTGTTGTATGTGTAAAGCAAGACTACAACGAATACTGGGGTCAGTTTAAAGCTTTGGTTGATCATGACTATTGGACTGAAATTGGAGTTAGTTTTTGCTACAGTCATACACTTTTGAGAACTACAGAACTTTTCACAGTGAAAGAACAGACGGCAGTCTTATAATAGTTAACATATCTCTATTTATTTCTCCTTAGAACAGAACTTTCATAAATGTAGCTGTATTTTCATCTTACGTTCAAAAAAGGTCATGACCTGTGAGACCAATTTATAAATATTTAATCAAAGTCTTTGTGTAAAAAAAATCAAAAGAGAATCAGCGAACTAAAGCATCTATTGTATGACAATATGACACTGTAATAATAATTGTAATATCTATGTATGTCTGTCCATCTCCTTGTCAGTGTTTAGAACTCCGAGGAACCACGATTTTCGCCCATCCCAGAAGAGGAGAACATTCACTTTAAGCAGCTCACACTTCTTTTAGACACATGTTGAACAAAATGCAGCCAAAACATCTTACATGGGACAAAAACAAACGGGTAACAGAGCAAAAAATTGAGGGATTGGGGGGAGAAAATACACCGAAATCTCAAAGAAAGACAGGCAACAGTGAGACTTCATTACCACAAATCTACAATAGAATGACATAGGCACATCTGCATAGATCAACAGGATTTTAGAAGATCAGCGGTTCAAACAGGAGATGGGAATGATGAAGACGGAACCGTAGGACATCTGACATGAGGTGTTGTGGAAAATGCTGAGACGGGCAACCGCGGGCTGAGGCAATATCCAGGCATAGGCAGGAACCAGGCCTATTTTTAGAAGGTAAGCAGGTAGAGGAGAGTAGAGAACTTCTAGATGCTCACCTGTTTGGAAAATACATCGTCTGACAAAATAAGGAAACTGATGACAACATGTGCAGCATACACTCTTGAAAGTAAAGATGCCAGAAAGGGTTCTTGGGAGCGATACCATGGAAGAATCAGTTTTGGCTCCCTGAAGGACCTTTAACTGAGTGGTTTGACTGAGAAACCCCCAAAGTGAAAGGTTCTTTAGGGTTCTTCTATGACAGATTCTTTTATGGCAACTAAGAGTGCAGTGTAGTCCATTGTACTGCTGTTGTTGACATGGCAAGGCAAAAACGTGTTGGCGTAATTTAGGCTGTCTGGGTAAAATATTATGTTTACATTCATTACAGAATGTCACAGCACTGGTTCTCAGTCCAGTTCTCAAGGACTTCCAGCAAGTCCAATGTTTGTTCTATTCCAATTTGCACACTCAAGCCAACACATATTTGCCTGGCGTGAGCATGTTTTGAGAAGGAGTAGAACAAAAATAAAGCTGGCTGAGGGGTCTTATTGTGGTGGACTGGGAGCTATCGGCTTTCAGTACTGTCTCTCCAGTGTTGGATATCCCAAACTGAAAAAACATGATGCATACTTAATCATTTACAAATA